>NC_133902.1:23795480-24446282 GCF_964199755.1 Larus michahellis | reverse complement strand
GAACGTTTTTGCAAAGAAAGCCCAATCGTACAATATTTCTGTGACTAATTCAGTTGGGGGAGGGAAAGGGAAAAGAACACAGATGTTCACAAAGAACCGACTCCATCTGCATGGCAAATGTCACACGAGCTTTGCTGCAGCCCTTGTGCACTCGTAGAAAACCATGTAAAGGCAAAGCCAGAGCGGGACTGGGCTCCCTCACCTGAGGGGGAGCTTCACACCGTCTCTTCAAAGCCTCGGGCACAGAAGAGCTTCCCAGGGAATAAGCCTGAAGACTAATAGCCTCTGACAGGTTTCTATCAATGGAGTGATTTACTGTCAGGATTCAAGTCAGTCGAAGTCCTGCTGTGCTTCCTCAGCAGACGTGAAGCATAATTTTTATTTCCAGATTCTAAAAATACTTGCCATTACCCTTGGAAAGCAGACGGAATGATACATTGTTTTACTGTGTTAGGTCCCGTTCACTAGCAAGCTGAATAAAGACTGACACTGTACACCCTGATTGCCATGTCGGCACATAACACAATTAACCAGCCTTCATCAAGCCTACTGCTGGATGCCCCGCAGCTCTGTACACCTCCCCCCCGTTGCAAGGGCTGCACTCAAATACACCCGAGTGGCAAGAAATGCCACAACCCCATCCCACCCTGCCTGCAGATACCGATCAAAGATTCATTAAACCCCCAGTGTCTGGTATCTCTTTTCCACAACCATGAAATAAATAAATAACACCTGGTGAAACACGGTCTTCCAATAACCAGGGACTCCCTGGGAGGTACGAAGGGTGTACACAAAAGCCACAGGTTCCTGTTATTTGGATTACGCTTGCTAGTAACTACTGAAGAAAAACAATGTTTTTTTACATAGATGTATGATTTTCAATGGCTCCTTCCCCGTAACACCTTAGCACCTCTGAATCACTATTTGGATTTATCCCCACAATTTTTCTTACAGAGGAGTGCTACAATATGCATTTTTAATGGGAACAGAGGCACAAGGAGCCCGAGTTACTCACCAACAGGTTCAACAGAACACCAAATTACCTCCAGAGCTGCAGTCACAAATTAACAATACTAAGTGCTGCAACCCTTCCCCATCTTTCACATCTAAAGCAATTTTCTGCTAAATACTAAATAAATTTGGTCCTAAGCAGAAAGCTAGGAGAGCAATATTTCCCATCTTCCACAGCATGTATATGTATAGGCAAGCTATGAACTCACATGGCATTTTCTGTCCCATTTAAAATAGAGTTGAAGAAAATAGACTGCAGTGATAAAACAAGTAGTATGAGGCTTCCAGAGACTCGTAGTTCATCCTTGCAGTGTTTACTACCCACAGGATGAAATAGAAGTAGCCGCTGCTGACAACTTGCTGTACAACTGCGGCTACGATGAAATGCAATACTTCACTAATTGGGCTCAAGACTTACTATTTCTCAATAACGCATACTTTCTCCTCTCCTTTGGAACTGGCCAGAAACCTTCTGCAAAACATTTCCCTCTCTGCATCGAAGCCCAGAACAGACCGAATGCCCTAGGAAACAGGCTGGTTTCACACCAAGAGCCCAGGCAGAGTGTTGCAGGGGTAGTGAGCGTGAACGTGCCTGGCGCACCTTGGCAGCCAGGCTGCAACTAGAAGGAGGGACAACTCCAACCTGCCTCACGCCGCAACCTGGAAGGGAAGCGCCCCCAAAGGCATTCAGATACAGACTGTTGAAAAAATCCCCAAATGATTAGGATTTTTCTTCTTTCAAACACATGCTGCAGTACGTGCTTATATATATTTTCTTCAAATAATAATAAAAAAAATGTTCTAGTTTTGTGGTCATCCTCCTCCTAAGGAGGAAAGTGTTTTCCATCTATGTCCAATCTCTTTGGCTGAACAAGAAGAAAATGCAAAAATTGCCTTTCTACAGTGTTTACTTTGCTCTCTCAGTACATGTGGCTTTGGCAATTTGCAACCCTACGGATTCTTGGCAAGAATAACAGATACCCAAGACTAAGAAGCTTTCTAGTCTTCACAAGTGCATGCATACCCCAGTTAGGACTCCTTCCTGATAAAACATTAATACGTTAACTTGTTTCCTGCTAAATCTTAAGAATTTGTGAACTCAGCCTGTTGTGAAATCAGTGCCGGGAAGTATCAGCAGAAGAAAGATGAAGGCCAGATCTTGAAGATTATATTTTGAAACAGGAATTCTTTGAAACTCGAAGACTTGCCCTTTTCAGCTATTCTGCTACCATGACAGCATACAATTTAATTGCTAAGTTCCTTGAAGTATCCTGAGACGCCAAGGTAAACAAAGATGAGTGAAAGTGAAAACTTTGATTTTTAATTTTGAATTCAAATGAGATGTATTTAGAACCATCTCTTCATAGCTAAGTATTGCTTAGATGATGTATTTTGGGAATTCAAGTCAGCTGTTTATTGTCAGACATGAACGAATACAGACCATTTCCTAAAATACCAATATTTCAAAAGGTCAAATGATTATATAGAAACAAAGACATACTCATGTCCATTTTAAACACTGAGCCAAAGCATGCCAAAAATCGTTGGTCTTGCTGCAAAGCTGCTTATAAGAGCTAATACATTTCCTCGTCTAAAAATGCCAATATCTCAAAGCTGATGCCTAATAGCTACTTGCTACTGATGGTTTGTGAGATTCCATGTAACAGGGATAAACAGATCCGGAAAATAGCTTTCCCACATAACATCTGCCTTCCCACCAGAACTCTATTATAAACAAACAAAATAAATGGCTTAAATCCTTGAGCAAGCGACAAGCACAGAAACATTCCAGAGCTGAAAGCGGAACACCCAAGAATAGTGGGAGACCATACTGTGACACCCCAGGGACTGAAGAGATCCTTCATTTTCCGTGTTTAAGGAAAAAAAATGAAACCCTAGAGGAATGGCCTCATGATAATGAATGCACAGAATGCAGTTAGGAGATCTGATTTCTTTCTTGCTTTGACATGGTCTTGTTTTGCAAGTTTGGACAAGATCTGTTGTCTACTCAAGTTTTGCTAACTAGAGACTCTTGATAATACCCCTTCCTCCAAATTTCTACTTTATTGCAATAACTCACAAAGGCAAATTCTGCCTCCTTGGCGCGTTCATCCAGAACCCAGACCAAAAGGGCTCTTACTTGTTGTTTATCAGTGCATCTGTCACGCATCACGGCAACACTGTAATGGGCTAACATTTCATATGCGGAAGAGAACATTCAAATTTCTACCAGGCCAAGTGACAACGCATTCTGCGTTCTCCATCAAAAAAATGCATACAACTCATGCCTGTTTAACACCCCAAGCAAGAAGAAAATTCTAAATCACAATTCAAATGGAAAAACTGATAGTATTTATTACACATCACTTCTAAGTAGTGCTGGAGATGCAATGACCAAGACACTTAGATGCCTGATTTTCTCCCCTTAGGACTGAAAGCCAACATAATCACTTGGGGCAAGATATTAGTGCTACTTCAAGCTTATATGCACCCTGCAAGACCTTCTGTGCCTAAACCAAGCTTTAAGACTGGCTTAAGAAGAAGCCTGAAATAGCAAGATGATGTGAGGCTCCCGTTGCTCAGAAGAAACCACAGGCAGCAGCCTCTTCTCAGCCAAGGGCTGGGGAAAGCTATGCTAGAAACTGGCAAGCTGCCTGAAATCCCTGTGGACCTTTTCAGCGGAGAGGTTGCAAAAACCTTAGAGAGCCTGGCAGAAGGTCCCAACACACCTCCACAGTCAGGACACACAAGCACTGTGGTGAAGTCTCATACACAGGGAAGAGGCCGTACAGGCCAGCTCAAAAAGGGGAGCTTTTAGAAGACCACGAGTAGAGCTTAAGGGAGAATATTTCACACCGTGGGATTCAGTATATTAATAAAGCTATTTTTCCTCCTCACAAAGTTAGTCTTGCAATACCCCAAGGGCCCAGAAGAGAGGAGACTGCAGCTGCAGAAGCCAGGAAACATTATTGACAGCAGTTGAGGCTGCAGCACAGGAGCTGCAGAGCTGGGGCTAACGTAACAACCTGCTTCGTGTCTTTAAAAGCTTTTCTCGATCTGTGGCATCCTCTGGCAAAGGAACCTTCTGCAGAGTTTAAACCATTAAGCGCCTACACAGATTTACTGCAAACCTTCTGGAAGCGTACTCTACATCACTTTTGCCAGCTCTTAAAAACAGACCCACTGCTCCTTACCCATGGCAGCCTGTAACAGTCCAGAAAAATTGCTGCTGCAACAAGTCACTCCTGCTGTAAAAGGCCCAACTGCTAATGTACCCTGCAAGTGTACTAAATTCCCAGGGCCCGATAAGGTTCCTCTGTTTACTTATTTATTAAACGCTCGAGCACAGAAATAGAAAACAAAGAAATTCTAGTAAAATAAGATTGCTAGTGTGGATACTGATTCTTCCATTTATTCTGACCAATTTTAATACTCCAGATATGCATAATGCACATTTCTTTAGTATTGATTATGCTCAAGTGCACTGGGTTCCTATGACTTTGAACAGTGTCAGATCACACCACTAAAACAACACATTGAAATGAGAGATATTAAAGTAAGATCAAAGAGAAGCGTGACTAGATTTTATCGGAACAAATCCAGAACGAAGGTCTGGGCAGCACTGGGTTTTTTGCAAGGGGGAGGGCTGTGTTTTGGTTTTGTGGTGTTTTTTAATGTGACATACGCAGAAGTACACTTCTAATGTAATATCCATTTTCATTTGTATTTGCCTGAACTACTGCGGTTCTGGATCATGCCAGCTCATAAGCACGTGTGCCGCTGCATGCTCAGAATAGCTGAGGCCAAAGAGATGGCAGACGCAAAGGAAGCCTGTACTTACATGTTCTCAGTTTTCTGAACTGTCTCAAACTCAAACAGAACCTGGCAAATTTAACACTGCAACGTTACTCCACAATGAAGCTTCTCATTTTAATAAACATTAGCAACTAGATCAGTACCTTATTAAAATATCACCTATTATTTGAACAAGCATGCTGTGTGCTCAAATTTGTTTTTCATTGTGGTTGGCCACAATAAAATAGCTAAATGCACCCTGCTTCTGGTCCATTGTGTTTTTCCAGGTTGGAAACGCTCACAAAGTTGCAAGAGGCTGCGTTTGAAAAGAATAAGGAAAAGAGTAGCATTGAGACTAAAAGCAAAACCACCTTAGACCATTACTATTTCTGGGGCTCTGATTTACTCTATTACTGAATATAGCAACCTAGGTGTTTGTATTGTTTGGTGGAGAGGGATGGGCCGGGTACTTGAAAAACACAAACAAACGAACAAACAAACTGGAATTTCATCCTGTAACACTCCAGGGTTTGCCTGCACTGTTTCATGACAGCACATACAAAATAAACTCTACCTGCAATCCAAGCTATGCAGCTGCACTTTGCATTGAGCCAATGCTGGGCTAACACTCCCCGTGCCTCACTGAGCTGGGTGCACGAGCTGAGCCTCCGGGTACCATCTGCAGGCAGCCACGCAGGCACAACACAACCCCAGGATCCCAAAGAGCAACGATCAAGTGGAAAGAACAGGAACTAACAAAGTTTCCGCCAACAGGAGCATCTGTGAGTATTTTCCCATATCCACTAAGGGCTGGACTCGCACAGCATCACAGGGCACTAATCCTTAGCAAAAGAAACTTCCGTGCTTCGACTCCTCTCATTAATATTTCCCAGTAAATATACCATCTCTACAAAGTTCCTGAACAGCTCTAAAGAGGTCACAATAATCAGTGAGTTGCTACAGATAAGAAAGCCTGTTTCCACCTCCCTCAGTGGAAGGGAAGCCAATGCTAAAAACCTACTTTACCAAAAGATAGACTGTAGTAAACTGAAAATACAAACCAGACTCTCCTAGGCAGTCTTTCTCTGTCTCTCCATATAAATATATATATATATATATACACACACACATACACATATATATACACACACACATGGAGGAACCTCTCCCCCTTGATACTATTTTTCACTGCAGTTTGGATGGAGTCCTTTCTAGTTATGTTTGTATGAGCAAAGAAATAGAATACTGGATTTCTGAACAAACACAGACTATTCTCCATGATGATTAAAACTCTCTTGCTCAACACCACCCACTCGGACACAGCGTTTTAGCCCCAGAAATATAGTGGACAAAGTTGTAATAGAAAAAACCCCAATCCTGTAAGCTATTATATGTGCTTAATGCAGTTATTAATCATGATAGGCAGCCTTGTAAAACCTGAACAGGGCAGTAAGGACTTAAGAAAACTATGTAGAAGAGCACAGGACGACTAATTGGGGGGGTGGGGGGGATGGAAATCAAGCAAAAGAAGGAACTGAGGCAACAGCATCCACAGTTCAAGCAAAACCATCTTATTGCTAGGGGAAACAAAATTAGACAGCATTACTATGTATCACAATCATGTACCAAATAGGTTGATGGTTGATATAATGACTCAAGAAACAAAGCTCAAACAGGTAACACAAAGGCAGAGGCACACATCTATAACCTAAATCAAACAACCGTGGCACAGGCAACCTATGTCAAAAGGGATAACAATACTGCCAAAATATTCTTCAATATAGGCTTGATCCTGCGAGTCACTGTGCAAACAGCAGCAGTCTGAACAAGTTATGGGTAACCCGCACTGCCCAGGATCAAGCCCTTCATCGTACTGCAACCTGGTTTAGATCAGAGCCCTGAAGTAAGAGCGGAGCCAGAGAAAGACACCCACGCGGCAAGTCGAAGCCAGTACTCAAAAGGGGATGCATGTGTACAGACTATCAGGTTTCTCTTCTGAGTTTCTCGAGGGCACAGAAATCTCTCCAATGCTCAGTGAATATTGCTGCTAACCTCATGATCGTTATGACAGACTCTAATGTTATTATTAACGAACCAGATAAATCATCTCCTCCTCTCTGACTACATTGGGATGTTTTTATGCAAACAAAGAGAATTCCTGCGCAGGATGCAATTACAGACAAAACCTGTGAAGTAAGTGATGAGGAAGTCAACCCAGATATGAGAAATTTTAAGGAGAGCATTTAAATACCCCAGAACATCAGTGCTTGCTCACTTTTGAAAAAAATCAAGACTTGTTTTCGTAAGCAACCAGTAGCTGGAGATTGGATAGTGCCTGCGACAAGAAACCACTGGTGAAAACCTTAGCGAGAGCACTCATTCCAAAATGTTTAATTATTTCTGTATGAATCAAACGAGAAGGAGGGGGGAGGATGCTTCCTGCCATGCTGCAGACGAGGCTAGCCTATGTTCTTCAGGGTGAAAACCATGTTTTTACAGTACTTGGACGCTTTTGCCTCTATTTCTGTTATTTGCCAATATTTCATTAACCTTCCTTTTGTGCTTTTATTTCATATAACGTGCACTGAAATCACTAGTAAATGCCCAAAATGTCATCATCACGTTAGTGAAGAAATATACAGCATTCTGGGGCAGAGCCAACACTGTAACAGTCCCTGGGGCCCTACAGGAGGCATTTCTTACACCACCTCCTCTCTTTTTTCAAAGTGTCACCTCAGAGGCAAAAAAAGAAAGAGAGTGTAGGGAAGGAGAAGACCCCTACACACAGCCCACAACAGGCATATAATTTTCTGTGATCCTTATTAATGTTTTCTTACTCCTTTATGCAGATATTGCATACAGCCCTAGAAACAAGTACCTCAAAGGCTATGCTCAGCATCATGGGAGCTGTACAAAATGGAAAGGAAACAAAGCACTGCCTTGAGATAAGTAACTCTCCTCCCACGAAGCACTTCAAGGTAAAAAGCAACTAACCTGCTAGCTGTAAAAATCTTTACTCCTGACTCCGGGCAAGTTATAAAGTTTGTTTTACCAGAGTGAGCCGATGCAAAGGGCCAGAGGACCAACAGGATTTCTATCTAGGTAACAAGCAAAGCAAGATTTACAGGGAGGCAGAGCACTTCCTTCTTAGACCACAAGCTATCACGGGAAAAGATGTGCCTTGGGCACACAAGCCCTTCTTCACATCTGAAGGAGAAGCAGCAGGCTTCAAGGTCCTAGCCTGTGGCAGCTGCAACAATATTATTACTACAACTCAGTAGCTTCCCTCAAAGAGGGAAACTGTTGAGGCACTGATGGGAAAATCGCTCAAACCGACGCAGGCATCTCCCGAGGGAGGAAGAGAAAGAGATCTGAGGAAACTCAGGTCCCCTGGGCTCCCATCATGGGCGGATGGATGGCTGCTCTGCTCCGGCTCTCAAACCATCCTGCCTTTAAGAAATGACAGTCACCACACCTGCTTCTCCTCAAACTCCCAAAGGAGGACGAGCAGTCCAGGCTGGACTCGTTGAATAAACACAAGTAAATACGTCGAGGTACAGGAGAGCAGAGCCAAGTCTGGCAGGGGGACAGACCCTTCTGTGTGTTGCTACAGGAGCAGCAAGGGCACAGACCTGTTGCCGGCAGGCGTGCACGCAGCTAGGACGTACCCCAAACCACAGGGGATAACAAGCCTCTTCAAAACCCAACAAAGGACACCATCGGGCCTCAAGAACAACATACTAAAAACCACCATGATCACGCTGACTTCAGAAGGTAATAAAGTTGAGAATAAGATTGAACTTCAACAATCACTCAATTATATTACAATGAAGATTTTCCCAGCAAGCGGCATTTACGTACCCTAATACCACAAAACTTTGGTCATCACAACAGAGTTATATAGAGGGATGGTCACACTAGTCCGATGCAGACCAAGACAATAGGTCTCATTCACATAACTCTGTCTTCCGCTCTCTTCTTCCAAATGTAACATCTGGAATACCAGGTATGAGTGCAGCAGGAACAAAGACACTATGCTTGACAGCAATTCAGTAAACTCCTAAATACCATCAGGTAGCTGAAAAAGGAGTGAGTCAAAACTATAGACAGGCATCGTAGATTATAGTCAAGTCAGAAACAAAAAGGCTACCCCTAAAACATCAAAACAATAGAGATCAACAGGAAGCGGCTCAGGCTGTGAAACAAGCACACCGCAATAGCCACGCCACCAGAAGGCAGCCACAAGGATGCTACCTCAAACAGCTAACACTAAGTTCTTATACTGGAATGCCAAATATTTAATATTGCAGTGATAAAACAACATGTGTTCAGTACCATAAGGTTGTTCCTGCCCAAGGCAGCCCACAAACTCCACGCACAGAAAATACAAATTAAACACTGACATCAGAGAAAGATTCTGTTTTGTTGGAAGAACAAAAAACAAACAAACATTTTGTTGTAAGGAACAAAACGTTGACCTCTGCAAATTTGGGAAGACTTCAAGAAACAACATAACTGCAGGGAAAAATGTGCAGGGCAGCAGAATAAAGCTGTGTCTGGCCTCTAAAGGCTGACTCCCGTGAGCCTACGCAGCTCCACTCCCCTCCAGACTCCTCACACCTCCCCTGCTGCTTCCATATGCTTCACAAAGCGGCAAACCCAGTACAAAAATAAGCCTCAGACCAATACGTACACTACAATTTATCCCACATCTCTACCGTTCATCAGTCACTGTAAATACACATATAGACAGATGCTCCCCTGCCCATTTGTCAGCATCCCAAAACACAAAGGAAAAATAATTGCTGAGCTGGATTGGCTGAGCATATTTCAACCAACTTAAAAAAAAAAAAGTAAATCAAAATAAAAAATTCAGGGAAGGAGTTCAACAGAATGAGTCAAAATCCACCAGTCACATACAAACTGAATTTTATGAATGTATTTGAAGTTTTTCATGCGGTCTCTAGGTCATACATTTTAACCACACAAACTGCTCCCTGGAACCTTCAAATAATCAACATTGTGGTTTTGCTACTTGCTAAATGCATTGCCCATGAGCCACGCTTACTCTGTAAAGTTAAAGTCTCACAGGCTTTTGTTACTGATATATACAGAAAAAACTTTTGCAAAAAAGTGATGCAAATTTTATCAATAAAAAGTTTAAGAGTTGCAAAAATAATATAATAAACAAGTACAGCTTTTTAAGGAGGTTTTTCTTGGTCAGACGTACCCCAGACGTTTCCAGACATGACTAAACTCCAAGATTCCCATTTCCAATTAACACATGCGTGTTACCCAATGAGCCCTTCCCCCCGCAAAGCCACTCAGCATGAGATTACTGCAGAATCTGATGGCCTTTAGTAGAATATTTGGCCTAACTCCAGCTCCACCAGCCTTCATGCTTATTTTTATAGGCACAGCCTCCAGCTTTGCGCTCTGGTATGCAACCTAACACCCAAGTTCATTAGACTTTCCAACAAATACACATAAAATTGAACAACAGGTAATCAAGCTGTACTCTGTTCTCTAACTGTTGCACCATGATATGAAACTTAGCTAATTTTCTTGACGGGCTGTACAGCGCCCATGCCCAGGATGGTACAAGAGGACAGTCAGGGGATCCAGATCTGAATGCTCTTGAAAGGGGAGCTCTTATGAAGAAGATTTGGAATTTCAAAGGGGTAAATGGAGCTGCGCTACCATGTCCAACATCAAACATTCAGCATCAAACATACCTACTGTGAAAGGCACTAGAAAAGACAAAAACTGTATTCTCTTCCAGTGGAATGAGCCCATTTATCTTGTCATCTTTAGCCACAGGGAGAGATTTGGTACTGCTCACTGATGGCTCAATCTGACTCTCGCATTTCATAGAACTATAGAGTAGTGTGGGTTGGAAGACACCTTTAAAGGTCATCTAGTCCACCCCCACTGCAATGAGCAGGGACATCTTCAACTAGATCAGGTTGCTCAGAGCACCATCCAACCTGACCTTGAACATTTCCAGGAATGGGGCATCTACCACCCCTCTGGGCAGCCTGTTCCAGTGTTTCACCACCCACATTGTAAATAATTTCTTCCTTATATCTAGTCCAAATCTACCCTTTTATCTTAAAACCATTACGCCTTGTCCTATCTCAACAGGCCCAACTAAAAAGTTTGTCTCCATCTTTCTTATAAGCCCCCTTCGTTGGTTTACCTATCCAGGCTGGCTAACACAATTATGCAACGTCTGGCCAATTTTACAGCGTTTTCAAAGCTATCAATGTTACAGTTCTCATTCCTCACAACAAATCCTTTCAAACGTTATAACTACAACTCCATTTTAAAACTAACATATGTAGCACAGACACAACTGTGAGTCTACAGAAAACTGCTTAGAAGCTGATGTTGAGTAAGCCCTGGTTTACTGCTGTAGAAACATTTCAATCCGTTCACATGGCTTCAGTTTGACTTAGTTTTTTAAACTTGGACACAACTTTTAGTAGTGCTTCCAATGGAGAACTGACATCAGGGCTGAACTTAACCCCACAACTGTGACAAACCTGATCTCTTTCCATGACAAGGTGACCCTCTTGGTGGATGAGGGAAAGGCTGTGGGTGTTGTTTACCTGGACTTTAGAGTAAAGCCTTTGATACAGTTTCACACAGCATCCTCCTGGAGAAACTGGCTGCCCATGGCTTGGACGGGAGTACTCTACGGTGCGTTAAAAACTGTCTGGAGGGCCAGGCCCAGAGAGTGGTGGTGAATGCAGTTAAATCCAGTTGGTGGCTGATTACAAGCGTTGTTCCCCAGGGCTCAGTACTGGGGCCAGTTCTGTTTCATATCTTTATCAATGATCTGGATGAGGGGATCGAGTGCACCCTCAGTCAGTTTGCAGAGGACACCAAGTTGGGTGGGAGTGTTGACCTGCTTGAGGGTAGGAAGGCTCTGCAGAGGGATCTGGACAGGCTGGATCGATGGGCTGAGGCCAATGGTATGACGTTCAACAAGGCCAAGTGCCGGGTCCTGCACTTGGGTCAACAGCAACCCCATGCAGCGTTACAGGCCTGGGGAAGAGCAGCTGGAGAGCTGCCTGGCAGAAAAGGACCTGGGGGTGTTGGTCCACTGCCAGCTGAAAATGAGCCAGCAGTGTGCCCAGGTGGCCAAGAAGGCCGACAGCATCCTGGCCTGTTTCAGGAACAGTGTGTCCAGCAGGACGAGGGAAGTCCCCCTGTACTCGGCACTGGCGAGCCCCACTTCAAGTACTGTGTCCAGTTTTGGGCCCCTCACTACAAGACAGACGCTGAGGTGCTGGAGCGGGTCCAGATAAGGGAAACAAAGCTGATGAGGGATCTGAAAAACAAGTCTTATGAGGAGCGGCTGAGGGAACTGGGATTGTTTAGCCTGGAGAAAAGGAGGCTGAGGGGAGACCTTATCACTCTCTACAACTACCTGAAAGGAGGTTGTAGAGAGGTGGGTGTCGGTCTCTTCTCCCAAATTGCAAGCAATAGGACAAGAGGAAATGGCCTCAAGTTGCACCAGGGGAGGTTTAGACTGGATATTAGGAAAAATGTTTACACTGAAAGGGTTATCAAGCACTGGAACAGGCTGCCCAGGGAAGTGGTTGAGGCACCATCCCTGGAGGTATTTAAAAGACAGGTAGACACAGTGCTTAGAGATATGGTTTAGCAATGGTTTTTGTCAGAGTTAGGTTGATGTTTGGACTAGATGATCTGAAAGGTCCCTTCCAACCTAGGCATTTCTATGATTCTGTGATTCTATTGTCCCCTGAAAGGATCCTGAGTGGTCAACTTGTGAAGCTTGTTAGAGCTGAAGAAATCTGCAGTCTTTGTTAAGCATCAACAGTAGCTCTTTAATAGTCCAATTTGGTCTCCCCAGGGATCGCATGCAAACTACAGATTTTACATGGTAAAACAAACATTACTTCCAGATTACACAAAGGCTTCATTGTGCTCATCTGTCTAAAAACAGAAATGTAAAGTGTAGTTTTCATGAGTGAGGTCTGGGGAGAAGAGAGTGGGTGGCAATAAGGAGAAGGGAGAAAAGAGTCTGCACTTGAAAATTAACGTGGTTGTTACTATGAGCACGGTTCCAACTGTTACTGTTTTAAAAGTTTTCTAAAATAGGCAACATTAGCATGAAATTTGCAGGGTAGCAGAACTCAACGGATAGGGAAAGGAGAAATTATTCCTCAGAGTGATTTAGTAAATAAAATCATGCAGCATCGCAAACTAACTAACTTGTATACTTGTTAGCAGCATGTGGCACAGATGTAAACATCTACTCTTTCCATCACTGATGCAGCGCAAGTTTTAATACTTGCAAAGATCTGGAACATTTTGCCTTCACGGTGTGGACTCACAAACAGTACTTCTAAGACCTTAAAAAAATAATCACACGATCAAACAAATCCAGAGATAAAAAGGGTAAATGATAGTGCAACAAACTACAAGGGAATGATTAGGGGGTGGAGGGGACGGACCAAAAAAAAAAAAAAACCTCCTTTGGTTTTGGCAGCAGTTCATACTTCTCTACAGAGCATGTTTAAGTATTAGGCTTTTCCACCTGCAAGGCAAAGGATCTTACATTGCTAGAGAAAAGCGACACCTTGTATCACCTGCCAAATAATACAGCTAATTACATCGCACATCAGTGCCAGGCCCAACCGAATCAGAAACTGGGGGAAACACATGCTTCCCTGTCACTGTCTCGAAGAACCGCGCATTTGAACGTGGTTGTCAGCTAGAACGTCATAGCACATAAAAATAAAACAGATTACCCACTTGTCATTCAAACTGATTTCTTTCAAGAAAAAGCTATCCAGTCTAAGTTAAGTAGAAACATGCAATTAAATACTTTGCAATCCACAGTAGTTTACATTAAAAAAAAAATCTTATCAAATTCACTCCCACATGACTTTTAGCAATCCTTCTTAAGAGACTGCATAGTCTAGGGTACCCTCACAGAATAGGTTTCTATCTTTAATGCTTTAAATAAAACTTTCAAATATGACCCCAAAATTGGGCAAGGTAGTATTGTCATCTTAAAACTCTAGGCAAATAGCTCCCTTTCCTTCTCTTCTCCTTCACATTTTCTTGAGCTAAAGTGGAATGAGATGATTCAGAATCACCCACTTTTACTGTAGGTATCAGGAATATAAAGTTAACCTTAAAACTGATGTGAGACAGGTTAATTATACAAGCCACGGACTGAAAAACAAAACGCTGAATCCCACGAGAGGCAGCCACTGCAGCTGTTGAATATGGAGGACTTGCCAGAAGCAGGATGAAAGAGCAGCAAAGAGGAGTCTGATATCTTCCTGCCTGTATCAATGTCTAAGGGTTATCAAGAGGGAATGGACTACATCTTCGAAGAACAGGGAAAATTTAAGACACAGATTTTTGGAAATGTAACTCTCAAAGGTATCAGGAAGATTTTTTTGACCATTGTGGAAGAAATGTTTTTACAAACACAGATCGTTTTGGTTTTCTTCTCCAACAAAGGTTTTAATGGAAACTGAGACTCCTCATCTTCCTTTATTTTTCTGGTCTGTTTAAATTGTCAATCCAAACATAAGGAGCAAGTGGGTGGAGGTGATACGATAGCAGATAGCTGCAACTCTGTATTACCAAGCTAATGCCTACAGAAAAGGGAACAGGCATAGTTGAGTAGGAAAATGACTCCAGAAGAAAGATGTGGCAGACAATGAATAGCAGAGGTATAAAAGCACAGACTATAACTAAGGGACAGAAGAAGCAAACAAAAATAACACAGATATTTCCATACTGGAGAATGGAGAGGAAGAAGTACAATGAAACCATGAAGGTTCAAATGCTTAGCAAGAAGGAGAAATATAGTCACACTAAAAATAAAAAAGGGGGAGGGAGGCTAAGTTATAATTAAGTACAGAACACATCTATTTGATTGTAATAAGCTGCAGACACAACTGCTTGCAGATCACAGCTATAACTTTGGCTTACATATTTCAGCTTTACTCTTAAAAAACTTATCTTTCACCAGCAGTCTTGGAAAGTCTCTACAAATCATTAAGTTCACACAGCCTCTGCAGTACAACAGATACAATACTGTGCACGTTTTAACAAAAATGGAACAAAGAGAGATGAAGCAGGAAATGAAAGGCTTAACTGGAATCACTATTTGCCTCTTCATTCCAAGCCTGTGTTTCAACTGTCAGTTCACAACATCTCTCCTATTGATCATCACTCACGAGATTAATATGCCTGAAGATTTTGATTACTTCCACATATATCCAAGCTCATTGTTTCTAGCTTAAGAGCCAAGCATTCTAATAAACATAACTTTTTTGCAAATCAAAGATACCAGGCAACATTTAAGCTATCTCTAGCATATTCCAAGCATATACTGTTTCTGCGTCAACCTGCTCTAACATCCTGGAAGTGCCTTCCCTGGAAGTGAATTATTTATAACTGCAATGTCCTCTGACAACAGGAGTATCAAAGTTATTGTCATCATCAGTTCTGGAACTGTTTTTTATAAAAATCAGAGGTCCACCACATTGTGCAACAGGGAAAAAGAAAAAGGAAAAATATCCCAGATGGAAAAGATCAAATGCAAACAATGCAGGACAGGAAAGACTACAGCACAAGTAAGGTTTAAAATATCCCTAATACAATAGATTATGTTCAGGCATTCAGTCTGTGTGTATCCGTACAAATAAACACATATTTTAAGAATGACAACATAGCTCCCCATAGGATGTTATTTGTTAACATATACTCACATATACTTCATTGTGATCAAAGCGCTTTTTCAGATTATTGATGAACGAATCTTCATTGAGTGGCTCTAAAAGAACCATATCTCCCACCCCTATCATGTTGTCTAAAAGCGACGTCTTGACCTCCATTTTGGCCATTTTCTCCTGCAAAGAGAGAAATGAGGGAAAAAAAAATAAAACAAAGAGCAAAGTTAGCTCAGAGTTATTCTAATTATTCACAGGCATTATCCAGTAACACTACTTAAGGAATACAAGTTAAACACACTTGACTGACACTGCTTTAAAATATTTTTCCAAGAAACATTCTCAAAGTCATTCTATCTACACAAGTAGTCCATACAATTCCAAAAAAAAAGAGTCCTAGCAGTCAACAATGCCTTCTGGTCCACTATACATTAAATATGAAACTCCAAGAAACATGAATGAAGATTCCAGTGGGCACCACATCCAGATTTTTTGGATGACTTCACCACAGTGTTCAAGTGAATGAAAACCCAAGTTTTATCAAAAGCGTCATCAACATCTCCAGCGTATCAAATTAAGGTTTACATTTGTCTGAATTTCTTTCTCACCCTTACTTGCATTTCTCCAACCCCATCAATATCTAAATAGAAACCAACTAAGTGAACTCATGCAGAGACAAAACCCACACTATTTTATCTTAATTCATATACCCTGTACTATATCCCACTACAGCACTGCTCTTGGTCACACGAGGCTACCAAATTACTTCATTTCCTAACCAGACTTATTTGAATTTATTTCTAATTTTATTGCTTAAGAGACCATTTCTGTAGGGCAGCACCAATCCATCTGACAAGCAGAGACTCTGCATCTGTGTAACTGGGGTGGCAAAAGGCAGAAGCCAGGCTTAAACAGGGGACCAGGATCAAACAAAGTAACCAAGTCTGATAAACAAAGTAATTCAGACAAAGTCAAGGTCAGGCCAAAACATGACACCTATTTGATCCTCCCAGCCTTTTATCCTCACAATCCAAACACCACACAAGATTAACCAAGCTCCTCAAGAGCTCCAGGCGCACAGTTACTGCTTTCGGTTTTCACAAGACTGAAAAATGAACGTATTGGCAGTGGCGGCCAGCAAACGGGGAACCAGAGGTGAGAGAACAACTTTGCTGACAACACAACCCAAGAATCAACTACTGCACAGCTACAGCTACACCAAACAACAGCCGAACTCCGCCAGTCAGCTGTAACCTCTCAGCTATGAAATGCTATCAAGCTGTCCTTGCTCCCCCTATCTCTGCAGCATATTTTAAGTTAATTTTTTCTCGTTTTTTCAAAACATCTTTGAACAGCTATTAGCTTATACAATCACCGTTAACTTGCTGTAGTAGCTATCCATCAGATAACTAATTTAAAACAAGCGAAGCCTTTTATCTCTTGCTTCTGTGCACAGCCACTGCGTTACTACATGTTATTTGATTTTTGAGCCATGAGTGACATTTGAGGCATATTAGATCACAACATAAGCCATGTCTGATGTTTTTCCAAATTCAACGAAGAGAAGCACGTCTCCACAGGCAGGAACAGAAGGAAGATCCCCAAAAACAAGATCCCCAAAACCTGAACCAAGCCTGGGAATTACTAGACATTCACGTGGAAATGCAAAACCAGTGCTGAACTATGGTAACCAACCAAAGCTGTCAACTCCGCTAAACAAACAGAGAGCATTTATTTTAAACAAAAACACTGGAAAAATATTTTTGTTAGACAAAGATACTTTAATTCTTAAAAGTTCACCTCTCTGAATCATCAAAAAAATTTTAAGCATTCACAAAATCTTTTCAGAGGTATCACTTCAACTTCTGTATCCCATTAAGACAAATTCTTTAAACTACCAGTCTTGTTTCAATGACTAATTACTTCCCATACATCAGTTAATACTCAAATAGTTTTTGAAGGCTGAAAAAAAAGCCGTTCTTGAGTATGGAACTTATTAAATATTGGGTTTGTAGCCAAAAAAAAAAAAAATCCAACATAAAAATCCTAATATGGGCAATTTCAACCTAAATTTTAAGTTCTAAGTCGTATACCTCCCCTACCATTGTGAAATTACATACCACCTACCACACTTCATGCATCACTGCTCGGGAATTTCAAGACCAAGAGCAGCCAAACCCATCAAGAACATTCATGTATTCCCAAGCTCAGAGGCACATTTTGCAGAAGAGGTACGCAAAGACACCATATCTACTACTAAACGCTGGATCTGAAAGCTGTATACAAATGTTTATTTATCAATATATTTGAACAGTTCGGTTTTATGGTTAAAGGTTAACTTTCAGCTTGGTTTTTTCCCCCCACAATAATTTAACATCATACTATAGGTTAAAATACTTCCATTAACTTGAGAGCTAGAAAATATTAGAAACACAGGTGACGAAAA
Organism: Larus michahellis; assembly: GCF_964199755.1. Classification (NCBI taxonomy): domain Eukaryota; kingdom Metazoa; phylum Chordata; class Aves; order Charadriiformes; family Laridae; genus Larus; species Larus michahellis. Next base: position 24,428,303 of record NC_133902.1, on the reverse strand, counting down.
AATTGGTCAATATGCCTAGACATCTTGTTTAACACTGAATTCTCAAAATCATTTGCAACAGTTTAGCCTTTGCAAAGTATTCCTTAAAGATTACCTCATACACTGATGTATGATTCAAGAATAGCCTGCCATACCAGTGTTGTTTGTCCCCCACTTCGGTAGAATCCAATTCTAATCCCTGCCCTGGTTTAGGTAACAACAAAGAAAAATCCGGCAAGCTTGTGGGATAATTTCGTTGGCTATCTGATGTAACAAGTGGGAAAGAAAACATGGTTAAGAAAAGCCAACAACGTTTAAACATACATTAAACATTTGGATTTAATTTAAACAATGATGAAATTTAATCTACTAGTAGAATTAAATAGAAGATTAATACATTCAGCGCTTTTGAAATACCAAATACCAATTATAAAAGTAGCTTTTGAAAAAAAAAAACAACTCAAAAATCAGCACACTACACAGGGAAAATAAATAAATAAATAAATCAAACCCCTGCTACACTGCAAGACTAAACTTCCATCAAGATATTTAGCAATACATCACTAAGCTCAGAAACTCCATCCGAATCCATGTCCAAGTATTTGTATTTGCCACATATTCAAAACCACCTTGCCACTGGAAATCTTTTCCCATCGGTGCTGGTGACAGCGTGCTCACCACAATTTGGAGAACAGTACATAAAAGGAAGTGGCTTCTACCTATATATGTACTCATGCACCTTTAAAAAGATGAACGTTTCTCAAGAGCCATTTTCAAGAACGAGAACTATGAGAGGGACAGGACCAAAACACACTCCCAGTGGCTGAGAGACCACTAATGATTGAAACCACAGCTGCGCTGGTGAGAGAGCACCAGCAAACAGGAAATTAGGTTAGAGGAAAGAACCAGAATGGGTTGTGTCCTCTAAAACAAGCACACTTTTAGTTATTGTCAAATGGAGATGGCTGGGCAGGAGATGATGTATGGAGGTACTGAAGTGAGGCTATACTTCAAACTGGAAACTCAATAAAAAGCAACCTAAAAATGTAAGTGGGACTCTCTCAATTTACCTAATACATTTGTTTTTGTGACTGTAAAATACGATTGTGTTGACATTAAGAAAAACTACAGTATTGTATAAAGATTACAGCTGCAAATTATTAGAATTTTAATACAGCAATGAATTAGCTCAGCAAAAAAAACCCAAAATTCTTCTAACGGTTGCAGTCTGCAAATCAGATTCTTCTTCACACATTCCCTGATGTCTCCCCCACGCCCCCTTAGCACTTGAGCCTTATCCCGAATTTACCTTTCTTATGCCTAAAGCAAACATTGGCAGCATTTCAGAACACCTCCGTTTTCTCTAGTCATTTGTCAAATCCGTTCTTCCTCACTTTGGTCTCATATCTAGGCCTTAATTCAACACAGTGAGTACACTTCCAATATGTTTCCATTCTCAGAAAAATAAGAAAGAACATTCAGAGTAATCCTTCACAGCTCAACCTCTTTTATGTTGGACAACATGCTCGGGAGGAGAAGTGCTGGGCACACTACATCTGTAAAACACTTATCTGCAGGCTCCCACATTACACGTAGCCTTTTAAAACACAGACTGTTGTATCTGCTACTTGCAATGCCTGGGATTGCCATCCAGCTAGGCCGGCTGAATCTAAAAACTTTTTGTCCCTGTTGGCCGCAAAGATGGCAAATTAAAAATCACACTATTCCGCAGCCACCGCAGTCTTATCATCCGCCAATGTGAAACAATAGCTAATGAAAACTATAAATAGAAGATGATACAGAGAATAGGCAAAACCCCCAAAGCCTTGTACAATTAAGTTCACACATTCTCTAAGGGGAAATGAAGTAATACCCCATTATTGGCATACAGCGTGTTACGGAATTGTCCAAGGTTTTCCACATCGCCCTCATACAGTAAGACAGCAGCAGTTGCCAGCAGCTTCCTACAGATGTGCAGTCATTAGCACACGTTTGCTGCACTGGAATTATCACTGCCTCCTGCAGCGGTGGGCTTGTTTGTCTTCTTTTGTGGCAATGTAGCAAAAGGACAACTTCCCTACCATCAAAACTGACCCAACAGACGTACTCGCATATGCTTCAAGCTCTGACTATTTTAAAAAAAAAAAAAAAAAAAAAAAAAGCGCCTTTGGTTTCACTACCACCAACTCATGTAGAAAACAACCACCTTTTTCTTTTATAAGAGTTAACAGGGACAACCTGCCACACCAGTAATTCAATATCGGAGTTTAAACTGGTTTCATGTTCCAGGTCCGATCCTGAGCCCCCGTCAGGCTGTAATCAAGCTTGCCCACTCATTCCCTTTTTTCCTCTGTCAGGGAGCAATCAGCCCACACGGAGCAGGGACGCTGACAGGCCACTGCTGCAAACAGCAGTGTCATTACCTGAAAAAAACGAAACCAAAAGGGACTACAGCCACCTGTACTACTCATGACAAGCACCAGTTTGGCAAGAGGCAGGATTTAAATTCATTCTGTTCTGCTGCCCAACAAACCCTACATATCACTGGCCTCTTATTGATGCTCAGAAGGCGTAAATTCATGGGAAACACCTTGTGCTGGTTCACCAGGGAAACTGAGGCAGACTCCGCAGATGAAATGTTATAGTGCCCTTTTCACTCAAGGCTAGATTTCCCGACATCAGCGTGTATGAAAAAACGTTTATGTCATCCAAAGAAAAATCTTCGCTTTCCCTCCAGACGCCCTAACTTTTTTAGTCTCTGGATGCTAGAGGGGAGCAGCACAGCCAGCGTTTCCTATGTGCTGCCTGGCCGCTGTCTGCTAGGCACACCTGCACCCTCCTGCCCAGCTGTGACCGCTCACAGATGTTGCTCTGTCAACCATCAACGTGCTGAAGAAAAGAGCACGAGGAAAACAGCGCGATGTTGCAGCCCACAATTTCTTCCTGCAAGAAAATGGACTTGAGAAGCCTGACAGGTCAATTGCAGGCAGGAATGTTAATAGGTGTCGCACCAGCAGTAAAAGCACTCTTAAAGAACTAAAATGCTCCCTCTGACTCTCCGTCTTTCCTTTTGGCTTGACCAATGTCGGAATATCTTCTGAATTCCTTTTCCTCCCACAGTCCTACTGAACAAATCAGCATTTTCCAAACTGAAAAAGTTTATCATCTGGAGCTTTTGAATTAGCTAACGTTTCTCACATCTTACCTACCAAGCAAAAGCTATTATTTGAAAGCCCTGTGCAACTTCTCTTTATTTTCTGTAGGCATTGAACATTATGCATGTGTACCAGACTCCTTGAGTAGTTAACAACAAACAGCTCAGGTAAATTACAAAAGTAAAATGCAGCGTTACAGGGTATATTTGTATTAGGACTCCAGCAATGTTTGCAATCAGCATCAGCTAAATGGGAATGGCTCTTTAGCAACATCGGATTACGACAGAGTTGCATGCCAGTGACTGCAATTTAGATGACCGAAGATTTGCCCAGCAGAATTCCATAGGAGGAATGAATGCTCCGCTGGCTCCTGCTACCAAACGCCGCGCGTTTAGCTGAAGATTGGGCAATTCTCAAGAAAGAAACAGGACATTTAAAGTACTGCTGAACAAACAGCTGTAACCACATGAAGCAATATCATCTTTTCGTAGTCTAACAACGGAGGCTTAATTGCAGTTTAGAAAAACTGACAGCATAATAATTAGACTTCATTAGGACATGTACAAAATGTTCACTGGGACATCATAGAATCATAGAATTGTTGAGGTTGGAAGGGACCTTTAAGATCATCGAGTCCAACCTTTAGCCTACCCTGACAAGAGCCACTTCTAAACCATGTCCCTCAGTGCCCCATCTATCCTTTTTTTAAACACCTCCAGAGATGGTGAATCCACCACCTCCCTGGGCAGCCTATTCCAATGTTTAATAACCCTTTCAGTGAAAAAATGTCTCCTAATATCTAATCTAAACCTCCCCTGACGTAACTTGAACCCGTTTCCCCTCATCCTATCACTTGTCACCAGGGAGAAGAGGTCAGCCCCCATCTCTCTACAACCTCCTTTCAGGTAGTTGTAGAGGGTGATAAGGTCTCCCCTCAGCCTCCTCTTTTCCAGGCATCATCTCCTACTGACACAAACAGTGGCTGAAACTTTCTTCATTAACAGGATTCGGGTCCTTTCTAAGTGTGGAGGGGAGAGGTTTGGTTGTTGCTGCTGGAGGTGTTTGTTGTGGGGGGTATTGTTGGGGTTTTTTGTTTAATTGAGGGTTTGGGGTGGTTTGGTTTTTTTTTATTTTTACATCAGCTTGGTCACAATCTACATTAAGCAGTAATTAGTTGCTATCAATCCCCCACAAATGAGAGCGATGCCTCTTTTGTACCTCTGTTCACATCCTTTGTCACAAGACCACGCACAACACTTGTACCATGTAAAAGGTGCACAGTACCTCACCACAAAACCAAAATAACCTGAGCCATGTATGCAGAAGGCTAATAAAAGACTAGTTAATGTACCTGGGGGAAGGAGTGGGGGGCTGTGTTTGCATTTCTCTAAAGCTACTTTCTGTTACTTTTGCATACTAGTTTGAATAACATTAGCATGGCTATTACCTGCTGTAAGAGACCATGGGGTATATCTATTCTACTATTTCGACTTTATACTCCCAGCAGTACAGGTTTTCAAATTACTTCTAATAATTATTTTGCAACCACAACACAGTAACTGCCACCGGTAATTGCACTCAGGGGTTGATCTATTTCCTAAGTCATACAGTCACGCTAGGTTTTGAGAAAAACATTTGGTCCTCCAAAATTGGTAAGGCACCCTTCTTTAGCACCTGCTAAAACACACTCTTAAAATGATCAAAAGATGTTTGATGCTCCGTTTTTTACCCTGCAAAAGTTCCTTTACGTTTTGGATTATATTGACAGGTTTCAAAGATTATAGGTGTGGAGTAGCCTTTTCCATAAAAGGTTGCTCTGGAGCCTGATTTTTTTTTTTTTTTTTTTTTTTTTTTGTTTGATTAGTTCTGTTTGACAGGGAGAACATCTAGGGTATTTTCAATGCGTAATGCATCTGGAAATAGGTCTTCACTAACAAGACTGTTTGCAGTCCAAAATTCTGGTTAAATTCCCACTGACTTCAGCAGAAACTGGATCCATGGCGGTTTTTTACATTTAGGCTTTTCTTAGTCATTGCCTAACCACAGAGTTTTATAATCATTCCAGGTCCACATCTACAGAAGGGGATGAAATACTCAGGAATAAAGGAGGTCTCTTTTTGGCACATACATTGCCAAGATTCTCTTGAATATTTTTCAAAATAAGGAGCAAAATGTGACTGCAAACCTGAAAATTGGCAAAGGTCCTGCCTTCTTCCCCTAAACCAAAGACTAGATTTCAGATTGACAGTGTTCTTCAGACAACATGATTTTTTAAAAGTTGTCAGTACAGAACACGAACAGAAAGAAAATACCTTCATTCTATTAAAAAAATAATCCACAAAATTTAGCTTTTACTACTGGACGTCTGAACTCCACTAAGCAGGGGTGCCCTTTTAAACTGATCATCTCCATCTTTCAAGCTGCCGCTTAAAGTTTCTGCCAATTTTTTGGGATTCTGCCCAATCCAAAGGTTATGTTTGCATAGCTGTTGCAGAACAGGGGCATGAAAACCAAAACCAAGGTAGCACTTATTTGTTTTGGGGGATCTTCTTTCTTTGTTGTCTGTGACACACCAGTAGCTTGCTAGCACACCAAAACCTGCGTTCAAAAGATTCACCGGTAGCACATCCTTATAAAATACTACTTAAAAATAACCATCCCTCATGAAGTCAGAACGTTTCTTTCAACTGAGGTTTCACTCCTTTGGGAGCGATCCAGCAATCCACTGTAATCTAGTCCTTTCACTTGTACTTTTATTGGAATAGGGTTTGTACTCTCCCTTGCACGCAGCTGCACAGGCAGAGCGAGCCTTGCTCTCCTCCAGTCGGCATCTGAACCACACCATCCCTGATACAGGCAAAAGAGATCTGCTCGCGGTGAGCCGACTGGGGTAAATACCAATGTATAGCACGTCAGTAAGGTGGGTATTAAGAGATGTCTTAATAGTACAGGGTTGATATACCAAAGTACACACTAATCTTCTCCTCAAATGCTTGGGTGCACTGCCTGTTAGGCAGTTGGTGATAAGCCTTGAAGATATGCAGAATGTGAAATAACAGAACAGGTAACACTGCAGTTTCACTCAGCTGCCAACAGCAGAAGGAAAAGCAGCCACAGAAAGTCATCACAGCAGTCACTGAACCACTTAAAACTGGACAAGGACTAACACAAGGCTAATCAGGAGCTTCGGGAAATCCAGGCCCCAGAGGAGGCGTTGGTGCCCCTATCTACCCACCACCAAACCACCCACAATCACTGAGTGTAACTCCTAGAGCGGCTGGGAGACACCACCGTACCCAGAGTTACCCACAGAGCAAGGTCCCAGCCACCCATATTCTCTTCCAAACGGTAAAAGTCTGGGTAAAGCTAAAATTTGCATGGCTGAAAGCACTGTTATTTCCACACCATTCACTTTCCTTTTCCATTTGAAACAGGAGGAAAAGAAGTCACCTGAACACCACCCCAGAGATCTTATTCTTGCCTGTTGCAATTTCCCCCCCTGGAAACCCCACCTGATGTGCTCCTTGTAATATTTATAAATCATATTTGGCATGTTTTTAGTCTAGTATTTTATAAAAATAAGACAAATCATGCTAGCTGTATGTGTCTTGGTCTATGTATCCACCCTCTCATACATGCCTAATACTGAATTTCATTCAAAGGACAGAGGAGTAAAAGACAACAGAATAGCTATTTTTCCCTGCGTTTGTAAAAGCAGGCAGGAGAGGAGATCTGAGCATAAGCGACCCATCAGAGACACAAGCTGCAAGGAGAACAAACACTTTATTAAGTACGACAGAGCCACTGCAGAAGAATGGCCTCGCAAAATTCCCTAGCCGCAGAAAAGCTTCAAATGGAAATTATTGCTTCTTTGCAAGTCAATCCGTCACAAGAGAAAAACCTGCGGGAAGTCAGACTCGATTAGTCCCATTTCTCCCAGGACTAGCTGCCAAGGTAACACAGTGGTGCAAGGTTTCAACCTACAATTTGCCATCACTGTCTATTCTGCACATGTTTCTCTTCAGCAAAACACTGCTATTTTTAATGAAAAGCGGGGAGGAGAAAATAAAAAAAAATAAATTGGATGCAAGTGGTGGAGGAAGAGGAACCAGTATTTGTCCAAACACATGCTAAAAAGCATCTTTTTAACAGCAGAAGAGGCTTAGATAAATTATGTGTACTGTTAGACATGTTTGCTTGTCTCAAGTGTTGAACTAGATCCACAGTTTTGTCATTTTCATGCTCAACAGTCATTTTCAGTAGGACACTTGAAATCACAGGTTAAAAGTCATCAATTTTTAAATCAAGGTATCTCCAGCTATTCCTGTGTATCTCTTGATAAGAGATCTCTCAGACCACGGGAGAAGTTCAAGAAGCTGCATTTCAACACACAGTAATCACCCTTGTCCAGATGTCCGTGAAGTCAGAAGCCAGCAAACAGTGTTCTTATTAACATCCGGCATGATAAAAGGCATTTCCAAATGAAATGTAACACTTTGCAGATTTAGAGAGGGACACCTTCCTAAAATATCAATAGAAAGCACCTCCCTCCAACACAAGGAAAAGAGCCGATCTCACAGATACCCACAGGTACTGCGCTTTGCCCCACTTTGTCTCAGCAAGAACCATCATCTGGCAGTTTTGGGAAGCAGAAAGATCTATTCACATGGGATACACGCAAGCTTCCCCTGTGGCAGAAATCATTTACAAGATACAAGGAGCTCCAGCTCTACCCTTGTTTGCCAAAAGGGTTTTCCAGGGTTTCTCCCAGAGTGAACTTTGTTTTAACACAGCGTGGAACTCTTTGATCAGTGAAGGTAATCTCCAGAGCCCTTTTAACTCCCTGACAGCCTGAGAATGGAACAATGGCAATGGTAGCTGTATCTGTTCTGCATGTTCGACACCAGCGCCAAAACCACTGTATCATACAATCATGACTCCTATACTGCACTCCTCCAGAGCGTGATTTTTCAGCCTTCTAATCTTTCAGGAGTGACAGTTCCTACAGTGGGCCTAATTTCTAGACTAAATTTATTCACAGTCGCCTAACATCCACTTTTTGCTTGGGCTAATGCTATAGGGTTTTTTTGTTTTGGTTTTAAATTTAAATGTGTTTTCTCCCTCCTGGAAAACATTTAGAGAGGATCTTCTCACGGTCCTCATTCTGAATAAATAACCAGGATTGCTCATTTTCCTCTCAGCAGCTTCTCCATCCCCCCATCCCAGTAGCCCTTTTCTGCTCCGACTGCTATTTGAGCCCATCTTTGCCGAGTGGGGTTAACCAAGGCTGTACAGAGGATTCCTGGTATGTTGTGGCAGCAATATTTCCTCTCCACAATCAGAAGCATTTCTTCCGAGAGAGGGGGATTCGTTTTCACCCTCTTCACTACTCTCTTTCCTTCTCCGAAGCTTCACCTGGAATCAGGACTTCCCCAGCTTACCCTGTGCGACTGAGCTCGACCGCTCCATCAGTCACAGACCTACTCTCACAGGTGAAAACTAGAAAGGGTCTCCAGACACCGAGTAACCAGTTACTTAGTGGTTTAACTGTAAGGTTTAACTTGCTTAGCTTGTAGGTTTAACTACTCCCAAAAATGATCTGCCTCTCAACCCCTACCATCTTCCTTCTGACCTCTCCAAGCCGCTCCTGATGAGAAGGGAGAGCAGGTGGTATTCCTGCCACAAGTTAGACATCCCAGGTATTCCGTCTTTCACATCTGAGCAAGATCCCCACTAGCAAAAGCTTTTTTCTCCGCCCTAAAGCAAGAAGCTCTAGTAAAGCTACTTGACCGACGGTTAACTGGTCCCTGGAGTCCCAGAAAAAATGGCACCTCTTCATCTCTCAGTCAGCATCGCCAGTACCTCTGCTAAGCTGCTTATTTGCTTCCACAGAGGAACAATGGAGAGGATTAGTACCAACTTCGCTCTCTTCAAAAGCAGAACTAACCCATTACAGTGCCATCCAAAGAGTCTTTAGGCAATAAGGACTTTAAGGATACCTCTTTAATCTAAATAGACACCATTAACTGTCCTACAAACTGTTTTAACACAAAGGCGTTAAAATACAGAGAGTAGGTGCAACTTCCTTTGATCGTGCTTTCCCAAGATACAGAACTCAACATTCAGTAGTTTCCTTGTTTCATTTCTGAGATGCAGGTTTTTCAAAGGTCAGTGGAAAATTTAAAGCACAGTATCGGGACATTACATATGCTCTACTGTGCACAAGAAATGGTTACCTTAAGGTCAAGCCTTTACAAAGATATCCGAACACAAGTGTGCTCTTGCAGACACAAGGAAGAAGAGACTCCACAAAGAAAATGCATATAAGAGGGTAGAAACATTTCAGGATGTGGCTGGTCTGTACCTGGTTTTATTTCCATTGTAGGAAGTCCTGCCGTTTAAATTATTCTTATTTCTAATTCAAAGTACCCCCAGTAGCGCTTTAAAGCACAAAAACTATGAACATTATGGAAAATTACAGAAAAAGGAGCAGACAGAGAAAAGCCAGAGAGCCCACATACAGAGCATATTTGTGGGCCCAGGAAACTTGTACCAATGCTGACCAGGCTGTGGTTGCAAACTTTTAAAAACTGCTTTCTGCTGACAGTAGGGAAAAATTAGTCTCTCCTTGTTGCCTGTATTTAGAAAATAAAGAAATCTACAGCAAGCAATTCTGATAGTGCAGTACCCACCAACCCTTCTGTTACTCAGCACCAATTCCTCAAAATCATGTCCTCCTTTTCCTCCTTCGTATACAGCTTTTCTTTCTTCCTGCTATCTTTGTTTTTCATGGTCCCCTTGCCCAACAGCGTAAGGACTTCTACCAATATAAAACCCTCATAAGGACGTCTGCCTCTACAAGAGAGGGAGAACAAGGCAAAGTTTACGAACATAATTAGTACACCCACATCAAAGCAATTCAGAGGCAGCACTGCACAAAGTCAGGGACAAAGCAATTACCTAAAGCCCAAGATACACCCACTCCCCACCCCTGCAAAGGAGAAAATCTTTGTGACAGTAAGTGTTTCTCACCCTCGCTCCTTGGAACTCTGGATATTTGGATTCCTTATCTTGGGCCTTCGGCTTGTTTGCTGAAATGTTAAGTCTGGCTGCTTAGGCTAGAGGCCACCTCTTGATTGCTTTCACCCCAAAGGCTTGAGCATTAGTGTGTGTGTACAAGCGTGTGTATATGTTTTCCACTGGAGAGAAAGGATGCTGCTCTTCCCTCTGGGGTCCACTACTACAGCTATACTGCCTGGACAGAATGATTCCCCAATCAGTTTGCATCTGAGAAGGGGACTTCATATGTCTTCTTCACCTCTAAAACCTTATTTTGAAAGTTCAGTCTCTGCTATCGAAAACACTTTCATCACCACAGTGACTTTGCTAGCGGAATTAAAATCAAGAAACGGACACAATTTTATTTGCTGATACCTTATGGGAAATTTCCCAGCAACAAGGAGTTGGGAGAGAAGAAGATCAAATGTCTGCATGGCTTTCTCCAAAAGCTATACCACTAGCTCTTCACATGCAAAAAGACAATTTGCATGGTTCTAGCCCTGCAGCTGGATGACAAATTAGTCTAAAACCTTGAGTCTGCAGGCAACACCAAAGACTATACAGTTACTTAAACAAAGGTAAGCAAAAGGTGAGATAAACTGCTGGGTTTTACAAGTTTCTTCAAACACCGAGCAAAGGATCAAAAATGGCAGGAGTCGCTGAAAATGGCCATGCATACCACAAAAACACACTCCAGCTCTACTGAAAGAAGAGTCTGTCACAGGCTGGGCTGGTCCCTGAGGATCACGTCACACATCTCACAGTTGCCCATCTCCCAGATACAGGATACGACTGCAACAAGCACGATATGCCAGTGGCTTCAGGAGGATGGAGGACAGGCATAAGAGGTAAGTAAAGGAGGAGAGGCCACTTGCTTAGAGGAAAACAGCTTGGCAGGAGGCCAAAGGCAAAAATGGTGAGGAACAGTGGAAAAGAGTTAATGTCACTACTGAAGTATGGATGCTGGGAAGCCCAGGCAGAGCTACAGAAAGACCTCCTTTATTTGCTCAGTGAGCAGAGGCACTTCTCCTATTCAAAGGAAGAAACACCTACTATTCATCTTTCGTATGTTTTTAGATATGTGAAAGCACATGGAAAGGTTTTGAGAACCCCACCTTTCTCTTCCCCATTACTCTCCCCCAAGACAGAGCTTAAGTCCAACAGCAAAATAGAGGAGATCCTGGTCTCCACACTGGGTTCAGATACCAAAATCTGGAGTCATAAAATCCAAAAGAGCAAAGCTTTCACCATCTACAAACAAAATGGAGCACAATCGTAAAGGGTGAATATTTTGAGATTAATACTCATACCCACCACAAAAGACTGACAAAAAGATCCTTGTTGCAGTTCCAGTATTCTCTTTAATAGCTACTTCACAGCACATGATAAAGAGTTGCAACCTTTTCCACCAGCACAAAACAAAAATCTTTACTTTTCCTTTCTTTTTTTTTTTTTGTTTTGTTTTCATTCTAGGAACTACAAAACAAAAGAAAATTAATGTTATTCTTTACTGCTTCTTTACGACAAAGCATGCCTTGATGTTAGTTTATACATCAGAAATCAAGCTCTGGTTTCCTTTTTGGAGGATATAAATGGAGAGGTTACATAAGGGTGTAATAGGAGCTGTTACTTCCTTTCCCAGTTGAAGAGAAAAAGCTGTGGATCAGGTTACAGACTCAAGGGCTGGTCATCACTACTGCAGCCTTCCTAAATTTTTTGCCAGTAGTCCCCCAACAAACATGAGAAGCTACTTAGGTACCTTTTATTTCAAAGCAAGAAGGCTCTGATAATTTAAGACTAAATACATAGCTATTAGTGGGGGAAAAAAAAAAAAAAGCCTTTATTTTTGCCTTTCATCAAGCTCAGGAAATTCCCTAAGCTTGACGCATACGATCACTCAAGTCACCATTTTGCATTTCAGTTTGTTCTTCATTAGCACAACAAAAAGGATGAAGGAAATATGAGGTAAGATTTATAGGATGGTCTGACATGTGAGCTGTGCTAAAAAAGCTTAGCACACCAACAGAGCACTTAACTTTGGTGGGTATGTTAGCGTTTGTCCCAGCTCTGACCACCCAGGGCAAGCAAAAGGAGGAAATGCTGAGTGTCCAGATTGGCCTGCACGAGCACTAAGCTGTTCTCCAAACCATCCCACTTGTGCTTTCTTCACCTTCCTCTCCAATTCCCAAGCCACTGCTATTACTGCTGCTGAAGGAAGATGAGATCAGGCTCCAACACGAGGAATTTCTGTTCCCACAGAGCTCAGAGAAACCGGATGATCTCAGAGGATCATGTGAAGAAAGTCCATGACACTTCCATGAGGCAGAGTATCTTCAGTATACTGCCAGCAGTTTCTTAAGAGTGCACAGTGGGAAAAATTAATGGCTTTGCTTATGTTTCCAATTTCTCTCTCCCACTTCCTCCTCTGATTTGCCAGACTTTTATTTTCCCTTCCCCCTACTAGAAGTACTAGTAGGCTTGCAAGGTACGCTTGCCCTTCTAAAGGGAATTACATCAAGTCTTGCACAACATTTGAAAGGGCTAACACACATAGCTAAATTAAACTACCATCCCCTGGCATCGTTTCCTCATGGAGTTCCTCCCCACAGACGTGATTTAACAAGGTCTCTTAGAAAAAAAAGAGGAAAGAAAAAAAGGCAAGTTTCTGTGATCTAACACACTTTCATCAGTTCTTTCACCTTTGCCTTGCGGAGCACTCAATCTGTTTGTGGTACCCATATGGAGCCAGAAGCTTTTAAGATGTCCATCAAATACGCCACCGAACACCACATAGGTGTTTTCTGAAACATCTTCTTTCCTAAGGACAAGAGGGAACTTGTGGTAACCTAATACACCAGTAATCGCCACATGATGGTAAACACCGACATGAGCGGTGACCACTGTATGTTACTCTGGGAATAACGGGACCACTACAGCTATTAGACTTTCATACAGAATCAAGCCAGAGGCAGCATGTTGCATTAAGCACTAAATTAAAGACTTTCTTAAACCTGGGCCTGGGACAACTGGAAATAAAAACACATGAAGAGAAGAACGTCATTACCTTTAATATGTTTAAAAGCGGCCAAGCCCTGAACTCTACTTTAACAGATGGGTCAGACTATTTCTGTTCCCTAACACTGTGCGCTTTTGGGGAAAGCCTTGTTTTTGACACAGGGCTTGACAAAGTGATGATTCATCCAGGGAAGGATGGACAGCTTGTTGCCAGCCTTAATTCACAATTAACAATAGGACAGACGGATACAGAAAACTCATGATTCTACAAAAATATTGCAAAGTCAGCCATTTTACCTGACCTTTATATTTTCCACTGGTAATTCCTGATCTGGATCTATTTTAAATAGTTTCTCCAACATACATTTTAAGAGTAGTTAGCTTTGATTTCGTTACTGTTACATTTGTCCCTTAAAACAGCGGTCCTGATTAAATACATGGCACTTGCCCTAATGACATCATCTGAAATTGCAAAGGTTTAAATTACTTGAAAACGCAAATAGCAGGCATGCGCATGGACATACAAGCACATGGGTACCACAGGCAAGACAAGCGTGCGCTGCACCTATGCACTTCGTGACCGTCCCACCAGCCCCTCTCCCTGCAGGCCCTGCTGGGATGACCATTGTTTTGTGCGGGGGGAAATCTGGCGACTCCGAGGAACAAAGGGATGCCCTTCCCGAAACACAGCGGCAGCAGATGTCCTACACAGAATCACCACTGTCTCGGCCTCCATAGGCGCAGTCAGTCTTAGTTGGGAGGCTACACCAAGCTGTCCCCTCGAGCAAGCTCTTTGGGACAACGACCCTGCCCTGGAAAGCCCTTCCTCGAGCCTATCTCCAAAAGTTACCCGACGGCAGAATTCATCATCCTGCTCCCAGTCACCGACACTCTTCCCACGGTCCTCCCCCTTCCCCTTCCCCGAGCCCGCTCTTTTGAATTAAGCGAAGCCACGCACACACGGTAATTATTTTAGACAAGAAGAAACAGATGCCACGGTCTCTTTCCAGAAAAAGCACACACACGTTCTTATTTTAAAGGGTAAGATCCGGACCATCTCTGCGTGTGTGCACACCAGCATTCACGCCTAAATTTAAGCTGCCTAAAGCCCACAACCATCCACTAGATGCTAACGAAAGCCACAACCCCCGTAAATCGTCCCAAAGCCGCAGTTTTGCCCCGGCAAAGGACGCCCGGGGTTCCCGTGCTCGGCTCCCGGCACCGCCGCCCCCTCCTCGCAAAGGACCCGGCGCCGAGCCGCCCCCTACCCCCAGCCTCTCCAGCAGCGGCCCCGACCCCATCCCGGCGGCGGGTCGGGTCCCGTCCCGCCAGGCTGTCCGCGCCGGAGCCCCGCCGGGGCGCAGAGCTCCACGCCCCGCAGCCCCCGGTCCCGCACAACAAAGGGGTCCGGGGCCGGCCCGTGCGGGCAGCGGGGATGCCGGGGTAGGGAAAGCCGTACCTCTGCCGGGGGGGCGAGCCGTACCTCTGCCGCCGAAGGGCGCTGCCCGCCGTCCCGCGGCAGCCCCGACGCCTCCCGCCCGGAGCCGGCGGCGGACGCTGCCCTGCCGAAGCCGCGGCGGAGCGGAGCGGGGCTCAGCCCCAGCCCCGGCCCCGGCCCCTCCCCGCCCGCCAGGGGCGGAGGCGCCACCGCCCGCCGGCCCCCGGCAGCGCCCGCCCGCCCGCCCCGGCCTCGCAGCGCCGCCCGGTGGGCGCCGGTCCTCGGGCCGGGGGCTGCCCGGCCCGCCCCGCCCCGGAGCTCCGCCGCTGCCCGGCTCCAGCTGCATCCAGCCCCCCCTTTCCCAGCCTGTGGCAATGGCAGGTCCCCCCGGATCAGCCCCCGCAGGGGCTGAGCAAGGGCAGGTGCGCCGAGCCGGAGCCCTCCTCACCTGGGCTCCCCCCTGTGATGCAAAGGGGGTGTGAGCGTGTGTTTCACCCGTCCTGTTTGCTGTGACTTGTGTGCCTCAGACCTGTAAACCATCTGCAGTTCTCCAGTTATACCCTAGAATTAATTTTATTTTTTTCCTATATAGTTCACCTTTAGCCTTTGAAAACTAATCAAGAGAAACTGACCTATTTTAGCATGAAACCCAACATCCCCCGACTGGATTTCTGCAATAAGGTTTTCGGCACCTCCTCAAACCATACCAGCATTTTAAATGTAAGCACCCAAAACTATTTATAGCGAGCTTTGACAATACATACCTTATCTGCCCAATCCTGGCCCCGATAAGCACACAAGCCACCAACAATGTAGGGCAACCACGCCGTTGTGTGGGGGAAAAAAAAAAGAAAAAAAAAAAAAAAGGAAGAAAAACCCCTAAGGACTGTGTTCATACCATGTTTCAGCCATTCCCTGGCCTGAAACTGGGTCTGAGGGAAAATCAGCAGACATTTCTCCCCACCCCCATTAAAAACTCCCCAATGCACAGATGAAACAGGGGAGGATTTAGGTCTATATATTACACTCACACACTTCCTGGCAAAATACCCCACATGAAAAGTTTCGCTACACGTGCTTTTTCCTAAGAAACCAATTACCACATTATCTTGTAGTTATTTCTTTTTGTGATCACAAGTAGGCTTTTTCTGAGCTGGCTTGGTTTTAAACAGCAACAAGCTTCAATTCAACTACAGGTTAATCTTACATTTCACGGATAACAGTGAAGAGGACTTGAACTGCACACACACAACCAAAACTCTTCAGTACGTGGAAGAAATCCAGCTTACAACTCCAGATTCAATGTGATCAGAACCAAATAGTAAAGAAGCAAAATGCATTTTAAAAGCCTTTCTCATTAAAACATTTCAGTTATTTCATGGCCAATACTGTATGTTCAGCTACAGATGCCATTTCTTAGTAGTCCTTCTGTGCATAGAAAGAGATTGTGTTCTCACACAATTTTCCAAATCTGTAACTATATAAATGTTAGAGACAGCTTTCGGATTAATTTGAGGAACTAGAGCCCTACAGCCCTACTAATTCATAGATTCATCACTACTTTATTATCTGTAGATTTTCCTAGCAGATGCTTAGCTCCTAAGATTTATTTCACCCTTAAATTTTTGTATCAGTAAAAATAATGACCACTTTAATCAGAAGTGGTAAAGACTGTTTCAAAAAAATATTTTTCCTACTGAAAAATTGAAGGCTTGGTCAAAACTCTATGGATGGATTCTGTGACAGTTCTGATGCAGGTATTTTCAGGAAGATAATTTAGGTTTGGGGTGGTCTGAAAGAGACACAGGCAAGAACCATTTCTGAGCAGCACCATGACCCCGTCCTTTTGCCCGGCTCTCCATTCAGGTGAGTGCTTTGCTCATGACTCAGCTTGCTGTTCTGGGACATAGTTATTGCATTCTTTCCCAATTAATATGGGGGGCGGGGGGAAGTAATTTCCTTTTACTCCAAATCTAAATGAAAACTAAATTCAAGCTTTTGTAAGGAAAGCAGTTGCTGTAAAGCCAACACTGTTTATCAACAACGCACCCGGAACAGTAACATCACGAGACAGTGACTGCAAACATCTCACAGATAAAGTATCTATTTCAACTTTACACATCAAAGTTACCATAAGTCATTACTTTGGCATGAAAATACAAAATATTCTACCTCCGAGGTTAAAATCCTCCATTTCATCCAAAGAGAAATGTCAACACAGAAAAAAAAGCAGTGTAGCGTTCCTTCGATGGTCCTACCACTGTGCTTCAAAAGGGTTAACAGTGGCTACTTCTCAGATGCCCTCTTCATGCCCATTTGATCCTTAGATTCCCGGAAATCGGAATGTCTATCTGTAACAGGTGGTGATATTTGGTAGCATTTATAACACAGATAATATTAAGCATCCTCATGAGGCTGCCTTGTCCTCCAGGAAACGAACCAAAAATACCCAGAGTTTTCACCTAGCCTTCCAGCTCTCCATTCCCCCTTTGTTTCAGATCTGCATGAAAGAAGATATCTCATTACCCATCCTTATCCTGGGGCAATTTTCAATGCTCACTCTTTATAAAATGTGAGTTAGCATCCTATCGCTGTATCTTACACTCTTTGTTCTGTCCTGGCTTATTAAAAAACATTGGTCCTGAAACCCGTGTTCTTTCCCTAAAGAAAGTTAAGGCAATACAAAGGGTATCACAACTCCATCTAGAATATTTTTTTTTTCTTCTTTACTACATCCACTGGACTACCATAATTACCACTGACACAATCTGCAATAAATTAAAAAAAATCTAAAACGAACTAAGAGACATACCTGGTCACAGATGATCAGGCAGATACCAAGAATTCTTTTCTTTAAGAAATGTCTCATTTCTTAAAACCAAATGGTATATCCTGGACCATGTAAGAGATTGGGGGTAATCAGTATTCAACGCACATACAGGTTTCTTTTGAACATTAGATATAACCTAGAGGATATTTAAGGGGAATTTCCAACTACTGAATCATTAAATATGCTTTCTTTAGCACGCACACATCGTTCTGAAAGGGCATAGGCAGAGGCTTCATTGGCAACAGCCTACATCAATTTCAGAGAGAAAATGGGAATGTGGCTGCGTCCCTGTTTTGCAGCTCCCAAATCACGGGCTCACCAGAAGCTGTGGCAGACATCCATGTACATCAGAGCAGTTTAGGAGCTGCTTATTTACAGATGACCCTTTTTTTTTTTTCTTTTTTTGGACGTTTCCACAGGGTGGATTATAGTTTCTTGGATTTCTGAATTACAGCCTTAAGACCTACGGCTTCACAAGCCAAGCAAGTCAGATACACAACCAACTGTAAAACTAGCTGTTGCTAAGATTGCAAGGACAAAACTGTGGAGATTCAGGGACCGCTTTTGACTGACAAACCACAAATTAAATACACAACAGTCCTTAAATTTGCCCATGACAATCCCTGGCAATTAGAAGAGCACTAGTTAATGGCTAGAAGTACTTCCTAGCCAATCCCGCCGAGAAAAGAAGGCAAAGAATAGCTGAACCAGCCACTTCAGAGAACAAAACCAGAACTACTGTGAACCAAAATTTGTACTGCCTGTCAGGATTTGCAGCAAGGCAGGACAGTAATCTAGGCTCAGTTGCATTCATGGCTCTAGGATGAGGTTAGTTCCCTAGACACATAGGAACATCTGACATTAGATAAAATTGGATGGGAGGTAGAAGTGCTCTCAAATGCATTTACCTATTTGAATCATGCATTTAAATACCATAATTAAAAAATCAGTACTTCAGACAGATATTATTATTTATAACTTAAAATGATCTTTCAATAGTTTTGTTTTTTGTTTGGTTTTTTTTTTTTAAAAAAAAGAGAAAACAAAACCAATCATTTTTCTTAATCTTTCTTTCAGACACCGAGGATAGTTACTGATTGACATGATTTATTATTTCGTATTAGTTTGGATACACAGTTCTCATATATGGAGAGATGAACTTTGTGAGATCAAATTATTCCTATTCATAAATGAGGAAATGGAGGCAGCAAGAATAACTCAACTAAAAAAATACAGCAATTCCTTGACAGAGCTGAAAATATAATTTAGATGTCCACGTTTCCAATCTCATGCTTAGCCACAAGACCATGCTGAGTCATTTTTCCTGTACTCAGTGAGAAAATTCTGCACACTCATAAAATGTTGCAGCTATATCTCTGTTCTAAATCCTACAGTAGCTACAATAGTTTTCCACTTCAAGCTAAAAAAAAAAAACAAAACACAAAAAACCAAAACAGTACTCATAAGACAATGACAGGAAATTTTGTTTTAAGACTGAGCACAGGGATTTAACAATAATAGTCTCTGGCTTCTTTGTCATGGAAAATGGCCACAGGTTTGAGCTCTGTCTGCACACAAGTGAATGACTCAACAAACAAGCTGCCAGTCGTCCACAGAATTCCAGTTTTGTGACTGGAAAACCAGAAAGCAAAGACTGTACATAAATACAGCTCATCCTTCACCCACTTGTGGCAAATTAAATTGCATGCAAGGCAGAATGAACGAGAGTGGCTCCGTACAGCCACATGCTGGAATGCTCCTCAGGTGCTTTGGAAAGCATCGGTTAATTCAGTACTGAGATAGATCATCTGCCTCCCCCAGCTATGGATCCTATACAGGATTTGTATTCCCATCTGTCAAAACACTGTCGAGTTTCCATTTTGCCATAATGTCTCCTCATTTTGCCCAACAGGGGCTTTCCCTTTTTGTCCAAAGGCAGCAATATGCCTTCAATTAGCATGGTATTTTGTCCTTTGCAGCAAAGACCTGTGTAAGACAGCCCGAGGGTCTAGACTTAGAATTCAAGAGAAGAGGTAACCCCAGGGGAAATTTCACCCTGTGTGTTGGCATTAAGCACGGGACAGTAGAGGCAGCATTCACTTTTTTCTGGCTGATTCAAGCTAGAAATCAGTTTGGTACATGACGCAAGCTACCAAAGTCCCTGAACCAAACTGGTACATTTCACACTAATGGTCTTCTGATAGCCAAGAAACCCCCAGTATGGAGGTGGCTCAGCCCTCACCTCATCCCACCACACACCAGCTCTGTCTAGCAGCTGAGAACTCCCTCAGCTCAGAGACATCAACATATTTGGGCTTGTCAAAAGGCACATTTGGAGAAGTGGCCCCTGTCAATGCTAACACTGGCAAGCTCTTTACGTTAGCATAACCAAGTTACAATGGGGACACATTAGAAGTTTCATTTCCACAGTTCTTTCCTTTGAAAACAGATTTAAAAATTGACTGTGTATAAATCTAGGGGCAGCTGATACAATTCAACAGAATTTCCCCAGAAATAGGTTTGAGTGTCCTCCTCAGCAGCCAGCAAGGAGGAAGGACGGAAAAACTCCCAGAGAATCCAACACGGGCAGACTCTGCAGCTCTGTGAGCCCGTCGCACAAAGGCACCTCCCCAGTCTGATCCAGTGGTCCCAGCAGCCAGGCCCAGTCGCCACCAGGCAGAACGAACCTCTGTGCAGTTCATCTGCTCTGAAGGGCTGAGCATCTCCTTGTTACGTACCTGGGGGATTATTTTCTGGTTTCTCTCCATAAGCACCTGGGATGCAACGCACAGAAAAAATGGACTCCCCAGGGAAGCAGGTACTACACCGTCTGATGGACTCAATAGCTGCTGGATCAGCACATCGAGTCACGAAACCAGGAGTTCCCAGACAGGTTTTCTTCTCTTCCTATTTTTTAAATAAACCATAGACAACTTTCCCTGCTAACACGCCTTAGTTAGTCTTCCCAGTATAGTTTCTTCAGTCAAACTACCCAAACATCTGTGCTTTTCAGTTCAAGAGTAAGTATATCCATTAAAATTAAGAAAAAAAAACAGGAAAAAAAAAGAAAATGAAAATCATAAGAAGGCTATGAGAACCTTCTGAACTGCCACCCCATAATTCTGCAAACATGGAACGTATTTTCAAGAGCTTAAGGAAGAATTTGCTCAGAGGTAACACTTGCAATTTCAGACTTCCTAAATAATATTCCCACACACACTCAAAGGATTGTATTGTTGATGTTATGGAACAGGGCAAAGTCCCATTTTTCCTATTATAACAAATTAATCTTTCCTCCCTCTGAAAAAGAAACTTTTAGGAGACATGGCTGCATGCATCCCTTTGCAAACACCCCCTCAAGCAAATCATAAAAAATGTAATTAAGGGAAAGTCCTCTGTTATCGAGGACTCTGCTTAGAAGGAAAACTTGTGCCTGTATTAAAGATATGGGACTACGACTCTTCCTGCAAACAAAATTACCCAACGCAAAAGCGTTGGAATTGAACTGCAGAATAAACCCAAGTATATTATAATAATAAATCCTGCATGTCATGTATTGAGGCTTAGCAAGTTGCTGCAGACTGGGAATGACCATTCCTGTGTGGTAATATGAAAAGATGTGAAATTTTCGCAATACATTTATCAAGACTTCTAATGAGGAGTTATGCTTTATTATTATTTTTCACATTATTTAAAACTGCTCTGCAATTTACACTGGAACTTGAAAAATGACAGCCCACTTCTTAGAAAAGTAACTGACAGAAGACGGTGTTAGAAAAGGAGTTGCACCATTTAAGCCAACAGAAGTTTAATAGAGAACAACATGGGTCCTTAACAGGAAATTGTGAAATCTTAACAAAGACCTTATAAAAGGTCTCATCACAAATACTAATACTGAACGGTGTTCACGCAGTTACATATGAAGAAGTTATTTTTCATATATTTCTTTAATTATGTATGATTCTCTCACCTTTGTGATTTCCTTAAAGAAGAGTTTAAACCGGAACTGACTGTGCAAGTTTTAGGCTGTGGACTCAAAACCTTTTTGACTGCAAGCAGAAGTACGGACAGATGGACAATTCAGCCAAAGTCTTTGCTGGCTATCCACCAGCCTATGAATGGTAGCAGCAATGAAAGCAGTATAAATAATAAAGAGAAGCGCAGCATGGAAAAATCGATGGCTAAAGAACTCAGAAATAAGATACTTCTGGAAGTTCCATCTTAATAATTTTGTAAGCCTGAGAGCCTTCCACTTCCCCTCCTAGCTAAAGAAAAGAGATCAGCTCATCTAGGGCACATAAGGACAATTTTTTCTTCCAACTTAATTGCAAGAAAAGCCTGTGGAAGGCAACCCAACTGGGATGGATGTGACCATAGACGCCAGACATACATTGCTAGCACCAGAGTTCTTCCTATGTTTCCCAAATGTTAACTACTCACTGGAGATTATGCACGTTTTATACGCAGGGAAATAGCAATTTCTTTGTTCTCCAGATTTATTTCAACATAGTGAACTCTTTAGGAGTGCAAATTTTTGCCAACGAGAAGCAAATTAATAGCATATGTGTATCGTGTGTTTCTGCTTCCATAATAGGTGAATACAGTGCTTGTAAGAGATGCCATTTGCAACCTTCTTGAAGCAAGGAACTTGAATCCAGCCCCAGCTACACCAGCGTGAACCAACTGCAATTCTACTGGAAGAAGCAAGGCAACAGTCATGTAACTGATGCCTCAGCCAAACTTTTAACTCTCTCCAAATAGAAACAGAGCAAACACATCAATACATCTTCCCTCTATGTTGCCATATTAACTCCTCATCAATGCAGTTACTCAAGCTATTCCGCTACCTGTTTAAACCAAGAATATACTTTATTAAACGTCACCAGATTAATCACCAGTCTGTCAAAATGTAACTTATACAAGCGCCTCCAGCATTCACTAAATGTGTATTATTTAATTATTCTCTGTGATTATTATTCTGTGTAATATATAGATTCTCATTTTTAAACAAACAAAATGTGCACACTATAATAAAATTCTATATATTTATGGTGTTTGGTCCTATGCGTGTGTTGTCCTATAATACGTATTACCATCCATTTGCTTTTATAGATGGTCACAATATGTCTTTTCTTCAAAATATCCCCTTTGTTATTTCATATCCACTCATTAAGAAACACTCTTATTGTGCAAGTAATAAACCATCCTTACCTCCAATACTGGTTTAACTAAAAACGGCCCAGCTACTTTTTGAAGGACTGCAGCCAGCAAAGTACTTAAATCACGTTCATGTTTAAGTACTATTCCTAAAAGCGTGCTTATTTGAAGCAGAAGAGCTGGGCTGAACCAGGCTTTGAACACCAAAAATACACTCTGTAAAATCCATAACAACTGCTTAACAAAGATCACTATTTTTGTTCCTCAACCAGATGCAGATGCCTGGGGCTGCCCATCCCACAAGCCCTGGGTGTTGTGCCCACTTCCAACATTGAGTACAAACAGATAAAGAGAGAAGGATGTAAATGAAACCCCTGTGCCAAGCCATTTTGGGCATATTACCCAGCAGACCACGAGTCTGAAGGTCACATTTCACGTGCATAAAGAGAGATATTTTCAACTGACACTTACTAAACAAGCAGACTGGCTACTTGCTTTAGACAGCCCTGAACAAATATTAATTGAAACCATCTGTAGGACACGTTATCTTTGAAGTAACTAAAGATGTTCAGTTGACTTTGGACTAAATTACCCAACAGCTGCCACACAGAAAAAGCACATTCATGAAAGAAAGTGATTTACTGTTTTAATATAACACGCAACTAGAAAGGGCTCATACATGACCCTATGGTTTCTATGATTAGTCTCTTTAGGAAAGCATAACTGAGAGAGAGAAAATAGCTAGAAAGCTGCTGTTTCATCCGTATAACTTGTCTGTGAGCTCTGAACACTTGCTTAAGGGACGAATTACTCTTAGCATCTTAAAAAATTAATGAGAAAGGGGGTCCTGAGAGAAATACATAAAAAAGGAACCTTTCCTCCAGCACATCACCCATCCCAGGAGCCAGTGAGAGTTAGATGCATTTTACTTCGTAGACCACAAGGACTGTTCCTGCCATACATCTTATGAATACTGGGAAACACATGAGGTTCCGGACCCTCTTCTCCATCTCGTTTGCTTCTTACGCCTATACAAAAAGAACGAGAAGAGTCCAGACTGGTCAAAGTTGCTTGCTGTACTGCCTCTCGTGTCTAGCGGTTACCTCAGCAAGGACAATGCCAGGAAAACTTTCACTATCGGATGCACGACAAGGGTTACCGTACCGTACTTTACAGGGAACCATTCTGTGTAATGGTTTAGCACCACACTGAGCGGGCTGTGAAAGTACACAATGTGTCAGCAAGGCCACAGAACTGAGCAGGCTGTTGAAACACAAGGCAACAAGCAATGTAAAAAGGCAACAGAGAAGCAGATATTGAAGATACCGACGATACATATGCTATTCAAGCCCTTGAAAAGAACACTCATGGCGAGGGAGTTTCTGTGGTCCGATGAAAGGACAGATAAAACTCATTTGCCGTGGTGCAAGAATTAGGGCTGGTAACTTTATCAAGGCAGCATACCAGAAAAGAGAAACGTCTCCAAAAGGCTGGATTCCTTATTGCAAACAAGGCTGGTAGACTTCAAGTAAAGCTACGTAGGCTATAATGAATGTTTTTGATTGTAGGGAGAAAAATGAATGGCTTGAGTCCAGAAACTATCTCTGCCTACATACAGAACTAGGTCTGTAGGAGATCCTTATTCAGCATGTTTCCTACAAAAGACATTAATTTACATTTTCTTGTTTAAAGAATAGATAACTTTCTCCATGTGAGAAACTCCAGCAGAGACAGGCTCAGAGGAATGAAGGAGCACTGCAGAGACCACTGCACATTTCATACAAACAATCACCAACTGTTGCCACTTTGAGATTTCAAAGCTCGTGAGGAAAATGCATTGGTTTAGGGTTTTTTTTCAGAGCAGAAACTAGGATATCAACCCTGATTAGTCTGCAGTTGCTCACCTCCTGACACTGCACTTTGAGGGGCATGAGGCCTTAATCAAGCTCAGATGTAAGGAAGGATTTCCTTTAAAGTCTATCAATGTTAATGAACAACTCGGTCTTGTTTAAACATCCAGACTGTGATATGGGCAAATATCTGAGTTTATCATGTCCTCAATCTTTTGAACGGCCAGATTTTATTTGCTAAGCGTTGGTCATGCCAAAAGGAATGAGCTTATCCTGAGTGGCGGTGGCTGGACTTGAAGTCTGGACTTTAGATAGCAAAATGTTCAGGATTTGATGCAATTTTGCCTCAGCCACCTATGCTGAGTTTTGGGCTGTCCTTGTATACCCAGAGACTAAAGGAAACTATCTTGGAGCCTTACTGGAAAACACTACTGGAAAACCCACTCTAAAAGGCTTTTGCTTTGTGCTTCTGCATCTAAAAGTTAAAAAGAGATGCTAAATCTTTGTGCCAAAGGTAACAAAGCAAACACAACCGGATGTACTAATGTTAGCTATGGTTTTGCTATTCCTTGCCCATGTTAGGAGCAGAGGATTCCAAATTAAAAGCCATACTGAAAACTGGAAACTAAGTATCACATCAGTTTAAAAAAAAAACCCTTCTGAAAACTAGTCTCTTCACCTCATTTATGAGGTCAATTTATATAGGTTCATTTTATCCTTTCATTACTTTTTTATTGTTTTTTGATTATGCCAGTAGCCTGCAATATTGCTGCAAAAAACATACAGGTGTTTAATAAAAAGGCTTTTGTGCAATTTTTTAATCATGAAACTGTTTCTACTAATATCAGATTTTTATGAAGCCTTTTGAACTTCTACTTTTCATATATAGTGGTTCAGATCATATACTAAAATATGTCCTGTGAAATTAGAATAGCCCTGCATAATTATTAATCTACTAAAACAAGGCTTTTCAGATGCTTACTCACTGATCTGTTCTGTGTACTGTTGCACAACAGCTTCTCATGAATTTATTAATTACGGATATATCACTGTTGAAACATTCAGTATCTTACACCGGGGCTTCCCACTCCTTCCCTCAGGGTAGACGCCTTTCTTATTGCTCTGGCTCACTCAGCATCTGTATTATTGACTTTTTCACTAATACTGCAGTTTTATCTTTGACGTTTTTGAAGAAAAAAGTTGCAACAGAAAGATGGGCATAGAAAGGGGTATGAAATACCAATTAATATGTTCAACCACCTGCAGAAAAAAGCCCTAGCCTCTGCAAGCAAGATTCAACTAATCGCAAGCACGCTCTTCCTTGCCAGTGATACTCATTTAGTCCTCTGCATCCTTTCCAACAGAAGTGGAAGAAGGGTTGCAGCTACTTCTGCAGCCTCTTAACCTTCTTGCTTTTTCAGCCCTCACTGCAACCAAACTTTTAGGAAATTCAGCGAAATTCACATTCAGTAAATAAACTGCTTTCTGAAAATAATGCTCTAAACCTGGAGTTTTGCAGGTATCAGGTGGTGAAGGACTTCACCTTTCAACTTGATCCTCCGTCTGCATGAAAACTTTCTCAGGAAAGTCTGGTTTTGTTCCAAAGCTCTTAATCTGCCACCACTCCAAATACAACACATCACGAAGCTCAGATTCAAAGCTATTTACATAAAGATGTGATGGAAATGTCACTGTCAACATAATCGTCCCTTGTCCACCTTACATGGACATTTCAAAACAGATACCTGTTTCAGTGAATTTTGTTTAGAATAATTTTATCTCTGTACTTAAGAAAAAGCATATAGCACGACAAAATTCCGGAAGCCCAAGCACAGAGCAGGACCATGCCACTGCTTCCCACAGGGTTAAACTCACCACCACACTGACATCTAACATTAGAACATCCAATTATCACTTAAATAGCACATTTTTCCTTTAGGAGACACACAGCTTGCCTGTCCTCATTAGCAGAAGACTACAACACAGCTGAGGAAACTGCTGCCCTCAGCTCATATTTTCCTAAAGGATCCACTGAAATGTAAGCTAAATAAGAGAAAGGAGAAGAGAAACAGTCTGCCCCAGATGCCAGCTGACCTTTTAAACTTAGGGGAATACCTACCAACTACAGCAGCTGTTACCGTGGATGGGAGCCCCAGAGCAACCTCTGATATCCAGTGGCATAGTCATGGCAGAACGGAGCGTAACAAGGACTGCTTGCATGAGCTGAAGTTGTGCTTTAGTCCTTGCTGCAGGCATTCCCTTAGAGTTGGTGGTTTAAGGCATAATCACTCGTTTAATTTAATATTGAGCAATTTTTAATTTTAGCGAGGGAAACCACGCATACCTGTACTCATGTCCTAACTGCTCATCTTGGACGTCACATTTTTTCAGTTGGCACTTAAAGAGTAAACAAAAAAGAGAAATCCTGCTCATCTGCTTGTGTCCTTCCGTTATCTGTGTTAAAAAATCTTGAGCAGTATCTCCTTTCCCCACCCCACCCCTTTCCTTGTTAACCAGTTAGCTATAGCTGAGTTCAAACATAACAGTAATCTATGGTAACTCACTTTATTTGCACAAGGGATGCATAAAATATTGTTTTATTCTCTTTCTTCAGTGTACTCTTCCTAAAAAAGAAGAAAGCATTACATATTCCAGCTCCCTAGGATGCCAAACACAGACATCTCCTGAGCAAACAGAATAAGTTACTCAGTATAATAACTATAAAGACAAGAATAAGATTACAAGAAAACATCCTCTACAGCTGTAAACACTGGCTGCAGGGCTTAATATTCACCGCCATAACATTTTCATGCTGGCCCTACTCCGATCCCTTCCCTTCACATTGCTAATGCAGGCAGAATTTTTTTCCATTGTTACGGAACTCCTGTGTACCATTTTTGCAGAGAGGAAGGGACTTGTGTTGATAAATGAGTCTGAAAGCCAATCAAAACTAACACGGGATCATGCATTGCTTGTTTTAAGGTTTGATACTCCTTCTGCCCCCCCCCAAAAAAAAAATCAGAAGTGAATAGCCTGGGGAGTTTCTGCTTTGGCAGAACTAGAGTAAGGCAGTAGCCAAACACATTGCTACTGGCATCCAGTCTTGGAAATTTTAAGCCAGCAAAATCATAGCATGCTTCAGTATAATTAACACAGGTGCTCAAAGGGGAGGCTGTAAGGCTAAGTGAAGTAATTATACAAAATGTATTTTAATAATAAAAATGTCTTGAGTAATCAGGAGAGGGGGGGAAATGATATTTCTATGTTTTGAAACTAAATCAGGAAAACTGAAAAAAAATATGCATAGGAGTAATTAGATGAGAATTCTCCCCCATGCCCTAAAACAGTCAATTTGGTCTAGTGCTATGTTTTAAATCTTGTATTCTCTAGGTCTTAATTTTTGCAAGCCATGCATCATTTGCAAACATGTAAAGATTTTACAAAGAATTGTAAGCCATCGACCAATGCTTTTTGTCTTTATAGGAAACAATTATCACTTTATAAGAAAAAGTGAGTTTCTGTCCAGCTTGGTCAGTTTCTAATGGAGTTTGGACATGTCTGTTCATTCTGCTATTTTGAAGTCGTCATCCTCATTTTTTAATGACTTTATAAAACAGAGCTATGAACAGGGCTATTGTCTCCTGGATAGGTCTGATTTCCATCTGTATTAAATACTCCTTATGACTCCCTCCAGCAGTATAGAGGACCTTCAAAGAACGGAATGAAACTTCAGCTTTTCAGAAAAATGATAGAAGGCAAAGCATTGGTCTTGTGATAAATTTAAGATATCAGTTCTCTATCTGTCAAAATTATTTTGATGAGCCTTATCACGCATTCAATACAGTATAACAATACAACGCGGAAAATAAAAACACCATTCATTTACCAGGTAATTTTTCACATGCATAGAAAAACTATACTCGATAATATAGCGTAGCATTACCCGGTCTGAAAATCTGGTAGTCAGGCTATCTCTAGTGATCTCATGGTTCTGCTATGATTCATGAATATAGAAATCCATTAAAATGCTTTCATTAATCCCTGATGCTTTTACTGTATGCAAAAGGCATGCAGCTTAAATACCAAATTATACAATAGGCTTTAACCTTCTGCCATGACTCCCTCCTGAGCCTCCTTGGCTTAGGGAGGGAAACGAAGGATGAATTTGAACTTCGTCAATGAAAAATTCAGAGACAAGTTAGGGCAAAATGTTTTGCAAGACATGACTATCCTGACTGTCACATTTGAGTGAATAAACGATATTCTGAAGGTCACGGTTCATCACCTATTTATATGAATGGGAAAGCATTCAACTTTACCTTGCTGAAAATAGGTTGTGCAACCCCCATAACAAACTGGCACAGACAGGAGCTGAGGAACAAAAATAAAAAGAAGTATGTTAGGGAATGACAACAGTTTATTTTATTAAAAAAGAGCATTTTGTGTGTATTTCCCTCCAATAGTTATTGATGTTCGTTTACGTGCAATGTTTCACGATTGCTTTTGCTGTTGTTGCTCTGAAGACAGTCACCTTGTAAAAATTAGGTTCCATTCCTTGTGTTTTCATTAAGCTAGCAGTTAAAAAAAACAGAAAACAAATTTTAAAAAAATTTTAAAAAAAAATCACACAAGCAGGTAACAAAGGTACACACTAGCTCATCAGCTCCATATTCCCACTGAAAATCAGCAATCACTGCCCTGCATGGGTGCTTCAAGAGCTGTTGGAATTGGTTCAGGTCAAAGGAATCAAGAAAACTAATAAAACACAGTCTTTTAAAAATGAAACACTTCTGTGAACTTAAGGATATGGCCTTTCACCTCCTGCATCCTTTTGGGTGACTCCTGCCAAGTGGCAGTAATCAGGCGACTGCAAATATAGGTAAGCTAAAGAGTGGACCCCAGCTGGTGGCCAACTGCTACCCACAATTTTCAGCCTATTGAAATTTTTAGTGCCTTCTAACACTCTGCCACCTCAAAATTATTCACTCTTACCTGATGAAGTGCTTCATGGGCTTACCCAAAGGTCTCCAAAATACCTAGGAGCTGCTGTGGGGGAACAGCTGTCCATCAACACAAGAGCGTAGAAAATCTGCTGAACCGACATAGCCAGGGTGGCTGCTCTGGGCTCTCCAGGGCTGAGCCACGCTGCCACCAACAAAGAGCTAACCAGCCTGGTTAGACACTCCGTTCCTTCTGCAGCTCTGCCGTCATCACCATCATCAAACCATTCCTCAGTGAGAAAACCGGCTGCCCGTGGCTTGGACAGGAGTACTCTTTGCTGGGTAAAAAACTGGATGGAGGGTCGGGCCCCAAGGGTTGTGGTGAATGGAGTTAAATCCAGTCGGTGACTGGTCACAGGTGGTGTTCCCTAGGGCTCAGTACTGGGGCCAGTTCTGTTTCATATCTTTATCAATGATCTGGAAGAGGGAATCGAGTGCACCCTCAGTCAGTTTGCAGATGACAACGAGTTGGGCTGGAGTGTTGACCTGCTTGAGGGTAGGAAGGCTCTGCAGAGGGATCTGGACAGGCTGGATCGATGGGCTGAGGCCACTGGTATGACGTTCAACAAGGCCAAGTGCTGGGTCCTGCACTTGCGGCGTTACAGGCTTGGGGCAGAGTGGCTGGAGAGCTGCCTGGCAGAAAAGGACCTGGGGGTGTTGGTCCACTGCCAGCTGAAAATGAGCCAGCAGTGTGCCCAGGTGGCCAAGAAGGCCAACAGCATCCTGGCCTGTTTCAGGAACAGTGTGGCCAGCAGGATGAGGGAAGTGATTGTCCCCCTGTACTCAGCACTGGTGAGGCCCCACCTCAAGTACTGTGTCCAGTTTTGGGTCCCTCACCACAAAAAAGACTGAGGTGCTGGAGCCAGTCCAGAGAAGGGCAACGGAGCTGGTGAGGGGTCTGGAGAACAGGTCTCATGAGGAGCGGCTGAGGGAGCTGGGGTTGTTTCGCCTGGAGAAAAGGAGGCTGAGGGGAGACCTTATCACTCTCTACAGCTACCTGAAAGGAGGGTATAGAGAGGTGGGGGTTGGTCTCTTCTCCCAAGTAACAAGCGATAGGACAAGAGGAAACGGCCTCAAGTCGTGCAAGGTTTAGGATGGATATTAGGAAAAATTTCTTCACAGAAAGGGTTGTCAAGCATTGGAACAGGCTGCCCAGGGAAGTGGTGGAATCACGATCCACGGAGATATTAAAAAGACAGGTAGACATAGTGCTTAGGGATATGGTTTAGTGCTGGTTTTGTCAGTGTTAGGTTTACAGTTGGATTTGATGATCTTAAAGGTCCCTTCCAACCTAGACAATTCTACGGATTCTAACTCCTGCAGTTGCTGTTTCAACAAAACCTTGCAGAGAGGGGTCACGCAAGGCTTTCATGTCGGCAGAAACACTTGAGGTCATCATCAGCGCCAGGTCTCTGCTGCTGGCCCCTCAGCCCTGGGCAAGCACCATTTCTGTCCCGAGCTGTTAGCTGAGGTAAATACCTCTGCTTTGTCTCCACTGTGATCCCAAAGCACTATAACTGGATTTGGTTAGCTACAGGGTTTTACAGAGAAGTATCTCTCTGCAGGTTACTACTCCACCAAAAAGTACTCCTTTCTTCTCTGGCAAACACATTGCCTCAGATGCCCAACCCCACCATCTTGACCAAGTAATTTTGTTACTGACGCATAAAAAACAACCAGCATGTCCATCTTTTAAAGTTCACTACAGTAACTTTAAGTTAATCAGATCAAGGGAAAAAAAGACATCACACAGTGTTTGCACCACGGGACGCATGCTTGCAAGCTTCTTTCAAACCCAGATTAGCACCTGCCATCTTGTTCTCTCTCACACCTCCAAAAGTTTTCCAAGTTCTACTGAACCTGTAAAGCAGCACAATCATGACAGCAAGTACTATAGCATTGTGACAAGCATTTTCCAGAACAAAGACAACACACACCCGTAAGTTTAAAAACCAAGCAAGAAAAATAATTTTTCAGGTGGCCCTTTGTAATATAAAATCAAAATGGTCACCATTTTTCTTTTTTTTCTTTCTTATTTTTAGGATAAGTTTTAAATTTACTGCTATGCTGGAAATACATCAAGGGATATTCATTCTTCTTTTTCAGATTTGAAAGATTAACTCTTCAATTATTAAATTGTACCCACAGCCAATGACTTGCTGTGCAGTCTATTTTTAAAAGTACATGAAAGATTAGTGTAACCACAATACCTGGAATAAGAACATTTAGCAAAAGTCTGCCATTTAGAAATATGAAATTAGTGTTTGAGACGAAAACTATGGAGATCTGTGATATCAATTTACAGCTAACCCCAGGTTTGCTCTCAGAGGGGCTCAGGTCACTTTTTAATGGCCTTCAACAGCTGCACACACACACACACACACACACACACACACACACACACACACAACCCACAAGTGTTGTTTCCATCGATGGGGAGGATCCAAATCCTTACTAAAAAGATTTGATGCCTGCTTTACATTCAAAATTACACGTTAACTTACAAAACAAAGCATATCACAAGTTCGCCGTTATCAAAAAAATGAGTGGGGTGAAAGGGGGCTATCGCAAGCTGGAATTGATGCATTTCTCTAGAGCCACCAGTGGGTCCCTTTGAGGTCCTGCTAAAATCCTGGTACCCGTATTCCAGTGGATTTGTGCTCTGCAGAGTACTCAGCAGAATAAAGGGAGGAACTAGAAACATTTCCAAAGCATCACACTCTGCTTCGGAAACCTCCTCATGGAACTTCAAGATCTTCCTCCAGGAATCATAGGCAGGTTAGTAAGACAAGGACCCATCTTGCAGGTCACCATCGCCTCTGAGGATCTCCTAAACGTCTCACCCTTCCTATAAAATTCAGTGATTTGTGTGACAAGACTTTCAGCACGCACTTTTCAGCATCTGTTTCCCCATGAAATTCTGTATGTCTAAACCCACTTGGGCACACCTCTCCTTTTAAAGGAATGACACCTCATTTTGCAAGAACTCACATTTTCAGCATCCTTCCCTAGCTCAAAAGTCTAGTAAAGGCTGCCCTCAGCGAATGACGTCTCTCAGAACCTCCTTCTGAAAATTACACTCCATGTAAGGCTTTGCTGTTGTATCTTGACCTACTAGCTCCAGGCTACAAGGACCTGACATAATATTCTAATACCAAGTTACCTCATTTAAAACTCCTTTAACCCAAATAAAGCACTGCTCAAAACTCGGTCCATAGACCTGACTAAGCAGAGACACGAACGGACATGAAATAAAACCAGTGGTAATAAAATTATGTGACCCCCTGAGAACAAACTTTATTTTGGTGGGAATTTCTACATTGTGTAAGCCAAGGCACGAGAGAATTCACGCACACCAGCAGCCAGCTGAGATGGCATGTGATGATTGAACAGTTTTGCAACAAGTATTACAACACGAGCAGGCATCAGCAAAGCACCAGCGCAGCAAGAGTTAAGGGCATGTGCTGTACTTGTGGGAATAGTTTGGGAAGCAGAAATGGTATGAGCAGGATCCTTTACAATGACTTCAGTTTTTATTAACATATTTTTACAGGATATCCCAGTTAAGCCAGACAGCTTGTTTACAATAGGACCCTGTCCAAGGACAGCTTAAAACTATTATACAGTACACACAGAAGGACAATACAGTCCCAGTACAAGCTACCAGCAGGCAGTAAATCATGTCAAAGCCTCATGTTACACCTGATTAACTGCTTGGCTCCAGTACTACAACCTATTCCAAGACTGCCTGCTTCAGTGTAGTTAAGAGTTGTCAGAGAATTTATGTCATCTGATGGCAAGTTACATAAAATAGTGCCCCAGTGTATCATTTAAGAAGCATTACTTGGCATGAGCTGCAAGACTCTGTGCTTCACACCTGCAGTATCCTCTGGTGCTGTGTTTTCCTTAAAAGAGGACTCCATTTAGATGTCTCATTTACTAGGAGAAATCACATCACCTCTGTCCCAACAGGATTACAACTCTATCTGAATGACACTTCATCAAACACATCCAAAATTTTATCACTCATGAGTCAGTCCATCCTCAACATGGCCACTGCAGTTAAACTAAATTTCCCACAAAATTTTTCTTGATGGCTTAAAATGGCTTAAAGATAGATACCCTTGTAAAATTGAAGAACTTACATTTCTCACTAAACATACGAGCCCGCAAGCAGATCAAACAGTGAAATCTTTACACCACCTGAACACAAAGGAAACCTCGTTTCAGCGAAGCTCAACATCAGCCCAGGCCACTAAGGAGGCAAATTTCAAAAGCATCCTAAGGTCCATAGATTGCATGCCTGTCAAATGTGCAAGACATGATGAAAATCAAGCAATAATCCTTATGAAGTCTGTGTTTATCCAACTGTCAATCAGCAAGCTGTATGGCATTATCTGAGATGTCATGCATCTTGATCAAGAGTTAGAGTCCTGTAAGTCAGAAAAAGTGTTTAATTGTAAAATCCGTTAGCTCTGACTCCCTACTTGCAGCTTTTTCCAAAGCTGTGCAGGAACTTAGGAGAAAGCTGGAGGTCTATTTTAGCAGAAACACCTTCTACTCACACATGAACAAATCCAACATTTCTACAGGGTTCTTCACACTGCCAGCAGGAGGCTTGTTTATATTCTTTTATATATGAACTGATCCCCACCATTTTTTAAAGTACAGTCTCATAATTATTATCTCTTTCCTTAGGCAAGGCAGGTGATACGTCAGCTTTACCTTTGATTTCATAAACTGGTGAGCTGGTTTGTACTTCAAGTCTCTGCAGGGAACATAAACAAAGCAATGAGGACAATTTCTTGCATTTGCGATATTGCCACATACATGGTGGGCTGAGCACATGAATTCTTCCTCTTGCTTATTGAGTGAGGCAAATTCTTATTTTAACAATTATATCACAGAACACAGTAAAACATTTTCTTCAAAATTGAACAAGGACCTTAATTAAAATAAGAACAAGTCTTATAAAAATAACAGCAGAAGAGTAGAGCATACATCTCTGGACTGCAAACCTATTTACCCACTTTTTCTGTTCAGTCATAACAGCATTTCCACAGCTATCACAAGAAAAGCTATTAAGAAATGGAAAGCTTGATGTTCAATCACTTTTCCCTGGCAGAAGATGACAAAAAGTCCTTCTGGTTTTAGTATGGAGCAAGACCCAAACTAAATGCTAAGGCCATGGCAAAACAGGTATGCAAAATCTTTTAGAAATCCAGATATGGAAATACAGATCATCCACAAGCTGTAGTGAGATTTAAGGCAGAAGAGAACACCTAAATGGTACCACTGTGGTGGCCTTTAGGCACAAGCACCTGTGGAATTGAGAGGCAAGAAAGAAACCGGCACATGTTCTCTAGTGAGCTGTGACAGGAGACGCGAGCACCAAGAACTGGGGAACGGCAATAGGAAATGGAAATGCATACAACAGCATCGAGGGTGAGGAGGAGCTTTCAGGTAAGTAAGTGAGAAGTGTTTGGGGATGTGTTAGCTCAGGTCAGCTTTTCAGAGGACTTCTCTCTCTGAATCCTGAGTGGCAGTGGACTTGTCTTACAGATGGCACAGCTTTAAGGGACAGTAACTCTGGCAGGACCGTCTCCAAGGCTGCCATGTTTTCGGATACAAAGCTCGCAGCTGCTTAGCTGGGGAAGGAAGAAGAGTGGGTGGGAGGGAAGCCGCCCAGCCATCGCTGAGCTCAGTAGCTGTAAGAGTCAGCAAGGCTGAACGCAAGTGCTCACAGGGTTTAGTAAATTGCTCTCCAAGCCTTTAGGTGAGATGTGACCAAAGAGATGTGCTGCTGTGACAGGAGCCACTGGGCACAGCACACCAGTTCAGAAGTAACACGCAAGATCTTCTTTGTGGCTAGAAGTCATGCTGACTGGTCAGCAGAAAGAGCGGACATGCTGCAGAGGGACAGCTAGGTCTGGGAGGATGCTCACCAGTTGCCACTGCCATTTAGTTGCCTCTTGCAGAGCTCTCACGTAGCGTCTTGAGCAGCCTTGATCCTTGCAGATTTGAGCTGAACATTTTAATCAGCTCTGGTTTGGAAAACACAAAATTAGTAAATTTGCTTTTACCCAGCTTGTTAATCTCCAGATGGTTTTATTTAATGACAAGAAAAATCAGAGGTTCAGCCTCAACTAAAGTTTCAGTGAGTTCAGCTCTTCAAAGTTCAAGGTGCAACTGAAAATCCGTGACTTAAGCTAGCAGTGTTCACTGCCTTGCTCAATTACCTGCAAATGCATAAGTGGAAGCAGCGGTATCTGCCTAAACAGACTCGGTGACTAAGTGCAGATATTACTTATACATTATTTTCTTTTCCTGGTCTTGCAAGTCTTCACCCAGAGCATCACATACCAGAGCCATGATGTGTTAGCACCACCTTTCCTGTTGAGCTGTGCTCTACCGTTCCACACTAGGTTTCCAAGAAGTTATGTGCCTCTGGTAATCCAGCCTGCTAGAGGCTCTCGTACAGCAAAATTGAACGGAAAGTGCTGTATTCCTTTCAAATGGATCCATGCAATTTTTAAATTGACTTCAAAAAATACCCCAAATACACCCAGGGGAAATAAACTAACAAAGTGGATTGCTGCCTGAAATCATACAGATACTACAGGGCATTTAGTGTTGTGGTGAAAGAAAAGAAACAAGAAAAAGAGATTAGCAGGCGTCACAGAAATAACGTGGTTTAGTAAATCCAGCACTTTCCTCTTCTGCAACAGAAAGCTTGACATCACCTAGATTTATAAATACAGTACTGTACACATTGGCTTTCCCAATTTGGAAGTCCCTACAGATTAAGTTCAATATTACACAGGAAACATGCCTGTAGTAGAGGGCTAGCTACTGCTCTCAGACATACCTGCAGATTTATGACATTATCATTATTTCACTGCACAGCTTTGAAATAAAGGGTGATTTTACTGCAAACAGGACTACCTTCCCATAAAAAGACACGTACATTCAAGTGCAGTACTGACAGACAATTAAAGTTTTGCTTTGCCAGTGTATCAGGCTAGATCAATTCTTGCTGAGGAATAACACAGAGATAGGTAATGGACTTCAGGATGTCTCAAATCCAGACAGTTAGGAGCTGAACTGTCTAAATACATAGCAAGCCTCAAAATCCTGACAAGCTTCCTCTTATTTAATTTCCACAGAATTTAAAGGGAACTGTCACAGTTTGCGCCAGGCACCATTTATAGGTGAGCATAGTTTGATGAAGCCCTGAAAAATAAGCCTTTTCTTTTTTTAATATTTTCTTTAAATTAAATATTCATATGATACACTTAAACAATATAGTGGCAAGTTTTAGCATGTGCTCTGAAATGGTATTTTACGACCTTCAAATAACAAGCAGAATGAGATATCAGAGACATTAGTCCTGACTGTATTGTACTTCCACTGAAACTACACCTACAGTATTTCAGCATTACAACAATTTACACTTGCATCATCTTTTCCCTTATTAAAAAAAAAAAAAAAACCAACACAACCTGACCAGTGTTTCTACAAGCAATTCTTGCTTAATTAAAATGATACATCCAAACAGATTTATGCTACACCCTGTTTTGTCATGAAAGTAACTTAATTCCAGACGATGAGCGCACGTGGGTGTCTGCTCATGATTCTGAACTCCTGTTTTAAATATATGTTCCAAAGATACTTTCCATATAGTAAAGGTCAACAGGGAGGAAGCAGGAAAAACTGAATTGTTCGAATTTCATAGAAGGATTAAGAAAGTCATATAGATTAAAAGAGTTTGTTTCAATGCTAATCTTAGCAGGATTGAAATCCATAGGTTTTGTACGCTTTAGTTTTTTAAGGCTTGAAATCTTGGAATCCATGACAGACAGAATCACAGTGTAGAAACTACAGTGTGAACACTAACACAATAATATAAATAATCTGGAAAATTTCCCCCTAGTTAACAAGATGCCTGTAAACATTTCTAGTATTAAACCTGCCAAATTACACCTAACAGTCACTTGGTGTGATCTCACCAGTATTTCCTTGCTTTGTTACATATCACATCCCTACACGTGAATTTCAACAGAAACACTAGCTGTTTGGGACCCACGTGTCACAGTACCCTCATATCTAGTTGCACAGCCCCCCAAACAAGAGGAACAACAAAATGAAGAAGGAAAGAACAAAAGTTGACAGATAATGACTACGGTGCTCTTTAACGTATCCCATACTGTACTTGAACATCCTTATTTATCTACATCATGATGATTTTAATACCACCTTCTACTTGGAAAAAAAGATAAGGCAGTTTTAATTATACCACAAGCCCCATTAACAAAAATAATGTCTGTGCCATCTAAATAGCATTCTCGTGCAAGACCAAGAACTTTACAAGTAGGACAACACACTTGCTGGATGGATATAGGATTTTACAGATGGGGAAACAGAGGCAACAAAACCCAGAAATGTTACCTTATGGTGTTTTGCCTCAAAGTTTGAGTTAGAGAGGCAGCTCAGTGTTGGGGCCAGTTCTGTTTCATATCTTTATCAATGATCTGGAAGAGGGAATCGAGTGCACCCTCAGTCAGTTTGCAGAGGACACCAAGTTGGGCGGGAGTGCTGATCTGCTTGAGGGAAGGAAAGCTCTACAGATGGATCTGGACAGTCTGAATCGATGGGCCGAGGCCAACGGTATGAGGTTCAACAAAGTCAAGTGCCGGGTCCTGCACTTGGGTCACAACAACCCCATGCGGCGTTACAGGCTTGGGGCAGAGTGGCTGGAGAGCTGCCTGGCAGAAAAGGACCTGGGGGTGTTGGTCGACTGGTGGCCGAATATGAGCCAGCAGTGTGCCCAGGTGGCCAAGAAGGCCAACAGCATCCTGGCCTGTTTCAGGAATAGTGTGGCCAGCAGGACTAGGGAAGTGATCGTCCCCCTGTCCTCAGCACTGGTGAGGCCCCACCTCAAGTACTGTGTCCAGTTTTGGGCCCCTCACCACAAAAAAGACATTGAGGTGCTGGAGCGGGTCCAGAGAAGGGAAACAAAGCTGGTGAGGGGTCTGGAGAACAAGTCTCATGAGGAGCAGCTGAGGGAGCTGGGGTTGTTTAGCCTGGAGAAAAGGAGGCTGAGGGGAGACCTTATCACTCTCTACAACTACCTGAAAGGAGGTTGTAGAGAAGTGGGTGTTGGTCTCTTCTCCCAAGTAACAAGCAATAGGACAAGAGGAAACGGCCTCAAGTTGAACCAGGGGAGGTTTGGATTGGATGTTAGGAAAAAATTATTTAATGAAAGGGTTGTCAAGCATTGGAAAAGGCTGCCCAGGGAAGTGGCTGAGTTTCCATCCCTGGGGGTATTTAAAAGACATGTAGATGTAGTGCCGAGGGACATGGCTTAGAGGTAACTTGGCAGTGCCAGGTTAACAGTTGGACTTGATGATCTTAAAGGTCTCTTCCAACCATAAAGATTCTATGATTTACAACTCATGGAAGAAAATGCTGATGTCATGTTTTAATGGATAACAGCTCCTTGGACAGTCTGAATCTCAGTGTGAGACATGACTTGCTTTCCAATATACTGGAATTAAACACACCTCATAACACCCATTACTTAGGCTTAGTTTCAAGAGGTTCTCCATGTCCCACCCAGCCGGCAGACCATGAAGCAAAGTCAATGTTTACGTCAGTAAAGGTAGCTATGGGAGAAAAATCTGGTTTGGAAACAAGCTGTATCGATCAGGTCCAGAGAAAGGCCACAAAAATGATCAGAGGGCTGGAGAATCTCTCCTGAGAAGACAGGCTGAGAGAGTTGGGGTTGTTCAACCTGGACAAGAGAAGGCTCCATGGAGACCTTGCAGTACTTAATCAGGGCCTACAGAAAGACAGGGAGGGACTCTCTATCAGGGAGTGGAACGGTAGGACAGGGGTAATGCTTTTAAACTGAAAGAGGGTAGATTTAGATTAGATATCAGGAAGAAATTCTTTACTGTGAGGGTAGTGAGATGCTGGAACAGGTTGCCCAGAGAAGTTGTGGATGCCCCATCCCTGGAAGTGTTCAAGGCCAGGCTGGATGGGGCTTTGAGCAGCCTGGTCTAGTGGAAGATGTCCCTGCCCATGGCAGGGGGGCTGGAACTAGATGATATTCAAGGTCCCTTCCAGCTCAAACCATTCTATGATTCTACAGCCTACCAGTCTTTTTGTAACGTGAGGTAGAGCCTAATGTTACGTACTGTCTTTCTCAACAGGATGTTTTTGAATGGCAATGCAGTCCTTTTACTCCTAATTTCAGTAATTTCACCAGGACGTCTCTTTATAGCCTTCTTGCTAATTACTCGCTACCTAGCACAACATTAGCTTTTGGTAAAGAAAGGCACATGGAAAACACAGTCTTTACTTCGGTGAACTCAAGCAATATAACCATATTGCTTGAAAACAAATGCATTCGGGCAACTCAAATGTAGCTGTCTCTGAGTCACCACACAACTCCTACATCAGCACACAACCTCCTGTCATTTGAGAACCTCATTAAACCTATCAACACTTGTATCTCTTCAGACTGATGAAACAGGTAAAGTTTTGAGACAGTGGTAGGCTTTGCTGTCCCCTAAATATATTCTGCTGCATTTGGGAATTCCCTTCACAGTTTTTTCCCCGCTTAACACTAATGGACATGGCACAAAGACCACAGATCCCCGCATTTATTCAGAATTAGGATCCTCTGAGAAAAAAAATATGCTGTTCACAAAGCAATGTAAAGATACTTATTCTCAGCAGAACTGCAAAGCAATAAATCTTCAAATAAGTAAAAAAAAAAGCCTGATTTTTCAAAACCCACTTTAATTACTGTTGTGGTTTGCTCAGTTTTCTTTTGAAGATGCCTAACATATGGTTTGATTTACACAACACTGGTAGTGAGCTCAAGGCAGAAGATTCAAATCTAGATGCACAAGTATGCAAAATTTAACACCACGCATCAAGATCGTTCTTCTCATCAGCTGAGTATGGCCATTTAAGTTTGAATATATATCTAATTCTCATTGCTAAGTACTCTTTTAATACTAAGAAATGTATTTTTATATTTTCATATGTATGGCTTGTAGTCATAGCTACATAGGTGCTGCCAAGGGGCGGAGATCACTTGCTTCCTCAGACAAAACAGCCCTCTCCTTCCAGACATGCACTTACACTCCCAGTTCCAACAATCTCAAGAAAAAAAAAAAAAGAAGTTTGTGTACATGGGAATGGCACTTCACAAGATGTAGTCTTCAAACTATACAGCATACAGACTCTGGCTGTACCTCCATTCCTCAAGTGTTTGTCCAGGTCACTTCCAAGATGTCCCCTGGGCTCAGCGCCCCACGGCTGTGCCAGTCATCGAGTCATTGCACAGCCTCCTCTCCCAGCAAAGGGGAGGCATGACAAGCAGGTTGGGCAAAACCCCTCGGCTGCCTGTTCTCTTTCACAGCTTCAAGAAGTTACAAATTAGGCCATATACTAAAAAAAATACTACAATTCTTAATAATATCACGCCTTTCAGCATTGGTCAGTGCCTTGCACCTCCCAGTGCTGTGACTGCTCGGTGCATTCAAATACAGCATTATGTTATTTCCTTCCCAGTAAAAGCACTTTAAAAAACAACAACATATGGCTTGTAAAACAAAGTTAAAAAAAAATACCACAAGAGATACTAGCATCAGTTTAACTGAGAACCTCTAGCTCAGTTCTCATGAGTTCAGAGAACTCAGCGGTTTCTTTTCTGACAAAAGATAATGTTAGTGGTGTAGGTTATCTGCACCACCGTAGCTATTGGAGCAGCACTTTTCAGTCTCTGGGTCACAAGTAGGTCACAAACCTTCACACGGCAGTTTGCAAAACAACCTATACACAAAGTAAGATTTTTTTGAAAGATATGCATACATTCCTAGGTATGGAAAGAACCAAACAAAATCAGCACTGGGAAAATGATAATTTAAAAGCTTTTCCTCATTTTTCTGATTGTAAATGATAACTATTGTGGCAGCAATCCACAATGCCTTTGTGATTCGTTTTTTCCCCCAAAGAAGTTAGGCAATGCTCAGATTTTTTTCCAGTAAGTTTAGGAGGACATATGAATAAAAAAAGCTTGAAAAACACTGCTCTAGATGGCCTCACCATCAAGTGTCCCTCTCTGAAAATCTAAGTCACGGATTCTCACCAGGCAGACGCTGGTGATCCTAAACTAGAGAGAGAAAAGGAAAATTGAGATCACAGATTTCCACTCAGGTTGGTTTTAGGATCAATGATACAAACCGTACAAAGAGGAACTCTTTATTCTGTATTCAAAGCATGAGAAATGGGAGAAATTAAATATTATAAATTATAAATGAGTCAAAGAACATCAGAAAAAAAGTTATTTATGGCTTGTATTTTAAAAGTGTACCTTCATAGTACCTACCGTTTTCATATTTTGACAACATCTATGTTACTAGGCACAGCACAGAAGAGAAAAAGCCCTTGTTTAATTCCTGTTCACCAGCGTGAGTCTCACACGAGACTGCTCACTGGGATGCTCCCCCAGCACACAAAGGCCTGACCAGGGCAGATGCAGAAATACCCAAGTAGTTCTTTACTCTGACCCATCCACCCAACCTGGCCATGTGCACAGAACAGCAAGAACGCAGCAGCTTGTTGTCTAACACGAGGCAGCATATCAAAGCAAACCTTAGCCTCATTTTTAATTAAAGACA
The DNA here is from genome assembly GCF_964199755.1 of Larus michahellis. NCBI lineage: Eukaryota > Metazoa > Chordata > Aves > Charadriiformes > Laridae > Larus > Larus michahellis. The sequence goes on along the minus strand of NC_133902.1, from coordinate 24,386,125 downwards.
AGATCCTAAATGCACATAAAATGTAATATGGGTGGCGTTTAGGAGCTGAGCTGCAGAACTCAATCCTCAGAATTGCTGCCCAGTCTTTTACACACCAAGAATTTGTGGGTATCTGAGTGATGCCACTAAAGTTGTGCCGCCCATACCCAGGTTTGTTCAAGACCTTGCTGCCCACTTCAGCCCTAACCCAGTTCTGATTCACAGCTCTCCAATTTGGCATGAGCCTCAGCATGCTCTAACCCAGAGCACAAGCTCAAACAACACACGACATGCATTGGTCTCATGGAGGAATTCCTGCTGCAAACATTGCCCTCCCCTTCAAATCCGTGCCCTGTTTTTCAAATAAACCAGTAAGTCAGTATTTGAGGCATTCACCAGGACTCAAAGACAATGAGTCCATGACAAGCATGTGATTGCAATCCTCCTTGTGATATCCAACAATACAATTACGGTCAACTGTACAATTGCTTCAGATTTGTTGATATCTTCTTGCCCAGCCGAGGAAAAAGACAACATTATTTCTGAAGATGTGTGCTTTGTTATACAAATGATATAAAAAGACAAGGAGTTTCAGAGAATAACATAAATCAAGAGGTTCCCTTGGTACCATCAGAGTTAAAACCTGTAACTTTAATATGGAATATTTAAAGTATTATCAAGCAGAGATAATCAAACTTTGGTTTAATTGCTCCCTTTGTGAAAAGACTTTATTAAATTAATTAACCAAGTTATCTTCTCAGAGCACGATCCATTACTAATTCTAAAATTATTGATCTTTTCATTTGGAAGTCATTGTTTGGCTTCAAACTGGTTTTTGCAATTAGCATATACTAGCAAGCTTAATAAAACTCAAGGACTCCTCTAAGGACTTAAGAGACTGCACAATGAAAATATTCCTAAGTATGCTCAGAAATTACCATTATGCATAGTCATCTTGATCCCAGGTATGGAAGGCAGTAAGAATTTAAGTAACTATTGACAGCACAAATCCCAAGTGAGCTTACTATGAAAAAATTCTCTTTTCTCTTGTCCAGCCGACATTGACTTACATACTAATCAAGTTGCATCACCAAGTATCTCCATTTTGCCCTCCAAGCTGTACCTCGCAGGAACATAGATAAAAAACCACAGCATTCCCCAAATCACACCGACTTTGTATTCCTTTCTCACATTCTACTTTTGAAACCACTAATCACAAAGTTCTCAGCTTCTGTGCAAACAAAAAGTGATCGTTACCAATTGACAGGGAAACTGCTGTATAAAATAAAAAAAAAACTTCCTGAGCACCCACAGGCTACACTGAGTGGAAAAATCTATTAAAATAGCACTACTCGCATTCCTAACAACCTACATAACTATAAACAAAGAAGGAAACCTGACTCTAAAGTAATTCAGGAAAAGGAAAACTTAAGTTTGTATGATACCATTTAGGAAGTGGAGGGGTTAAAGCAATCTTATATATCAAGCAATGAAAATTGCTGAAAAAAAGTTACCAGAGGAGGGATACGAGGCAAAGCAGATTTACAATGATATTCCACATATGCAATTTTTCATTATCAAAAGGCAGTTTCATTTACACTACAAGTTAATTAATATACGTCCCCCAGAATTCCTCTCCTTCTCCTTGCTCTTCTAGATGACTTTTTTTGCCCTCACTTCTTTCCACACTTCCTCTACTTCACCACACACGCCCTTTCCATAAACTATGACAGATTTGCATTCAGGTGGAACTGAGGCCTTTCACATAATTCCTTCCTACCTTAATTTTGTCAGTATATAAGTTTGCATGGTGACTGTAGGACCCCAGGTGGCATTGGCCTTAACTTCTACAGGAGAGATGCACTGGCTTCTTTCTCCTTAGAGGAGTACCTCCTTCCCAGAAAAAAATCACCAGAATATCCAAATCTTTCCTCTTGAGACCCAATACCTACAAGCTTTCCCAGGATACACATTAAACTACCCAGTGCAAAATTCCAAATACGAGGTGAAACGATAAATAAGGCATGCATCAAAGCAACACACCTGTTGTTCAAAGATAACAATAAAAGAGAGCTCTTGATGCCCCAGCTTGACAGAAGAACTTCTCACTTTGATCTTCCTCTAAACCAGCGCAGAAGATCCTCTCCCCAGCAATGGGGATGGGCACAGACCCTCCATTAAGGCTGAAGAGGTCTGGGCACGGGCACAAGCTGCAGCAAAAAGGCTCAGGAGGGAAGTCCACTACCTACAGGGCACTTGTTCTGACCTGCTCCTGCATTGCTGAGTGGTCGCTCTACATGCACCTGCCAAAAAAGCAAAGCTAGAGACTACAGTATCCAAAGGCCATACTGGCACGAACGCAGAGATCAGAGCCCAGTTCAGTGAGAGAAAACTTTGTTTTCTACAATTCCTGATTTCTCATTTTTCTCTACACGGCAAGTTATTTACTTTCTTTCTAGCTGATATCATCTTGAATTTGGATGAGATATGTATCTTTACTTCATATGGATTTATACATTTGTACATATGGTTCATTCGCTACTGGAAGGGGGAAAACAGTAAGTTTTTCAGCAATTGAGAGCAACCAAACAGCCCAAAAAAACCATCTTTCCCAAGCATGACAATAATTCTTAGCTACACACAAACACAGAGCTAAGAGTTCTTTCCAGTATTTATAAACAGTTTGTTAAGAAATGTAACTTCAGAACAACATTGCTGTTCCTGTCTTTTTATCCAAAATAGAGGACAGCAAGGGATGTGACCTGCACACAGAACTGCTGATTTATGCTGTACTGACTAGGAGGAACTACACTGTCAGCAAGACAATTTCTCATTATTACAGTGTTTACTAGTCTCACTGAGACCAGAAGTCCATGTCCTGAATGTAAGAAGAAAAGCTATGAACAGTTCAGATACAATACATAATGCATGTATAGCATGTACGAGCTAAATGTCTCCTTTATGTAAAAGACAGATGACACATACTCTAATTAAAGGTTAGTCAAGGAGTATAATGACTAGAGGCCAAACATAAGAGATGATAATCTTGATTACAGGGAGGTCAGACAGATCAAAGCAATAAATTGGCTCAGTGTTCCTAGAAACAACTTTGTGAACTTTTGATGAGAGGATTACCATGTCCTGAATTCCTTCTCCATCACTTGAGACTTTTTCTTCCTTTTAAATAGCCCACCCAATTTAGGCATTTGCTTCTTATTCTCCTGCTTTGACCGGTGCTGAAACACTGGTGAAGTGGAATGAAATGTTACACGGTGAAGATTAACCTTGACCTGCCAAACTCAACAGTGGCTTGAACCTTTCTTGGCCTGTGCCTGCCTGTACTCAGCAGGACTGCAACCCACACCCTCACCATACCACTGTGACTCAGTCCAGCTGAAGAAACTCCTTCCATTCCATGGGCTGCCAGAGGTTCTTCATTTCCTTGCCCTTACTTCACAAGCATTGTCTCGGCCTGTCCTGCCTTGCCAGTGTGCCTCACTGAATTCCTCCGCTGAGTGCGAGCCACAACTCCTTGCCCCTGAGCTTCTCCTTTCAGCCCACACAGCTGCCTCCTTCACACCCTCCTCAGGTGTTAGCTCAGCAGAGTCACTGCATGTTTCAAGCCATCTCCTGCAGGATCCCATCCACATAGCTCTCCTCCAGAGCTTCCTTGAACTGACCTAAACCACCTCTTTCTTAACTCAGTTCTGCTCCACAGCAGTTTCCCTCTCACCTCCAAGCATGATCACATCCTTCATGGTGTGCTAATACACCCGCACTGACCCTTCTTCCAAGAGCATAGAGCCGAGCCATCCCTCAGCCTCACAAGGGAACCTCTTAGCCCTCAGCTCCCTGACAGCATGCTCTGCTGCTCCACACCCTCCTCTCTCCCACCTGTGCTCCTCAGACAGCCCACACACACACTCAGGCTGCCTTATCTTCCCATGCACACCTCAGGCCTTTTTGTGTTCAGCCATACCTCAACCCCTTGACTGTCCAACTCTAACGCCCTAGGACCACAAGCCTCTTTATTCCCTTCCTCCAAAGAAAGTTCACTTCCCTTCCACAGTCTCCAGCGAGCTTCTGTAAAGCCTCGGGATTCCCCCTGACTCACAAGCAACTCCACTCATTTTCCTGCACCCCTTGCTGTGATGATCACACCCCTGTTCTCCTGCCTCCACAGCCACGGCTCATATCCAGCATCCTGCACCCCCAACAGTTGGTTCCACAGCTGCTCTCCATCCCAGCCTTGACTGCCCTACCTGCCAGAAAGTGGAGGGAGAAGGAAGGGAAGAGGGGAATAGGAACCATCTTCCCAGAAACTGATCTCTGAGCCTCAGACGATGGATGACCTCTGATTACCCTAGGTTTTGCAAATGACACCTAACTGAGCTTTTGTCTCACGGCCTCTTGAAGCAAGCCAGAATAGATACTTGCACCACATAATTCGAAGCATAGTATCATCTAAATAGCAACCACTCAACCATATAGCTTCTTTTCTAGGTTAAGCAGAGAAACAGCAAGTAAAAAGGGGACTGGAAACCTGTTACTGTCTTATTTTATTGGGATGGTATGAACTACCTGTCTTCTTATCATTACGAATAGCAGTTGCATAAGGATGCTTGGAGAATGAGTACTTAATCTAAAAAGAAAAAGAAACAGTTACCGATATTTTTTTAAAGGCTAAAGAAAAAAGTACAGTGCAATAGTTCCCCCTACTGACAGTACGAAATCAAATTACTAATCAATGTTATTTCCTGGGGGGTCCTTAAATTACTAATTCAATGTCACAGTGTGGTACCTACATAAGCTTACCAGTACACAGTCAATGACGCGAACATCAGCTACCTTAGAAAACGATGAATATTCACTAAATGGTAGAGAACAAAATTTGACAAAACTCCCATTGATGCCTAAGATTATTTATCATGTATACAAAATGACAGTATGCAGTCCTATGGAAAGATTGTAAAATGTGTGTGAGCGTATGTATTCTGAATGAAATGCCAGGATATCCATCAGCAAAAAACAGAAACACAAGTAAAGTGCAGCTGTATAGCTTCCTGTGCTTGCTGAAATCAAAAGGACAGATGGTAGGTCTGAGCAGAGACTTGCCAAATTCTGGCTGTGTTTGGGGACTGACCTCTTCAGACAAAGGTCAAGTCTGACATTCAGCCTGGTCCCCAGTTCCCAACAAAAGGCAGTGAAAATATTGTCATTCCGCTCTCATGTCAGTTTTTTTGAGCCAGAGGCAGCTGAGTTAAATCAGAACCAAGAACGGTCAGCTGCTTACAGAAGTCAAAATGCAATTTGGGACAAGATGTGCGTCTGGTCGTGAACAGCAACAGAAGCATTCCTCTGCACTTATACGCTTATCTTTCTTTTCTGGGTTGTATAGCTAACATGATTTTGCACTCTGGTCATTTAGCAAAAAAGTAAGAGGCTGAAGAAAATCCTCTAGTATGTTATATTCTCATCTCACTTGAAAAAGGTAATGAACAAATATGCAGTGATGCAACATAAAAGAATAATAGAAATAAACAGAGAGTCTTCTGAAATATGCACCGGACTACACAATTCTATAAATCAGGATTTTGCAGACTTCTGTTATGATCCTGGCTCTCTATACAAATTCACCTGAAAAATTTCTAAATGCTATTAAAGATAATACCAAATCTCATTTCAAGCACGTGTACAGTGAACATGATGTCTACCCAGTGATATTCAGACATGGGTCAGCTGCTGACACCTGTATACTATCTTCAACAAGTTGCCTGTGCATCAAAGCTCCTCACCTCACTTTCAGTTCTTCCTCTGCTCTGTCTGGAAAATACAATTACACATCAACAGGGACACACACCTTCCTCTTAACTGCATCTCCAGCACCTGGCTTTTTCACTTGAACGAGGTTTTGTGCTCCTCCCAGCACACAGAGGGTGTAATGCCACTCGGTTGGCTTGCTGGCAGGTTCTGTGAGCACGCCTCTTACTCCAGGTTTGCACGGCCTTGCAGAAAAAGCCTTGCTCATGACTGGGGTTTCTGGTAAGACAAAAATATGACAAATCGAACAATAGTCACTCAAAAGGATCCTCTTTAGGGCAGATTGCAGCTGCTTCACATCACATCAGAGCCACGATCCTACCACTCAAGCTCTGTGCTGAGGTAAGATGGATTTGAAGCAGTCATAATTTAGCATTTTCCACTCACTTTGGTTTTAGCAGCATTGCACCTGCTATTGTAGAAATCCTTTTTCCAATAATATACCTCTTTAAGGAAAAAATACTTGGAGCACATGTGTGTTGCCATAACCCTTGCTGTAAGAATATTGTTCACAGATACGATGTTGGATCGTTAACTCCTGAGGACAGGGACGAAATCTTTTATCTTAGAGAGAAGCTCCTGCATCCCAGGAACGAGGAATGCTGCAGGAAGCCACTGCACGTGTCATTTCCACATTCTGCCGCCAGAACTCCTGGAAGGGCTGCCCTTTGCCTTTTGACTGGTGTTCATTGCAGCAGATGTCAGATGGTGAGCACGCGTGCGGGGAAGCTGGTGGCTCCATGCCTCCCAGCGCAGCAGCAGAAGCCTGGGTCCCTGGGGGCACAATGTCCCCCAGCATGGCAGGCCCCAGCCCTCTGCCCAAGCTCGGGCCCCACAGCATGAACTGGAAAGATTTTAATGGTTTTTAAGTCTCCTGAAGACAAACAGACGCCTAGAGAGTTGCCATGACTTCTGCTTCTCTGATACCTGCCTCCAACCTGAAACACAACTGCACTGAGCCCCCGTGGGGGTCCCGTGGTTTTTTGGGGGGTTAAGGGCTGGGAGCAAAGCCGGAGCGCCGCTCCGCTCCCGCCTGACGCACAGGAAGGCCGCTGCCGGCGGGGCCGGGGGCGGGCGCGGCATAAAGCGCGGCGAGGCGGCGGCCGGGGGCGGGCAGCAGCAGCCGCCGGGCAGGAGGGAGCCGCCGCCGGCAGCAGGGCGCCGCCGGGACCCGCTGGCGCAGGCAAGTGGGGCGGCCCCGGGGGAAGGGGAGAGGGGGCCGGGCCGTCCTGTCCTGTCCTGTCCTGTGCTGTGGCTCTTCTGGCAAGGGACAGGCGACGGGAAAAGGCGAAGCGGATTCTCCGCCGGAGGGCGGGAGAAGGTTCACGTTTAGCGGAGATGGTGCCGTTAGATGGAGGCTCGCGGGCAAAACCAGCAGCGTTTAAGCGAGCGCTTGGCCACATACAAAAGTGGGACGTCAAGCAGCTGCGCTGTCGATACTGCAATTGACGCCATCGCGCTGCTGGCTGCTACATGTCACCCGTTCCTGCCAGCCGCCTTCAGGGGCCATCCTGAATAAACTACAACTGTCTGAGTTTTTTAACTTGCCGTGCGACTCCGTTTGCGCACAGGGGAAATGGATGCCAGGATGTATTGTACCGAGCCTGCTACCAAAATCCCATTGACAAACTGGACCCATGGGCCTTGCAAGCATTTAGGCATGTGAGCATCCCTGCACGTTACGAGCAGCCCCTAAGGGGGTTGAAGCCTGGACAAAACCTTGCCCTTTTTTTTTTTTTCTCCTTTAGATAAGAATATTAAGTTTTCTCACTAATCTGTTTAGGATATCATAATCACCAAAATTCACCAATAAGAAGTCACACTGAAAGTGAACAGGCTTACAAATCTTACTTATTATTTTTTTTTTTCTGAGCATGAGTTATTAATTCATCATTGTTTGGTTCCTTGAATGTATCTCAAGAAATAAGGTCTGTGATTCTTTGTAACTATCAGTAGAGCAACAGAGACAGTGAAACACTCCTATGCATTATTCCTTCTCGGCAATTTAAAGAAACAAAGTAAACGTTCAGACAATATTTTTTTCCTCTCTGAATGGAAGTAATGAAGAGGAGGGAAATGTCACTGGGCACATTTCCACTGACGTTATACAGTATCCTTCATAGCACACACAGAATCATCCCATCCAGCCATTGTTAAGGAGAAACTAAAACCTGTCACTTTTACTTTTGCATGAGTAAGTACTCATGACTCTGTTCCACCTTGAGATATTTCATCTTCTTTTTCTTTTTTTTTCCCCCTCTGACTTAAGAAAGCGCAAAATGAAAGACCACAGCATTAAAAATACGATGTATTCTCTACTTCAAACTGTTGACGTTCTGAAACTATGATTCAGAATTGGAAATAGAAAAGCTGTTTATAAAATGGTTAACTTTCTATAAAAACGTCAATTTTGTTGAAATCTCATCTTTTTTTCAGGAAAATTTTTTATCAAAAATGTTCAAACAGATGTAATATGTTGACCTACCGTGGTGCAATCTTTAGTCCATGACTGGATTTTGTGTAGTTTGTTAACACAAACAAACATCCTAACGAAAGGGAAGATGGCCTCTTGTATGGGATCAGGGCGTGGGCAGAGCCCGCTCAGGACCAAGATCTCAGGGCACAGGCCCTCGGGCATCCCTCTTCTCTTCTCTGCTCACCCACAACGACCTGCTCGCAGCCTTACCACTGACTTGTTATCTGCGTGCCACATCTAGAATTACAGCCTGGTGTAGCCTGCCCTGAGGCAATGTTTTATCTTTAGTCTTTCCTGAGCTAAACAAATCACAATGAAAACAGTTTTCACCAGTTTCACCAGAGATGAAGGAGGATGTGGTGCAACCCTAGAGTGCAGGTAACAGAAAGGTTCTCTTAAATGGAGAGAGAGAGAGAGAGAGTCCCTGAGGCTGAAGTGTCTACATGGAGAACCTGCTCACTCAAAACAATCTCATTAGTCCAGGTATTTGGAGACAATTCAGCTTCTAACTCCGGTATCTCAGTAAACAGCCAAAACTTAATTGAGAAAGTTATTTCAGTAAGAATTTCAGAGCCTGTCATTGAGTGACCCTACTCTTGCTTGTCTCTTAGTTTTCATATGACTTTACGCTTACCCAAGTTGGTTTTTCTTTTTTTTTGGTAACATCAAATCTCAGAATTCTATGGCAATTAAAAATGGAAAGGATGTACTAGATAAATAATTTAGGTTGTAAAACAACTCCAAACAGAAGATGTGAGGCTCTAGAAACAGCACAATAACATACAGCTATCAGTGGCTTTCGGTAAAAATGGAGCGGTATGAATTCACCAAGAGCAGCAAATTCATTGCTTTCTGCTACTCTTTCATAATAATAGTTTTAGCTGGATTTGAAAAGTACAATCCTAAACTACTTCTCTTGAAAGAGAGGCCGTGTAAATCTCCCTGCTTTATAAGCATTATACAGTACCCCAAAACATTCGTATTAAGGAAGGAAATTGTCAGAGGTGCCCATTCAAGTGCAAGAGCTAGGACTTCTTTTAATGGTTTTGCTCACTTTTCTCCCTCTTCCCTTTAACTGACTTTAGCCAAGCAGCATCTGTTTTGAAAGACAGAACAAACAGGAATATTAAAGTATATAATAAAAAAGAACTGCAATGAAAATAAGTGGCTTATGCACTCTGGGTTATTAGTTCACAGCCACCTTTCAACAGAAAACATGTTTAATCTTTTCTTTTGCAGTATGTCCCAATGGAGTCAAGTTCAACAACTGGAAATCAAGTTTTTGGAGCAGGTAGACCAGTTCTATGATGATAACTTCCCCATGGAAATCCGCCATCTACTAGCGCAATGGATAGAAAGCCAAGATTGGTAGGATTAAATTTATTCCCTCTTATTGTTTCAGTCATGAAGAATTCTTTCATTATCTGGCATATTTTAGGGTGCTCATTTGTGAACTGCGCAGGCACCTGCACTCCAAGAATAGCATTCCACTAGTTATGGATTTAGCCCATTGAACTGTCAAAGTTTAAATTTGGGGAATGCCTGCAGAAGAGGTTTCATTTGAACTTATTGCTAAACAAAATCCAACACAAATGATCTAGCAAGCTAATGGTATTACAGGTTTTCCATAGAAAAAAATCAGTTTTCAATGGAAATGTTATACATTTATCTCTTGCAGCATAAAATTATTCACTTGTCCAAAACTGGATATATAATCTTGGGGAACAAGCCAGCTATTTTGCAGGGACTGTTCTCTAGAAGATGATTTTATGCACAAATTTGGATTGAATTCGCTGGATAGTTATCTTAAGAAAATTCAGAACTAAACACACAAAAAAAGTTTATATCAGTCGTACCAGGAAGAGACATCTCCATTTCTCAAGCTAAATCCGCAAGACTATTGGAGAAAAAAAACCCAACCACCAAAGAAAACCTGCTAAGGAATATAATTCCTTACATTTTATAGCTCAGTGTTTATGGGGCTGTAGGAACATGGGAAACATTAAAATCTCCTTTTCACCCGATTTAGCAGGCATATCTTAAACAGGCACCTGCCTTTTGGAGGGCACGGAGAGAATATCCCAAGGACAAGGATGCCATGCAGTCCAAAGTCTGTCTTCCTCTATTTTGCTCGCTAATGTTATTGCCCTTCATGTACCAAGCTGTTCTATAAACAGCAGAACCAGCAAAGCCAGTTTTTGTGTGTGTTTGTGTCCTTTGTCCCCTACATACCCTTCACCAGTAGCTTGGGAGTCTTCCCGTATCCCCAAATAGTTTGGCTGGGCGAAGGCTCATCTGGTGCCTGGTGTGAAGATCTGTATCTGCTGACTGGCCATCTGGCTGTTGCCTCCTGGAGCAAGTTATTACTGCCATTTCCCTCAGTGGAGGCACTAATTTGGATTCCTCTCCCCTACCAACCTGCCTGTTTTCTGTGAAATTTGTAAGAACATACTATCTTTTGGACTTGGAGCCCACTGTCAACTTTGTCTGAAACTGGGCAGCAAATCCAGAAATTATATCTGTGTGACTGACAGAGTGAGGGGGACAGTATGCATAAGCCTCGTTGCCTCTGGAAAGTGGGCTAAAAATATTTAAATATGCACTGGACCAGCAACTAGAAAACCCTGGTTGTCTCCCCTCTGGCTGACTCCATAGGCTGTGCTAAGAACATCCTCACCCTGTCTTTATAGCTGCATATCATAAAATCAATTATTGATAAACCTCTAACTATATTCAAGTCACCATATATTTAAAGCCTTTTTTTGCTACCTAGATTTCTGAATGGATTATAATTTTCTGTGCAGATAGATTGATACTTCTTACGACACTTTAAACATGCGTGGTCCTCATTCATTGATTCTTTAGGGAGGCTGCATCCAACAATGAAGCAATGGCAACAATCCTTTTACAGAATTTGCTAATACAAGTGGATGAACAGCTGGACCGCGTTTCACAGGAGAAGAATCTTCTCTTGATACACAACCTGAAAAGAATCAGGAAGCTGCTGCAGGTGGGTCATTGCTGCAGATGACAAATTACCCTTACCAGTTTCTAAAGGTAGGACCCAACCTTTGTTGGACGTAGTTTGCTCCTGTGCGCAGCTCAGAGCTGTCCTGGTTGCTGTAGACTCCAAGCAGCTGTGGGAAGACCAAGCCTTCAACAAGATAATTCAAAATACTAATTCCACTGTCTGTTACTTCGTGGAACAATAATTCACATTTTAACGCACGCTGCTCAGATACAAGTGCTGTGACTTCTTAGCTCTGTGTGCATCTGTGTTTCGCTGAGCTCTTAAAAATAAGACTGTGGAGTGCTTATGGATGTTCATGTTTATTACAAACGTAATTACCACCTTTCAGACACATGGAATAAAAATGCATATTTGGGGCTTAAAGCAGCACCCTGAAAAAGGAACCCCTGTAAATCATTAGCATGTTTGCTATTTTATGCTTAGCTGGGATTATTTTTTATGAGTGGCTTAAAGGATTTTCCGTTAGGCTTCTGCAAAATGATATTTATTTTGATTGGCTGAATGTTTCTCTAATAATTGTTTATCTAAGGCAAGGATTCTGAGAGTTCCACTTCATTAGTCACCTACTTCCTGACGTCTATCTGTCTTCTGCACAAAACAGATATGCATCTGAGTTTAATGAAAAGTTTGGGGTTTTTTCTCTTCTTTGATGGTGTTTTCCATAAGTACTTAAAAATTACAATTATGTTGCTCGCAAAACATTTTCTTTATTTGATATATAAATATACTGGTCTGGAAAATCTTAGCATGACCTGGCCAATCACTTTATTCTCTTTATGGCTGTGTGTCTTTCTATTCTTTATCCCTAATGGTGGCCTCTTAAAAAGTGACAATATTTCCATTGTTACCACTTTTTCTTACGGTGTTATGCAAGCAGCCTCATGTAACTTCTTTTCTGGTTTGTGTAGCAGCACTATCCAATAATTTCAGTACTGCTCAAACACCAGATTTACTTAACTGCTTTTGGAGTTAACTGCAGAAAGGTTAATACTCTTATTTCTGTCATGGTCTTAGCACGCTTTACCACAGCAGGGCTGAGACACAGCTGTATCGCATTCATAAAGGTATTCTTGCACAGTAGCATACACCTGGAAAGAGCATTTCAGGGCACTGAAACAAGCAGTTGCATTGGTGTATTCCTGGCCTAAAAGATTGTGCATTTATGATTATACCATCACAATGTGCACATGCAGATGGACTGGGATATATTTACATATAGGCTCTACAAAATCCAAGTCTCTCACTGTTCCTTCTTCTCTTCACATCGCTGCCTTTATTCTAAAGTTTTTACCAAAACTTGAAGTGGCAGCTCTGCGTGCTCCATGAAATTTGGCATACCGACACAAGTAATCAGGCCTTGGGAACATACGCGTGAGTTTACATAATAACCAATGTAAACATGGCCAGAATGAAAGCCATGTCCTTCAAGTCCTGGTGTATTTGGAAATTATATTATGATGTGCTTGCCGAAGAGCACAAAGCAAAGGAGGCTTACTCCAGAAAAGCAAGAGAAGGGGAGTCTTAAGTGATTTCTGATTAAGTGGTTTCTCAGGTGGCAAGGATCTGAGTCACGATTCCAGAACAAGCCAAAATGCTCAGGTGTCCCCATTACAACTGTACAGCTAGGTTACAGTCACCATATACTAGTTACAGCAGCAGAAGGGCCAGCATCAGAGCTGGTCTTTTCCTTCTCTAGATAAAGCAACAGTAAAGGTCCATGTGGAGTAGCCTAACCCACCATTTTACTTGATTGCTGCCTCTGAAAAGAAATGCCGCAAATGTTGCGATGTTTTCACAAGAAAACAAGCGCACCAACTTGTTTTCTCTATCACCCTGCAGCGCTGTAAGGCCCTGACTTAGCAAGCGGTCTCAAGCAGCAACGTCCTCTGCTCCCTTCGGCTGCAAAGGCCTGTAGGTTTGCGGTCTAAAGCGTTGTGAACTTCCCGAGAGGACATGTGTGATGCTGGAATTATACCGCTTATTAAAAAGGATCTCAGTCTTGAGCTTTGCAGTAAAATGTTTCCAGCTGAGCAAAAAAATACAACAGCTTGTGAGTAACGCCGACCTTTCTCGATTGTATCAAGACAGCAGAGAACCTGTATCTAGATAAAAAGCTACTCATTCAGTTTCAAAATACACATGCAAACTACCAGATACTGAACAGCGCTTTCGCCTTTAGCACTATCACGCACAATCTATTCTGAGTTCCAAAATATCTATAGGCTGGAGTAGGACCAGACTCTTGCAATGGTTTGGGTTTGTTTTTTTTTTATTATTATTATTTTGGATAAGGCAAATAATGTAAACGATGTCCTAAGAAATCTGTCACACAGGTATTTTGGATTTTTGTGTCAAATATTATGTTACAACTTTAATGTTTAGAACATAGATGATAAATGCATTTTCAGCCAAAGTATGGGCTGCATGTTCTACAGAGCTGCACAGGCAGTCTCCCGAGCTTCAGCTGTTAAAATTATTTCTGTATTGTTAGGTAAGTACATCAGGAAAAAAAATGCTACAGTAGTTGTAATCAGCTGACATCCTATCCTTGTTATTAACTATCAAGTATTATTACAGGACTATGATGCATAGTATGGACAGTATCTGCTGTAATGTCCTTAAATTTGAGTATGCAAATTATGTAATTACAGGCCTAATTTTTTTAATGCATCACTGATTTAATTTTATATGAGGAGTTTAGAACTGGGCATTTGGCTCCCCGCTCACAGCTGGATGCACTTGCAGATACCTAACTCTTGCAATTTGAGCTAATTTGTGCCAGTTTCATGAGACAACACTAGAAAAAGGTGACTGATGTACATGGTACAGCGCCATGGTCCCTTTTGTCCCAACGTACCACCCAGAGAAAGGGAGACGGGAAGGGTACGCTTTAGAACTAGCGAGTTTTTTCACCGTCTTTGATGGAGGAAAGACTGGGTTCCTAAATAGGAGAGGAAGCTGCATTTGTAAACACCTTTTCATTTCTAGTGACTCTGCGAACAGTGTTGGTTTGATTTTTCTCTGAAGGTTAGTTACCACAAGCCCACCTTTATCTCCGCTTTGCTCTCTAGCGCAAGCACTTTGAAATTTCACAGTTCGCTCCTCTTCCTTCCCCTCTGTACTACACACACAGACATACAGACACATGTACAGCGTGCACAAAGCCGTTCAACCTCAATCCGTGATCCGAGTGCAATGTTTGTGCATTATTTTGAACCAAATTGTGTTACAACTTTTAGTAATGCTTGTCCAACTAGATAATGCTGGAAACCAGCATTTACCACTAACTATGCAGAGTAATATGTTGAGCTGTGGTATAGCTTCCTAAATACTATGACAATAGCAATAATAAAATAATTAAAATTAGAGAACGCACAAAAGCCATTCAAAAGCAATCTGTAGTTCCTATCAAAAAGCAAAATGAGGGACTATTGTTTAATTAGAAATACAACTGTATTGTTAATGAAGCGCAGCCTTAGAAGAGGAAGCAACGCGCACTTTACAAACGGCTTGTGCAGCTCCTTGCTAGACAGCAAAGGACTTGTTAGGATCAAGATTCCTGGTGCTGTTACTGAATCTAGAGAGAATTATGCCTATGAGTTACCAGCACCACAGCCAAGCACACTCTATCTGAAAGATCTCCCTGGGATTCACTTTTGTTATAAAATGGAGAAAATGTTCTATTTGAGCTTCACCTGAAACATCTTTACATAAACTTCTTAGTTGCTCCATGAAAATAATGATGAAAGTAGCGTAAGAAGTGAGAACTCACCTGCCTCATACTTGCAATACGAAACTTTGAGTGATCTTGGGCATTGCGAAGGGCAAAGAGTACAAGTTTTAGCAGGGAGATGGGTCTGCCTGGCACCCTTGCTTTTAGGCCACAGGGATGATCCTTGGTTTCTCACCATTAGAGAAATAACTACGGAACGTGGCATTTCTGCTCAGACTGCTGACATTTCCAAAATTATCTTGAGGCAAAAAGAACCACTGACCAGGAAACATGCAATTTGACAGAGTTACAAGCACTTGAAAAAGTGCTGAGAAACTTGGCTACGCAGCTGAGGTTACTGCTAGCTCTCAGTAATTTGCTTCTCTATCTATTTCTTGCTTTCATTGAAACATCGCTTCTTGACATTAATCTGGTATAAATGCACGTATTATATTAAAATCAGGGTCAGCGTTTTAGGTTCAAATCCTTCATATTTACTACTTACATTATTATTACTTCTCTAGTCTAGTAAATCGGATTCATTTTTATAGCAGAGCAGCCTTTTGTTGCTGTGCTCTTCAGCGGGAGACAGTACGGCACAGTCACTTGCTAAGGTTAAATTCTCTGTCTGTCTTCCTGCAGAACTCCTGCTCCCCCCAGCAGCGGTTCTGGAAAGGGATGAGGAGAGAAAATGTTTGGAGGCAGTGGAAGAAACGGGGGGGGGAAACTATGTCTACGCTTCTCTCTCCTGCTTAAAACCTAGATGGAGAAAAGCAAAGCAGATTATTCAGAAGGAGATGGTTTGTGCTGTTGCCATGACAACAAAACGTAAAGGGCAGATGTTAAGCCCAGAAGAGCTGCCTAGCACTTCTAGGAACCAAACTGCAAGTGCCAACAGTCTACACGACCTTAGCCCATAAACAATTACATCTCGATTTTCAGAAAGAATGTTTTTAAATGACAGCATACCTGTCCCTGCTGTAAGCTCCTGTGCCATACCTGAGGAGATTTAGTATACAAAATGACTGGTGAAATATAGAGACATTCCTGTAGCTCAGGCACTGTCCACGTTCCCGACTCACATGCCAAAATCTTTGGTTCAGGGAGAGCAGCCGGGCTGCGCTGCACCAGGGGAGCCAGGGCAGGGGAGGTTCGGAGTAGCCTGGGATCCAGAGATGGCCACCATACCCCAGTGTCCCACCACTCCATTTAGGAATGGTGCCAGTGGGCGATTGCCTCTGGGTCTCTGAATAAGCCACTGGTGTTCTTCCCTCCACACTCCAAGCTGGAAATTTGGGGCACTCCGCAGGTGCCTGCTAGACGAGGTGTAGCTCCGTGGGCTGCAGCCTGGCCCGTGCGTGGGCTCAGGTGAGCTCCCAGGAACTGAAGAGGCGCTGGCTGTGCTGCGCACTGCGAGGGGCACACCACAGCGACATCGGGGAAAAAAGCAGAAATTTCCAGAATCATCCTACTCGTAATTGAAGCTCTCATTTATGCTGTAGTCTCAAGCTAACTTTTGAAAGCAATCCCTTCTCGCTAATGGCAACATGCATCTGTGTCACATCGCTGTTTACAGTATTCAGGGGAAAATCTGATTACATAAATCTTCCATTATAAAAGCGAAATAACATATTTCAGGAATAAGTAAGAGGGGCTGCTCTGCTCATTTACCATTGAAGCCTGAGTTAATGAGTATACTGTGTGCTCTGGGGAACAATTTGCTGTAAATGATGTATATTCATTTAATACTCACAGCAGATTCTCAGGTGTTGGTGAACTTTAGCCGCTTGCCAGCCCTGCAGGAGCCTAAGATGAGGGGAGGGAGGGCAATGGGGATTCTGCCCGTACAAGCAGGTCTGTGTGCACGCCACTAACACCTTGGGGGGTGCTTACAAAGGGAGAGGTCAGGCAGAAATCACCAGATTTGCCGATTCACACCACCCAGCGAGCTTTTGGAAGCACTATAGTTATACTATGGAGTTGGGAAATAATACTTTCGGTTCATTTCTTTCTCGTACACAGACCTACTTTTTAATGGAAAGATCTGGAATAGCATCTGAAAGTATCTTCTGTCAACTTAATCAACATATATTAACATTATGGCACTTCTTTCCATATAAAAATCACCCTGTTCTTAAGTAGTACAAACAAAGAGCGTCTTACTTTACACGATGCTACTTAAAACAGTACCGCAGTAGTGCGTTCCTGATTCTGTTTCAGGTTCTGGGTTACACTGCCCAGCTTGTTTCCATCTGTAACGAGAAATGAACATCTTTGTACTTCTCCAGATAGAACTAAAATGAACATATAAAGTTTTTTTTAGTTCAGGTGACTGTTTACACAACTCACTGTACCAGAAAGGTACATGCATGAGGGATCCTAAGATTATTTATTTCAGTACATCAAAGAAAATGGACAAAACAGCATTAGGTCTGAAATAGGACATTCCAGTTGGTACTTCACAAACAATTCTAATAAGCACCGTGCTGAGAAACAGTTGCGAAGAATGGAAACATAGCCATTGATGTTTAAGTTGCAGTTTCCTGTTAAACCTTACAACAGGGTGAGAATGGAACAAAATAGAGAAAGTTTCTAATACACCACAGAAGATCCATTTCAAAATGTTATTTACATGTAATTAGCGCTCATGGAACCTGCCAGATCAACAAAGCGACAAATTATAGTAGGAAATGTGTTTTGAACCAGTGTGTCATGCTGTCTAATACAATTCAGATTGATTTTTCAGATTAGCATCTTGCCCCGAGTGAGCTTTCCAGTTCAACCATTAAAGCCGTTTACAAAACATTTTGGCGTACAAATGGGAAACCCCACACAGAAGTCTGTATGCTAAAGCAGCTACCTCTCTGCCGTTAGCGATCGCAGGCGGGCAACTGCACATCAGCTCATAAAGATTTTTATAAATGATTGATATAAGACCAAAAAAAAAGGTTACTTATTAGAAATCAAGTATTTTTTAGTTCCTAGCTATTACTTAAAGAACACAACTTTTAACAGTTTACAAACATTTAGGTTTGGTTTTGTAGAATAAATAAGAGTTAACTTACAAACAGAAGTAAAACCACCAGCAAACAAACTAAATAGCCTCTTGTGGGCTTTGTTCCTTCTGCAGTATTAAGGGCCCGGTTGCAGTCAAACATCTGCCCAGGAGATTAGTTAAGAATACTCAGGTCTTTGTGTCCAGAAGATGGAGGGGGGAAGGGGGGGAATAAAAAAAATCAATCCTCTCTCTCCTCTGCTCTTTTACCCTTTTTCATAGGGAAGACTGTAATTTTATTTATCCTGAAACAAATCTCATTTAAATAAGAAGCATTGCTACGTTATTCATCCCCCCTGGCAGCCCAGCTCTGCTGTCCGATGATGAGATCTACAGATATATGTTTTCTTCTGTAGCTGTAGCTCACCCTACCTGCTTAGAAATCTGCTGGTTCTGTAGACTGTTCCTCGACTGGTTTTGGTGTCTGCTGGGAGGGACTTGGCAGTGGAACGTGGGGGCAAACTGGGCCATGGAGAAAAAAACAAAAAAGATCTCTGTCTTCACAGCTCCATTCACTGTGCTTTTACAGCTTTGCCTGTTGCAATTTGGTTGCACGTGCCCTAAAAAAATAAAAAAAAAATAAAAAGTGATGTTTTGGAAGTTATGAATTACATGATACGAGAAGAGCAGAACTACAACACTACAGACCTATATATTAGGAATTCCCACACATCATAGGAGTTGTCTAAAACAATGAGGTTGGCTTTAAGTTCTCTCACGTATTTTGAGAGGGGGAAGGGGAAATCTAAAAATAAAAGTCTATCTAAAGAGCAGCCTGCATAGACAGTGTCACAGGTACTTCCTCTTAAAGACACAGATAAAACAGAGCCATCTTTCTAGTAGAAAAAAATATTTTTAAGTCAGAATACTGCCTGTTTAAATACAGGCTTTCAAAAACCTCCCAAGCACTTTGCCTATATCAGGGTAAAACAAGGATCTGCTCTTTCTTTGTATTCTAGTACTGTCTTTGTCTTCCTGGATGCATAAACAAAGGTAGAAAACAAATCAAGGCAAAATGTTGTTTGTCATATTTGAAGGTGAAAATGGGAAATAAGTCTGTATGGTTATGCCTTCCCACCCACGCATTTCTTTGAGATACACAACTATACCAAAGGTTTTTTTCTTTAAAAAAAAAAAAAAAAAGATAGGCAAAAAGGGGTTTTCCTCCCTGTTTTTTAATTACATGAAAGATGAGATATCTGCTTCTCTAGAAAGATGCTGAATATCAGACTTAGTGAAATAAGCATATCACAAGTGAACGACAGGGAAGGAAATGTACTTTTCTTGACTTTGTAATCCTGTTTCCTATCTCTCCATGTCCCACACCTCGCTTCCATCAACTTTAAACATTCATTCAGCTTCAACAAATACATCAACGGTCATACTAGGTAATGGTTCCACGCCTCAAAGTAAAGCTCTTATTGTATAAAATCAAAAGGCTCAAGCATGGTTTTTCTAGCAGAAAAAAGAAAAAAATACAGCTGATGATTTTGATAGTTTAAATAACTTTTTTTAAAAATGAAAGAAAGAAAAGAAGAGAAAAGTGGGGGAAAACCCAACAAAATTCTGAAGCACTTTTTCAGAATTAGAAAGCACTAAAACCTACTCAAGTTCTTTTTAGGTCACCTTGAAAGCCAGGATATAACCAGGTAAACCCCTGACTGACTTTCTAAAGGTTCCACAGCACATCCTTCCGCTTTACAAGGAGAGACCAGCAGTCACTAATACCTAATCCTCTACTTTAATCACTGAAAACAGAGTCAGGATACTCAAGTAGTGCATATATAGTATTCATTTATAGATGTGCGCAGTACATAGAGACCTTTGGTCTTGAAAAGAAAGCTGACCAGTATTGCTGTGGTTGGGAGTGATCCACTTCGTGATGGAGCTGCCCACAGGAAAATAAGCTAAATTTTGGGAAATGAAAGAAATGGGAAGAAAAGAAGAGTAAGAGAATGAATCTCTGGTTTAGATTTCTTCATTCATCTCAGGAAAACCTACTAAACCTGACAGTTTTTTGGTGTTCTTTTTAAAAGTACATGTATTTTAAAGTGTCATAATATGCATTTTAAAGTTTCTCCACAATCTTACAACTTACAGAATCAAATCTTACACTTCCCCAGCCACTGTTTCATGCATCTTAACATATACCAAATAGTCCAAGTCGTTTTAAAATTTGGCCAAAGGATCTCAACTCTGCACACTATAATGTATAAATTGTTTTGGCAGAAATGCCTCTTTGTTTTTCTTCATGATCTAGTAAGATTCCATCACAACAGATGTCTCTGGAGTAGAGAGAGTGCACGCTGGGCGGTGGTAGGAAGGTTTTCTCCCACGGAAATGTCATCATCATTCCAAGAAAATTTTCACTTGTTCAGAATGAAAGTTTAATTTCCCCCATTTGCTTAAATTTAGCATCATGCTGGTAGTTATTGAGAAGAAGCCAGTCCAAGTAAGATCATTTGTTGATTGTTGTAAAACATGATATGGAAGACCTCATCAAAATGGAAGAGAGGAGAGAGAAAATTACTAAGAATAACAGTATTACAGCAATATTAGCAGATAAAACTAATGCTTCCATTTGAAATTTCAGATGGAAAGTGAATCCTCAGTTTCCCTTTGTTGGCATTTATCAAGAGACAGTTATAAGTTTTCTCTAGAAATATCTAAATTTAATAATATAATTTTGCATAACTAAATAATCCACACCCCTCTTCCTTTCCTGGCTGCCAATGCTCATGTCACATAAAGTTAGGATTTCCCCATCTCAAGCCTTTTTTTGGTTAAATTTCATTTACTTTCCAACTCATGCTGCTCTTTCAATGATAAGAAATAACTTTCAATTAGTCATTCAGAAGCTAAGGTCATCTTGAGCAAATTCTGCCCTCAACCAAAGACAAAATGGAAGTGCAGAACAGCAAGAGCTAGCAGTAAATGGATAATAAGGGACTACTGAGTGGCGCGTTCTGAAGTGTAATTACCTCTGAGAAGTATAAAATGTGAGGAGAAAAAAAAATTCGGTGGTATTATTTTGATGGAGTCAAACACATTGGTTATTGTGACTTTTAGTAATTATTGTTACTTACTAAGTTACAATTATTGAGATATTTAATGTTACAACTTATTTATTATTATTTCTCAATTTATTATTGTTGAGTTGCAATCCATCTGCTAGATTACTGCAAAAGAGGCTATCGATATAGCATATGTTGTACGAACACAGCCGTTCTAGAGAGAGCTCAAGATCGACAGAAGGGGATGCCTGCTCAGGCTGCGGCACACGGCTCAGCCCTGTGCCAGATGTCCAGCGTTCAGAGCATCTGTCTACAGCAAAAGCTGAAATCGTTCCTAGCCTGAGATCGCAAGCATTCGTACTGCAGATCCACCATCGTTCCAGCTTTTGCCTGCGGGACTGCTGCTCCAGGAGGGCAGGTGGCGGTTCTCTGTCGACCTGCTTGGTGTCTGCTCAAACAGAACCAAGGTGAACAAGCACCAGACAGGCTCAAGTACAGAACCACTACGGGCGCAGCTTATTGCTAGAGCTTTATGAGTTAGAAAAGACAGAAAGACAGACAGACAGAAAAAAAGTGAATTTCCACTTCATCTCTTGATTCAGATGGTTTTCTCTTAATGAAACAAAGAAAAAGAGAGAGAGAGAAAGAGTTTTTAAAAGTGTTGCGTATGAATAGTATCTAGAAATGCTAGGAAAGTCCCTAATAGCTGGCATGTTTTGTGGGGAATTTTAAAACATCCCGCTGTCAGAAGATTTTTTTTTGAAGCTCCTCTTCTACACAAACGCATTTTCCAGCTGCAGGAGAGGATTTTTATTTCTTCTTGATTTTGTTAAATAGCTGTTGTTTGACTCCTTTTTGTCACAGGGCAAAGACGAAGGCAACCATCAGCCCTTAGAGCGCTCAAATTCTGTTGGGCAGTGGTAAGCCCAGACTAAACACTCCTCAAGCTTTGTAGCTCCAGATAGCCTGCAGATACTGACACGTGGTACAGTCCTCATATACTAGCCATCTCTGTGGAAGGTGGGACCCTGTTTTACCAGCAAAAAAATAGGAGCAGCAAGCAGAAATTAACAGACGTTAACTGAGGAATTAATATGCACATCAGTGGATTTACACCAGTCACAGATTTCTCACCACAGCATTCATCCCAAGCCTTATTAAAAACAGGACTTTTTTTTCCTCTAATCAAGGTGCAGATAAATGAGACAGGCTGAGTGATACAACTGACTGTAGCTGAAACAAGGCTGGCCTGTTCTCCCCGCTCCCAGCCAACCTCTCCTGATTTCACGTGCGCTAGTCCTTAACAACAGATTCATCCTTTGCTGAGCAGTTTCAGTCCACTAAAGAGCAGGAAGCCCGTTCAGCAAAAAAAGTGAGTGGTTTCCATCCCAGTTAGCAATCTGGATTGGCTCACTAAGGAGTCAGACGGCACCGGACTGGCACCAGACAGGGGCTGGCACTGCACAGCCATGAGCATGATGACCATTATTTGCAGCAATTAATTTGCTCTGGCTGTTGCTGTTGGACCCTACCATTACCTTACTTCTTCACGAAGCTCCACTCCACTCTTCACCTTTGCAGATAGATCGTAGCCATTTCCCACGTTCCTGTATTCTCTTCCCAGAGTTACAACCTGACGCTACGCAGGAATATGCTCAATAAAGAGGACTGTGGATATATTCCCGGACCTGAAGTACAGTTATGCTGAAGGAAGTCTGCAGTGAGAACGTGGTTACTACCCCCGTAGCCAAGGGCAGGGTAGAAAGCGGGCAGGGAGGAAAGAGTAATGGCAGATCTTTGGCCCTGTCATTGGACACGGAAATCAGCAGTGTAGCCTTAACGTTAAATCCCCCCCGCGCTGCCCAGCAAGGAGCAGGCAGGGAGGGAGCGCTCAGTGTTTCAGCTGAGATACAGTGTGGCCTGGGGTAGAATTACTCACCACTTCTTCTTTCCAGAGAAACTCCTAAAATCACAGTCTGGTTCCTAACTCCCGTTCCTCAGGGTAATCTGTACCAACAGATGATTGCTGGAGTAAAGCACCACCCTGAACTGCTTTTGAAGAGATCAAAGGAGGTACAGCACTGGGACTATTTTGGGTGTGAACTGGCTGCACTGTGGGGCATGTACTCTATTTGTCCTGAGAAGACTTCAGAAGCCCTAGAAACCTTAGAAGGCTTAGTTTTATTGCCAACAATGCCTTCTCTAGAAGGGAACATTCTGTACATCAGTTATTGAGTTTTAGGAATCCTATGTCTTTCACCTTAGTCTCCACCTGGAGAATACAGCATGGTATTTCATAGAATTGCCCAGGCTGGAAGGGGCTTTTCAGATTTAATACCGAGAAGCTCAAACCAAGTCCCCATTATTAAAATTACCATTTTAAATACAATATTTCTCTACCTTTTAATTGAAGTCAAAACCTATTATGAAAAAATCTTTCAGATTACTTAGATTTCATGCAAAAGTACCCAGGAGATGATTCAGTTTTGTCTGTCTGGTAAAAAGTGTTAGAAATATATGTCCACTGTCATAGTAATAGTTGGAATATAGAAGCAGCATGTTCACATTTCTATCAGGTGTGTTCACACCCTTGTTTCGAATACAACAATTGGTATGAGATATCAAAGGAAAATACAGCATCGATTTAAGTATGTATAAGCTCATTGTGCCACATTCAGAGAAAGCAAGAATAAATGAAGTTCTGAATGCCAGCAAAATATGATGAGAATAAAAACTAATCAGAAAGAGGGGAAAATAGAACAAGTACAAAAGTGGAAACCGCACAGGAAAAGAAATGAGCTGGATAAATTCTAATGAATGGCCGAAAACTGTATGAGCACTAAATAAAGGGCATTTGAATGAATGATATGTGAATACTGAATAAAAGGCATGAAGGATATTGAGAAACACTGAACGAATACATCACCATGAAAGATGTTGCTTGAAAGTACTCAATCATTCCAATTTGATAAATACAGCACAAACCAATATTTGTTCAAATTGTGCCCAGTCCTCAATCATGCATCAGCAATTCTGCACCTTATTTATGGTGGTGTAAAAATAGAGACATTTTTTGGTTCTTTGGCTTGGGACAAGAATTGCTTCTTCCTTCATCTTAGGCGCATTTGGTGAAGGAGAAAAATTGTTTATAGACATTAAAATCTAAGCCTTCTGCTTTTTGCTGAGGAGGCTTTTCTGCTTGCATCATTACCGTATTGATATGCTTACAATTTTTTGTTGGCAGAACTGCTACATGCTAACAGCAACATCCTATCGAAAATGGAAGACATGATAAAATCGCGCACAGAATAGGCTGACAGGAAAGCCCTTTCAAAACAGCTGTGTTAGCAGTGGAGCAATTTGATCTTCAAGTGATGTACATCTTGGAGTTGTATCTTTATAATCTCTGTAGAATGTTGTTAAGAATGTTTTATGACAACGGCACTAACTGGTGCTGCACTGCAAGGCTGAACCAGCACTAAGAAAGGTCAAGAACAATAGGGCAGTCTTTTCCATCCGCACTGAGCTGCAGCTCATAGACACTGAGAGACGTTGTTTCTGATTTCCAGAGGGACACCCTGAATTCCAAATTTTTAAAAGTTGTATTTACTTGTGCTTGCAGGGCAAGTATCATGGTAATCCCATGCATATAGCAGTAATCATCTCAAACTGTTTAAGAGAAGAAAGAAGAATATTGGCTGCAGCTAGCATGCCCGTACAGGTAATGAATTACATTTCATTAATCTGCTCCATGTTAATCTGCGCACGTGCTTTTAGGACCAAATCCTGCCCTCTCATTCCACTAGAGTATTTGGGTGCACTAAGCGTTACCAAACTTGCCCTTTAAACGCATGTTTGTACTTCATCAGTGGCTCTACTGCTACAAACATTGCTATAAGTGACTTCTGTGTCACAGCTAATCTGCAAAGACTTAATCTGTGGGAAAGGCTTTAAAGAGATTATTCGTTGCAAAACAGATGTGTATATTTTAAATTATGCAATGCATTAATTCATATTAATTATGCAATGCAAAAGAGATTCTATCTCATATGTTGCAAGGCATTGATAGTTTTTATGTTGTTTGAAGAAAGAAACTCAAAAATTACATATAAAACCTATTTTGGGGAAATCGTTACATAGTTAAAACCCAAACAGAATTTTTAAGTCGAACGTGTTCTTTTTAATCACTTGTGGATGTAATACATGTTCCTTTATGAGTCCTGTGACATGGGTCTTTTTCAGAAATCTAATAATCTATGTTTCAGTTTCTTTAATTTACTAGATGCTCAATGTTTGCAGTATACCCACACCCTTTCACCTTTTGGATTTCAAATTTAAACCAGCATGTTTTTCAAATGTCTGGAACTAAACTAAACAAATTTGTCTGTTTGCACCAGTCTCCAGCTGGTTGAAGATGAACTTCTGAATTCCCTCTCTATGCTAGAACTTGCAGTACGGTTACTACCACTCATTATTATTACTTATCCAACTATTATCTGTTCAATGTGTCCCAGGGGCCGCTGGAAAAGTCTCTGCAGAACTCTGTGGTTTCAGAACGACAACGAAATGTAGAACACAAAGTGTCGGCCATCAAGAACAGCGCTCAGGTATTTTTTTGTCCCATTTTCTGTTTATGCAGCCACGTTTTTCATACGGACATATCTTTCAGCTGGGTAGCACAAATACTTTTGCTAACAAGCTGTGCCAACCATTTTCCATTATTCTGAGGACCTCAGTATGGACTAACTACTTAGGACATACCTGGATCCTCAGGTTTTTACAGCCGCTCTGGGTTCAGCGTGAGAGCTACCTATTTTAAAGCCATCACATATATCCCTATGTGAGGTGCAGGCAGGCCACTGAGTGCAGTAAGAACATACCTACCATCTCTAAAAGATGTAAGGTTCAGTAAATGTATTTCTGCAACTCCACCTCTTTTAGTTGGGTCAGCAGTAACTAGCCTTCGTGACCTCTGAGTCACGTACCAAGATCTTTGTAAAGCTGAAGGCTACGTGACATAATGACATGTTTTGCAGACATGAGGGGAGAAGAACTGTGGGAGCTGATGGTAACTAGCCTCCAGGAGTTTCCCGTACCATTGCAGGGCAGAGCTGGGCTGAGCCAAACCTATAGCTATGTCCCATAGCGGCCTTGAAAGCTCACTCAGAGAATACCTTCCTGTTCAGTTCAAGGCAGGATAAGGATTCAGGTTACCTCCAACCTTTCTGCTATCCCAGCCCCACTTTCAGCTTTGCAGCAGTCTCAATGTAGAAGTTACATTTGAAATACCTGTCCATATGCCGTTCAAGAGCAACACTTCTGGTATACTGGAAAGATGCCCTAGTAGCATTCTCTCATCAGCATCTCCCTACATGGGGAAGAAAGGTTAGAGAGATGAAACCCTTAAAATGATAAAGCAAGCTTTAGGAGAATGTGATACTAGATCTCTATCTATGTAAAAAGTTACAAGATAAAAGTTGCAGAGCAAAAGCAGACAAAGCTGCAACTCAGCAGCCTACCATGCTGCTCCTTCTTCCTGTGTGGGGAAGTGCAGCCATCCCTGAAATACAAGAAATGAGAACGATTTCTAGATACAGGCTTTTTCAGCCATCCCTGAAATATGTGAAAATGAGAACAATTTCTAGATACAGGTTTTTTTAGTAGGTAATGAAGTTGAGCACAGAAATCATCCAGCTCCTTGTGTATGCAATTTCATACCTTGCACATATAATTTAAAATTTTAGCCTCCAAAATAAAGAGGAAATCTCAGGAAACTAAAAAGGATTGTTTACGAGTTGTTGGCAGAATCAAGGCTTCCTATACACAGCACAGAAACAGACCACCAAAGTAAAACAGATGATTTCCTACAGTTTTATTTTTCTTCTTTTGATGTGTCTTTTTTTGAATTATCATTGTTTGGTTACTAGAAAACACCTACAATTTTTGCAGCATGTATGAAAACAAATCCTAGCAAAAAGCCAAAGCAGCAGAAATGTTTCATTTCTTTACCCAAATTATTAAGTAATTTTCAAACTAAAGTCTCTGAGCTCTGCTCATGTCTCTGGTTCCATCTTTCTTGGCTTTGCACACCCCATTCCAATTTCCATTGAAGTCAATGTAAAACTATCCATTTGCTCTGCTTTAAAGTTCCAAGAAGAGAGTTACATTAGTGGCATAATAATTTCAATTTAGCTCATGCTAAATGTAAACATTCCTACTTTCCACTACGTCATTGAACCAGTAAACAAGAAGTGGTTAAGCTCTATCAACTGTGGGAGAGAGAATAACAGTTGGCTTTTTGAACAAGTGAAATAAATTTGTAGTTACAAATGCGCATTTGTAATTCTATTGTCTTTTTTAAAGTTTATAAGTTAGTAAACCAGAGTTCCCAGAACTGCTTAGGGATTTTCAAATGATAGGAAAGGGAAATACTACATTATGCATTTGTCCATTACAAAACAAATTCCTTTTTATGTCACTGCGAACACCCAAATAATTTTACTTTCTTTTCCCGGGGAAAGATGACTGACCAAGATGTCAAATACTTGGAAGACTTGCAAGAGGAATTTGACTTTAGGTATAAAACAATACAAAGCTTAGGTAAGAGATTTTATAATAATTTTTAGATTCTCTAGGAAATGGCTAATTCTGCAGCTAGACCCCAGTATCAGGGGGTTTTGTACATTACACAGATAATATACGTAAACACAAAAAATGGATTTTTAGTTTATATGAAGTTATAGTCTTGGAACATAATGACTCTTTTGTGGTTAAGAGAGTAAACAGGATCTTGACGAGCAAGTATAGTTATTTTCTATAATCTGCATAACGGCATGAAAAGTAGTAATTGTCTTAATTTAAAGAACTTATTTTTCAATTTCCTCACCTTTGACATGGCCCTTCCTTGGCAGGATGTGGAAAAGCCTCTTATTTCCCCAGAGTAGAGTTGTGCAAAACTGAACTTTTAGCCTCTAACTTGGCTTTCTGTTCTTTTTTGACCGCAGTGGTGATAACCAGCTGGTAAGCACTCTGAATGCATGTTTGACCAGCCTGTGATGGTTGAGATCTGCACATGGCAACAGTCCTTGCATGATCTTTTTCAGAAAAGAAACTGAGGTCCACTTGTGTCTGCTCACCTATCTTCATATTATCTCCCTTTGAACATGCAAAGATATTGGGCTTGAAATGTCCCGAGTTCTTAAACATGTCAATCCTATACGTTTAAGGTTGGATATGGCCACGCAGTTGGAAGAGATCAAGTTTAATGAGTTGTTAGTCACCAAGCCAATCATAATTTTTTGACCACACAGATGATCGAAGCCTGCCCCACTTGCAAAATAAAACATGCTTACATAAATTACGTTCAGGGCTTAAAATTTCACTGTGTCAACAAATGCTCTCCACCAGCAGAGCCAGCTTGCAGTACCTTACACTGCGCATGAACAGTTGCTGTGGCCGAGCTGGCAATCGGTTGCTAGTCTGCCTCTATTGAAATATCTACCCTGACGGAATGGGAAGATGTCAGTCCAGAGCTTAGCAGACACAGTTGGCACCAGTTTCTTTTTTGAAGGTAGCATGAAAGATGCAAGAAGAGCAAAAGGTGGGGGAAGGTGAGGGCGGGGGAAAGAGCTGTATATGAAAGAGTGTGGGGCAAGCTTGGGGAAGCTTGAAATTAATGCATGCTCCAGAGAAGGAAAAAAGTTACAGAGAGGGGGAAAATACACACTGATCAGTACTCCTGGCTGCTGAAATCCCCACGGCGATGAACACTTTATCTCCGTTTCAAATGCCTAACCTTCATTCTCTCAGCCAGACACGTAATTCACATCAAGTCCAAAAAGCTTTAGTCTAACTGCTGACACCATGAGCATATTTCAGTAGTGCACAGATCAATCACTGATCCAAAACAGATGTAGCTAATACACGAGTATACACATGAATAAGAAATGTATAGATTTCTAGGTATCGTCTGTGTGGTTTTTTTCCTGTTCCACGTACACATCTGAAGAGTGGAGTCATAAAACCTTATCTTAAACTTATACTAAAGTTAGTCCGTTCAAATGAAACACACTATTACATAATCTACGGATGCCTGCAGTTCATTTTTCACCAGTTCATGCTGCAGACTGGTCGTGGTTTTTTCCCCTTCCTCCCTTTATAAACACGCACACACGCCCACGCATGCATTTATACTGATTGGTTTTTTTTCATCCCCCTGCAGAGCAGAGCGACAAAAACAGCGCCCTCATTAAACAGGAAATGTTGGCGTTGCAGGCGATGCTCAATACTTTAGACTACAAGAGAAAGGTTAGTGACATGTTTTGTCATTTGTGGTTCGTTTGCTTTCTCCCCTTATTCCCACGTTGAATACTCAAATGCATATGCGTGCCTTTTTTAATTCTCCTCTCAGAAGAATAGACAAATAACAGGAGTTACAAATTGACAAAAGGTTTTGGGTGGATGTGGGTGATTTTGACTAGCAGTTAAGAAATTGGCAATTAGTAATGGCTCAATCAAGGATATGGTTCTGCACAACTTAGAAGGGAGGTGAGGGTATCACTTCACAGGATGTCTCAGGTACTGTGCAAAATGGATAACTTAGTTGGCAATATATACCTTTTAAAGTAAGCAAAAAGTATTCAAAGTAAATGTAATCTAATAATTGAAAGAAAAAAACAAAAACAAAACAATCCACCAATGGTACCTTGCTCTGTTCAGTGACCGAGACTTGCAGATATGACAAATATTCCCTGACCACTTCTTTACTGGCATAGAAAACAGTACGTTTAGGCAATTTGTTTGAGTCATGGGCTTTTTACAGCTAAAAGCAAACAAGGAAGAAAAAAAACAAAACAGAGCACTGGCTATGATACAAAACAAAAGGAGGACTTTTTGACCTTGACAGTACTTGTAAATGTCAACTTCTTGGAGGTGTTATGCCCACAAAGAATGCAACAATCCCCCTTTTCCCATCCCCAAACCCACAAGTTTTACTGAGGAAGAGTTCATAGAGACTTAGGATTAATGTCAAGTACAATGGGTGATGAATCCAGTCACCTCTAAATCAAAGAGACTACAGCTAAGGGGCTAAATATGGTTACTTTCAAAGTAATTGAAAGAAATGTAATCGGCACTTTGACAATAATTGCTGAATTTTGTGGCTGTTCCCCGTGGTCAGTTTGTGACATCTTTCCTATTTTACAGGAAGTACTCAGTAAAATAGGGCGTGTGATTCATGAAATCGATATGCTTATGAGCAACATGCTGACTGAAGAGCTGCTAGACTGGAAGAGACGGCAGCAGATTGCCTGCATTGGGGGTCCTCTCCATGGCGGGCTTGATCAGCTCCAGAACTGGTAAACTTGCCTTGAGCTTGTGTTTCCACTGAAAACCACAGGAAGTCTGCTGCACATGAAATGATCTTTCCTTTAGATCAGTTACCTCGCAACAGCAGCAAATTCATTAGCAGCTAAGCAAGTAAATAACAAAAATACAATTTGTTTTGGTGGACAACATTTGCTGTCCAGAATTAATAACATTACAGTGAACTACTGAGCCTGAGCCCTGGCAGTCAGTCATTTTTTGGTTTGACAGTTGTTCCAGATACATGATACATACCCTCTTGGGAGTTTTGCTTGAGTAAGAACCGTGCTGAGTGAGTTTGTCACTGAGGACAGTGGGAGTTTTGTCTAGGCAGGACCTGGGTAGACACTTTATGCTTTGACTCACTAGGTACAACATCACTCCTCCAGACTTCAAATACACAGGAATTGAGTGGCAGTAGTCTCTGAGTAGTAAATTTAAAGGTGACTGTAAATTTAAAAAAAAACAAAACCAAAACCAAAAAAAAAAAAAAAAAAAACCAAACCATAATGCAGACAGAGAATGTCAATGTCCTGGTCATTTCTCTCCCATCAAACTTCTCTTCTGGAGAAGGTGAAGTAAAGAGTAAGAAGAAAAAAGGAGGGAAAACAACTAAGAACTTTTTAGGTTTGAAGAAAAAGTAGTTTTTGCCTTTTTTGTGTAGTTTTTTTTCCACTTAAGTATTTTTTTTCCAATGAAGATGTTAAAAATAGCTAAAGAATGTGATTTTATACACACATACCCTATGAAACTCTTAGCAAACGTGTTTGAATTTGATTTTCCATATTGTTTTTAAATTTCTGAGAAATGCATTTCCTCAGTCTTACTGACTTTTTCATTTTATATAAATGTTATCCTTTTAAAGAGTACATTTTGCAAAAACACTAAGCCGTAGGAAAGAAATAAAATTGGCACAAGTCCCCTGTGTGTAAAAGGTCAGAACTGTGTATCTATTTCTTCTAAATTATTACAGACAGTGTTGCATTGCTGTTCATGAGACCTGTTGCGAAAATATTTATCTCTGAAAATAAAGTAGGAAATTTTGCCTGATGTATTTATATACTCCTGTGAACAAAAGATGAATGGACGTGAGTTTGGATAAAGCTAGAAAGCACCAATTGGTACTGATTCTGATTTCCCTAAGCAAGAACTTCAGTGGCCATTATGTTCTAAGCAGCCATGTACATGAAAGATTGCAAACTAATCTTTTGTCTTGCTGTAGTTTTACGCTGTTGGCAGAGAGTCTTTTCCAAGTTAGAAGGCAGCTAGAAAAACTGGATGAACTGTTGACCAGACTGACTTACGACGGGGACCCTATCCCAGTGCAAAGACCTCAGCTGCTGGAAAAAGTCAACTTTCTGCTCTACAATCTTTTCCGGAAGTGCGTAAGCCGTTCTCAATGCACATAACTTTACCCAAACTGCTACAAATTTATTGGCAACAATAAGACCATATTGTTAAGAAGAAAAAAAAAATATAAAAAAGTTTGATTCTTTGAGGATCTTAAAGACTGAGTTTCCAATATTACAAGTATGTACAGCTGTCACCAAGCTACTACACTCATGTGTAGCAGTTAAGGGATTATGGTCAAGTTCTGACTCTAGTTGAACACACAAAATCCACTTATTTCAGTAGGAGTCATGTACATACTGCTGAGAAAAGGTTGTGGGTTTGGGGTTTTGTTTGTTTGGTTGGTTTGTTTTTTGTAAGCAAAGTGACAGGTGCTAATTTGTTCTTTGTCTTTCCTCTTCCCCACCAACACAGTCTATTAATATATAAAACATTATCGTTTCCTCTTGCCTTTGTACTGGGTGTACGAGAGATATACCACAAGTGACTATCTGAAAGCAAAACATAGTCAATTGGGGTTTTTGTAAAAAAATGAAAAAAGATAAAATGATTGTTTAATTTCATTGGAGCCAGGCTCAGTGTATTTTCATACTCTGTTCTCTGGTTCTGATAAAAGTCTTCTAGACTTTTATCAGCCTGGAATTTTAGGACTATGGAATTTGTTTTGGTTTGATTTTTAACATATTCCAAATATCTGTCTCTTATGGGAACAATTCAACTGTAAATTAGACCACTGGATGATTTTGAGAACCAAGAGTTGGAATACATACCTGCCACTTCAGCATCTGTAGAGAAATAAATCTCTAAGAGACACCAGCACTTTTTTTCTCCCCTGAACCAATACAGCTGTTTGTTTATGCATATTCCTAACAATCTGTTTCACTACTTTTCACGCAGTTCATTCGTGGTTGAAAGGCAGCCCTGCATGCCCACACATCCCCAGAGGCCAATGGTTCTTAAAACGTTAATACAGTTCACTGTTAAATTAAGGTAAGGAAAGGAAATCCGATATAAACTCCTTCATTTGTGTACTGCATTTTATCCTAGGAGAATCTAGAAAGCAAAGCAGACCAACTTGTGGCAGAGATCCTTTTGACTCCAGGGACACTTTCTGGGAGGGGGATAGAAAGGCCCCAGAATCTGTCACTTGTAATAAGTGGCAATAAAGCATAAATCAGTGTGAGGAAGAAAGGCAAATTGTGACCAGAAGTCAGCACCTTCGTAGGCCTGCAGGCATTGAATTCTTGTTTTAATGACTTTGCAAACTGAGCAAATAATTATCCACATCATACAAACCAACATCAGAATACTCAGAGCCACTTTTGCACATAGGAAAGAGAAGCATCTGCATTTTGGGGGGCTCTAGTGGTTCGATGACAAGTTCTTTCTCTCCCACTAGCTCCTTGCCTGACTTTGTGAAAAGAGCGAAGATTGGAGAGGAACTGTCATCTCAGTTCCACCCTGCAGCAAAAAGAATGCATGGAGGGTTGGGAGGTGTGGAAAGGGTACATGAAGGAGAGTGCACATACGTCTATGGTGCAGTCACAGATTACAGAAACCCATCTCTTAATTATTACTTCTTTGTTCTCTCTCTAGTCATTCCCCCAAACACATACTAACTTTTCCACATACTTGCAGGGAGGGTAGAACACCTGCTGCTGGAACAGCTCAGCTCCTCTTTCTGAGAATACAACCCTGCAAATCATGATATAATCCTACATACCTAATCTGTTTTCAGATTATAATCATTTCAGATACTTTAGCATGGAGCTACTGGTCTCTAATATTTTCTGGTGATAAATTTATTCTGTTACTATTCACTTTTACATTTTCTGTTTTGAAGGTTGCTAATTAAATTACCAGAGCTGAACTACCAGATCAGAGTGAAAGCAACTATTGACAAGTAAGAAAATTTAAAGTGAAGATATTCTCTCCCTACAGAGAAAACACAGGTTTTTCAATTGCTACTCTATCTGATGTAGAAGTTGCTCTAAAAAGGAAATGAGAAAACAAAGCAAAACAGTTAAAACATCAGGGTAATGCTTTTCTTTTTTTAATGTGGAAGATTTCTTTGTCTTTTTTTTTTTTTAAAGAAAAAGCTACTATCAATATTTTCAAATTGGAGACAAGAAGTCCATTTAAGATTTGTTTCAAGACTTAGACAAAATTCATCAGTCTGAAATAGTAGCATCAGGCAAAACCTTTACATCAAACCGTATTGCATTTATGGGATAGTTAGCTTTGAAATACCCCTTATCTCTGCTTGCCTTAATAGGCCTAGTATCTTCAATGCAGCTGCTCCAAGGACCACATGAAGCTTGTGCTTAACAAGCTAGTGCTGTAATTAGTAACTATGGCAGCTTACAGAGTTTTATCCCTACCTGAAATTAAGACTGCTACATAAATTCCCTCCTTTCTAAGGTGTTGGTTCTCCTTTGTGTTCCCATTATCTCTTAGAGTAGTCCCAAATGAGCAGGATCCCCAGGTTCTTTGTTTGATTAGAATTTCGTGAGCAAAAAGCATCTCAGAGCCTGTCTATACTACGTTTGTGAAAACAGTGTTAACGCTGCCTGGAGCAGTTCCATTTGAGTTGATGCATCTTCTCTCAGGAAGCTGTATTATTTTGAGCAATACTGAGTACTGTAGAGCAACCTTGGTTACAGATAGGTCACAGCACCCTAGCACAATAAAACACGGGGCCAGAAGACTTGCTGACAAGGTATGATTTCAAAATCAGCAAAGGTGATCCAAGTCCTCACTGCCCAACATCCCCAGCCACAGGTACTGGACACCTCCCTTCTGGCTCTCGTGCTTCTGCAGGCCTCTAAAAAACGCCTTGACCACATGGACATAGATGTCGGCCCAAAAGAAGGAAGGAAGACCCCCAGTGAGGAAGGAACAGGAGAGAAGCCAGGACTGTTTCTCTCAAAAGCTGCGTACTGTTTGATTTGCTGCTGTGCGTGTATCCCCAGTACACCATGAGCTATCTACACAAGCTTGTATTGCCCCAGAGCACAGGCATACAGGCAATTAGATAGTACTGCAGCTTTGAATACCCGCAGATCACTCCAACGGCAGGCAAAAGGCTAGGTAAAATATAGTACTTGCACCTGGCCAGATGCAAAAGTCTAACTGGACAGTACAAATCTCAGTTCTTTAGTTTAAAAATTGCAGCTGTATTGGTAATACGACTTAACTTTGACAAGGCAAATTCTACCTTCTCAATATATGTTTCTCAGTACAAGTTTTTCTCAGTACGCATTTACTGATACACAATGTTTCCTCCCTCCTGCCCCTCTTCTGTTTCAGGAATGTTTCAACTGTAAGGTAAGAAAATAAAATATATGTCTTAAATTATCCAATACAATATTATTCAAGAAGCTCAACATGAGCCCGCAACGTGCGCTTGTAGCCCAGAAAGCCAACTGCATCCTGAGCTGCATCAAAAGAAGCATGGGCAGCAGGTCGAGGGAGGGGATTCTCCCCTCTACTCTGCTCTGGTGAGACCCCATGTGGAGTACCGCGTCCGGCATAAGGACACGGAGGGACACAAAGATGATCAGAGGGCTGGAGCACCTCTCCTATAAAGACAGGCTGAGAGAGTTGGGGTTGTTCAGCCTGGAGAAGAGAAGGCTCCAGGGAGACCTTATAGCGGCCTCCCAGTCCCTAAAGGGGGCCTACAGGAGGCATGGGGAGGGACTCTTTATCAGGGAGTGCAGGGATAGGGCAAGGGGTAACAGTTTTAAACTGAAAGAGGGGTGATTTAGATTAGATATTAGGAAGAAATAAAAAGAAAGTGAGGGTGGTGAGACACTGGAACAGGTTGCCCAGAGAAGTTGTGGATGCCCCATCCCTGGAAGTGTTCAAGGCCAGGCTGGATGGGGCTTTGAGCAGCCTGGTCTAGTGGGAGGTGTCCCCGCCTGTGGCAGGGGGGTTGGAACATGATGATCTTTAAGGTCCCTTCCAACCCAAACCATTCTATTGTTCTATGATTCTATGATAAGTGTAATGTCCTCCATAGTAATCGTAGATTCGTTCTGTGTGGAACACACGTAAAAGCAATGAACATGGATGAATCTGCAAACGGAAGCCTGTCGGTAGAATTTCGACATTTGGTAAGTCTGACTGGTTTTTTTCCTATCGTGTACCTCTGGTAAAGAAATAAGAGATTCTTTTAAAAAAAATACGTAGGGAGCACTGTATTACTGTCAAGTCTATGCTCATTTTCTTTTTCCTTAAACAGAAGTTTACTCCTAGAACCTCCTTATCCCATTCCAAAATTTATCTATTCCATAAGACTATATATTTTCACGAAATGACAAAGCAAATCCTAATTAATGCCAGAAAAGACTAATCATACTGAATTACACAGCTTCTCAGAAACTGAGTTTTGTTAAAAAAACCCAAACAAACAAAACAAAAAAACCAAACCAAACCACAACACCATTGTCTAGGTGAAATACATAATTGAATGCTTTAGATCTGGTTGAAATTAATGCCTGCAATAACTGTCTTTTGAGAGACTATAGTACCGCTTCTTTAACTTCTCTGCTATCCCAGTGAGTCATGCTTTCTGACTAGACTCCCTCACCTATGGGGTTTTTTTCGGCTTAACCACAGATGCAGTGCATCAGTGTGGTTTTGCATAAGGAGATGGAGATTGATGGTCTTTAGTGCTTTTTTCTATTATATACCTTGCAAGCACCCTAATTAACGCTTTGTTACATTAACTTAGTTTCTTAAAAAAAAAATCTTTAAAAATATTTAAAAACTATTGACTGAATAGACTTTCCAAGGCATAGCGTCATAGTTCATTTCAGCATATTTGTATATTGTAAATAAACGTTATACTAACAACATCATGGTTACAAATTATGTTCTTTATATGTACTTCTGTCTTTAGTTTCTTTGGCACATAAATATTGTTTTGCTTTATACAGCAACCCAAAGAAATGAAATCAAGTGCTGGAAGCAAAGGAAATGAGGTTTGTGCATTTATTTTACATGTTATTTTTGATTACTCTCACAAGTATTTCAAATTGGATTTTATTTAAATCAAATAGTAACCATATGCTGTTAGAATTTGAAATATATCCTTATGTATCCTTACAATAAGTATAGGACCCAATTATCATCTAATAGTATAATGAGAACTTTTCAGAACGACTCATAGAATTTTTAATTACATGCTTTAAATTTGTACATTAAAAAAAACCACCTTACAATAGAATGTAAGAAGTAATAATCTGAAAGTATGCGTTGAAACAATTTTTTCTATAGGAACAGTTCTTTAAATGTATATTCATTCTGTTGGCCAAGTTTACAGATGAGGTAAGGGTATAATTATATTTGCATCAAAGTTTGCTTGCCTCACCCAGGACCAAAAGCGTACTAAATTTACCAACGCTCATCCGAATCCAGTCGTAGGTTCCCCTCTTGTGGTGACACTGTACTATGACATGTTAGCCCTAACAAACCAGCAGGTACTTTGCAGTACCCAGGTTTCAGAGACATGCACATACCACCTAGCATGTAAGGTGAAAAGGTATTGCAAATGCTTGCTTCCTAATGGAGGAGCTTTATATCCATACATTCTTGCTTTGTGGAGAACAGAAATCAGAAGTATTAACATCGGCGCTAATCCACACCTCGAACACCATGCCCCTGTATTGTAGAGTGCTCCTTCCATTCCTGCGTTACCCTCCAGCACCACTGACATAGAATCATAGAACGGTTTGGGTTGGAAGGGACCTTAAAGATCATCCAGTTCCAACCCCCTGCCATGGGCAGGGACACCTCCCACTAGACCAGGCTGCTCAAAGCCCCATCCAGCCTGGCCTTGAACACTTCCAGGGATGGGCCTCCACCACCTCTCTGGACAACCTGTTCCAGCGTCTCACCACCCACGCAATAAAGAATTTCTTCCTAATACCTAATCTAAAATATATCCTTTTTTTAGTTCAAAACTGTTACCCCTTGTCCTATCCCTACACTCCCTGATAAAAGTCCCTACCCATCTTTCCTGTAAGCCCTGATTAAGTACCGGAAGGCCCCACTGGAAGGCTCTCCTCAGAGCCTTCTCTTCTCCTGGCTGAACAACCCCAACCGTCTCAGCCTGTCTTCATAGGAGAGGTGCCCCTCTGATCATCTTCATGGCCCTCCTCTGGACTTGCTCCAACAGGTCCAAGTCATTCTTATGCTGGGGCTCCAGAGCTGGACGCAGTACTCCAGGTGGGGTCTCACGAGAGCAGACATCCAGCCCACCAGTGCTTCTTCCCCTGCCCACCTCCTCACCATCTGCACAGCTCTACCCTACATCCTTCTTCTCAGCTCTGGCTTCCTACAAACTGTGATTCTCCTGAGCGTCCTGGCGCTCTCAGACAAAATCAGAATCAGAGGCAAGAAAGTTACTGCCTTCATTCATTCACCTTCTGCATCACTGGCAGGAGGGCAAAGGAGCACTGTCCCAGCAGGGGAGAAGGCAGGATGTTCTCATCCAGCAACTGGAGGCAGTAGGCAGGGAGGGGAAAGGCACAAGTACACACAATCTCTAGAGCGGCCATGGACCATCACCATAAATTTAGCATTGCTATTTAACATCA
Organism: Larus michahellis; assembly: GCF_964199755.1. NCBI lineage: Eukaryota > Metazoa > Chordata > Aves > Charadriiformes > Laridae > Larus > Larus michahellis. The sequence goes on along the minus strand of NC_133902.1, from coordinate 24,347,723 downwards.
AAAATCTGCAGATAAATCTCTGGCTGAAGCAAGAGTCAGAAGCTTGCAGCCAATGATACAGCCTCTGCCAACACGACCAGAACAATTAATGTCTCTCAAGGTAACTGAAGTCATAAGATACTTCTATGAATGCCACCTACTAACCTAGGAAATAAAATAGGCTATACTGGCTTAAGGTGTCTCCACATCAGTGTAACTTTCTTGCACAGTGGAAGCACTGAGGGTAAAGTTGTATTGGAAAGTTTAAAAAAAAAAAAAAAAAAAGAATCACTCATATCACAGCCCAAATAGACGTAGTTACACGAGCACAAAAATTATTACAAATAGTCTTTAAGTAAAAAGCAAAGGTGTGATCAGCATGGAGAATTTTAACCAAAAACATAAAGCAGAAGACATGCTTCACACTGAGTTTCTGAACAGAATTACTTGCAACCTGATTAGCAAGACTGAAACTCAAGGCTCACCTCCCAATTACTTTGCTACTTACAAAGTCATCTCTATCAAGACAAGCAAATGCAAAAATGGAGGTGTAAAAATGTGGGTGCTCTGCTTTTGGTAACATTTTGCTCCCACTTTCACACATTATGCCTTTATAACTCTATAAAACATAGGGCTGTGGAGAATTAGGACAGCTGAACTGTGACATAGTTCACTGCTAACTGATATCCTCAAACAGAGCTTCTCCTTGGTCAAATCACAGTCTGCAAAGTCATTATTAGCATGAACAAGTTTTGTAGTTTTTTTATTAACAGCAACTATAATAATTCAAAAACTTCAATTGTTATAGGATATTTTGTAAACTGAGAGTGTAGTTGCTGAGTATGACTTGCGTCGTAAAAAAAAAGTCTACGTTCTCTGCATTTGACATTTGCCCTTTCGTGTAGATATGCCTTTTTGCTTAGATGATTTTGCCATGAGAAAAATTCAGTTTTTGCAAAATCATGACGAGGGGAGGGGGAAGTTTCAGCAACCCTTTCCAACTTTATGTCAGCAATACATGTTGAGCTGGATTGATTCTATCTGTATCAAAACATTTGAGCTCATTTGACGGATGAGTATTTAATGTAAAAGCCTTCAGCTCTAAGCTGGGTTTTCCCTTTGCAAGGCAGATTTATTATTCAGATGCCTGAGGATCTCCTGTAGTCTCAGTCCCTCATTTATACAGTATCTTTTGTTGCAATGGCCTGTACATGTCCTGGAGGAGGTGCTCCATGGGAAAGATAAGGCCATGAGGCAATTTCCCAAGGAATCGATTTATTTTACACTGACTGAAAGCAGAGTACTTCAGTAAATGGAATCATTTTGATTTGGGACTTTTGCTTCTTTTTTAAAAAGTCTGACAAAAGAAATATGTGATGGGGAGGGGAAAAACAACAACAAACCAGGAAAAGGACAAACAGATTTTTATACTTAGACTTCTGGGGATGGAAATGTATTTCGAAAGATCTGTTTCGCACGGGGCAGAGATTTGGATCTTTACTGAGCTATGTTGGTTTGTAATCAAAACAAAATGCTTGTACTACAAACTTTAATCAACCAGGACAATCAGATCTTTTTTTTTTTCCATCCAAGAAAAGCTTGCTTTTTAGTAACATATTTACTTTGGATTAATGATTTAGGCCTCTACTCCTTCAAGTAGTACTATCTAAGTATACTTACAATAAACCTGTGTTCCCTGATGAGGGCCTACTTGTCATTAAAGCTTTGGGGTTTTGTTTTGTTTCTAGTTTGTCTCTCCTTGAAGTTTAATATCTCTGTTTAAATTGAAATTGTCAATCAGTAAGGAAATTTTAGGAAAAGAAAAGTTGTGGACAATCTTTATCAGAAACAAAAAATAATCCGGTAACTTTTTGTGTGCAAATCTGTGTTTAAAAGCATCATTTTAGAAAAAGTTAAAAGCAAAAGTTAAAAGTGTAAAAGTATTGCTTTAACAATGTGAAGGGATTATTTAGATTCACCAGAAAAAAACAGACCAGACTTCTGGACTAATTTAATGTCAAATGTTAACAAACAAATTATTTCCTTCACTTCCTTCTTTTCCTGTTCTACTTACGTATTTGATAAGTGTTTTCTTTCAAGGTTGTGTAATCTCAGCAGTCAGATCACTAAAACAGTGTTAAATGCCAACTGTGTGTTCACAGTTTTATAACCTACTTACTCCCTCAGGGCCCTCACATGGTGACCGAGGAACTCCACTCTATCAGCTTTGAAACCCAGGTCTGCCTGTATGGATTGACTATAAATTTGGAAGTAAGTATTCTCGCCAAATTTTCTAGGACAAGAATAAAAGGCATTTTCCAGCAGCTTATAGAACAACAACTGTGTTGGGCCAGACCACAGGTCCATCTATCCTAGATGGTTACTGTGGTTACTTCAGCAGTAACCATAAGCAAACGCAAGATTTCCAGAACTTTTGGACAGAATCATACGCTTTGGGAAGGAAGAGGGGGCTAAAAAACCCAAAGCATAGCACAGCGCTAACACTCTCCTCGACAGCATTTACATAGCACGTTCATTCTTTCCACCAGACCAGCTCTTTGCCTGTGGTGATGATTTCCAATGTGAGCCAATTACCCAATGCGTGGGCTTCTATTATTTGGTACAATCTGTCAACCAACGATCCTCAGGTAGGTCTTCAGTATGCAAGTACTGACTTTCTGCACTTTCACCTTTCTATTGTTTGGTTACCAAATATAGTAATTATAAAAAGGCTGTGTTCCCCTCTTGAACTGGCCTTATTTTCTTCACATACACTATTATCAACATCATACTTTGATGTTGTTCACTTTATCTTTTGTTCCCTGCCCAGATGTAAAGCCATATGCGCGCTCAGCTTTCCTTTTCATAGGCTGAAGTAGTAGTTCTTAATCTAAGGAAACGTGATAGCCCTGCTCCACAACTTTTCAGTTTGATTTGTCCTTTTTGGAGGTGGTTGACCAAAACTGTACATGGCATAAAATAAATCTACTGGTACAATTCAAAACTGTCAGAGTAGGTGAATAGGTGGGTCTGTAATATACTTAAGTGCTGCTTTCCCTCATGCATTTTACAGGAGCTAGTGGTTTCTATGGAGAAGACTATAAGTGTCAAGTAGCACCTTCTAGTGTCTCTAACTGGGAGCAAAAGCAGGATCACTCTATCTCAGACTCCAGCTGGCTCAGCACGCATTTTAGATTCAGTCACTGTTACTGCATTTGCAGATTGTAGAATAGTGCTGGTGCTGTCAGTAGCTCTCAGACTTTCAGTCGGGGTAAGCTGCAGTCACGTAGATGTTTGGAGGAGAGAAAGAGTAAGGTAGTTTACCATGGAGTGTGCCTAAGAATGACAGCAGGCCAGCTGACCAGCTGACTTCATTATCACTCTGCGATATTCCAAAGAGTCTTCTGCACAGTTTTCAGTATGTTCATTACACGTACCGTCCAGAAACCAAAAGAATAACTAAGATAAGCCAAACGATTCAACAACATACGGCTATAAGAGTATGTAACAGTTTGGGATTTCCATTCACCACATGTTATAATGAGAGTATCTACACTTATTGGATAGGCTTTAAGCATATTTTCACTGTCTTAACATACGATACTATGAGAAATATAGCAAGATATTTTATCATCCAAGATGGACGCACAGACTCTTGCTCTTTCTAAGAGTTTTCCCACCTCTTCCCTCCCCTTACAACTCTGCCCAGGTACCCAAGTGGATCTTGCTGCGTTGCTGCATGCGGAAGGGCCAGCACTCGTTTACCCCAGTGTATCCCCCATACACACCTCATTTTTAACACTTCAGGATTCTGCTTGAGCACCTGCAGCCTTCTTTTACAGCCTGTAGTGTATTTCATGGTTGCTAACTGTCTAAACAAAGCACTAATTCTGTTGCAGAATTTGTCTTTCTTCAACAATCCCCCTGCTGCCACTTTAAGTCAGCTCTTAGAAGTACTGAGCTGGCAATTTTCATCGTATGTTGGTCGTGGACTCAATTCTGAGCAGCTCAACATGCTGGCTGAAAAACTTATGGGTAAGATTGTAGAAATATAGAGATTTTATTTATTATTTTATTTTATTTTTGAGCTCTTGTATTTGATAGTCACAGGTAATGACTTTAAGCATGACCTCCACTTCCAGAGCTGACTTCAAAAATGCCACAATAACATTCTTTTCTTTAAAGAAAAGCATGCGTCAGCTTATTCTCACCACAAAGTGATTCAACTTCTGAACTTCCAGGCTGCTAAACTGAAGAAAGAGGGCATCAGTCACAATGAACTGTGATGTTATTTTGTTTCTTTAGCAAGTAATTATCTCATGCATCTGAAATCAAAAGGAAGTCTTTTTGCTTGCTTATGGGGTTTGGTTTGGGTTTTGTTTCATTTTAAGTATTCATCCTTTTGAGTCTGTTTAGTTCTGGTACCCATCCTTCACTGGTGACAGGAGGGTGACCCGTAACTTCAGCAAGATGAACTATTGAACACTTGGATCTGACTGTCCCCCAGAAGGGAGAGGTCTTAGGGAAAGCTGGCAGAAGAAAAGAAAGCCTTATCTGTTTCTGGGGAAGAAACAATTCTAAAATATGTTGTGATCTGAAAGAAACTCCAAGCTGAGGGTGTAACGATACCTCTACTGTTGGGAATTAAAAAAGCATCTGTCAGAGACTGGGGGGAATCTTTACTTTTTGTTGCTTTCAAAGCTGGGAAGTGAAGACTGGTTTCCCTGGATAACAGTCACTTTTCTGATGGTTTCTTGGAGCTTTCTTGTTTAGTGGAGGTAGTGGAGTTGAGAGATGCCATTGTAAATCAGCAAAAATCATAAGAAAGAAAAAATAAATTGTCTTAAAATATGTAAGCTCAAGATAGAGCAAAAGCCAAGAGAAGTAATACTTGGGCTAAAAACTGAAACTGAGCATACAGTGTTGCAGAAACAAAGTCCCAGACTACTTTAGGCAAATATCCTCAAAACTACCACTGTCAGCTGCGTCAAAGTGATACAGAAAAACCAATCTACATCCACTTAGTACGCCCCTCTCATTTCCTCTCCAAGTCTCGATGTACTGTACTCTCCCCCACAACTATACAGATATCAAGCTATATCTATTGCAAAACTTCAGAAAAATAGACTCATTGTTTGTGGTGTTTTGGTTTCTTTTTTTCTCTCAGGACAACAAGTCAGTTATAATGATTATCAGCTATCCTGGGCAAAGTTCTGCAAGGTACGGTTTCCAAAAGTAAAACTAGTCTCTTTTTTCTTTTCACACCCACATGCGTGCCTAACTCTGTCTCTCTGATGCTACTGATAAGATTCCCACTTGACATATCTGGGACTCGTAGCCCAGCACAATCACACTCATTGTAAAAATGTAAATAGGACAATAATATTTCCAGAAGTTTAAAGCTTAGGCTAAGAGATCTACTTAGTTACATTGCTACAGAGATCAGAAACTGTCATTATAGTGTGGCCTGTATATTTCTGTAAATGATCAATAGATTGTGCTATCAAAGCCCACATTTTTCATAAAGCATATAGTAAATTTTTTCACATGCTCAGTTGTAACCTAAATTATTTCAAGTCAGTCGACATATTCAGTAACTTTGATCAGGAACAGAAAAGTTATTGAGAAAGAAGAGTAAACCCATTTTATTCATACTAACTACATTATTTAAACACATATAGGACCTTAGAAGGAAATTCGACTTTCTCATCATCGTTTCTCTCAAAATGTAGTTTCATAACCAGGAAGAAACAATAAATGTGGGTTGGTTTTTTTTTCTTGAAAAGTGAGGCGCTTCCAGTGCATATCTTAAAAATGAATTGGGTTTATGTCAGGCTGAAAGAGAGACATTACTCAAAACAGCGGTTCAAATTTGTCATTCTCGCCTGAACAAACTAGATTATTCTTAAGAAACTGAGATAGCCATGTCATGTGGATGTTGGGTAACAACACTCTCACAATTCTCTTCTCATGTGTGTTGGTTTTGTTTGTGTTTTGTGTTGTGGCTTTTTTTTTTTAAACCATTAGGAACATTTGCCTGGAAAGTCTTTTACCTTTTGGGTTTGGCTTGAAGCCATTCTGGACTTAATTAAAAAACACATTCTTCCTCTTTGGATTGATGGGTAAGCAACAAGGAAACAGCTGTATCTTGATCTCTCTCTGCTTTGTCTTTTTCCTTTACTAATCTCAGTTTTAGCTATGCAGAAGAAAATTTGTAAAGAGTTTAATACTTCTATCTCCCTCTTCCTGTTTATAACTTCCTGAAATTTTTGCCAAAAGGAAACACCATTGAATCTCTTAGAAATGCATGTTTAGATCTGTTTATCAGTTCTGTCAGTGTACAGTCAATCTCATTACGCTTCATAGTACTTTAAGCTCAATGCCATACTCCACATGTAACGCATGTGAAGCTTGTGTCATAGTTTCAAGACATTTTAAAGTTTTGTCACCAGGCTTTGAACACCTATATAAAGTTTGGGCAGATGCATTGCACAGACTTGAAGTCTGTATTTTTTTCCAAAAGCAAACCCATGATTTCCTGTTACACTTCAGGTACGTAATGGGATTTGTAAGCAAAGAGAAGGAACGAATTTTGCTCAAAGACAAGACACCAGGAACATTTTTATTAAGATTTAGTGAAAGTAATCTGGGTGGAATTACCTTTACTTGGGTGGATCAGTTAGAAAATGGTAAGTATAATTTAAAAAAAATAACATAAACCTCAAACTCTGCAATACACCTGTAATACAGGAGCCATGTGTTTTTTTGTTTAAAAGTGAAATTCATGTGTATCATGTCTTAGTATGGTTTTGGGTAAGATGCAAGTATCATATTTACTGAAACACAAATCAGAACTCTGAAAGTCTACCTCTCAATTCTTTATATTAACTATAAGAGTTCATTAGGAAGTGTACCTGCTTACTGCAGGCTTTAAATGTTTCAACATGTGCAGAAAGTATAACTTGAGAGATACTAACATTGGTACAAACAGGTAAAACCCACACCAGTGTAAACTACAAAAGAAAGCCACAAATATGTTTCAACTGCAGATGTTATCTACCAGTTATCAGTGGCTACGGTGCCTTTGTATTTTTACAGGAGACGTCACATTTCATTCGGTGGAACCCTATAACAAAGGTCGCTTATCTGCACTGCCTTTTGCTGATATACTGCGTGATTACAAAGTTATTATGGCAGACAATGTTCCTGAAAACCCTCTGAAGTATCTGTATCCAGACATTCCCAAAGATAAGGCCTTTGGCAAACACTACAGCTGTCAGCCAAATGAAGGTTGGGTTCCATTTCTCTATTTACCCTTTCTGCAAAGCAGCTGCAAAGTCGAGAGGCAATTTGAGGAATGGGGGCGGGGGGGGGGAAGGAAGGGAACAGATTAAGATGCCTCCTTTAATCAGCATCTTCAAGAGAACTGTTTTAATGCTTTGTCTACCATTCAGACAGCTTCATTTTGTAAATATATCCCTGGTCTTAGAGGTTACATTATAGGCGATGACAATAATATTTAAAAGAAGCTAAGAAATAAATCTTAGGGTAGAAAGAGGCAAAAAGAAAAATCTAAAAAAAAAAAAAAAAAAAAAAAAAGGATTTCTTTCCTGACTGATGCATTAGAAAATTCAGTGCTTGGGCATTCAGAGATGAAACTGAAAAATCATCCTGCTTACCGGCTTCACAATTGTGTCACATTGTAGCATGCTGTCTCTCTTATTTCAAGGAAATTCTGTATTTTCCAAACAGCTTTATTCCAGCAGCATAACCCCTGGCAACTGCACTGGAAAATACAAAAAGGCTAGAGAAGAATGGCTCCAAATATGTTCAGGACCATGCTCTTTCTTGTCCAAGTTACAAGTCAGGCCATTTTTAGATTAAACTCACTCTCTCTCAAAAAAGCCCTCAAAGCCTTGATTTTGTTTAGAGATAATAAACTCTCTTCTGGACTTCCAGTATAAAAGGTTACATTTCCATTTGAATTAAAATTCCTACACTACTCAAAAATATTCGGAGGCTACAAATAGTTTTCCTCTTCATTTTACTTCAGTGGACTTTGCCTAATGCGCCAATCCTCTAACAATTTATGTATATGCTTAATTTCATGCAAAAGACAATGCTGAAGCTCTATCTGTAGAGCCAGAGCTCCCCACAAGCATTTGCAGAATGGAAATCTAGAGGCTTAGAAGTACCAAGCTTGTAGAGTTACAGTATATTTGTTTTTGAAGCCCTAACAAGATCTCTTGCATCAGTTGCTGTATTATATTCTGAGATAATGATTCGTATCAAGGGAGCACAGTCAATTACATGACTAAGACTTGACCTCAAAGCCAAACCTTAGGAATTCCCCTCATTTTTATGGCTGCTTATTTAAGCATAAACAGGGACATTTCTTTTTTAATATATTATGGTCCGCAGCACTTAAAGCTGATAATCAATTTCAAATACAATACAACTACTAGGTAATATTTAATTTCTCTAATATTGATTTTTAGTCTCAAAGCCCTCAGATGGAGGAGGCAAGGGTTACGTTCCTTCTGTATTTATCCCAGTCTCCAAAATGTAAGTATGCTTACAGATGTATTACACTTCAAATGTTACTTTTATTACATTTGCATCCTGTTTCAAAGATTTTCCCTGCTTCCCTTCCCCTGTTCAAATAGTCTGGGATAGCAACACATCGCATGTTTTTATTTGGCCAAGGACTGCTAAAGACAAGAAAGGAAAGGAAAGAACTTCACTTCTACAGTGCTTTTCCCATCTATGTGGCAAAACATTTGTAAAAATTGAATGCAGACTGTACAGTACTCTGATCTACTCGTCTTTCACTGTCTCCTTTTCCTCCCCAGCAGCTGGTATTACAGAGTCAGGTTTATCCACTCTTCCCTTGGTCCTGTCTCCTACATTTTTAAACGTACACCAGGTTGTTGGCATGTGCTTACAGGACCACCACCAACCACGAGTACAGGCTTAACAAACATTCACCATACTTCACTGCTATCCATCAAGTTAGAGGGATTTAAATTGCTTTTAAGATTATTTTTATGGTTGTTGGTTTTGTTTTGTTTTTTTTAAGCTTAAATGATTCTACAGAGCCACATTCTCCATCAGATCTTCTTCCAATGTCTCCAAGCGTCTATGCTGTGCTGAGAGAACACCTGAGTCCCACAGTGATCGAAACTGCCGTATGTTGCAAACTTTTCCATTCATGTTAATACTAAGCAAATAGGACACGTACAACACAGATGCTGTTTATGAAAAGGTTGCTTGTACAATTATGAAAAAATTAGAGTTCTTTCATCACTTGCTGTATTACATTCTGAAACGATGGTGCATCATTTCCTACTCTAAATGGGACAGGATGCTGGAAGCATACTTGGAAGCACTGTGTTGTTTGAAATGATCTGACACACTGCCCAATGAACCATGACTGTCATAATTCAAAGATCCCAGACCTGTTGCACAAACAAAGGCTTAACACTGACAAATACATCATGATTACACTAATTCTGTAGACAGCACAAAAGGCCTTGACTTGCTCAAGAAAGCTGCACAAGGAACATAAAAAATTCTGATTCAGAAAACTTGCACAACTTTTCAGTGCTGCGTGTTTCTACATGGGGTACGAAAGTGAGAAACTAAAAGTCAACTGAAACATTTTTAGAAAATAAAACTAATATTCACTAAGTATATAGAAAGATTAGGAAAATACTGTACCAATGTCCTATTAAAAGTATTTTCCTCTTTTATTTACTGACTAGAAATTGTGTTCTGAATCATCATGGCTTAGAATACTTTGAGCATTGATGTATACCCACTGAGGATTCACCCACAGCAGACTTCTATCAGGAAACACAGCAGTAGTTTGGCTTTAACAGCTTTAAAAGAAAACCTCCTTTTTAAATACTAGTTCTTAGTTTTCTGCATGTTCAATGATTTATGATCTTAAAATGGTTATGTATTTAAAAGTCTGTCAACTCCCCTTCAAATGCCTTTCTGTAAACACTCCCCCTCACCCCAAACCAGAATAAAACTAAACTAGAATCCTGACCATTGACGATTGGAAGCACAGTTAAATTATATATACAAAGAGAGGAGTTTTTTAATATACACCAAGCTGATGATCTGTTCAAAAGCAAAATATCTTTTTTTACTTCTTCACCTTTTTCTGTTGGCACTCATGACAAACTAATCCCTTAGCTAAAATTGAAATAATAGCCTGAATTAAAGTTCTGCATTAAAACCTACCACACCCAATCCGAGACATGTCCACAGTCATTTGTTGTTTTATACGTATGAAAACAGTTCTGACCTAGACTGCATTTGTAAACTATGTATGCATTTGCATTTCCCAAAGTTTCAGCAGCAAAAATAGTTGGCTTCACTTTTGTTTATCATCAGGCTCCAAAAGCTTTTGGTTTCTTTTAGCATGCTCAGGAATTCTCAAACCATCTCTGTCCAGATATTCCAAACCAGCTGTGACCATTGCCATCTTTCGGGGTCACAACCGCACAAAAAGAATGTGTTTGGTGATGAATTGGGAGAATCAAATACAATCATGCTGTGGTTTTTAAGGGTACTAGAGAAGCGGTTCAGTGCTGCTAGATGGTAGGTGGATTTATGGAGGCTCTTACTAGAAGCGTTTTCAAGTTCTGCTAGAAACTGGGAGAGAAAATACTTTTGAAAGATTTTTAAAGAATTCCTTCCCTCCTTTTTCCATTCTATTTACCTTACTAAATGGAAATGAGGAAAACATGGAGGTTTTTTCTTTATCATTGCAAATTCACACAGCAACCTACCCTGGTGAACAGCTGGCTAAATTCAGAAAGCAGACAATCTGCAGTACTAAATCAACACTTTTTTCTCCATGAGATGCCAATAAAAATGCACTGTGAGATGCAGAGAACAAGACTGAAATCTGCAGCAGGACAAACTATCCTATAACTAACTCACTCAGTCTTATGTATAAGATACGTTTCCTGCAGCCTTGCTGAATTCCCTTCTATTTCCCCCCTCTCCAAACTCCCATTCCCATCGGGAAAACAAGACTCCCATGAGAACCCTGCTTTACATATCCATAGGCCACGGGAACCACAAGAGTTCATATGAAATATATATCATTTTTATTGCAACTGTTTCCCACACAGTGTCTTCTAATGAGCATTCCTGTATTTTGTAAAGAACTAGCAACAGGATCCTCAGATCCTTACCAGTTTGTGTTACATTGTCAAAATGACACTGCAGTGGCCTTGAGCCAGAGAAGGTTTCAGCTGCAGTTAGTTCTAAATGAACAGCAGTAACTGCCATGAGACTAATATTTTCCTTTTTTTTCTTCTAGCTGAGTTCTCCTTACTCAACTGACTGAAGTTCACATACTGGAAAAATTATTAATTGTCTGAACTAATGGGTTAAGGATATGGTGAATGGATTTTTTTGCCATCTTTGTAAATCAGCATTTCCTGGAAACCACTATGATGTTATTCTTGGGCCTCCTTCTGTTATCAATACCATGTAAACCAGGACTCTTCTCCCTAGAGATTAAAAATAGCCTCCTGCAAGTCAGAATTGCTGTCCTCGCTGATAAAAGGCCAAATCCTTTCTGGCTTGGAGGTGAGGTCCAGCAGGGATAAATTTCAATTGCAGAATTAACGTCCATAGAATTGCTGTAAATATGAAAGTATAACAAAAAAATATTTTGCTTCTGAAAACAGCATAGACTGGTAACTAAAGACATTAATGTGTTTGGGGAAGTTAGGATTTATTATGTTAAATAGTTTCTGTTCTATCATCATCTTGTATACCATTGGTTTAGCTTCTATTTTAAAGCAAAGATTCTCATCCCTCTTGAGTTCAAATGTGCCACAGATGTCCAGGGCTTGCTTGCTTTCCAAACATGATCTATCTTCAGCATAGATTTTTATCTGCCACCACCGCAGAAGTTGTGAAAGGAAAGAAGGTAAAGCTGGAAAGAGAAGGGAGTTCCAAAAAGGAAACAGACATAAAACTTGTGGTGTCAAAAAGGCTGTCTCCATTTTGCCACTGGAAGAGAGGGTTAGTAAAACTTCCCCCTCTCACAAAATAGTTGCAGGAGTAAAGCTATTTGTGCATGAAGCATTCAGATACTACAGGAAGTATTATCAGAAAGTCTACAAAGAAAAAATCCTAATCTGAGAGAGTTTGGATACTATCTGGTAAACACGCACTGGGAAATACAGTTTTAAAAAATAGTTACTGAAGAGCTGCAGCATTTGCTGACCACTGGGCAGTTTATGCTACAAAACAGAATATTACATGCTTGTTAGAGACTCATTTAATAAGCAGAATCACTGTTTTTTGTAAAAATGGTAAATTCCCTTTTAAAAATATTCTTTTTTTTTTTCTTTCAGGCACTGTTTAGTGCTGGGTTTGGGTTGTTTGGTTTTATTGCTTTTACCCCCAACGTTATCCGTAACAGAATAATATTATCTGTTAACAGAATAATAAACAGGCAATTCCAAGGCCTCTGTAGTTCATGTGTGCAGGCTCATTTGAGATTTAATTCTTGTCTACAGAATATGTGGTTAAAGCATGCAAAGTTCTTGAAATATATACAAACGCTTGAGTGTTTGCACCTTACATTCTTCTTATGTAGGTACAAATTAGACACGTGGGATGAAAACATAACCTCCTTGAATCATTAAGACCTGGATTTTACTTTCATTTCTCCTTTTTCATTCACGCCTCTCACCCATACTATTGACATTAGTTGAAAACAAGTAAACAGAAACAGAGTAATGAGATATTTCTGTGATACATGAAAGTAGATTTTAAACAAACGCGTATCTGTTCATTAATCTGAATGATTTAAAGCAAGCTACGGATAAAACATCATTTTGTTTCAGAAAGGACCATGTATAAATAATTTTCCAAAACAACAAGAGGAACTGTGTATATAGTTTGGTAACATCTGTAATTTATATGACCAGCATGAATAAAAACAGATTTTGGCTTAATGTTGGATACCTGGACTTCTGTGTAATTTTTTCAAGATACAACAAAAATAGAGTCTTTCCTTCTTTTTGTTGATCTCAAGTTTGAACTACAAGCAGTAACACAGACTTCTAAAGCAGCAAACATAATTTCACCTCACATCAGCTATTGTATACCTTTTCATTCTAACCTGTTCTCACAATCTTAATACAAACAAAATGGGGGGCTACCCACCTTTTGACCATCTATACCTCGTGAGAAATACTATAAAAAAAGTCCAGACATTGGAGGTGAAACAATCTTCTCACCTTCTTCCTTGCTCCGCATGCAATGCAACTCTTCAAGACTCTGGAATTTTGACTTCAACACCATCTATTTTGTGTTACTGAATAGCATTGTGGATCATGCTTTGGCATTAGTTTCTGATATTGTTTTCAAACAGACTTTGCAAGGGGTAGGTTTAACATTTAATTGAAAGGCATATGACTTTAAATCAGCTCACTGTTTTAAAGGAACATTAGAGTAATTTTCTGTAAGATAAATGTATACAGCCCAAGCCTCCTTCAATTTAAAAAGTGATAATTTTGTCCCTATGCCACTATGAGTAAGAATAGGATTCTCTAGTAAAATGATGGGGCCAGGGGTAGAAGAGAAAACCGGGGATGGCTTAAATACTGCCAGAAGCAGCGAAACATCTGCTTTTAAGTACTTTTACTAACTGTGCTTGTGCTTTCACTGTGTTTTGCAGTAGCAAAGTCAAAAATAACAGGGGGGGGGGGAAAAAATCACAATTGTTCTGTGCTTTGTATCTTGTCATATCACTGTAATGATTCTAATTAAAAAAACGTGAAAACTGTCAGTTACCTTCTACTACGGCTTTTCTTTATAGCCACATTTATATCCACTACTCGGTAGCATTTCATGCCACAAAGTTTACCAAACAGACCTTCTATATACTTGTTTCTTTATGGACTAAGAATTGGCTCCTCCATCTGAGGAGAGAGGGGGATAAAAAAGATACTGAAAAAGATCCAAGTATTCATGAGAACTGCACCAAAGCCTGGATTTTAACTCTTCTGGTCTTTGTTGACACTTCATACATGAGACAAGAACAAGACTGCGCGTGTCCTAGCAAATAAGACTGTGGAAAGAAAGATGACATGAAGGAAAACAAAACCACTTTATCAAAAGATATTCAGCAGGAAGAAAATTCTCTACTGATAAAAAGCCAGAAATGATTAAGACACGCAGCCGCCTGCAGTTTGTAAGCATTCTTAATGTTTCTGTAACTTTGATGGAAATCTGGGTTAGAATTCATAAACTAACAATGGCAACTGTGTTTGTACAACCCTTTATTACACTCACATGCCCTTCTCCCACGTATGCAATGCGGACGGGTGAGACAACAGCTGCCTTCAAACCTCTGTGCCCCTGCTATTGCCTTTTAGAGCCTGTCTGTCCCTACGTCGGCTGAGTATTCCACCAACAGGAGTTGAAAACCTGGAGATTTTCTTGATGATACGGTGAAAAGTGGGTCGCTTTCTATTGCTTACAGTTCAGAACTACTTTAAACATCTAATGCTTTAAAACCCCGATAAATCGCGACCATGAGGAAAACATGCCGCCACTGCCTGGGCAGGGAGAGCCGGGCCAGGCCTCCATACCAGAGGGGCCGGGTGCCAGCCACCCCCCGAAGGGGCCTCCCCTCGCTTCGGCCGACCGCTCGGGCTGACAGCGAGGGGACCCTGCGGCGGTGGCCGTGCGTGCGGCCAGCCCGGGTGCAGGCCAGGCGGGGCGGGGGCAGGAAGGCCGGGCGGCCGCAGGTTTCACTTTCGCCTTCCCCTCAATCGGCCCTTTCTGGTTCCCCGACGCCTTTCCCCGAAGTCACGTGGGGCGGCTGTTCCTGCCTCAGGGCTCCCCCTCCCGCCGCGCCTGCGCACTAGGGCCGGGAGGGGCGGCGGGTCCCTGAGGCGGCCGCAGGCGGGGACACAGCGGGGCTGGGCACTGGAAAAGGCTCCCACCGCCTTCCCCGTGAGGTGAGGTGAGGGGCGGGGAACGGACGCCCAGGGGCACTGTACCTAAAGCTGTGGCTGCCTGAGGCTAGCCCCGCGCTGGCTAGCTCGCCGTCCGGAGGTCCACTGGGCTGGACGCTTCAGCGCCTTTCCTGCTGGGGCAAGGGGAGTCGCCTCCTAACGGTCTTCGTTCCTGACAGGGTCACCTCCTCCCCTTCCTGCGGGGACACCCTTCTCTTTCACCTGTTACACCTGCTCACACATGCTGCTGCTTAAACAGCTTTTAGCTCCTTTTTAGCTCCGACAGCCGCACGTCCCCTCGCAGGTTTCCAGCCTTCTCGCACTGCTCTGCTCCCGGCAGAAGCGGGAGGCCCGTCCCCGGGTGCTCACCCTACTTCTGCTTCGCCTGCTCCTGTCAGCACCGCCGCGCTGCCGGGCGGACTTGTCTGAACAGGTGGAACCTCTCTCTACCTTGTACGTGTGGGGCTTCTGCCTGCCAGCCCTGCGGCCCGGGCACCGGCAGAGGGCGGGGGGGGGGAGAACACCGCACCGGGAACCGCCGCGGCCGGGAAAGGGCTATGGGCGGGGCAGCCCGGCGCCCCCGCGCGCCCATTGGCCGAGGCGGCGAGGAGCTGGGCTCTGATTGGCCCGGCGGCCCGCCCGCACTCCCCACCGCCACAGCTCCGCGGGTATTTCCCGGTGCCGGCGGCGGTCGCGGCGCGGAGTCGGAGTGCAGCACTGTCCCACGCGTAAGTGCGGGCGGCGCGGGCGGGGGGGCTTTAGTGGCCGCGGCGAAAGCGGGCTGGGGCTGGCAGGGCGGCCCGCCCGGCCTGGGGTGGGAGGGGAAACACGGGGGAGGGCTCTCCGGCCCGCCGAGCCGCGGTGGCAGAGGGAGGCTTGCGAGGTCCCAGGCGGCAGGGACGGCTGTCCCCTGCCCTTTGCTCCCGAGCTGCCGCCGAGTGTTTGGGCGGCGATCACGCGGGAATGGCACGGAGAATGGAACTGTTAGGAAGCGGAGGGGTTGAATACAGTTAGAGTGCAGGGGGGAAGGAGTGGGAGCTCGGCCGTGGGAGACAGCCCCCAGCACGGGTGTTACGGAGGCACACAGACCCGCACAGCTGCAAATAAGGCCCCTTTGCTCCAGAAACGCATATTGGACTGCGATCCTATTGCCCTTACCCAAGGGAAGGCAGAACAGCAAAACGGGCTTTCCATCCTACACACACACACCCACTTGTCAGTTTGTCAATGGCAGGCTCAGCCCTGTATCCCAGTATCAGTCTCTCTAATGCCTTCTCCACAAGAAGGTGCTGACTTCCCACCTTTTTGGTTGTTTCCCTGCTTGCACCCCCAAAGACTGTGCTTGCTGCATTGTTGCATTGCTCTGTAACCAGCTCTTGGGGTGGCTCTCTGCCATCACTCCCAAATCCTTCCCCATTCTGGTTGCTCTAAGACAGGGGAAGATTGGAGCACATCTTCATTTAAGCGGCAGGGGAAAAAAAAAAAAATAGATCAACTTCTTACATTTAGACAAATTATTCTAGCTTTCCTCACCAGTGTCACGTTTAGCTGTTTGCCTTGGTGCCACTACAGCATACTGAAATACTGTGTTACCTGTAATCTGAATCCCATGCACATCAAAATCCTCAAAGTCCCTCACTTTAAATATAATAGCATTTTTAACTCACGCTCACTTCTTATGCATAGCGTATGCTGCTTGGCAGTTGAGGGAGCTGGCATACAAACAAAGGTGTGCGTGTATAAGATAGTCCTTCACCCCAATGCTGGCCGGTTCCTTGGATAGGTCCTATCACCCTTTTTAAAAGCTGTAAATGCAAGTGGACTTGAATCTCACCACCCACGTTCTCAGCCTAGATTGTTCCTTAGATGTATCTTTACATGCCATTTCCACTACAAGTCTCTAACCTGCAGCCCACTGATGAGATGATAATGGGTCTGCAGCCAGACACCGTATATCAGAACATATAGCCACTCTGTCATAGATTATTGTACAGCAGGGCTTCTCTCACTCATATTTGTTCATTTTAAGTAACCTGTGTCTGCTGCAGACATTATTTAATTTAGCCCAAAAATGTGATCACAGGCACCAAAGCATATAGTAGAAAACACAGCTCTCCAATACTTCTCCACTTAAAGTAACTTGAGACCTAGTCCATTTTCAGAGCACCCGAAGCAGGGCCCTGGATGTTTCTTTGATTTTCCACCTGTTGGTGATGGGGAGTATTATCTGCACCAACAAAAGGTGAAACTCCGTACGCAGGATCTCTATCCTGCAGAGTACAGGTATCAAACACACAGGTCCTCAATTCCTGTATCCCTACTAAGCAAGAGAGCGGTAACACTACCAGTACTCTAAATGCTGTGAAAAGGGGTTCAAAGGAAAAAAAAAATAATGCAAATTTTCATAGAGAAGGGTGATTTCACTTTGAGTTATTTTCATGAAATAGTGCACCATCTTAATTTGTAATTTTTTTTTTATTTTTCTTTTGAATTAAAACAAGCACAGAGGAAGGTGTATTCAGTTTTAACGAGTAGCTTTCTAAAACTATTACAGCTGAAAATAAAATGTTTTTGTTTGCTGGAAACACTTTTCTTTCCTACTGCTCCAATTTTGCCATTGTTCATGAAAACTTTAAATGAGTTACTTTTTGCCAGTTCAGTCCAAATACTGCTTAAATATTTACACTGATTTATCTGCCCCCCCTCTTCCTCCTCAGGATGACTCAGTGGTATCAGCTACAGCAACTTGATTCCAAGTTTTTGGAGCAAGTTCACCAGCTATACGATGACAGCTTTCCTATGGAAATCAGGCAGTACTTGGCACAGTGGCTGGAAAACCAGGATTGGTAAGCATAGAAATAGGCCTTCAGGTTGTGTGATAAGCAATGTTCTCATACTTGCAGTTACAGGCAGCAGAAGACTACTGGGGAAGCAAGCTGCTAGGTGAACCTTTGCTGGTAAGACACTTTAGTAGCTGTGTGGGTGCTATAGCCTATGTTCGTGCCCTTCAGGGCGTTCTAGAGGGGCTTAACACCTAGAGTAACAAGTGTACTATCTCATATTTCCCTGGGTTGGTCTATAACAATAGCAGCTGTTTTAAGACCGATCATTTACTGCTAACCTTGGCAGCTCAGTCTCTCACTGTTTTTAACTTTTAACTTTTGTCAAGATTTCTATGGAGTGTCTTCTTAGGAGAGTTGTACAATGTGCCCATGCATCAGGTTCGCGTTTAGCTTCTTGATGTGCATGGCATGAGTAAATGAAGTTGTATAGAATGTGGCAAGAATAATACAGAGATTACAACGTTTCTGTATCAAGGAAAGTAAAGTCAAAGTTGAGAGAATGAAACTGGCTTATATTTGAAGGTAATTCTTACTGCTTGCATATACTACAACCAGAGTTGGGGGTTAAAAGTAAAGTACTCCTGTATGCATTTCTTGAATGCTGTATTGAAAGTTTATTTAACACAAGCATGCCTTATATCTTTCTAGGGAACATGCAGCCAACAATGTATCTTTTGCTACGGTGTTATTCCATGATCTGCTGTCACAGCTCGATGATCAATTTAGTAGATTCTTGATAGAAAACAACTTTTTGCTGCAACACAACATAAGGAAAAGCAAACGTAACCTTCAGGTATGCCTGGGGTATACGCCTATACATTTGCTTGAATCGCTTCAGTAGGGCAATTGAATGCCTTTAAGCAAACTACCCTGCCACAAGGGATTTCACACAGAACTTGCGAGAATTCTAATTTAAAAGTCAGAATTCAAATGCAGCTCCATTTTTTGTTTTACTTGGGCACAGTTAGAAAGTTACGGTTTCATTACCAGCACAGTTACAGTTTCTGAGAACTCTAGAAAATGGAAAGTTGTCATTTGTAAGGTGTTTACTATATGTATTTGGAGCGCTTACTCGAATGTAGTTTCACTTACCCCACCCCTTCCCCAGCTGGTTTCCTCAGTGTTCTATTAAGCTTCTGATGCAGAAGAAACACAGGGGGAAGAAATCCTTCCCCTGTAACTGCAGAACTACAGTTAATAGCAAAGAACTTGTCATTAGACAGCACTTCTGTGCATTGTATTGTACTGACAAAGAAAAGGGCCAAAGCAATTAGTAGCGAGCGGCAGTTGGAACATATGCCTAGTGGACTTAGTTACTTTCATTAGTCGGTCCTCCCCTCCTCCCTGTAGGGCTCTATGCCGGAGGATCTTCCATAGAGTCACCTTCTCCAGAGCCTATCGCCCACACACCTAGCTTCTCCTCACCACAAGTTAGTGATTAGGGCAGTGTTTTCTGAGGAGAGGAGAACGTGACCAGGTTGTACTCATCCAATAGTAACTACAGATCAGCAATGAAGGATCAGTCAAGAAGGCTGGTACAGCTCAGTGACCCCAAGGGCAGCACCATCCTGGGTGGAGCAGGGTGGTACTCAATCCAGAGCATGTTTCAACTTAGTACACATATTAAACAATAACTTAGTATAGAAATAAAACAATAAAGTCGAATTTTTATCCAGCCTTGACTGTGTGTTCATAAATGGCAGCTAACATATCTCCTTTACATCATTGAGCAAGACCTGTACCTCTCAAACTAGAACCACCACCCTTCAAAACCAGCAACTGTACTTCAAAGATGCGGGAGGGTGGCTGTTGAGGAAAGATGAGTTCTCTCTAGGACTGTAGGGTAGTATCTCACATCTCCCAGTAACGTTCCTTACCCTTTCCTGTTGTTTTGTGCCGAGTTCCATTACTTCATACACTAAATGAGCTAAAAGAGAAACTCATTCTTGGGGCTGGTTGCAGCTGTCACGCTCCCTGTAGTCTTGAAGCATGCTATGACCAGTGTGTGCCCTGAGGTTCACACGCAGTCACCCACGAATCTTTTTACTAAAATTGGTTTACCAAAGGACAAGAAATTATGAGTATGGATTCTGACAATAGACTGTCTCTAATGCCAGGATAACTTCCAAGAAGACCCAATACACATGGCAATGATCATCTACAACTGTCTGAAAGAAGAGAGGAAAATCCTGAACAGTGCCCAGCTGTCAAGTCAGGTAACAGTCTTGCAATATCTACTGCAGTTGTATCTACCCTTTACTGGGACAGAGTGAGTGGAAGAAGACTGAAATAGGAAACAGGCTGTCCTCTCTGTCCAACAATATGTTTCTTAAAGACAGAAGAGAGAACACCGATATGTACCAGATGGACAGTGTGGCTTGTTTATGCTGTAAGAAGCATTTGGAAGGGAAATGGCCAGGAAGTAGTTTTTATTCCTTGAGTGATGTAAAAGTTACTCTGTTAGGTATTTTTAGTGCTTCTGTAATACGGAAGCACTACATGCTCATCAGATTTTATTATGATTTAATAATAAGTGCTTGCCTTCTTTCTCTGGCAAGATTTTAGCTTTTTTCTTCTGCATTTTACTCCTGAATTTACTCTATTAAGCAGCTGAGCCTTGGTGCTTCTCTGGACTGTCTTTGGGAAAACGATGTATCATTCTCCTTCCCAGTTTTTTTTGTTTGTTTTTTTTTTTAAATTAAGCCCATTTCTTTCCTCTGAACCGTAGGTAAAGCTGTATTCTTCTCCTTCCTCATCTGTTCCCTGACTTTTAATCCTTTTGGTTTTTTCCTTTGCAAAGAGAACTGTTCTGCAATAAAAAAAGTTCTGCAGGTGGCAAAGACATGCAAACTGTATAGCTAGATATAATCCACTTATGTAGTAATAAAGTGATGGCTGACCAAGCATGTGAAGTTCTGATACTTAAATACTTCCCTTTAGGGCAAGTTTTTCAATGCATATTGATAGAGAGGGAAGAGCGCTCAGGCATAGGCTTTCAACAAGGGGCCTAATGCAACTGTGTCCAAAACAGCCTCTCTAAAAATATGACTCTGACAAAGCCCTTGTAGCTGCAGCACAGCTGTTCAGTTTCTGTTCTGGCACATGACATAAAGCACTCACAACTGCCTTTCTGGCGTGCAATATATTTGAGTCATCAAAAAGGGAAATGAGTCTTCCTATACTTACTGTTGGCACTAGGTAAAACACCGTGCCCTACCTCTGCTTTCTGGTAAATGTTCTCATTTCCCAAAGCTGAGCAGGTAAAAAGCAGAGCAAGCACAATTATAAGCATCATAAAACCCAAAGGAGAATCCCAAATGTTAGAGTATGCCCAGACTGCCTTAATAGTCTGACAAATCTATGATGGTGAGCCTTTAGCAGTTTACCAAAATACTTTAACACTTTAACTTAAGCTAAGGTCATCTAATCAGAGCAATGATGCATACCTGACTGTCCCACATCACATGGGAGGAACAGCAAGTTTCTACACCAATCATACTGTTAATGTATGGAATGCAAAGCCTGTCTTTCAAATTACTGCAACTCTCCCTGAATGGTGTCATGCAATAAGCTTCCTGAATTATATTGAGGTTGGCTTTCAAAGAAACTGTACAGAAATCTAAGAAGTGCTTGAATGCCCTGTAGGAAAGAAACTGCATACCAGGTTACCCCATTTGACTGCACACAGACCTATCTTTTTCTTGCTCTTGACCCATTTCTCCCCATATCCTGTGTGCATGAATCTAATACTTGATGTAGGTGTCATCCAGCCTTCAGAGTTGTTGTTTTCTTGAAATACATTTAGAAGATAGCTCAAGATAAGCAAACAACAGAATCAATTGGTACACAGAGAAAACGAAATAAGTTCATAGCTTGATATTGGTATGATGAAAAAAAAATGCAGCATCACCACACAACAGGCATTTTTAATCCTTCCTTGTGTCTTGCAGATTCCCCTGAAGTTGATTTTATATTATAAAGCCTTAGTATGATTTATCAGAAGAAGCCACACTTCATCAGGCCAATTGTCAACAAAAGCCACTAACTTACATTAATGAAAAAATGTATTTGCTGTCGTGGGTCACTCTGGTTTGACTTCTGTTCTTGTTTTGCTTGCTTCCCTCAGATGGAAGTGGGGAGCATACAGAACACTGTGATTGGGATGCTGGACAAACAGAAGGAGCTTGATGCGAAAGTTAAGGCTGTAAAAAACAGTGTTGTAGTAAGTATAGTATAACTAAAGTAGTGTTTGTTGATTAACAGATGTTGAAAGAGCTTTCAGTACATAAGACTTTCTAAAATGACAAAAGTAAGGTAATGGTTTGGTTTTCAAGTGATTGTCTGAAAATAGAAAGTAATTATTTGTCAGTAGCACCATAATACAGATTGGGATTTGACTGGTTTAGCAAGATCAAATGTCTTGTGCCTGAATTTTAGCAACAAAAACATTTTACCCATCTGAAATACTAGCAACCGAGGAAAAACTCCTAAGAAATCATGTACTGACCAATTTGTTGTTAGCTAGAAGGTGGATTTTCATTTAGCATATAGATGTTTATTGTCTTAACAAATATTGTCATAACAGAAAACTTTTCTCCAAGCAATACCTAAGACTGTGAAAGTTTGTTTAAAATGCTGTGTGCTGTTTCAAGTTTTTCCACGGTAGCCTAGGTTCTCCTGAACTCTGAACTTACGTGGCTAGACAGTGAGGACTTTTTCCATCTTTTATAATTAACAGATTTTAGTTAGCTGAGAAGAGGGAGGGAGAGTGAATCGAAGGTGATTAAGTTTAGGGATATTTCCTGTTAGGAAGTTGCAGGAAAAGGCACTGCTACAAAACTGGACTTGTAATGGGCTGGTACCAGGCAGTTCCTAATCAGAAGTAGTCTTACATTACATGAAAGTATTGAATAATTGTGGCCACCTTCATGTGTGCTTTATAGGACGTGGAGCAAGACATCAAGACGTTAGAGGATATGCAAGATGAATATGACTTTAAATGTAAAACCTTGCAAAGTAGAGGTGAGTAATTTATCAAGGGTATACCCTATCATATGTAGTTTGTAGGAGTAAACTCTACTTTGTTACGTCAGGAAACTAAACGTAATGATTCAGTGATATGCAGCCAAACTTACTGGTAATATCCCTCCTTTACTAATTCTGTGTTGATAACGTCCCTCCTTCATTAGTTCTGCTTTACTCTGAAACCTAAATTCCTGAAAATGTGTTCTCTGCATCTGTCTGTTCTTGCAAGTAAGAGAGACACTTTGTTAACACAGCTTTCCTTTGTCCTTTACATCCCTTTGCTACTAGAAATAGCAAACCCTATAGACTTTGTGACCATTCAACCATACACCTAAATAGTGAAGGTTAGGCTTCTCTTTGCCATCTTGGATTTCACAAATGCCTTCCTGCTTCAAGTTTTGTAGGCCCTTGTGTACTGAGGGAAGCACATACAGCTGTAGTCCGCAATGGTTTCATTATATAGATCTGGCGCACTTTTTGACTGCTTTGTTCTAGAAAAGGCTTCAGTTTCCAACACAATTTGTCAGTTGACTGTCCCTCAGAAGAGGGACACATTCCGAAGATACTAAGGGGAGAACTGAGCCATGATCTTGCTCTTTGGACTTGGGGGAAGGTAGTGCTTCTATGAGGCAGACAGGAACCTCTACCCTCAGGTCAGTAGGCAGCAGAGGTAGTAGCTAGGGTGACTCTGTAGGATCTGTCAGCCTGGGCTACCCTCAGGAGGCTGTAAACATTGTCCTTTGAAATAACAGTTGACTTATGTTGCCAGGTTAAGCAATACGAATGATTCATGTCTGAAGTCAGCATGAGAACAAATTGCTCAGTGTGTATCACTACACACTATTATTATTTTAAATCAGGTTCTTGCTCTAAAAAGCAAGCAAATTCACACCTCGATTATTTCACTGGGATAGTGGCTTTTCCTTCCATTAGTGCTCTAAGCATAGACTCTGTCCTTTCTAGAAGCGGGGAGGAGGAATCAAAAAATAATATCTAGGAGGCAGTAAATGTTTCCTCCCTTAAGCTTTAAAGGTATACTTCACTTGACATTAGCCATGCAGGTCCCCTCCTCCACAGAGTGTTTCCCCCACCCATACTTCAGCACTCCTTCAGTCTCATCTTCACAATTTGGCCTTATTTTACAGAGCACGAGTCCAATGGTGTGTCGCAGGAGGAATTAAAGAAAGAACAGATGAATCTCAAGAAGATGTTTTTATCACTTGACATTAAGAGAAAGGTAGCACTCCAGTTTTCTTTCAGAAGGCAACAGCACTTCATTTTGGATACATGTTCATTTTCATTGGGTTGACATAACAACTTATACAAAAGAAAACTTTACTACTATCAGTTGAACTAAGATTTCGTGCTTTCAATCCTGACTGAAAATCTAGAATCTCTGTACGCAATTTTATTTCTTTTCTAGCAACCTTTATCAAACTCTGTCAGGTAAAGCTAAAAGAAGAATGAGAGAGAATAGGTGTCATGTCAATAGTCATGTTCTTGAGGAAAACACTGATTACAAAATTTGCAGCTATATTAGAGTTAAATGTGCTCACTCTCATTGAAGTGCTCAAATCTATGGCAAGCACTGGGTGATCCCAGATATACACTTAGGACATACATGGATGTGAGACACTGGGTCTTCAGAATTCAACGATACTGAACGTGCTTTGTTTCTCCACCTAGTCTACCAAGTACTACAGCTAAAGAGAAGCAGATGTTTTTAGAAGACGTCCTCTGTTGACAGGAACTATTACTTTGAGGTCCTTGCAGAGTTTTGCAAGACAGATAGCGTTAGCTAAAACAATACTTAGTTTTCCTGTATGAAGTATTTTCAATAAACAGGGTAATTTAATATTCTCTATAGGAAGTGGTGAACAAGATAGTACAGCTGCTGAACACCGCAGAGCACACGCAGAGTGCTCTTATTAATGAGGAGCTGGTGGAGTGGAAACACAGGCAACAGACTGCATGCATTGGTGGCCCACCCAACGCCTGTCTTGACCAGCTACAGAACTGGTAAGTCTCTAGTCAAGGACTGCATCGGGTAGGAACTTGAAGTGTGTTATGAAGGAACACCAGATCTGTGAAATATACTATTTATATTGCACGTTTTCATTCTGTCACAGCATAACTACATTTCATTGATTTTAGTACCTCAGCACATTTCCAGTGAGCAACAAGCATTCTCCGTGCACTGCCTAGTCCTTAGGGACAGTCACCTGGCTTGTGTCTCAGCATTATTGCAGTACAAAAACATGCTAGAAGTAATAAGACTGTGTAATTTTAGGTTCACCGTTGTTGCTGAAAGTCTGCAGCAAGTTCGTCAGCAGCTCAAAAAGCTTGAGGAACTTGAACAGAAGTTTACCTATGACCCTGATCCCATCACAAAGAATAAACAAGTTCTGCAGGACCGAACATACAGCCTTTTCAAACAACTCATCCAGAGGTAATAGACAAGAAGGATCTTTTGCATGAATGGAGAGCACCTTCCCTTATGTTCCCCCAATATTTCCTGCACACTAACTTTGCATTTTCTGAGGTTTTCTTAAGTTTGTCATAAACGTTAAACTAAATGATCGTTTTTGAAATTTACCCTATCTGGGTAGGCCCATGGAAAGGGTTTGTGGTCAGTCATCGTTTAAGTTAGCAGGAGCTATGCTACAATATGCACTGATTACAGAATCAAACTACTAGTCTGTTAGTCCATTTCTTGCTTTAAGCTTCAGCCCTGCAAAATTCAAGTAAAGGGAGGCAAAAAAACATCTGCACCAAGCTATGCCCAAAATAAATACACTAGATTTTCCAACCCTTTGTCTCTAGTATAGGGAGGCTAGCCCTATCTCTGTACCATCTCTGTGATGCAAGTTACTGTAGCTGGTTGCCCCACAGAGATCGGAGTCCCATTCTGTAAATGTACAGTAGATAAAAATTAATGCTGCAGAAGCCTTGAATCTAGCAGATAAGAGCAGAGGCTTAGATACAGTAGGTAACACCCTGTTATGGGGGCTAGAATCCAGGTTTCCAGAGTCCCATTCGGATGCTCTGGACAATTATCTTCAGTTGGAAAACGCAGGTGCTGCTTTTCAATGAAGTGAAGGCAATGAGAAAGAGCTGCAGAAATGCAGCTGCTGTTTAGTTACCTATAAGCTGCTTCTCAGTTATCTTGCCTGTGAGTACAGTGGAAGGAAAAGTCTGAATACTGCCTAGGACTTGGTAACAGTAGAAATACTTCAGAGTATTTCTGTACAGGCTGAGAGAGCTAGGGTTGTTCAGCCTGGAGAAGAGAAGGCTCTGGGGAGACCTTGTAGCAGCCTCCCAGTACCTGAAGGGGACCTACAGGAAAGCTGGGGAGGGGCTGTTTGCAAGGGCGTGTAGCAATAGGGCCAGGGGCAATGGTTTTAAACTAGAGCAGGGGAGAATTAGATTAGACATTGGGAAGAAGTTCTTTACAATGAGGGTGATGAGACACTGGCACAGGGTGCCCAGAGAGGTGGTGGAGGCCCCATCCCTGGAGACATTTGAGGCCAGGCTTGATGAGGCTCTGAGGAACCTGATCTAGTTGAAGATGTCCCTGCTTACTGCAGGGGGGTTGGACTAGATCACCTTTAAAAAAGGTCCCTTCCAGTGCAACACATTCTATGATTTATGTCTACGCAGCAGTACTACACAAAAAAGGTGCCCGAGACAGCAACAGCTTGGCACGTATCAGAACGGTTTAGCCTCAGGAGTTTGCTTCATGGGGTTAACTAGCCCTCATCAAACCACCAGCTACCTTATCTAGCTCTTGGGCATGTGTTATTACATAGCACTGTCTCACAGCAATGTAACCGTAACAATTTTGGAAAGGCAAACAAAGCAACACTCCTCACTTGGATTATGCTAGTTACATCACAGTGTTTACGTGCTGTTGGATTTCAGGGAAGTTTGAGGTAGCACTTTCCCTCCTCAAGCCATCAATGTATTTAGAAAAAGCCAGCTCTTATGGAATCACTTCATACTGGCAATATTTTTAGCCTGTTGATACAAATGAAAGAAACCAACACGCAGACCTCCATGTAGATTGAAACTGAATGAATGAAGTATATAGTACTACTGGTAAATCACCATTCATTCAAAGTTCACTGTTTGTGTAATTTCTTGTTCCTTAAAGACAACATTGATAAATCAAAGTGCCTTTAATCTGTTCTTTCCATAGCTCCTTTGTAGTAGAGAGGCAGCCTTGCATGCCAACACATCCTCAGAGGCCATTAGTCCTGAAGACAGGAGTACAGTTTACTGTAAAGCTGAGGTATGTTTTCCCCTTCCCCCTTCTTGTTTTGTGGTAAGCCTTCCATGTCGTTGGCTTTCTACAGCTGAGAGGATTGCAGATCTTACACTGTAGCCCAAGTGCTAAGGTCAGTAAGAGAGAAGTGCCATGTGGCAGGAGGGTATCTTCTAGCAAAGTTTAACTTGCTTTCAGCTTTTACCCTTTACCAGAAGTGAGGGGTATTGAGTGTGTGTAAGAAATACAACCAAGCAGTAGAAGACACACACAGACCACTTTGTCATGCAAAAGAATATCTCATTTGCCCATCTAGTTTCCTCTCTAAATGCTATCTTGTATGGAGCAAGCTTGGAGCCTGTACATGGCCCTGAGTTGTGCAGCTTAAGTACATCTGTGATAAGCAATGTGATAGAAGAGAACCTGTCTTTTGCAAATGCAGTCATTTAAAAAAAAATATTTCTCTTTCCAGATTGCTGGTGAAGTTGCAGGAATTGAACTACAACTTGAAAGTGAAAGTTTTATTTGATAAGTACGTTGCATTTTTCTCATCCCTGTGTACATTAATGGTAAGCAGTCCCCATATTCAGAAACCCAAAAGGCAGTCGTAATTTAAGCGTTGAGTGAGCCAGGAGCAGGCTGGTTCTCCACGGCAGTAGGTACATCCTCCCTTTTTCTTACCCATGGCGCCCTTGCTCTAAATCTCTCTCTGCCATTAGAGACATGTCACAAAGTACAAACTGCCTCAGCTTCTTGCCACCAGCTCCACTCGGGTGCACCCGAGAGCTCACTGTTGCCAAATCAGTCTAGGCATGGAGCAGCACTTGGGCAGCACATGCACTGCAAAACCACTTCTCTGTTGTGGGTATTTCGCTTGGGCTAGCGCTAGATGAAAGCATAGAATTGAACTCCACTGTTTCCAGTCACTGATTCAGTTGTGTCTTTTAAATATGGGGGTTTTGCCGGGGGGGAAGCCTCTAGTGAGGAATCTAGCTATCCTAAAGCTGTCTTTGAATTAGGGGTATAAATGGTCTACTTCTAACATATGACGTTCCCAATTAGTGAAAAATGTATACCAATCTAAACAGACTGCTACCAGTCTTTTCTAAGCAAGTTCATCTTTTTTTATAAGCAATGCAGTTCAGATGAATGTAGCACTTACTTTAAGGGCAGGGAAAGAAATATAACAGGCTGTCCAAAATAACAACGATGGCTGTGCTTTTAAGAGAGCAGGTGGGTTTTTGTCTTCCCATTCAAGTCCTTAGGGGGCAATCTGTTTTCTTGAAACGGCTCTGGAGTCCAGAAACGTGCATGGAATGGGGAAAAGGAAAAGAAATTCTTACGTAGATGTGGGAGCCAAGGCTTTGAGAATAATGCAACTCAGTAAAATCCTGATTCAAGTGATGCAGCAATTTATTTAACAAGTTGTATGATTTGAATGCAGATTTAGAATGACAGTACTATGGCTTTTTTTTTCCCCCCCTCAGAGCAAGAGTTAAAGCCTATGTAGTAAAAGAAAGGACTTACCTTGATTATAGAGCCCCCATAGAAAAATTTAAGCCTCAGTAAAAGACAGCCTGTGTAGCACAATATTTATTTTGGCTACTTGAACCAATTCCCTCCTCTTTTGCACAAAAAAATTTCACAGAAACATTTTACCAGTTCTCAGTCAGCTAGTAAAACAAACACACATTTTCTCTGTCTGTGGCAGAATCTTTAAGAGATTTTTATTTTGTCTTTCTTTTTTTTTTTTGACAGAGATGTAAGTGAGAAGAATTCAGTCAAAGGGTATGTGGCATCGCAATTTGTTATATTAATGTTGGGTTCTTTCAATGAATTTGAGATTCAATTCTTTTCTCTCTATCTTTGTGAAGGTTCAGGAAATTTAATATTTTGGGTACAAACACAAAAGTAATGAACATGGAAGAATCTACTAATGGAAGTCTAGCAGCAGAATTCAGGCACTTGGTAGGGGATTTTTTTTTCTTTTATTGACACATCCATTTAATTGTGTGGGTAGAGGGTGTGGTAAGAAGGAGACAGATTGCTTTTATTGTTGAAGTAGTTGTTTATATAAGAGGAACTGCAGTCATTTTCCTTTTTCTTTGTTCTTCCCTTTTTGAAATCTTTGGCTTGTTTCAACTGAAATGCTATTGCTTATGTCCCTGAAATAGGGCTAGAAATGCAAATAAGAGCATTTGCTGCCATACAGTTTATGTTGCAATGAGTTCTTTGCAGGAGGAGGAAGCAGCAGCCTAGAAACACTGGTTTGGGCCTTTCAGAGGAAGACCCATAGGTAGGAAAACTTGGAGTAGTTTAAAGAGCTTTGAGTCTGGAAGACAGAAGTTGTCTAGGAATCAGCAGCTACAAAAAAATTCAGTGCTTTCAGCAGACTATACAACAACTTTTGCTGTGCAGATTGAGATAAATCAGATTGGTTCCATCATTACAACAGGAAAGGAAAACGCAAGTCCTGAACCAGTGAACATGGAAGCCTCCCTTTCTCCTTTCATTGTCCAGAACAGACACTGTCTGGACTTTATTGTCCAATTCAGAGAGATACTTAGATAAACTTAGATTATTTCATCCAATCTTTCCTGATTTCACACTGCTTCGGTTCTTATAAGGCCTCTTGCGTAAAGGCATTGCATCCTAACAGTGCGATATCTGTTTTCACAGATGGTTAGTTTATAAAAGAGTAGTAGTTACCTGCAGTTTAATCCTTTGGCTTCCACAGCTTAGAACCAAATAAAATCAGACACTAGTGCAGCAAGTTTGCATGCACTTGAGCAACTTGAGCATGCAAGCATTTCCATCCTCTACCACTTTCATTTGTGGCTGAGGTAAATGAGTGACAGTTGTTGGTTTTTTTTGTTTGTTTGCAGCAACTGAAAGAACAGAAAAATGCAGGAAGCAGAACAAATGAGGTAAGCAGCACTAACCTTGTTTGTAAAGCTTTCACGTAATACTAGAGGGACGTTCAGGCCACTCAGCCCCGTGAAGAAACACACAGGAGACAGATCAATAGGGGAGGAGTTCAGCATTTCTAGGAAATGGTCTGTGTAGGAGGTGTCTACAAGTGACAACTACTGCCAGAATGGTGTCCCTCACTGACATCTAGCTTTAACAGGACTTTCTGGCAAGGACAGATTTATCTGTGGCTTCTAGGTAGGAGCCAAAACAAGGTGCCTAGAGAGCACCCATTCTAACAGACAGTTTTAGGAAGTTAGTATTGCCACTTGACTTTCACCTGTAAACTGTTTCTGAGGTCTAAAGCAAGTGACCTTGTGCAGAAAAGATTTTTCCCCATGATAAATACCCTTACCTTCCCCCTAGGCAATTTTCAGTCCCTGAAAGGTTTGTTTGTTGTTTTTTGGTTTTTTTTTTAAAGGGTCCTCTCATTGTAACAGAAGAACTTCACTCTCTGAGTTTTGAGACGCAGCTGTGCCAGCCTGGCTTGGTAATAGACCTAGAGGTATGTCTTAGATGAAGCAGATGAACTTGAACTCCTGTACGTCACTCAATGCTGACAATCTAAGCTTTCTTTTTATTATTATTATATTTTTTTAATTATTGTGATATCAAGCACTTTCAGTTATTTCAAAATACATGAATTGCACTTTACAACATCTCTGTATAGACACATACAGTGAGGATGCTATCAAATCTCTGGGTAAATAAAGCGTAGATGTGCTTTGCAAAGTGTCTGATAACCAGCCCTGGTTTTTAAGTGCTCTAGGTACCAGTTTCTTTTTACTTCAGAAGCAATATGGTATTAATTCTACCATTCTATCAGCGCTGTCATAACTGACACTAAATCAAAGCCTTTCTAGTACTTCATACTGATATTTTATCCCCTACATACAAACTTTGAGTGAGAAAGTTAAGACCACGCAAGCAGGGAATTACGATGGAAGTGGTTCTGTGGGTACTCGAGAGGAGGACTGCAGCAGCAGTAGAGGATGGTCTGACATGTTTCCTTTTGTGTCCCTCTCAGACCACATCGCTTCCCATTGTTGTGATCTCAAACGTGAGCCAGCTTCCAAGTGGATGGGCTTCTATCTTATGGTTCAACATGCTGTCTACTGATCCCAAGGTATTTGCAAAAAAAAAAATAAAAATAAATTGTTATCAGAAACACTATGCGTAATTTTCAAGCATTGTCTGTATAGAAATGGCTGCTGCACTCTTTCCACGCAGGTAACTCTTAATGGCTTTGAGATGCAGAGAGAGAAACACAGTGACTTACTTCCCTATCCTAAACAGGACAATGTTTGAAACCCACATAAGGACAGTATACATTATATTCAGTATACACAGTGAGAAGCCAAATAAGCATTCAAGAATTGAAATACACTGTATTTGAGTAATCTAGTAATTCTGCCCACTGTGAGAAGACATGTCCAAAGCGGAGTCCCAGAGATTGCTTCTCCTGATAAAGAGTGCCTGTCAGAATAGCAGCCAGTCTCAAGTTGACGTCCGTTCTTAAACCTGCATTTTGTTTTGGCAATACACTTTTGTAAATTCAAATGGCATTCCAAAATTAACATTTATAACCATAGAATGTATTTTTCCCTTCCATTCTAGAACTTGTCCTTCTTTCTGAATCCACCTTATGCGAAGTGGTCTAAACTTTCTGAAGTTCTGAGCTGGCAGTTTTCTTCTGTAACAAAGAGAGGACTCAATGCAGATCAGCTGAGCATGCTGGGAGAGAAGCTGCTTGGTATGGTCCGCTTCCATCACAGGCGGACTCTTTGAATTGAAGCTAATTCTACATCTTTTCTGCAATCTATTTTAAGTTTTCATTTCCTCTCATGCCTTTTCCCCCTCATACAATATCACTTTATAGCAATGACGTGTTTTCCAGTTTTCAGTATGGCAGAGTTTGTAAGTGAAGGTCGAGTCACAAAAAAATCTGCACTTCTAACTTCGGAGTTCTGTGCATTAGGGCAGTGCAGGCTATTTCTGCCTTTTGAAGAGCTACTGAAGTAATGCGCTTGTTTAGTCAATCTTTGAGGTGGCTGTTTCTTGGCATTTTTGTTTTGGTTTTAAGTCCATCTGCATTAATTTTAACTTCATGCATGCCCCCAGCTGCAGTGGGGGTTTACTCTGTGTGCATAAACACAGTTGCAATATCAAAGTGCAAACACTATGAAACTATTAAAGGGTATCAAATTGAAAATCTAGATGAGAGTCCTCAGTAAAAGGCCTAATCAGCCATGAGTTTTGTTTCCAAACACCTTGTCAGTTTGCCTGATAGGCAGGGCACTTGACGCTGCATAGTAGACTCTAGGTAAAAATACTGTTGATTCAGTATATTCCACTAACCTTAAGTTTCAGGAAGCATTTTATTTAAAGGGATTTGACACTAGTGGGTCTAAGTGGCAAGTACAGCATTCCAGTCTCTCATTCTCTTCCTCTAATTTCCCCAAGACATAAGATCTAACAAAAAGCTTTCCGGTTTAATAGATTACTTTTCAGAATTCTGCAAGGAGAGTAATTTATTTAATTAACCATCATGAAGACAAAGTGACCGCTGACATATTTCTATGGTCAACTTCATGTCAGAGCTTTAGACATTTTGTCATCTCTGGTAACAAGCTCTGCAGCTAAAAGTATTTCACTACTGAAAAAAAAATCCAGGTAGTTGAACACTATATATTCAGGACTCCTTAGTGCAAGGGGACACAGAATCTAACAGGGTGCCAGGATACAACTTGCCTGCTGTTTTTGTGATGTGATAGCAGCATCAGAAACAAGCTCCCTAACCCAATTTGTTTTTAGATGAGAGAGAAAAAAGCAGCATATTTCTAACTGTATTGAAATCCATAGTATGATCTGTAGTGGAAAGAGTTTGGCTCTGAATACAGTCGGGGTCTGCAAAGCTCTAGCTGGCGTAGTCACAGCATAGTATTTTCTTTGTGGTTTGGATGTGGTTATGAAACACTTGACATAAAAGCAAGGCAGGGGGAAATGATTGCAACAGGAATGAGATGGGTCTGTGGTTGGGGCAGACCCTAGGAGTCAAGAGTTTCTGGGGCAAAGGCCTACAAGTCACCAGAATCTCAGGTGATTAATCTCAAAAAGATATTGTAGGGTCTGCTGAGCTCCTATGGAAAAGCTCACAGGTTGCAGTTTCAGTGGCAAAGAAACATGAAGATTTCTGTCTCCTTCCAGGAAGGATTTTGAAACTGGCAAGCATTAGGTGTAGCACAGCGTAGAAAGTGTCAGAATGAGTTGGTTCCCATTACACAAGGTCTGTTTAAATCATTTGGTCGTTCTGGTGCAGTGAACTTCTCCAGAGGGGAACTTTGCAATCTCTCCCTGCACTAGCCGTGAAAATACAGTGGCCTTCCATCTCTTTTCTTTCTTAGTCCAACAGCTCAGAGTTGTAAATAAACGCTCAGAACTTGCTGCTCTAAGTACTTTCCTTTCAGCCTTACTAAGTAACTTATGGAACATGACTGAAGTCAATTTATTCTGTTCAGGGCCAACAAGTGGAGGATCTCATGATGGCCTTATTCCTTGGACAAGATTCTGCAAGGTATGAACACAGTTTAAGAACTGAGAAGGAAGAGGGAGCTTTTTCTTGGTTTGTTGTGGGGTTTGTTTGGTTTTTTCCAGGGTGCTTTCTTTTTCAGTAGCATACCCTAATTATTGTAGAGCTTATGTGGTTGTGGGGAGTTTTGGTGGTGAGGTTGAAAAAGAGCTTGTAATAGCAAGGACTAGATTATTTTGGGATTGCTTTGAGCCATGAGCTATATAGAAAAATGCATCTTTCAAACACAGTGTCTTCATTATTATTAATGCAGTTGCTATTAATAGAATAGTTCTCCATTCTAACCATTACAGAAAGTGTCAAAATAATCAGCAAGATGAGCCATAGTGAAGGACATTTCCCAGACTATGGGCAACTGGATTAGGGCGAGGATTAGCACAGGGCAGCCAAGAGGGTCAGCATGATGGCAGAAAGACACATGAGATTTCATAAGCCTGGTTGCAGCAAAGACACATTTTCTTTGGCTTTAGACCCCAAAGTGGTATAGATAAGCAGGAAGTGACAACAGTCAGGAGCATACTCCAGAGGAAGAGCAAAGCTCTGGTGAGCTACAAGCACTCAAGTTCATTAATATGGGTGTCTCAAAGAATTGAAATCTGAGCCTGAACAGAAAGTGTCCTTAAGCTGTTCTCCTAGCCAGCCTGGTTGAAAGCCACATGGGTTGTTTTGGACGTCCAAGAGCTCCAATAAGGACAGTGCCCGGGCAGGAACCAGAGCCTTTTCTCTGCTCTTAGACCAATGTCATTGCATGAGGTGATGGATCACATGTTTGTGGGTCCTGTAGGCTCAGGCAGGCATTTTTCTCACACTGCCTCTTGCTTTAAGATTCAGTACATGCTTTGTTCCCAACAGTTTCTGTCCTTCTGGAGTAGAGAAACAGAAAGGGAAAAAAACTCATAAGAGAATACAGGGAGGGTGGAAAAGAATAAAGAGGGGAGAAAAATACAAGAACAAGTAGATGCTGGCAGGATTGAGAGCTTGCTTCCTCTCTGCTTAACAAAACTCATATTTCATTATCCTTGTTCTCCCCCCTCTCACTGCTGCTTTTCCATATTTTGAATTTCAGGAAAACATAAACGATAAAAATTTCCCCTTTTGGCTGTGGATTGAGGGAATCCTGGAGCTTATTAAGAAACACCTCCTGTGTCTCTGGAATGATGGGTAAGACCTGAGTGAAGTTAACAAAGATGCCGTCATTGCCTCAGACCTCTCATTTAGGCTCGCAGTTGTATCTTCAGGTTGTGAGGTTGTTTGTGCAGATACTTTGGATCCAATAAAGTGGAAGTTGCAACCAGAAGAACCTGAGACAAATGAATACTAGTAGTGAGGAAGCCTCTAACAAGGCAACTGCTTAAAGCAAAAAGTTAGATGACCAAGCTGTCCCATTTAAGTCACAGAGCTGAGCTGTGAACGTTAGATTATTATTTTTTTGCCTCTTCTCCCACCGTAAGTAGGTTCTTTCCCTGGAACAGAGCCTCTTTTGTGTTTGATAGGGAGGACTGAAGTACAACAAAGTCATAAAGTAGTCATCCATCTTAAAAAAAAAAAAAAAAGCCTATGCACAAGGAAACGTTATTGCGAGCATCCTATAGGTGGCAGCAGCCAGACTCTGAATTTCTGTATCTGCACTATGAGTCCAGAAAGTAGTCTTTACTGTTTTTTAATAGAGTGTTATTAAGTAGGAAGACTCTGCTAGGTGGAAACCCGGTTCTGATTCCCCTTTAGTACTGATTTAGTAAACTTTTTATTCTGGTATTTCCAATTTCAGAAGTAATTGCAGCCAGAAACAGGTTTAGCCAAGGTCACAATCCTGCATTTTAGGTTTAGCCATGCTACGAAACCCTGTCAATAGTGCAGCCTAGGATGCAGGACCTACACCAGCGGCATTGCTGTCTTGCTACATTTAGCAGCAGACTTCAAATTATTACCCCCTCACTCCAGATGAGCTCTGTCAAAGCCCTTTATAGTACAAGCCTTGTTTCACTGCCTAAAACCTACATATTTCTCAGCTAACCGGACTTCAGTGCAGTGGGAACTTTTGCCACCATTACTGAAGCAGAGCTGCAGCTCTGCCCCACTTGGTGTTCTGCCTCAGCGTGGCTGCGTGCCTACGGGATTGTTTTTGCATGTGGTTTTGATAGTGTACAGTCCTGAGTAGCATTACTCATTGCTCTCAGTTATGAGAGCAATCCCCTGGATAGGGTTTAACAGAAAGAGGAGGTGCGAGTTAAATCCTGGATGTAATCAAAACCAGAGATTTAGTACTCTTAGTTTTTCCTCTCTCAGCTGACTTTGTTGGGTACTCACAGATCTTTGCTTTCTAGAAAGGCAAAAAGGAAAACTGGAGGGAAAACTCTTGAAAACTGCAATGATACTTGAGCGTGAAAGAGACAAATCTATAGTATTCATTAGGACAAAGACTCCCCTTGTATACAAAAGAATAAGCATTACAGCCTCAAGAACACTTGCCTTTCTTCATACTGGAGGAGTGGGAAGGCTAGTGACTTTCATTATACACAGTGCATTTACTACCAAACACATTTGTTACCTGAAGGATGCCATTTAAAAAAACCCACAGAAACAACAAAAAACCCCACACCCCACAAAACAGGGCAGTTTACAGTACCTGAAATTCTAAGCAAAATCATTATTATTTAGTAGGTGTTGTGCAAAAAGCACTTACCCCAACTTAATGCACAGAAGGACAGTAGTAGCACTCAAAACTTCATTATTGATGGAGTATTTTGAGGAATAAGAAGCAGTACAAAGAAATTCTGACCTTTTAAAAAAAAGCAGTTAGGGTTTGACTGGGGTTAGGCCCCAGTGCCTCAGTACTCCCTCCTCAGGGCCTGTTCAGACCAATCCATTATAATCACCACATTGGCCTCCTTGCCTACACAATGACATTTACTGAGCGTAGTGAATCTGGGGGGTTGAAGTCACACAAGCTTAACAGCTCATCTAGCTGGTAAACTTGGTTTCATCAGCCAAAGAGAGCAACTGTTCCTTAATATACTTTTGAACTTAAAACCACTAGCTGGCATCTGACCATATTGCACACGTATGACTTTACTTCTGCAGCCCAGCTTCAACAGCACAAGACAATCTCTTATTCTGAGCTCCAGAAAAAGTTTGTATGTGCCACCAGGCAAAAGGAAGAGCGCTGAGAGAAGCTGTGATGATTCGTGGCTTCCACAGGGCAGCTCCAGCCTGTCAGTCCTACTGCTAGCTTTCCAGCTGCTCACAGGACAAAGCCTTCCACAAGGCTTTTACAAGTACTTCAGCTCTTTTAAGTGACAAGAGGTTTTCAGTTTCCCTAGATAGCCCAATGCAGCTTAGATTTTATGTTTATGAGTAAACTCAACTTCTTCTTTTCAACGTTACAGCTGCATCATGGGTTTCATCAGTAAAGAGAAAGAACGTGCTTTATTGAAGGACCAGAGCCCAGGAACATTTTTACTAAGGTTCAGCGAAAGCAGCAGAGAAGGAGCAATCACATTTACTTGGGTAGAAGGATCTCAAAATGGTAAGTCAGTAACAAAGAACATCTTTATCTTCAAAATAGAAGCTTATATCAGAACAAGAAGTCTTTATGCTGTTTTTCACACTGAGAACCAATACAACACACCATGCTAGCAGTCCTCACCCTTACAAGCAACAGGCCACAAGCAATAGCAGACACATGACTTAATTGGCTTAGCTCATAAGCCACACAGTAGATTATTCAAGGTTTCAGCTACAACTAGTAACACTTCCCAGGTACTGCTTCTGGCCTAGAATTTTGTTGAGGACAAACTAGACTGTCTCCCCTGCCTCCTTAAGTTCACTCTTAGCAAGACACCTTTAGTACATAAACATCTGCATCTCCCTCCAAACCCACACCATCTTCCACATCAGAGATTTCTCTCCCAGGAAAAGTTCACTTGCAGCCACATTCAGCCACCTCTACTATTGTTCTCTGCCCCTATTGCATCTTGTGCAATGCTTTCTTTAACTCACAGTCCAACACATTTGTTCCTTCCCACATTCTTCCCAGATAAACCACATGGTCACTTACTTCATTTCTCTAGCAGTTCTCCTTCCTCCCATTTCCAGATGAAAGACAGATGAAGAGCGTGGTTCTTCAGTTAGCTCAGCTACTATCTATTCAAGAAAGCCTACAGGCTTAAAAACTGCAAAAAAGATATAATCTCCCCTATATCCAATCAGGGATCTTCCCTTCTCATACTACTTAAATCAGCCCCACCTGGCAGGATGCTACAGCTGTTTACACTTCACTTGGATGAGCCCAAGATCTACAACAGCTGGAAGAGAAACTGCTAAATGTACTTGGATGACTCGCTTCTCTTTGCTGCCTTCATACCTAAGGCATCCAAAAATTGAGCAAAGAAGGGTGACGGTATTTTGAGCATTCAGGGAGGCTGTATCTGGCTCTCTTTATGAGTCATAAGAGCCTCAAGTGGTTTTATTAGGCTCAAACTTACTAATAGGCAATATAGTTTGAATGACGTCATTTGGAAGAAGGTTGAAAAGGTAGCACAACTTAAATTAGTGAATGAAATACTGCAGTTCATTTCCATGGATCACTCAGTATAAAATACATTAAGAACTATCACTATATGCTATCCCCCCATATGCCTTCCTGCCCCACAAAGCAATTGTGCTCCCTTTGACGATCATTGAATGCTTAACTGCAGCACAGCAGGTGTCATTCAGGTAAGCTCACAGGACCTCTGAATTTGTGGAAGGAGCTGCACCTTTTCTGGGCAGTTCTAGAAAAAGCTTTGAAAGCACCTTTAAAAGTTGCTGCTCTTCTCATTTGCAGAGCCCCAGTTCCATTCAGTAGAACCATACACCAAGAAGGAGCTCTCTGCTGTTACTTTCCCTGATATCATTCGCAACTACAAAGTGATGGCAGCTGAAAACATTCCTGAAAATCCCCTGAGGTTTCTGTACCCAAACATACCCAAAGACAATGCCTTTGGCAAATACTACTCCAGGCCTAAGGAGGGTGAGTGCTCTAAATGGCTCATACAGCGTAAGTGTGATGTTTGTTCTTGAGATACTTGGGCACTGTATAATTTCTGTGGCGTGGAAAGACAGGGTAGCAGTTGGACTAAGCGTCTTTGCAGCCTAACCCAACTCAGCTGAAAGTTGAGAGCAGGTACCTGAGCTTTAGTAGGTTAAGAAAATGTCTGTTTTTAAAGAGGCACAACATGAGATGTAGCCAGATCAAAAACTGAAAACATAACTGTTGCTGGCCCTCTAATTCAGGTTTCACGTCTGCCTGTGAGATATTTCAGAGACGTAGGTTCCCACCAACAGCTGGACTCACATTACGGTATTTCACAGGACTGATCCTGGTTGTGTGGGCCTGGCAGCGTGTGTTGGTACAGCTACATCAAAATTAAGGGGAAGTTTTGTTCCTCATTTTTTATAGGGGAAAGGCAAAAGAGAAAATTTGACTAAAAAATGGAATGGATTAACCGTAGTGCTGTAAAATGTGTGTGAGAGAGACTTGTGTATTCTCTGGATCACAGGCTTTATTTTTGACACAATAAAGATGCCAATGTGAGGTAAACTGCTAAAAAAATAAGCTTTTTTTTTTTTTTCTCTCCTTCAAGCACCAGAGCCTATGGATTTGGATGGCCCCAAGGGAAACGGCTACATCAAGACTGAGTTAATCTCTGTATCTGAAGTGTAAGTTTCCACAGAAATGCTGGATTTCTAGGAAGTGATAATTTTTCAGCTGTAGTTCATGTGTCTTCACAATATTTAACGCATAGCCTCTTTCTCCTTGAGGATATGATCACACCACAGTCATACTGTGCTGTGTTTGAAACACGATTTTAAGTAAAAACCCTAGAAACTGGCAGGTAGTTGTTCTAGCAAATAATTCCTTGAAAAGCAAGTTCATGAAGACTTGTTGGAATGTGGTTAGAATGTAGCTCACTGACTAGTCTTCCCAGTTTTCATTTAAAGCCATGCTGGTTTTGCAAAGCATGGTGCATTTTTCACAGGCTGTCTTCTCCACAAGGGACCTCCCTAGTGGCCCTTCTGGACTCAGAGCCAGACATGGTAGCCCAGCTGTGCATCACTTCTAGTAAAGGTTTGTCTCCGCTCTTCTCCCTGTATTAGCCACCCTTCCAGGCTCCAGTCTCCAGAAAACCTGCTCCCCATGTCTCCTGAAGAGTTCGATGAGGTGTCTCGGATGGTGGGCTCAGCAGAGATTGATACTGTGGTATGTATCACAAACCAGCCTTTTGCAAGAGGGTTGAGATGGAACTTTTTTTTTGCTTTTTCTCCCCTTCAAACATACATCAGACACATAAGAGAAGCTAACGCTTCAGAACACATCTCTTCAAACGTGTAGGAAAAGCTGGGAATCCAGAGTTAGGCTCAGATTGCTATCACTTGTTCTTTCCTCTTGTTTAGAATCATAGAATGGGTTGGATTTGGAAGGGACCTTAAAGATCATCTAGTTCCAGCCCCTCTGCCATGGGCAGCGACACCTCCCGCTAGACCAGGCTGCTCAAAGCCCCATCCAGCCTGGCCTTGAACACTTCCAGGGATGGGGCATCCACAGCTTCTCTGGGCAACCTATTCCAGTGTCTCACCACCCTCACAGTAAAGAATTCCCAAGATCTGATCTAAATCACCACACTCCCTGCTAAAGAGTCCCTCCCCATCCTTCCTGTAGGCCCCCTTCGGGTACTGGAAGGCTGCTATAAGGTCTCCCCGGAGCCTTCTCTTCTCCAGGCTGAACAACCCCAACTCTCTCAGCCTGTCCTCATAGCAGAGGTGCTCCTCTCATAGGAGAGGTTTGTGGGGCTAGGGGTGAAGAAAAGGAGAGCAAAGCTTCCAGTGTGTATTTTGCAGGGGGAGGACAGGAAGGAGTAATGCTGTAGTCCTTCCTGTGGGGTCTGGGTGGGGAGGGAAGCTGGAGCAGATAGGCAGCTTGGAAGCATTGCCCTGCCCATGGCTGTGAGGTACTGCCTGTTAACTGAGCAGTGTTGTCCTGTTGGGGTGTACTTCAGGAAAAAAAAAAAAAAATCCCAATTAAAGCATGGCTTTTTGTTTTCCTCAGGGTAGTTTGATCCTAAAATGTGAATCTGGTGCTATTTGGGGAAGACCCATTTGTGCTGTGCGGTTAGCAAAGACTAGAGCATTAGGGCTTTACTTGGCTTGTTTAATTGACGTGTACTTTTCTTGTTGCAGATGTGTTCAGCATATTCAACTTAAAGGTTGGGCATCATTAGCACAGCTGATTAGCTTATGCATCCTGCTCTGCAGTCAGTGGCTTGGTGACACGCTCCACTTCAGTTCTTTGGTTTCTCAACCTGAAGGTCCAGTAGCAATTTTTAACTAACGGGAATATAAGCAGCAGTCTGAGCAGCCTTCTCTCGTGTGCTTCTTTTATTTAGAAGTTCTTTGTTAAAGAATTTCCAGTTAGTGAGATATTGTGCCAGAGCGGAGGATAGGAATGAGAGGTCCTCAGCGAAAGTGATGGGAGAAACACGCATTTTTTCTTTAAGGCAATTAGTTAAATTTAATGTTTAGAACAGTTGGCTGTACATGGAAAGCTTCAAAGTAAAGCTAGTTCTTTTGCAGAGGTTCTGTTCAGAAAGCTTGCACCTTCTGCTTAACTACTTCTGAAGAACTTTCACAACTTTGAATTTTCATCTGCATCACAGAAAGAAGAGAAACACTGCAGGTATATACCGCATGGAATCCATGTGCTGAAGTGTGTCCTGGTTTTATCTTTTCTAAGGGCATGGCATCCTGAGAGAACTTAGCCGAAAGTAGTATCTGCGTTTCATTTTTTCTTGTTTCTTAAGGCAAGGTCTTCTTGTGTGGGATGTTTAGCACAACCTTTCTCATAAAGAGCAATTCTTAGGACACTCTTAAAGTTCCATTGGCACATGCTGAGCTTGGAACTCAACATGTACAATCGAGACTACAGCCTGTACAGACTGTGGTCATGCTGTCCAGCAGCACACTCTTTGGACAAAATGAGAACCTACTCCTGAAGAGTACCAAACAGTTGGAGTATGGTTTTACTCACGGTGCTTAATCTACCAAGGTGAGGATCTGGTCACTTATATCTTTTACAATAATACATGCCCCATTTAGGTTATAACAGGTGGAAAGGAACTTCATTTTCTCATGCACTAGGAATCAGGGCATTTATTTAACTGTTGATTTGAATAGCTAGAAGACCCTACAGGCTTTGATGATGAAGTAGTTTTGCAATTAGGGAGAAGGCGCAGGAAAGTGAAAAAGTTGAATTTATACTGAGTAATGGCTGCAGGATATTCAGTCTTTAGTACTTAAAGGATGAAGCTGTGCTTCCGCCAGAGGAGGAACAGATTTGTTTCTCTATGTGTTCGAGGATAATTAACAACTCACAGTTAAGAGTCAAGGTCGTCTTAAGCAGCTGGTCTCTTGTCCAAGGGGCATGTGTTAGTCCAGACTGCCAATTAGCATGCTGCCGAGCAAAGGGACTGCAGAACACTCACGCTGGATCCTGCATGTTCAGGTACAGGACCTGGGCAGCCATCTCTAGGTGGCCCTGCTTGAGCAGGGGGGTGGGCGAGATGACCTCCAGAGGTCCCCTCCGACCTCAACCAGTCTGAGACTCCAGGGCATCTCAACCAAGTGCTGCCCATGCCCAGCGCCTGGCAGGGCAGCAGGGGCCAGCGTGGCTCACAGGGATTGCGGACCTACTTCTCTGCCATTCAGAAATGCTAGATCGAGCAGCTGCTGCTTAGAAAATAAATGACTGGTTCCGTTTATTGTGCTGTGCCCAGGAAGACTGATGTGCCCCCTGCAAAAGCCAGAAAGAAAGAAAATTTAAAGGACCTAGAGCACGCAATGTCCGTATTTAAATAGAAAGCATTGCTAAACTGACTTCTTTTAGGTACCCCAGGTTACTGAGGTTAAAAGTGCTACACAGTCTCACAATTGGTGAATTCATGCTTTTATCTGATATGTAGCTGAATCTGTATCTTTATTGTAATACAAAAAAATGAGATAGTTCTTTCTCGAGCTACAGGTTGTACTCATGTTCTATATGCAGCAGTTTGTTTTCATTACTTTTATACTTCAGTTTATTGACCAGGGTGAAGTTTTCTTGGGAGATGTAGAGTAATGGCCTTATTCAGGGCTTTGCCTTTACACAGCCGGTAGTTCTAAAAGCAACATTTTTTTTCCTTGATGGAATATTCTTTAGCCATTTTAAGTAAATGGAATGAACTGTCAGTTGACGCTTTTGTCTTTTCTCTTGTGTTTTTGCTACTTCTATTATAAAGACAATGTGTCTGCCAATAGTTTACTGTGTGTCTCATTTTGAACTTGTTTGTGCGACTAAACCATTACAGCTCTGAAGCCTAAGGCAGTGTAGGTGCTTTAAATTCACTGCATTGTTGCAGCTCAGTCTTGCATTACAAAAAATTATTCTAACAGCCACCTTCTAAGAACTCTGTATTATTGCTTATATCACATCACTGATTTTTTTTTTTTCTTTCCTCGACCAAACTTCAATTTCTAATTTGAGTTGATCAGTAGGATAACTGAGCCATAGCTAAACGTTGTGAGCTATCAAGCAGGCCCGCTGCTGCGCCCTTTTTCTCTGGGGCTATTAAGTGACACGAGCCCTTGTCTCACATTTGTCAGGCTTTTATATTAACTACACAGCCAGGAGAATAATAAAAGGAAAGAAACGGCTGGTGAGATGAAGGATAGCGGGAGTGAAGAGTAGGCAAGGGAAAGCTAGAGCTGTTGAGGGCACGTGGCCAAGCCACTTAAGAATCCCACCATTAATAGAAAGCAACCAGTGAAAGGGCAGAAGTACAGGATTTTTAAAACCAACCAACCAACAAAACAAAGCTGGATCAGATAAACTCATTCTGATTTCTTGTAAGCTTTGCACAGTGGAAATGACCAAAGTTTTCCCAGACAGCCTGAAGGCTTATTTCAACAGCAGCTACATAGATAACCAATAAAAACCACCACCATCATCATCTCAGTATTTCCATTTATTATGCTGTAAAAAGCAACACTATCTGGATTTTATTTCTTAAAATAAATAACTTTCATTTTCAGAACCAGTACAGCTCAAGTTTAGATTCATTCATGGGAAACTGCTAGAAATACATTCATCACTGTCTCTTCCCCACAATACAGAATCTAAAAGTCAAGATCAGCCCAGTCAGTTTACAACGACCAGAATTGTACACTGCCAGTAAGTATAGTCACCGATAGTCCAGCTCTGAAGCAAAAAAAATCTGGTACAATACATTTTGTTCACAAAGATAGGCTAATTAATGCTAAGACTATCACACTTTCCGAGTACAAAGCATTAAGTTAGCTTAATGATTTTAGGTTGTGATACAGAAGAAACATATATGACAAAAACAAAGGTGTGGGGAAATCCTCTTTGGAGCATAAGGAAGTCAGCATTTGATAAGATAACCAAAAGCCATTTACGGTAAAATCTACATGTCAGTGTCATGAATGATAAACAGCCAAACCAATGTACTGCATATATTTATATTTATAAATAACGCCATGTCTAAGTAGCTGCATCGCTGAATTGGACATTACAAAATAATGCATCTTCTCACAATGAGAAAATACTAGAACTAACCAGCAAAAATGCACTGAAGCTAAGACTGGCTAAAAGCACTCAGTAAGTTTCAGGAAAGCCTTAAATTTAAGGTACAGCCATGATCTTTAATGCTAACTCAGTTAAAATGCCTTCTTTGGGTTTTTTGTAGATACATGGATTATAGAACGTACTTATCTGTTAAAAATGCCAGTTTGAGCACTGCAAGTGTCACTTAAGCTAAATCAGGTATTTTTCTGAGAAGCTAAAGGATATGTTTCCATAGGGAAAAAAATATGGAAGAAGTCAGATTAGCGTTAAGATACAGAATACTAAACTGGAATCCATCTGAAAATATTCCTCTACGCTAAAGTTGACAGATCTGTTACCAGAGAAAATATCTTGGAATTTAGTTCAGAGAAGAGGCCTTGGGCTACTCAGTGACCAGCGTGGCTCAATAAAGAGCCAGAGGCCACTTTGGTTAGCTCTTGATTAGAATTAAGGTGGCTGTGACACAGGACGTGAAAAGAATGAGT
Source organism: Larus michahellis (assembly GCF_964199755.1). NCBI lineage: Eukaryota > Metazoa > Chordata > Aves > Charadriiformes > Laridae > Larus > Larus michahellis. The sequence continues at coordinate 24,302,906 of NC_133902.1, read as the reverse complement.
TAAAAGCCTTCAGAAAAATAGCTGATCTTCAGGAAAAAAGAAAGAAAAAAAGAAAAAAAAAGAGAAGGGGATGGGAAAAAAATGCTGCTTAAGAACAGTAAGATTCTTGAGAAAAAGTGTTTGATAACCATGCCAGCCAGCTTGGAAAGGTGATTTCAGGGCTTTCGACTTTCAGACTCTTGCAAGATTTCACCGTCAGTGAAGTGATGAGTATCAAGCACTTTTCCACGTGGTTTGTCCTCCCGCCAGGGAGGCAGTATGGCATATCGACGAGAGACTGTACAGGAACTCGAGAGGATTTATTCTCAACTGTACTGACCTGCTGGGTCACTCCGGAGAAGTTACTTCTCTCTATGCCTGAGTGTACCCATTTGCAAAAGGAGGATAATGTGGTTCAGATCATCTTTATAAAGTGCTTGGGCCATTCTAGAAAGAATTTGGACATTATTTTGGTAGGACTTTGGTGCCTAAACAGAAAATGTGAACTTTGAGATCTACTAATGACTTGTACACTACGTGCGAGGATAAAAACAGCCACACACACAATTCTCAAGCACAATCTCTTTTTCCACGTGCTAAACAATTCTCGCCTAAAATTCTTGTGCGAAAATTCCTGCCTGTGTCCAACGACTGTGGTGGTTTGTGAAAATCTAACTCTTAACTTTAAGTGACTGCTCACTTCCGAGGTTCTACGCCACAACATTGGCAGAAGCAATTGCCCACGGGATAGGGAACTGTCGTAACATTGTACTTCTGCAAGCGATGAGTATCTGCATCTACGCCTCCCACAATGGGGAACGTGCCGAGCTGGCTTTGGTGGCAGGACAATAAATGCCATCGTTCACCACAAAAGGCATCGCCTACTTGTGCTCCTGATGCCGAACTGCTGTTCTACACCAGCAAAACCCCACCGATGCAGTATCCTGCTCCCTGGTTGATGGTAGTGCAAGAAGAGAACATACCCAAAAATCTGGCTTATCTCCTGCTCTGCTCATGCTTTGATTGGCTCTATGCTCCTTAAAGCTGTTTCACTCCATCCGTGTTCCTTATTACAAGCCTATATGAAGTCAGATTTACACGCAGTATTTGGTTTAGTACTTTGCCTTTCGCATGCTTCCGTTCCCCTCGCTGGTTCCTGGCGCAACCGCCAAGAACCCCACACGCGAGCCCGAAAGGGGGTTTTGCAGCTCGTCAAGGCTTGCTGTAGTGCAAACACCCCTGCAAGGAACACGACTGCACAGAGTGGAAGCACCCGCTTTCCCCAGTGACGGGGAAGCACTTTAGCAGCTGAACATGGAGAGAGAGGAGGGAGGCGAGACAAAGGGAACTGAAAGAAACGCTTCCAAAACGACAACAAAACCCCCACTAAACGCTGCGTGATGTTACAAGACACATTCCCCTATGCCATTTGGTCAAACAAACCTTAAAACAGATTCCCTGACAAGACTATCTCTAAGAACAAGCCTAGACCATTGACAACTGTCACTCTTTTGATATTTATATTATGTAAACGAGGTTGTGTGGAATTTTTATTTTTTTTTTTCCCAAAGATAAGTGCAGATCCTTACGTAACACACCCAGCCTAAATCTACATCAGCATCCTCAGCTTTTGAAAAAAACCTCACTGACGCTCACACCTGACAGTACTCTGGCTCATCCTGGCCATACTGGAAACAGAGGGCTATAGAAACGAAAACGCAGCAGAAAAATTCCTGACCACAGACTAGAGTTCACGTAGAACACAAAAATAAATTAAGTAGTGCACGGTAAAGCCAACAACAGCTAAGTATTTTTACACATCAATTATATGCAGCATGAGGTAATATTGCTCACATTATGGAGGGAGATTCTTAGTTGGTTTTGTTTCGAGAGAGATTGGATTTGTCCTGTGCGTATAGAAACTCCTGTAATATAACACTGAAGTAACAGAGACTTCTGTAAAATATATACCACTATCAGATAGAAACACACACGCTCTTCATTACTTATGTATACCACAATTAAATAGGTAAGTGATTTGATTCTTAGGATCTAGCTGAAGACGATTATAGTAAGCCATCTAGATTTTTATGAACCGTTCGGTTCTCCTTTCCGTTGTTGGAATCCTCTGATGGCGTGTATTGGACCTGATACTCTTGAAGGATTTTAAATACATCATGGTGTCCAAAATGTAAAGCTTCATCCATAGGAGTGTTATTCCACCTGCAAGAAGCAGCACAGCATTTCTAAGATCGGCGCGCAAGTACAGAGCCAAAAGCACCAAACACGTAGTTCTTTACAAACTGCTGATAATTCAGCTCGCAGACCACACCAAGTTCAGTAACTGTGAAAATACTTCGCGAGTTGAGCATAACCTTTTCAGGAACGGTTTTAATGGTTCGCCATTTCTTATTCCTGCTGGCTCTGCAGAACCTACAGAGAACCGGGAGGACCCTGTTCCTTCTGCCTCCTCGTACCAGCTCAACAGGGCATCTTATTTGACAGAGAACCTCTCCTCACGGGGGCTTGAGAGATGCCCTTACAGCATCTCTCCTCCAAACCCGCAATAAACCCACTCACCTGTCTTTGGGGAAAGGATTCACTTTGCACGCTTCCAGTAGAAACTTCACAACGTCCACGTGTCCTATAAGAAAAGCAGGATAGTGAGTGTACATTTTTTTATATATATATATATATATATATATATATAATATATATATATATATATATATATATCTCTATGCATATATGCACAAGTTTTTGAAAAGCAGGTATGCACGTATAGAGAGTGACGATACTGTAAGGAAAACTGACCACACTCCATTAACGGAGAGCAAATCCCCTAGGAGGAGACGTTACCTTCTGCCGCTGCTACGTGCAGGGCTGTTCGGGAGTCATAGTCTCTCTGTTCCATATCCATTCCTGACAGAGCAAATCTAAAAATAAAAAGAAAAAACAAAACAAAAAACAAAACCCCCCATGGTTACAGAGAAGTCTTACACAATTAGAACAAGTTACAAAACTAGCACGGAACAAATACCCTGATGTCAAAACGATGAAACATCTGCTGCAAGAGGACAGAAACCGTATCAAGAGCACATCGTGCCTTCAGGTATAACGAACGGGGCCCTTACTGCTTGGGCTCGAAAAATAAGGTAGGGGCTTAATTTTCCCTCTCTGATCTCTAGGTGGTATAAAGAAAAATAAAAATGTCTTCGCAGGGTTCCTAACAGTCAACATTGCCCATTTAAAAAAAAAAAAAAAAAAACATCTAACAGGGACAAGCTAAGTCATAGAAGGCAAAGTAAATCCATGCCAGCTGAGGAAACCCAGGAAGGGCTCCCAAGTCTGCAAATCCCCGACAGCGTCACGATACTGGGGGAGTCCTTTCATCACACGACGGTGCTCCGGGACAGCAGAGCCAAACCATACACATTTTTCCGGCAACTAACTATATTCAGGTATATTCTAGCCACATCAATATGCTTAGTCTCTTATTATTATTACTATATGTGTTGCCGGATTCCACTCCGGACTTAGAAAGCAAAGCTACATTTCCCAACCTCTCCAACAACGGCGTGCACTTCCCAGCCTGACTTTTTGTGGCAGTTTCAGAGCTGAATTATAAAGCGGGCTAGAGTACAGCGAGGATCTTCTACCATCACTATAGGTTAAGGACATTTATTTCAGTACAATGCAAAGAAAGGGAAAACAATGGGATTTCAGGATAGCGTGAGGGTACCTTTTTGATGGTTAGGTGTGGGGGGTTTTTTTGTTTGGGTTTTTTTTGGGGGGGTCAACACATTCAGTCTCCAGTGCAGCTCAGATGTCCCCAACACAGACACGGAGCATATTCATAAACAAACAACAGCAGGTACCACACAAGCAGCTTTCCTATTCCCGACCCCGCACTGGGTTGGTTTTTTTTTTTTTTTTGTTTTTTTTTTGTTTTTTTTTTTTTTTTGTTTTTTTTTTTTTTTTTTTACCTTCGGAGCGCAGACACATCCCCCGTGTAGGCAGCAAACAGCAGATTTATCACAGACTTCACCTACAGAGAGAGATGAAGGCTGGTTTATTTAGCTTCTTTTCTCAAAAAGAAAACAAAGGGAAAACCCAGAAAAGCCCTGCGTGGCCAGGGCCAGCGGGTCCAGTGCTTATGAACCTGTTAATTTTATCTCCTTCCTGGCCACATTTTGCAGTACAGTCTAAGACACTGGAAGAATTCATTCCAGCTTGCTTTGCTACCAGTACTTGTATGACTTCAACTTTGGAAAGACAGACAAAGACAGTCAGAGAGTCATAAAATGCACATTTTATTCTACTGTGGTAAAAAAAAAAAATATATATATTAAAAAAAAGGAGCCTTGCTGTATGCACAAACCATATTTCTCTCTTTGATTGCCCAGTGATACCGAGCATTGAATTACAAGACAGCATCACTTTGCACAATTCAGAAACAATAAATACCTCGTAAGACAAATTCACTCTGGAAAAGTAAGAGGGTTTGGGGCGGGGGGGGGGGTGTGATTTTGTTGGGTATTTTCGTTTTTATGGATTTTTTATTTTTTTTTTAATTAAGGACACTCATAACAGTAAGAGATACCCACGTTGGCAGAAGAGAAGAAACGGTACTGGTTTTGCTTTGTATCAAAGATTTTCCTTGCGTACATCTAATACAGAGGCTTTCTTCACATAAACAATTTTAAGCAATTCTATCCCATAATGAACACTAGAAGAAAAGCAAGGTTTCAAGGCAGACAAAAGTAGGATCTTTTTAGGTCAAACAACACTGGTAAAGTCTCCAGCAAGTAGCGCTTTTCTCAGCTGCATTAACGAGTAAGAAACCATACTGTGAGGCTACCAACTTCGTCCCACGCATATTTTTAACCACGTCCTGACTATAACCACTCTTAAAGTTTTAACAAGAGCCAAAAATGACAAGATGGATGGTTTTAAGCATCCCACCTCAGCTTTCTTTCACAAACTGATACGGCCGCTTCCAGGCACCATTTCACAGCATTTTCCAGCAAACATTCTAAATGCCGCGTGGGTTTTTGAGTCTACAAAGTTCTGCCGCTGCTACCAGACAAGTAACAGAGATAAAACCGATGCCGCATTGACCTTCCTCAAGGAGGAGGAGAAGAAACCAACAAACAAACAAAAAAAAAAAGTCACCGCCCACAAGCAAGTCTCCCACAGATTTCTGCAAGAACACCGGCATATTTTCACAGGGCCACAGATGAGCCAACATCTGCGTGTCTCATAAACTAAAGTAGTGGAATTGCTTGTTATTTTTTACACCTCAAATATGCGCTGACGCAAAGAGCGGCTGAAGCAAAAGGAGACAGAGCCTGGATGGAAAGGGAGCCACACTCCTTAACTCCAGCATCCACAAGCTCCTGCGGCTCCTCTTCAGCTTGCACGAAGAGGCTCATGAGGAGCCTTGCACAGCAGGCGTGGGACCTGCTCGGCAGGACCTGCAGGTCTCCATCCCCTCTCAGGAGGCTCAGCATTCACCCCCCAGGCTGCTTCTAAACCACATCGGCACCGACAGCTGGGCCCCTGGGCACCCGGCACTGAGCCCAAAGCACCTGAGCCACCTTTAACTGTGCCAAACTTGGCACTGGAACAGGTTGCCCAGGGAAGCTGTGGATGCCCCATCCCTGGAAGTGTCCAAGGCCAGGCTGGATGGGGCTTTGAGCAGCCTGGTCTAGCGGGAGGTGTCCCTGCCCAGGGCAGGGGGGTGGAACTGGGTGATCTTTAGGGTCCCCTCCAACCTGAACCATTCTGTGTGATTCTGTGATCATTTCCCAGGCCCTCCTCACAAGCACTACAGAGGATAGACCTGAAGTCATTCTGTTCCTCCCACAAAGATTTTTTTGTTTAAAGCTTCTGGGGAAAAAAAAAAAAAAAAAAAACACAACACACCAACCCACGGAAAACCCCCTAAAAAAAACAAAAAAACCACCACCAGTGACCAAGAATGCTACAGCCCATCAGTACGGGCTTTGCTCTGGATACAGAGCCAGCCAGCCTTGGCTGAGCCCACCCACCCCCAAAGCCTTTTTCTCCCCCCCACACCCCGCAGCCCGGCTCAACCCCCTCGCAGCCCCCGGCCCCGCACACAGGGCCAGGACCGCGAGAAGGAGCATCCCACAGGGATGCTGCATCTCATGGTTTCTGCAGCTGTCGAGGAGGCAGAGACTCGCCCCACCAAGGCCAGTTAAGGGCAGCCAACAGCCCAGAGTGCTCTCACTGGGCTTTCAATAGACAACATCCCAGTCACACCAAAATATCAAAGCCTCCTAAAAAGAATGCACATCTTTTATAGATACTGGGCTGCAGACTGTATTTAAACACAGGCATGAAAGGGGAATTTAGTTTGATAAACTCCGAATTTCCATCAAGGTGATTCGGGAGTTTTCCTTGCTGCGAGAAGAGACGAGCATCGCTCCGCCGCTGGTGCCCCGCGGGCAGAGCCGGCGGGTGGCACTCGCACAGCTGAGGTCCTGCAGGTGCCGAGCACCCTCCCCTGCTCGGCATCTAGGACGAACAAAGGACATCCTGTCTTTCATAAAAACCACTTCAGAGGTAACCCATCACTTTGGCTGGGCTGCTTCATGTTTCAGGGAAATGCAAATGTGTATTAAAATAATAAAATAAAAATAACACACATTCCTCTCTCACAAAAAATGACTTTCCAAATGCAGCCAGGGCCAAGAATCTCTCTGGGTTCAGCTGAGCACTTTGTTAAGAAGCCATTTTCATTTTCTATAACGATGTGACAAAATGTAATTTGGGGATTCCTGAGGCTTTCTAACACAATAATCTTAGGCCGTGTCTCTCAGCAATCTGGGAGAAGTTAAAGCCGCTCCTTTCTTAGTATAAATAACATAAAATCCAAGGTTGCATTATTACAAAACTGATCTTCTTGACAGATCAAAACAAAAAAAAAAAAAAAAACAACTTTAAGTCCGGACAGAAGAGAAATAAACTCTGCTTCTTTAGTTCAGAAGAAGGAAATTTGAGAGGAAATACGACTGCTGCCTACGTAACAGTAAAGGTAATGGGATACACAAAGCAGGAGAAAAACATGCTTAGCAGGACAATCATTAGCAGAATAATTACCCAAAACTGGTCAGGAATGAACTCAAGCTGGAAAAAAGCGGACAAGAGCGGAGCCATCACAGCTGAAACAACCCCCTCTAGCTGCAACCTGCCCCCGTTTCCCGTGAGGCTTTAATGATCCTACAGATGAACTAGGCTGTATCTGCTGTCAACGGAACACACCTCGACTGTGACTTCACCCTGCTCTACCAGCAGCAAAGTCCAGGCCAAAAAATGAACAGATTTTGTAAGGTGCGAAATAAAATTGCTCAAAAGGCAGCCATAAACAACAAAGATGGACATAAAAAGTTCATTCGAGAATAAAATTCAAAAAATCTGCAAACAGAAAATACCTTTTGAATTCCAAGTAAGAATATACAGTTCCCACAAGCACGCTGTGGAACATCCCTTAGTTTTCAAGAGGCTGTTAATTTAAGTGGCATATATATTAAACCATCATGTAAGGGGTTATCATTGCAACAATAAAAAAAAAAAAAATCAAGCACAATCAAGGCTTCAAAAACTCAAGTGAAAATTCTCTACCCCCAAACTCACAGCTTACCAGCCTGAAATAACAGGCCCACGGCGAAAATCTAGAGCCAAAGAAACGCTGAAGTGGAAGCGGCAAACATAAATGTGGGGTTTTTAAGTGTAGGTGAGAAAAAAAAAAAATAGTGAAGACGACAGATGAGCTGTATCCACTCTAAGTAGGGCACAAGGGACAAGGCAACTAATTTAAGTGTTTAGAGACTGTCACTGAGTTCCTCACCGAGTGATTCATTATCTTCTATATGCCACGTTCAGTACTGGTGTTTCTGTTACCTGCACTGAGGAACATAATTCTCCCCTTGTCGTGGTTTGGGCCAGGCTGGCCAAGGACAAGATGACAGATGCTCTCCCCCACCTCTCACTCCAAGGAGCAGGAGAAGAGAGCATCTGTTTACCTTCAATCCGACAGCCATGAATTACCTTTTTCTACCGCACAGGATTCTTTAACTATGGGAATTTAATAAAAGGAGAAAGGATGGAGCCTTCACTATAAAGTTGGATCAAACATTACCATACAGCAGTACCAAACCCAGAGAGAAGACTGTTCCACCTTTTGTCACATGGGAGATAAAACCTGCATGCACCGGGCCGGACGAACCTAACAGCTCCCTTGTCGTTGCGCCAGAAATACCGAGCACTGCTCATTTAGCTATGACGAAACCCTCTTTGTACACAAACACTTTTCCCGAGTGCTGGATATAATCCTTATTATCCAGGTGGTGAAGCCAGCAAGGAAAGGTCCTTTAGGAATATTTCTGTCACCCAACATTAATGATCAGAAGTCCCAGACCGCACACCTTGTATTTTCACCTTCAAGTTAGGTGTTAGAGATCTCGGGCTCAACTGGATGAAGTTACAACCGGCTCAGTCTAGTGCTGGTGAGGGTCCTGCTTCACGTTAGAGGTGGCCATGACCTCCAAAGGTCCTTTCCAACTAACCGTTCTGCCAGTCTGTGGGTAAGAACGGGAGCAGCACAAGAAAGAAAAATCAAGACTGTTGGTGCTGAAGAACTGCACAGAGGTCAAGTCAAAGGAAGGAAGCACTCGGAGTTCGGAGCAGCAGGAAGTCACGTGGCTGCAGTAGATATTTTGGATGAACACATGGGGCCAAAAGGAAAAAACACCAACCCAAAACCCTGACAGCACAAACCGAGTGAGATACGGCATTGAAAGCCACAAAGGAAAGCTAAGCGTTAAAGTGACTCCTAGTCCAAAGCCTTCACATTGCAATTATTTTAGCCGTGCTAGAAGTTTCAATCCTTCAAGCGGCAGGATTCAGGTGTGAAGCCAACTGCACACGAATGGAGGAGGAGCAGCAAAAACAAGGGGGCTGTCTCAGTGTGTCAGAGAGCACGTGCCCAGCGCACAGCAAGTACACTGCTGCCCCCCGTTTCTCTGTAACACACGTTGTCAAAGTACTTTGGTAAGACATTACAGTTTGGGGGTTGGTTGGGTTTTTTTGGGGGTGTTTTGGTTTTTTTTTCCCCAGTTTCTCAAGTGTACCAACCTGAAAAATGTAATGAAAAAATAAGTTCAACTTCAGTATTAATATGCTTATTGCAAGTGAAATTTCAACCCATCTGATTGATCTGAAAGGCTTGACTGGTACGTGGGAACAGCCTTGGCGGAGTATGTGTAACAGAATAGTCTTTCCTAGTTGAGCTGCACACCCAAACCCAGCCCACACAAAAAGACTTATTTAAACAGTCTTAGTCTCATGACGGTTAATAGCAAATCTCTGTACAAGACTGAGACGAAAACCACTTTTCCCTTAACACAGGCCGGTTTGGAGGATTTATTTATTATTTATTTTTAACATAGAAGAACAGCATGTGTATGGCTGCCTAGCTCTAATGCCATCAACAGAAGATCTCTCCAAACGCTTCGCAGAGCACAAGCTGCTATCATTACCGGCTCTAAGACGGGAAACCGAGGCCCAGAGATGGAACTGAACTGCTACAGTCTCCCTGAGCGACCTGGCACCTTCTGCCCACCGCCTCACACGCTTCAGCGTTATTACAAAACCACCAAACCTCAAGCAGGAACCAAACCCAACCAGCTGGCTGGACCAGCCCCCCATCCTCTGTCCCTGCCCGTCCTGCTCCAATACCGCCGCGGTGACTCCGGCACAGCAGGGAGAGCCTCTGCTCTGGGCTCCGCTTGGGTCAGGAGAGAAAAGCCAAACAGCTGCACACGCAAAGAAAACAAATCCTTTAGGAAAAAAAAAAAATTAATTTAGCTCAGAGCTGGATTAATTCCATGAGAAGCTCTTAGCTAAAAAGGTCACTGAATCTGGATTTTCATTTCCTACTGTGTCCTGCTTCCTGAGAGCACTGCCCTCCAATTTCTTTGAACATATCACAGAATTTACAGTTTAAAAAAAAAAATAATATTACTTCCAACTCTACTGTTTCTCCAGGTGGCTGAGGAATACAGTCAAGCACAAGAGTTTGAAACGGTGCTGCTAAAGGCAATACAAACAAGGATAAACAAACAAACTCCCCTAATCTTTCTGGTGCTCTTTACATGATATTTAGGGACAATGCCACTGGTTAGCCTTCAAAAAAGATATTCAAAATATTGGGGAAAAAAGGTTGTTTGAATGCATATTGTTTCTCAAGAACTTCGCTATACCTGAACTTTGCTAGGCACCAGACTCACTGTGCTGACAGGAGACTTTCAAATACAACAAGGAGCAGGGGGAAGAAAAAAAAAAAAAAAAAAGACATAGCAGAGCTAGTTGAGAAAAAACAGACACCACTCTCTTCTCTCAGGTCTCATTTTTTGTGCTTAAAATGGGACGCGATGTTTCCTTTTGGGAACCCTGCCCTTCTGGCCAACCGGCTTGAAGAACAAAGTTTTAACCGTTCCCCCAGATAGCGCAGTGGCGTGGAGGTAAATCAGGGTACAAATTTCACCTCTTGCAGCTCGGGACGTCCCTAACGACAAGCAGCTGGCATACGGAGCCAGCTCCCGATGCACTGAGATCTCAGAGTGGGTCCCAGATAAGTGAGACTCTTGGTTCATGACACCCCACCACCCATTTGTCTCCTGAAAAATGCTCCCAGCTGTGGGAGAGATGCCCTGAAACGGGACTAAAGCTCTGCTGCTCTTTACCAGTGCAGAACGCACCAAAGCAACGAGAGCGACGTCTCTGGAAGTGTCGCTGAGATACAGTTCTCCACACCACTAAAAGCACCTAACGCTGCGGCACAGTTAATCTGCATTTACGATACCTTGGCTGTCTTCCTTTGGCACCTGCACCAACAGCCGGGGATGACGCAGCACAATTCCCCTATTTCATACGAAAAAAAGTCTGACAGATGTTCTTTCAAAACCGCGGATCCCAGCAACGCACTGTTACGGCCAGGAAAAAGACGAGAGCGCGAAGTGGCGGGTGATTTCTCTCCCGCGGGGTCTCTCCTCACCCCGCCGAAGGCCACCCCTGTTTGGCAGCAAAGGTCCCGCTTGCCAAGAGATGCCCCGGCCGTGGGCTGCCACTGTACCCATTGTTAACAGCACACGGCAGCACTAATCCAGCTCAGCGCTGGATTAACACCGAAACGCAAAAAATAGATTTTTAAGCTGCCTAAGGTGAGTGTTTGTCTAGTGAACAGGGATTAACATTTCATACTGGGAAGAGACCGACTACTATAAAGTCTTCCTGTTCTCCTGACCTTTGCAAACAGCCACGTACGGACAAGTAATGCGGGAGCAAAGAGTTTACATAACTCTTAATAAGAGGGACTGCACAAGGTCATAAAAGCTCCAAAATCAACATAAATTTGATTCACAGTACCGCGATTCTGCCCCTTTTCCTAAAGCTGATCCCATGGTGAGGGTCCTCTGAGTACCTAGCGAAAGCAATCCATTCTTCCCGCTCGCCGGCTCATTTTATCAGTGGAATAAAATTCCTGAAATCTAAAAGATGACAATATAAATTCTGAAACAGCAGTGGTGACCTACTGAAAAACAAAACAAAACAACCAACACCAAACCCAACAAAACCCCCCCCCACAAACACAACAAAAACAACCACCAGAGAAAAGGGAATCTAAAGCACAAATTAAATGATTCGGTCACCCAGTTTTTACACACCAAACTGGTATTTCAGCTATGCTGAAGCACAGCGTATAGATGACTTTCTCCCTGCATGTAAGGTTTCAAATTAAAATTCCGAAAACACCTGCTCAAAATTAATTTTGAAGCTTCAACTCCAAAGTTAAACCTGGAATGCAAGCAGTCCCTAAAAGGACAAAAATAAACCAGAGACTAATCTCTGAGAGGAACACACGTGCCTGTACATTTTGACACTCGACAGGAGTGACTATTTTAAAAAATTGGCTATTTTTATATTTACAACTATTTTGCCATGAACTGGAATCTGCTCTCCAGGGCCTGCTGACAAGGATCATGTGGAAAAAAAAAATCACTGTTCAAGTCCAAAAGAGAGCCACAGGTTTCCCTAAAAATACCATTCCTCAATATGAAATTAAGCAGTATTTTGTAAGGAAAGCAACGTCGATTGAAAGTCAGTATCTTTGCAACTGAGCTTCTGCTTTGTTTCCCCTGAAATAAAAAGTGAAAGTTATTACCTAAGGGTTAGTAAAACATTTACTTTGAAAAGTAAAAACTAATACTGAACTGTAAACAAATATCCAACCGAAACAATAGGGGTGTGTCAAAAGCACTGAAGTATTTCTCCGTCGTCCCACTGGAGTTTCTCACAGCTTTTAAAACTGCTGGTTTTCAGTCTGGCACAGACAGGCCTCCGTGACCCCCAGCGGTACCTGAAGGACCGAGACGGGTGTTCCAATGCCCATGGTGCCGGCGCTGGAGAAGCTGGAGAAGCACACGCGTGCCACCCCTCCCGCCTCACACGGAAAACCAACAGTTACATAAGAAAACATAATTTCTCAAAATAACTTAGTGAAGCGTGCAAAAAAATAAGTCTTCTGGCTCAACTATGAGCAATCAACAGGCCACACCTTCCCCATCAGCAACCCAACGCCAGCTGCCTCCAGCAGGGCCTCTGCCCCAGCTTCAGGCGAACACAAGGCTCACGAAAAGTTCAGAAAGTTAGAACTCCTTGGGAAAGTTGCTGTTCCCACTGTACTATAAAAGATTAGAGGATATGTGAATAAATAAATGCATGCGCTCACACACCCTGAAGACCCAGAGAAGTATTTGAAAAAGCAAACGCAAGGCTAACTGTTCCATAAAACTTTCATTTCTTCTTCAAGACTCTCTCTCCCACCTCTTCAGCCTATTTTCTGCACTACTGATCCTTGTCTCCTCAGGTAATTTGAAGAAAGTGCAAAAATAACTCTAGAATCTGCAAGTATTTGCTCTTCCGTGTTTTGAAACTAACACGGGAAGTAAGATTTTGTCAATTTTTTTCTCCAATCCGTTTTTAACACACCAACTATCATTTCTTTTCCTCTAGATGGTGCAAGCTCCTCGTTACGGCGCGGGAGGGAGGATGATACCCAGCTCCTTTAGTTTTACGAGCTGTGGGTGCAGCGTTTATTTTTGGAGTCAAGGCTGCAACAGTGACTTTCAAAAGCTGCTGCCGGGGAGTTTATTTTTTGGAGCCTCCCCGGTGGAATGAACTTGAAATGCCGCTTGCACGGCAGTGATTTCGCGTAGCTTGTGCTGTTGGTCAAAAACTAACAGACTCATAAAGCGCTTATTTATTCCTCAGTACCTGCCTTACAGTTTTCAGCAGCCATGTTCAAACACAATTCCTGCGTATACCGAAAGCTAGACTGCAGCCCCACAACAGGCTGTATTTGGCACGTACACGTATCCAAAGCAGCTTTAAAACAACTGTTCTGCTATAGCTGCGAAAACCTCAGGTGAGCCAGTTACTTACCCAGGTTGAGAGAGGAGCTTCTCAGCCTGCCCTCGGCCGTATCAGGTGGCAATACGGTACTAACACCTTCCCGCCTGCAGTCACGCTGACGAGTTAATCGCATTTATGACCACAGCCCAGACCTGCTCCAGTGCTCTGTAACCTACACACAGACCCTTACCGCATCCGATTACACAGAAACGCAAGGACTGGGTTATTTTAGGTATTCTCACTGCTTATTCATTAATCTGTACTTTATTAAAAATGCTACAAACATGCTGGACAATTTTTCACTTTAAACGTTTTTTTTTTTGAGCTTTAAATTATTGATGTAACTACAGATTAGGATGGCAGCAGTCCGCAGCTGCTAAGAGGAGCTGGATCCGCTATGAGAAATTAATTGCTGCTCAATTAGGAATCCACAAGCCAGCGTATGACAGGGAATGGCAAGGGCAGCCCCCCCAAGGGCTAGCACTGTGGCTACTGCCATCCCCTCAGCATCAGACGGCACTTCGGACCCAGACAGAAGGAAAGTGGGAAGAGTTACGAGACAGGCGTGACTGCTAACAAACAGATCAAATTCAGCAGGAAGAGTTACGCAATCCTGAGATTTTAATTTCTTTAAATTGTATAATCAAGCTGCTCAAAATCCTAGCATGCTTTTAAACGTCCTCTTTTCGTAATTCAACTTTTTAAGTTGCTTCAAATCCAAATCCGATTTTTTAGAATAAAGCTGGTCATTTCTTCTGCTGACTTCGTACACGTTTAAATTAGCAGGTGGATATTTGACAGAACAATTCTACAGTCCTACAAATGTCCCTTTAGAAGTCTGAAACCAGCAAAGAGTTTTGACAAGGTTCGATTCAGACTCCGAAGCACTAACCTACAAACAAGCTTGCACTGGTAGCTCAAGCTTAGTAACTGCCACAGAAGCCGTGCACGTAGATGAATATAAGAAACATCTAATTAAACCAAATATATACATTGAAGATTTCTCAACACTGGGGTGGGGGTGGTGGGAATCATAAACCCCTTCCTTCACCCTGAGAACAACTGTCAGCCTCCTCCACTGGATAACTTATAGGCTAGAGTTGCCAAAGGGAAAGGGCAGCCTTCCTGGAGGTGAAGGCTGAGAAGAGATGGTTTCTCTCTCTCTCTCGTCCTCATCTACTAGTTTCAAATGGATTTCTGCCATTCACGTTTGCAGCTACAAGAGACGTACTAAACCAGAATTCGCCTCTTCCAATCCCAACTTCTTGCTCTTAAGACAATCATCAAGTGGACACACAATTCTGGAAAAAGTCTGTCTCGCTGGAATTCCTCACAGAAACATCTCTTTACCTGTGAAAAGGTTAATTCATCTCAAATACTAACAGGCAGGAGATGTAAGCTCTTCAAGGAGTTAAAAAAAATCCTTTATGCATATGGAAAACAAAAAAGCTAAAGTCATAGATAGGACTGAGCTCAGTTGTGCAACTAATTCAGCCCACTGCATGCTCAGACATTACTGAGTTTCATTCTTCTGATTTTTAAATAATAAATGAGAGTTAGCATCTTGTAAATGAAATTTAGAATACTACATATTTCCAATATACTTTGTGAGTCCTTAGGTAATAGTCTACTTCATACTATGTTTGGTTTTGCTCAAGTGCCCGAAAGACAGTAACAATGGCACTGGTTGAACTGTCCTTGAAGATGGCAAGCTACGAAATCACAAACCTTATTTCACGGCAACAAACACTGTGAATTTGCAGTAACTTATTATTTACAGTTCTTGCTACTGATTAATTCTGAAGGATTAGTAAACCGATTCTGTTCAAATTACAGATAAGACTACTTAAAGTGAATCAAGAGTTAAATAATTAAACAACATCTTTACTAGATTAAGTGAAACGCCTACTTACCTTCAGTAACTGAGATTCTTTCAGAAAGACCATTCCCATCTATTCCACTCCTGAGATGCATAAACCCCACGGGGTGAGCCGAGGCTGTCTTGGCCAGCCATCACACTCCCCCCACCGCCTCCCCCCAATGGAAGCAGAAGAATCAATCGTTCACCAATACTGACTCCAGAACTTGAGCTCCAGAGGTGGAGAGTGCGTCACACAAACAGAATTTTAGTTGAACCCCTGCATACAAGCCTCTCCCCCCAAACCTGGGCATTCAAACTCATTTTTATCTAGAAAAGAGTATGTAGTATCATAAGAATGTCCAGGGTGCCCAGATGGGGCAGTTTCTCCTTTCCTGTACCATCGTTAGGGGCAGGGGGTGCTCAGGTGACAGTGAGAAAAGTTGTGGGAGGACCAGTGCATGACTGGTTGCCTCTTTCCTCTTCAAGCAGATAAAACCACCATTAACGATGAACTGGTTCAAGGGGTACACAGAAAAAAGAACACACAAGCCACAGCTCAAGATTGAGCGCCATCAACTCCATCAATATTAGATTACAAGAACCCAGGAACAGAAAATTCTCTAGTTGGAAGACAATTCCTGCAAAGAGGCCGCAAGATTCCCTTAAACACAACTACAGTACTCAATATTAAGAACAGGTAGTAGGATGGACACAGCCAATATTCTTCTGTCAATAGAAATCCCTGAACAACTCACAGATGATCCTAAATTTTTCAAAACAGAAGGCCTTCAGTAACTAATGCTGGAGCTTCACCAGGGCTTAGAGGATGATGATGTAGTGACTAGTGAGCTTCTCTCCCCACGCATATGCATGCCTGGACAAATTGACGAGTCTGGCAGAAGAGTAGCTAGTCTCAAGTGCCACTCACTAACAATTACTTACAGATGTTTTATGCTTTGTTTCATACCCATGACCTTTGTTTTGGGGATGATTATGTTGATTTCAAAAGGTAGGAATACTGGGAAGGAGAGACAGACTTGAGCACCAAAACTGCCTTAACTAGCTTACAATGAGCATGGTCACGCTTGGTTCTACCTGCTGTTTCCGATTGCTTCTGAAATCTTCTGAATCAATGAATTATCACACTTTTTACTTTTGGAGAACAGAACTAAGCATATCATAGAGAACAGAATTAAGCATATCATAGACAAAACTCAAAAAACGTGAAGTAAAAAAAAAATCATCTTTCACTAGAGTTAAGGCCTAAAGTTGGTTGATTCCACATACCGACATGGTCTTTAAATAAACCTTTCATGGACATTCATGAACTCATAAATCATGACAGCAAGCAGAAATTTTTGAAGGCCTAATACGGAAAACCAAATTAGAGTAACTATGAATCAGGCAATTCCAGAGAACTGAGACTTAACAAGAGGGAGTAATAGAAAAATCCAACCTGGCTCCTGTCCTGACGACAAAATGTTACTGCTGTGTTTTTTGTCACAAGCAGAATGACAAAGGAATAGCAGGTAGACAAGTTATTCCAACACAAAGTTTACTAGATTAAGTGAAACACTTACAGCATGAAGGGCCATAAAGACTTTCACCCTTCAAGTTAGAAGACGAAGACTAGGCAAATTTTCAGTTTTAGGTGGTATGCATTTACCATCAGCATTTTGAATGGAAATACTTCAATCTTGCTGCCATGTTCAAATCAAAGTTACATGGAGAAAAATGAATGACCCTCTCAAAGGCTTTAACTTCCTTTTCATCATTCTTTGCAGCAATGAAATAATGTTTTTGGCCAGGAAATTACAACTGGAAATTTGAAAATGGTAAAATAGTAGTTCTTGCAGAAAACTATTGCAGGAATCTTAGGGCCGTCATCATCTCATAATATGGATTTTGCTATTCCTGCTCAGTCCTTTCATAGACTAAATCCTGCAAACGCTTCTGCAACAAAAGCATACAGAACGTATACAGAAATCTTAACAAGGGGAATGAACACTGACCAGTTGACCCTGGATGTCGGGGAAAAAAAACAAGAGCCTTTGAAGTAGTGGATACAGACATTACTAACACTGCAAGATTTGGGACCAAAGGACTGGGATCAACGATAGTCACACGAATAAAGCGGAATGCTGATGGATGCTTTAGTGACGCTAGCTGTATTAAGCAGACAGGACAAAAGAATGTCTGCCCTTTCAAGGACCTATTGATGACTGATATCCACACAACCGAGTAATGCTCCCGCTTCCTGGGTTGTAGGTACTTCGCAATGTATGGACAACAGCCTACTCTTAACTACAGGACTCAGTGCAAGAATTATTCCCAAAATCATAGAATGGTTAGAGTTGGAAGGGACCTTAAAGATCATCTAGCTCCAACCCCCCAGCCATGGGCAGGGACACCTTCTGCTAGACCAGGTTGCTCAAAGCCCCATCCAAAATAAAGGAGTGTGTTCTCAAAAAATACTTAGCGAAACTTTACAAGCAAAAGACAGACTACACCCTACAGGCTGAAAGCAGAACAGATGGAACCTGACCAGAAATTTGCACTCTACTCTTGTTGGAATCATTGTTTCTAAACTATTAGGAACAAGTTTCTAGAAACCTTCTTCTAATTTTTAGACTATTTATTCAGTACTCGCTTTTCTTCCATCAGAAATATTTATTAGCTTAAACAGATCTTCTGCCTCCGTGGTTTTATCTCCAAACCCTGGGAACAGTCATATTATTCCCCATCAGCCTTTGATATATGGGGCAAAATGTCCTCAGCCATTTTAGCCTCTTCTCCTATGACTGCTTCTCCATTTCCTCAACCATAATTCTTAATCCTTTTCTGCAATGGCACGGGTGGGTTTTATTGTCTTTTTTTAAGACACATTTGATCAGAACAGTTTATTCTCTGCCCAGGATTACATTTTAATTAGTTGTCTTGAAACAATTACGGGTTGGAGAAGTTTAAAAGACAAGTCCTCTAAATGAAGTGTGAAATGCACTTACCATGCAGAAAGCCAAAGCTACAGATATAACCAAAACCAGATCTACCACTCCAAAAAAAATTGGTATTGAATGAGTAATTCCTGAACAAACAATAAAGTTGCCTGCCTCAAGGAAAAAGCTGGACTAGTGAATGACATCAACAGGAAGCAAGCAATATTATCTCTTCCTATCACTCCACTTGTGTTCTCAGTTCATTGTTTTGATAACAACTGCTCTGATCACAAGGGGTCCTAGTAGTAACACGCTGTCCCTCGGCAAATAACATACGTCCACATTTGCATTTAGCCTGTTAGCCTTAATAGAAAAATAAAGGGAATGCAGAGTTTTAAAATCCATAAGTTATTTTCAGCGATACAATTTTAAAAATTCACTAGAATCCAGCAAGAAAATGCAGCAGGAGATGAAAACGTTACTGCTGATCGAAAGCCATTTGATGACTACACCACTTCTAGAACTCCTGAAGGCCAACAAATTTCCCCATGATGGAAAGGTCATCATGTACAGTGATAAGACAGGAGTCGCCATCACAAGCTGCAGAGAGGGAAAATTTCCACTGAAAGTTAGGAAAAAATTCTTCATGATGAAGTGGTAAAGCACTGGGACAGGTTACCCAGTGAGGTTACAGTACCCACATTCCTGGAATTTTTCAACACTTGACCAGCAAAGTACCCAAGCAACATGGTCTAACTGATGTTAGATCCTGCTTTGATGGTCTAACTGATGTTAGATCCTGCTTTGATGGTCTAACTGATGTTAGATCCTGCTTTGGGCGGGAGGTTGGACTAGATGATCTCCAGAGATCCCTTCCAAGCTCTGGGACCTTATGGTTTCAGTCTTAGGTTGCTCACAGTCACTAGAATCTCCTGCACTTCATACAAATGGGTTATGATGATCTCACCCAGCTATGCAAAGTTGACATCATTTAAGATACAGTACGAAGATAAATTCCCAATTTACAGTGTGCACAACAATTCTGGAATAACAAATCCTGTATACCAGCTGCTTGGCAACTCAAATGAAAAGCCTACTTAACAATAGCACTTAGCTATTGAAGAACCTTCCAAAGACAGTAACATATATTTGTTGGCTGTATTATCAAAACAATTACTTCAAGTTTCCAGAATACTCAACAATGTAAAAATAAGAATCAAATTCAAGCAACTTCACTGAAAAATCATGATGCCAAACAAATTAACAGAAGTGCAAATACGGGGGGTGGGGTGTGAGTGTGTGTGTGGGGGAAGTCAGGCCTTATTCCAAGTCCGACAAAATAATAATTAATGTACACTGATCTCTAACTGGAAAAGCCTTACGAACTGTCCATAATTCACAAAATACTGCTATTTAACCAGAGATGATCTGCTGTAACTGATCAGGTAAAAGTGTCAGAGGAAATCGGGAGAAAAGATATGCAGAAGACAGCTTTTGCCTTTTGCAAACATAACTGGTATCAGGAAGGTATGCGGACAACACTTCAGAAGGCACCGGCTATGTGCCAGCTAGATCAAAATCAGAGCAGAGCAGCAGGTAAAACTGGAAACATTACCTTAGAACAGATATGCTCCCCCGCATGCCCGCTGCATAAATGAAATACATGAAAGTATGGCTGGCTGGAACATTACTGAATGCAGAAAAGCGTTCTAAAATTCTTTCCTTTTCCCCTTGTCCTTCCTTTAATCCTGTTTCCTCATCAGCCTTAGTGCTGAGGTGCCAAAGACTCTAAGGTTATCCCAATATGTAAACGTGCCTGTCTTTCGCTTTTTAAAAATTTGCAGGGTCCAGTTAACTCTAACACCCTTACTATAGGTCATGCGTCCACCTCAGCTTCCTCACCTAAATTAAACTATTTAAACTGGTGCAAAAGAAATACCTTGCCGCCACCACGCTTCTGCCAGCCTAAACTCTACCGTAGGGCTTTATTTCGTTAAACTGCAGCTTCAGATGTAACCATTTTGTAAGGCCAGCTACACGCAGAAGAAATGCATGTGCATTTTCAGAAGTAACTGCACTATGTGCAGAGCTGTGCCACTCTTAAGCCTTGCAAAAACTTGTAAAAGCTCAGTGTTCAAGTGGTATCAAACGCCTGCATAAAGCAGCGGTAGACGCCAGTAATAAAATTAACTTCTACTTGCATGAAAACCAAAAGGAAACAGAGCATTTCTATTTTGCACACAATATTCTCTAGAAGGAACAAATGCTAAGTTAGAAGACATACTTGATTCAAAGTAGGTAGTTTAATTATTTAGACTGCAACAAACCATTCAACACACCAGGACATAAATTCCTAAAGGAAAATGGGATGGTGCACGACCCATCCTTTACAAGCATGTCATTACCCACACTACTTAAGTCATGCGTTTTCTAGACAGGACAAGAACAACAGACAAGGTACTAACACAATAAAAAAAAAATAATTGAGCTTTAGTTAGATTTCTACCTGATTTAAAGCCTCTTGCCACCCCTGCAACTACTATAGACTTTGAGACATTCAAAGTCCTGGAAGAGACTCTGCATTGAAGATAAATTATTAGGTGCATTTAGTCATCCCAGTAAGAACTCAGCTGAAAAAAGTCTATTCTTCTTTCACTGGAATAACTGCTTCTGTACTCCCACCAGAAAACTACAGAAGTATTGAAACAAAGCTTAAGGAAGAAAAAAAAAAAACAACACAAAAAACCAAGAAACAGTAAAACTCTACAAACAGTGTTCAGGATACTAAAACATTATATATAAATCATGAAGCTTCTAATTAACTACTTTGCTCATAGCTAACTACTGTGCATCAATGACATGTATGAATCAAGACCAAGAGAAATAAGAACAATGAAAAAACACCATACTCTATCCCCCGCCCCCCGCCTCCCCCCGACCCGCTTCTGACTCCATTGCCTTTTCGTTCATCTACCCACCCCCACTGGTCTTCTGACATAAATGCAAAATGAAAACCAAAATAAAAGAGCCAAAGTAATGCTACAGTAAATCGCCCATGGTTCTCTCTTTGTATCTACTCCTCTTCTACCTTTCCTCATCTTTATGGCTTTTAGAGAATAAATTCTTTTGATACGTGATACGCATAATGAACATACAGATAATTTTAAAAACATAGTACAAGTAACTGCAGTTTATAAATCAACCTACAGAAAAGCTAAATGCATAATTACAGCCATCCGCTGTATGGGTATGTCTCTAGTGACAAAGTCTTGTCTCAGAATCATCACATTACAAATACATCTACTATTTAGTATCTCAAATAAATTTTCAGGGGGGAAAAAAGTAAGCCTGTGACAAAGGGCAAGTGCTTTGCCAGGAACCCAGATTCAACTAACTGTTGTTCAGACCCCACTGCTGCTAATACACAGATGTGGGGTTTGGACCGCCTTCCTTGCTGGGCAAAATTTATTACAAGCTGTATTTTCCACTTCATAATGCTCAGGACCAACAGTTACTACCCTGGCACTGCTAGCATTAACCACATATTTCCCAAGTGACTGAATTAGTATCTTCAAAACCACACAAGTACACAGTGACGTTAATAACCTACTGCGCCATGACATTTTTTATTAGAAAAGTCACTGTGAGAAAGTTTTGCTACTTTGATTTTTGCTTTCAACTTTCTAAGATAACAGTTCAAAGAGAAAAATAATTAGATCATTGTACAAAATGTTTAAGAAATCTTAGGAAGGCTTTCAAAGACTGGTTTAACTGAATCTGCTCATTCCACCTACTGTTTCAGAAATTTATCTTTTTTAGAACTGAGTGCTCACTATCTCACTTTAGTCTCAAAAATATATTTGAAACAAATCTGTTCTCCATTGAGAGAAAAAAAATACAATAAAAATCAGCTTAAAATAAATTTATTAAACAATACAAAAATAAGCATGCTGGAAATCAAGATACATAAATAACATACAATGCAAATGAGAAATGGAACACGAGACAGGTAACTTAACAACTGAGCCAAAAAGTACAACACAAATGCTAAAATAAAATTTAAAAAAGCATTTACATTTCTAATGAAATGTTAATGATGCTGACAAAGAAAAACAAACAAACAGCTAAAATGCTTGAATATCAAGAATTGCTATTACTGTAGCACAGGTGAACACTAAAACCGTTGCAGACTTGAAACATCCAATGCCTAGCCTCTATCCACGCGTTCGTTCAGACCCGCTCACCGAACACAACGCAGGCAAGGGTGAGTCCTCCTGGCAGATCTATGGTCCCCGCCGCCTGGGTACCCTGCCCTCAGCAAGAGCCATCGGCAGGCACGGCAGGCCAGAACAAGAAAATGTTGAGCGTAGGCGAGTTACAAAATAATTTTTCCAAAGGAACCTCCTCCTGGCCCCTCCTAACTAGAGGCTGGCTTAAATTCTGAGACAGGCTTCAAAAGCATATATTACAGAACTGTAATATATCTATCTAAAGTAAGGACTGTGTAAGCTGTACCCTAAATATTCTTATCAGGCGTATTAACGATCTAGTACTTTCCTTAATTTTACATTTTCCCATGCAGGACTTGCCTCTACCGTAAGTTTTGTATGTAATTGACAAACATAAGCACCATAAAGCTTTTTATTTTCTAGCTGAAACACAGATGGAACAATTTTCCATCGTCAACCACGTTTTTAGAATTAGCTTCAAATGGTACTAAAAAAAAAAAATCAGAAAATGTGTGTAGAATTAGATCAAGCAAATCCTGCATCATATATTTTCCTTTTTTAATTAAATCAACAACATGGCATCACTGTAAGTACTTTTCATTAGCAGCATAGGCACATTATGTCCCCTCTTGCAATCGAGGGTATTTCACGTAAAGACATGTAGTTTTGCAGGATTTGAAAACTTGTTATGTCTCTGTAACTACTAGTTTACTGTAAAATCCTCAAACGGGTGAGATGGTTTTATAATTCAAGATTTTGCCTTTATTTATTTTACTTTACTTTCAAAGGTAGGCACTGACAAACCTAACCTTATCATCAGTGATAAGATTATAAAACTGCCATTATTCAGCAATTTATGACTGACACTCATTACTGCCATCTGCACCACAGATTTACCTCTTCATCCCAGTCGGACTTCAAATTCACTGAAAACTGATGTTCTGTATTGTTTTGCTTAAACATTTTAATCCTAGGCTTCAAAGACAGGAAGCCCATCCTTTTACAATACACTGCGAGATGAAGATTATTCACGGTTTAGTCAGAGCTTATTTCAAATGTTTATGCAAAACTAACAATACCTAAACAGAGTAATTAAGAACAGCTTGCTTACTCAGAGAACATCAGCTTTGCTTTATGCATCTTCCTTAACTAACAAACATCCAGATGGGACACAAAGGGGCAGGAAAAAACCTAACTCTCCGCTCATGCGAAACTCACGTACGAATGCATTTTGGAGTTTGAGATAAACTAAGAGGAGAGGGATTGGGGGAGGGGGCAGGGAGAAGGGGTAGGGGCGTTACTAAGGAATTATCTGTCATTGTCTCTTAAAATACTCACCCAGCTATTACCATTTATCATTACTTGGACAAGTTTTCAACAGTTTTATAAACATGTCTCTGCATGATGTGTACCAGGGGTGGGATATATCAAATTTATCTACACGCTTTTAAAGGCAAAAACTTTATAAAAATAGAATAATTTTCTAAGATTTTTAGCATCATTAAGAATCTAATCTGCAAGTATTGAGAATTTAACAAGCCTGCCCTCTGCCCAGCATTGCCCACTGAGCCTATTGGAAGCTTACATAAACCACTTCAAGATGCACTCTACTCAAGACACTCAAAATTATCAAATTATGCAGATGAACACATGCGGTTGCCTGCAGAAGAATGCAAATCCTGTTTCTTAGCAAGCTGACAGAGGTGCGATCTCACTATCATTTCAAAATAAGTAGCAATTAATGACAACTTTTTAAAAAAAATTCAAAAAATGTGTAAGTAAATGAAACCTCTGGTCTTATATATTAACACGCACACACATTAGCCGTTGAAAAATAAGTTAATTGTAAATGGTTTTAACAGTATCTACCTACCTCCTTTACCCTGAATGTATTTTCTGCTTCCTACTTGGTTGGTTCCCTCTCTAAACTCAAGATTGCTCAGATTCCTCTGGAGGGTGGAGGGCCAGCATGATTAGTAAGGCAGACTTCTGAGTCATAACTACCAGCTGGCACTACGAGCAGCTAGCAAGACACTCCAAATAGTTTGGCAAGAAATCTGTCTGCTGAATTAGTTAACTTGCAGACAAGGCAGGTTCTCCCCCCGCCTCCCCCGTCCCCCTCCTTCTCCCTCTCCTCCCCAGCCATTTTTGGTCTTTTTATTTAAATGTTAGCATTAATAATTATTAAAGGCCTGATGAAAAAAAATATATCTAATCTTCACTAGCATGGCATATCCAAAGGATCCATTTCTGTTTGAAGCAATTTGAAAGCTTATATTAAAAAAAAAAGAGAGGATACAGTAATAACATGACTCAGAACCTATCTCCACCTAGTACAGAATTATTTAGAAATTGATGAATTTGCCGTATTTTGCTCACACCATTTTACTTCATATTTTAGTTAAAATTCTTCTGTCTTTACATGCTGACCCTGATCAGACGACACATCTAAGTTCTTGCTTAGCTCTCAAGTTAATTTACTTAAAATTCTCAGATAAAACAAAAACAAACAGATATACACAGAAGTGGTATATCTTTGAAAACATTCAGATTTACCTTTTTCTTTTTTTGAAGTAAACGTGTTTTAAGTAACTATAAAAGTCAGTTAACAGCTTGGGGTGTTGTTGTTTGCTTTCCCCTCCCCCTTGAACTTTGTGACAGTCTTTTTGGTATAGCATACAGAATTTACACAAAATGTATATATAAATGAAACACCAGGCAAACAATATTCAAATCAAAGTTAAATCTAGAGATGCTTGAGGGTTTGTAAAATGAAGAATTTAATGAAGCTAGAACCCATTCATTTAGTTTTGCTCTCCCCGACCTTCCATTCTATACACTACGGTTCTGGAGATGTCCTCGTTTGATTCAGGTGACACTTTTTTCCATACTGTTTCTTTTAAAGCAAGTTCTTGCTGGAGATTCTCATAGTCCATTGGTCCAAAGGAATGCTAGTTGTTCAAGCAACATACATTATTTATTAGTGTATTTGAAGAAAAAAAAAAATACCTATACTTGCAGTCAATCCTAACATACTCAAGTTTTTCACTTCCTCACATAAACTGTTATTTTGGCTTTTCCAGTTATAAAAAATTCAAATTCCAAATTGGGTATTTTTCAGATGTATACATGCAAATAGAAGCACTTTAAAAATCATTTTACTGTATCTTCTCCTATTGAAATCTTCATGCCTTAGTTAAAACATTAATCTTAATAAAAGCAAAGAGGTTTTGCTTATCTCAAGCACCCTCAGACTTTTATCTTGCGTACATGTAGCTGGAGTGGATTCAGTTCATTCCCAGAGATTGCTTATACCGCTTCCTTAGTAACAGGCACCTGTCTACAGCAATATAATACCTGAATTCACTGCCTGGGCAACTCGCAGCAAGTCGTGTGGTCTCAGAGATAGCACTGTGAAAAAATGCTCAACGTACGTCTCATGCATTGTAGCACAGAACAGAGAGGCTGAGCCCACCAGCTGGTCAAATCTTTATTAAAGGCAACCAGAACAGTAAAACTCCTTGCAACTTTCATCAAATACCATATATTTACTCTAGCAAGGGAGATGAACTGCATGAAATGGAGCTACAATATGAAATTCGACTATACAAAACCCTGTGATAGTGTGATCCACCCAGGTAAGTGTCCACTAATAACGTAAGCTAACAAGTTTATTTGAAAGCTTTGATGCAATACATGTCATTGAGCAGTTTTGCGTTTAGAGAAGAACTTGATGACTACAAGCAATACTCACTAAACACACATATTAACTTACCCGCTGATCACCACCTTCTCTGCGAGGATCAAGCTTTTTTGCAAAGTGTCTCAAATTATCGTAGTTATGGAAATTGCACAAAGAAACCAGATCCTGCAAATATTTAGAGAACACGCATTATTATTTGTATATGAGAGTCAAATGCGTATGAGACTGTAATAATACTACCGCTTATGTTTTACATCGTACCCTAGTAACTTAAGCCAGTCATCAGAGAAGCATACTTAATAATTTAGTGCCAATGTCGGTAAGGCCTTTGGAACATAACACAATGATGTGATTAAGTTCTAATAATATCTTTAAACTCCTTTTTAAAGTAGTACAAAACAGGTAGCAATTTGCAAAATATCTCTTGTAATGTATTTCTACTCCAGCTCTATTAAACACTTCAGGAACAGAAAGAATAGTCTGGGCCGGTCTAGTAAATAAAAACTTTTAAATTCAATCAAAAGAATAAAACAAGAAAAGGTGTGACATAATTTATTTTAATTCACTTTGAATTACAATATGAAATGTTATAGTTACAGAACTTTGCTATGCCATTGTATTTTTAAAAGTGACTATTACTTCATATTACTTGCATGCCATGATGATCTACCAGTTTTTAGGTCTCATTACAACACAGAATAAATGCAGTAAATCCTTCACCTACCTACTGTTCTATGGTTTTATTTAAATTATCAAGTACAAGACTATTTCATATGAAATATCTTAAAACACCTAAACTACAATTAGTAGCTTCTTAGTACTCTTACTTTACAGCTGTACGGATGTTAGATAAATAGAAGTATGAGAAGTTTTAACTGCTGCTCATCCACATGAACTAAGCCCTTGCACACTGTAAAACCCACGCTGTTATCAATAAGCTAAGTGAAGACTAGTCATACAAGTCTTCACCCCAGGAACTGAAGTTCATCCAAACTAGTATCGCTACAGCTTAACTGTTATCACTACTTCAAAAAAAACAAAAACCACCACACACAAAAAACCCCACGACCAACAAAACAAAAACACAAACAAAAAACCCAACAAGAAAAAGCCTGGTTATGCCTTCAACTTCCAATGCATTAACAATAATCTTACATTTCCAATGGGGCTCTAGATAGCCTGCTATTCTCCTTTTTGAGACTCTTTCTTTCCCCCCATTTCTAATTACCTTTTTTTTTTTTTTTAAACATTCTCCTCTCCCACAAAGCATCTTTATTAATCATTACAATGTACTCTACACAATCTCTCCTGCTTCTAATGCTGCTATCAACAGACTGCCCACAGCCCTTTCAGAAGCAAGACAGACAAAGCTAGGAAGAGCTTGCCCCAACAACAGGGTCTGACATATGAAGACCTTTTTATGTCAGATTATTCACAAAAATCTGTTTAAAAAAAAAATATCAGGATATTTCATGGAATCTTTTTTTCTTTTATTGTAATGAAAAAAGAATTGCATTTCCAGTGTTTTGAAAATTGTTTCCTTTATGACTGGAGAAGAACAAGTAGTCTATAAATAAAGCTCTACAGCTTCTAATGCAGCATACAGAAAGACCAGCTCCTTTGTTACTTCATGAAGTGTTCCTTTTCAAAGCTTTTCCATGATAAATTTCTCCAGTGTTTTTGGCATTGTGTTTTCTAAATCCTCACTGAATTACAGTGTTAATTATTACTAAAATGCAAACATCCCTTATTGGCCATTCACCCTTGGATCAGATGAATCTTGCTATGTATGGAAGAGCAATTAATCACTATTTAATTCAGTTAGATCTCAGCTATACTAACTGAAGCTTAGTAAACATCAACTGCAAAAGAAAAAGAAAAGAAAAAAGAAAAAAAAAAACAAGACAAGACACTAAAGGCAGTGCTGCTTACATGACAAAAGTGAATTCCTTTAACACTGTTGCCCATCTTGTCCAAAGGAGGTGACCAGCACATCAAGCCCATGACATTAGGAACAACCAGAAGAATCCCACCAGCAACTCCAGATTTTGCAGGAAGACCAACCTATAAAATAATCAGAGAATTATGTCCTCTGCAAATATTATTCACTATTGTAACACGATGCGCTAGCATTTTACTTAAGATTATTATGCAGCTTTTATAAAATGTAGCTTTGGAAAGTACTTTAAGCTGTGAAAGCATTATTACTTATCTCTTTTTAGATAGACAATAACCAGAATCACAGTTTGTGGCAATCCGAGGTATGCGATTGTCAACTTATTTGCTCTCAGCAACACAGAGAGTCAGTAATAGAGTGAAAAAGATAATACAAATCTATTATAAAAAAGCAAGTATGAGTAAGCAGTAGTACACAACTGTATCTGTCATGAACAGTTTGCAACAAGGGCGTAGTACAAAGCTGTACACATTAAAACCACCTTACAGGAAAAGGTAAAAAACAAAAAACCAAGAAAACAGAATAGTCTGCCCATAAAGCCAAACAATAACCTACTTATTTACAATCTGGATAGAGGTATTCCTTTTTTCCAATAGGAATTAACACGTCACATATCCCCATAGCTCAGTAAGCAGTATCTTTTAGGTCACGCAAAGTATCACAATCAGTTTTACACGTATGCAATAAGGAAAAACTAAAAACGCTCAAAACAAAATGCTGAAGACAAAAAAGATGCAGTATGTCTTGAAATACTTACATATAAGAAACGTAACTGTGGGAAAATAGAAGCACGGTACGTATGCTGCGTGTGACAGCCACTTTTACAGCACATGAGAACAACTCATGAAACAGCCTGAGCCAATGATGAAAAAGCAACTGTCTGCAAAGGCGTTCTGCCATCCTTTACTCCCATATATAACAGGATTTCTTCAGTTATGCTGTCTCCAGTTACATCTGTAACCTGTTTTTCTCATGAACAGCCTCTCTTGAAGGACAGTATTCATGTTTCAACATGAAAAGGATTCTCAAGCGGGAAGTGGCAGAGAACAGTAAGTGCTGTAAGGGAAGGTCTCCTAGTCGTGCCATGAATTCTAGGTGAGATTTTCAATTTCTAAACAATTTGGGTTACACCCCCTCCCCTATCCCAGAAGCAAGCCAGCCCTGGAACATGGAAAACAACAGCACAGATTAATCTGCCTGGTCAGCTCTAATAAATATCTGAAAACTACTTACATGGAAGGCAAACTGCCCTGAGAAGTCATACATGCCACAGGAATGCATTAAACTCAAGGTATTCCGGACTGCTTCAGGACTCAGTACTCTCTCACCAGTGATCGGGCAAAAGCCACCATTAGCCAGAGTTGCTGCCATCACACTTGCTGACTCACATGTTACTTCTATCGAGCAAAGCTTATGAGAAAGAAATTGAGATTATAAGAACAGATACTTCTAGCACAATAGAGCCAACTACAGCAGGATCAACAATCTGTCTCTATAGAAATAACATTTCATAAAATAACTTGTAGCATAACATTTGTTACAGGTGATGCTAGTAGCATCAACTAATATGGTCTCAATCTTCCTACTATAAAAATCCCAGCAACAGTGTTTGTAAGCCCTCTGAATAGTTTGGGATAGTATTTTACGTGGGTCAGTGTCTTCACTTGATTCCTCCCCCCACCCCCCTTATGTTCCTTTGAGAGGAAGAGGTCTGGAAACCAATCTCAGTATTTTGCATCTGCTCAAATGGCAAAGCCACAGAATGACTGTTTTGGGTTTGTTTTTGTTTTTTTTTCCAATTTGAGTATGTTTTGTGTGGGGATTTTTTAAGCTTTAGAAGACCACACGTATCTACTCAAAGCACATTTTAAAGCTGCAAACTCTAGCACATGCAAGTCTTAATGCCAGCACTTCCTGCTGATGCAGCCTTATTTCACCCTTCTCTCGTATATGCTTTTTGATATATTAATGATACGACCACACGATAGTTTCTCCCAGGATCCCTGCTTCAGTACAGACTATACATACTTTGGTGACACATCAGGAAATGTGATGTGATGCCATCACCTGATGCTGCCTCATTTCTGCAGAAACCAAAAGATAAGCTGGTTTCAACCTGAAATGCTACTCTGAAAAGTAAACAGACTAGTGCTTGTATTCTTGCTTTTTGCCAAACAGTCATTACATGATACTTCATGAAGTTACCTAAGCCAAGTTTGCATGAGCAGTTACTACCTGGAATTCTTATTTTCCGGGTGCCAAACTCAATACATCCTAGTCCAATCAACTGGAGTTGCAAATCAAGAGATTGTCAGAGACGCATCTAAAATGGCAACTGTGTTTTAAACATATGAAGTATTACATAAGACCACCTACTTTGAAAAAAGTGTTTCTAGGTTCTCAGTTTAAGCACCTGCATTTTGTACCTCAGTTCTCTAAAAGGAGAATAATCCATCCTCACTTTACAGAGACAATAGGAAAATAAGTTTAGTCCTGTTCAGGAAGTTCCCGGTTACACAAAGGAGGACGGAGCATTAGAGAAAACCCAAAGAAAAGAACTAACTAGCCTTCTGAGTAGAATCTGAGCCGAGCGTTGGGAAGTAAGGGTTGTACAGTGAGAGGAAAAGAAAACAGAACTGCCGCTCGGGTATGAGCTCCCCTTTTGCTGAGTATGGAGTGAAAAGGGGATTTTGCAAGGGGGATTGGGGGGGGAGAACGACAAGCAGTCATGAAATTAGAGATCAAAATGCATGAAAACGGGGCCAAATTAAAATACATCAGAAAAGTCAGGCTTGTCATTTCTTAACTTATGAATAGCTTCGCAGTCAGAAGCGTATCAGGACTTGAGGCAGTGGGATAGGAAACATTTAAAAAGCATGTTTAAAAAGTAAATTCAAATATATTATCAGTTTTGTTCTGTAATAACAGAAGTTCAGAGTAGGCTATTAACTTCTACCTAGTTTCAACTCAACAAGAGGTCAGCTAAGGCTAGTCACATACACCTTGCTTCATAAACAGTCATTGAGTTTAAAAATTAGAGTAGGCGAATCCCAATACAAAAATTCAGACAAAATTTGCATTTAAAAAAAATCTTGTTTATGATTTGCATAAGTAAAAGCAAGTCTCACGAATCAAAACCAGATTCATTTTGAGAACTAAACTCTGGATTTCTTTTTAAACCATCCCAGATGGACTGAATCGAGTAACTCAACTTGAACTGCCTCTTGAGAACTACATGCAGCAGAGCTGAACGAGTTGTGAGTGTTTTAACATTAGGAAGCCCTTACTGAGGAAATACCTCACGCTTGCCAAGTTCTCATTTTGTGACAGTTGCAAGGAACTTGCTGAAAACAAAAAAGAAAAAAAAAAATGGGGGAGGGGAGAATATATATGACTAGATTCTTTGTTTTACTCATAAGCATTGAATTAAACAAAAAGGAGGAGATATTCATATTATTTCATTTATAGCACTACCCTTGAGCTTACAATAGAGCATGCATATACTATTTTAGTCACACACTGAATTTAAAGCACTTCACAGTACAATAAAGAGCAGCAACCCAAAGAAGCAAAAATATTTTGTCAAACTCACTGAAGTAATACAAGACATTTTAAGGCTCTAAGTACTAGTGTTTTAAAGACTATTGCTAATTTGCATTAGCAATAAAGACACCTAAGACACATCACCTAACAATAGCAAGTCTGGATACATCAAACGTACATCATTCATTTCCAAACAGAATTTAACAGAAGCTGACAAGTTTAACTATAAGCCATTAAAGCCTTCATATCTATGATCAGATCAGCTTCTACTGCTTATAATAGTAATTCTAAGTCTATAATGAGTCTCAATTTTCAAGTCAGTTACCTGGAAATAGAAGTCTAGTATAGCAACCATATCCGTGCCTTCAGGAAAGCACTGAGGAAAAAAAAAAAAAAAAAAAAAGAGTCTTTACGTAAAATTACGATTTTTTTTTTTTTAAAGATCATTTTTAGAGAGACATAAATTAAGCTATATTCTCGTCAGCATATTTAGCATCAGGCAGATTTAAAACTATTTATTTACATGTAACAAGTAGAAATATTAAGTCATGTGGCATTTAACAATAACAGCGCACTAAGGTCAATAAGCAAGGTATTCAAATACTTTTCAGTACGGCTTTCAACATCTTTAAATCAGTAAACTGCAAAATGCATCTAGGATTTTTATAAAGTCATCTGTACAGGACAGATTATGTGTTTTACAACAAATAAAACACCTTATCATGGCTACGATACAGAAAAGAGATTACAGGTGTTCTATTAGAATGACATAAGTATCACACTTTAAATGACAGCTTTTTGAGTAACAGTATGTAAACATATACAGTATTAGAACAATTTAAGCCATACTGTACATGAAATAAATTAAAAATCTTCACAGACTATGAAAAAAACACCATCACACAGTCTTCGAAATACAATAAAAAGAGAGATCAACCTTTTTTTCTTTCAAGTAATAGCCGATTGCAAAGTTTCTATCTCCACTCTCTCTTTCAGACTGGAACCTTAAAATAATAAAAAAAAATAAAAGTGAGACAAGACAACACGTCAAACTTTCAAAAAACCGCTGAACTTCTGAGTTGCATAATGTAATTCAATAGAACTGCATGTAAAGGATACATTACTTCTAAGCACATTCTACCAATAGGACAGAAGTCCATAGGAGCTCACCCCAGCACACCCAGCTGGAGTGAATTAGCTTTGACACCCAAATACACACAGTACTTGTTGCCTACACATACAGAAGCTGACTTGGAGATCAGGCAAAGCAGCATAAGATCCTACTCTTAGAATCATAGAATCATTTAGGTTGGAAAAGACCCTTGGGATCATTGAGTCTAACCACCAACCCCACTCTACAAAGTTCTCCCCTACACCATATCCCCTAATACCACACCTAAACGACTCTTAAACACATTCAGGGATGGTGACTCCACCACCTCCCTGGGCAGCCTATTCCAGTGTCAAGTGGAAGAAGAGTTTCTGAAGAGGCCATAGCGGAACGAAACATCCCCCAAGGAGCTGTAGCAAAAGGGTCATTCACTGCCAACACCCACCAAACTAGGGAGGAATCTGATGATCAAGCTGCAGGTCAAAGAGCGACCAGACTGATGGCTGCACTGTTTGTCATGATGATTAAGTTCAGGATGAAGCCTAATGGAGGAATCTGTATGTACACAAGGGTAGGTAATTCTCATCTGTCTGTTTCCTTCCATGGTAAATGCTTTTACATTACCAAAGCTCAGGAGAAACACAAGTTATCTCATTTCTCTCCTCTGCACGTGCGTGCCAACCTGGAAGCAACCCTGCTATATGGAATCTTTGTGATTTTCCCAGTGCTGCCTCAAAGAGCTCTCAAGATTTGGGAAATTGTTTTAGAAAAAAAAATTAAATATGCAAAATAAAAAAGCATAAAGAGTCCCAATTGTATAAAGTATGCTTTCTAAACATTCGATATGCAGCCATCAACATGCAGAGTTTAATTTTTAATATGAATGCCAGAAAGATAAGTTGCACTTACAGCTCTCACTGCTAAAGCCCCACCAGAGCACTAAGACAGAATAATGAAGTTTCAAAGAGGTAACCAACACTTTTAGGTGAGATATAGCCACACTGATGTCAGAGACGTGCACAGCTTTGGTTCTGGTAAATTTTAAGCCAAAGACAGCCTCTAATATTAGGGATGAAATGATGGTTTCAATGTAAGTAACTGAACTTTGCCATAAGCTCAACATGCCAACTATCAGGTGGCAACTGCCAACTATCAGTTTCCGTCTAACTTCAGTAAATAAATAAAAACTACTTACGTAGCGTTACTGAATCCAACATACTCATTACCAGCCATTTTATTCATGAATTGCATCACCTGTTAGAGACAGAGAGGAAGGGGGGAAAAGCATGCTAACATTTTCAGACATTAAAGTTATACCTGATGAACTTTCAATCCAGCCTTACCCTAAATCTTGTAACACAATTTTACAAATGCAATCCAAATCACTAAATGTTTAAACAACCAAGTACAGATAAAAAGACAAAACATTTGAAATTACTAAAGTTTCACTTGCAATTCCCTCACTATCTTGAGACTTTCACCACTGAATTTAGTTAAAAAAGGAATGTTGTAACATTAACTTACGTAGTCAAATTTTTCTGCGTTATTTGCTCCTTGCTGCAAGAAAAAAAAAATAATTTACAAAAATTGTTAACATAAGAAAGACGTTAGTTCACTTAACAGTATTAGGCTTTTTAATGCATATAACTAAGTTATGAGGCTAATTAAGAATAAGGTACTACAATCATTTTGTATATTAATGAAAAAATTAACGTGTTAGGTAAGTAAATCTTTAATTATCATTTAAATTAAGTAATCCTATAAGAGTCTTATCAAACACCTGTATGTTGAAAATGAATTTAAACTGAAAAAGGTATGCTTTATTTTAAGTGCTCTCTATTCAACTTTACGTGTTTAGCATAAGTAAATGTATAGTTAAAGCAAAAAAATACAAAAGTAACTACAATCAGGGTAATTATAATGAAAACACTAACTTTTTTACAGATTAGTAACCCAAAGGCATTCTTATATTACCGACAGAGCTGAGCATAGGAAAGTTCAGGCTACTGAAGTTAAAAATATTTCCATGGCTAGCGCCCATACTAAGAATTTAGATTGAAGACTTAAAATAAAGTGTTACCCCTTACTATGAAAATAATTGCGCTTAATCAAAAATATCTGATTTGATTAATATCTGATTAATATCCTACCTATTAAAATTAAACAGTTAGAAAAACAGAATTTCACATCACAGAGTACATCATTGTGCTAACAACGTAAGGAAAAAAAAAATCTAAATCCAACTTAATAAGGATGCTAGTGAAACTTAATTCTTAGGGTTGGCTGGTTTGTTGTTTTGGGGAGGAGGAGGGGTGTTAATTTGGGGCTTCCCCCATTTATGAACATTCTCAAATTTAGTAGCTTCCAGTTAAAGATGTATTAATTCTTTACAGGTCTCTGACAGGCGACCTTCCACAAATTCCTATAGCAAGGCATTGAAAAAGGGGCAGGAGTGAAAAAAAAAAAAAAATAGTGCATGGTATACTGGAGGGAGTTTTTAATTTTTTTTTGAAGTAGCCAAGTAGAATTTTTTGAGGAAGTTTAAAAAACAATGGCATCGCATACTCAAGTGGAAACAATGCATCTGGAGAAGATGATTTTATAAATAATTTTAGTATTAAAGATACTCCATTTAGACAACAAAACTCTGTTTAACATATCTCGAACAATTCAAGACACTACCTGCACTGTGTTTAGCATGGGAATGGGGAAGGAAGTGGAAAAAAACTGAAGCTTTAGATCGACCAGTATTTTACTTAATGAAACGTGTAAAGCCAGTCTCATTTCCCACTCTGTAGGTGGATTAGGGTGTTGCAGATACTCTTTGAAGCCCATGCATCAGCTCATCTACAAGAGGATGCGCCGTCATACACGTACGATCACTAGCTGAAAGGAACACCACACTGCTTTGTCAAAATTATGAGCCAGTGGTTACGTTATGCTTAAAGGCTAATAACCTTACTCTTACAGGCAATAATCTCTAGCTAATTTGCAATAAGATAAAAAAAAAGTCATGATACATTTCATCAAAATGTTCCTGTATAATATACCAGAACACAAGTCTTAAAAATTTAACTCCAAATCTGTTCAATGAAAAATAATTAAAAGAAGAAATTACCAACTTCATTGAACTGTTGCAGTTGTCAAAATATTCCATAGATCCTAATGCTGTAAAATATGTAACAACATTTAAACCACAAAAACCTTTTCAACCTTTCAAATGCACAATGAACATCTTTTTCTGGGAAAGTGGGTCAGCATTAGTTATGGGATGCTGCATTGATAATTGTATGGTTAGACATGTATAATAAATCGAAACAAGTTCTTTTGTTAAAAAAAGAAAGAGGGAGAAAGGGATCATGCTTTCCGCAAAAATGTAAATACATAATACTTTTTTTTTTTTTGCCCAGTTGAAAAAAATTCCTAGCCCTTCAACAAAAACCTGGCTTTACCAGCAGCATATAAAATTGATGGGAAAAAGACTCAATGCAAAATTTTCCATATCAACTTGTTATAAAAAAGGTTTCTTTTTAAAATTTACATCTAATCTCATATTTCAGGAAGGAAATCTTGCATATACTAACTCAGACGATGCATTTTTAGTCCTTGATGTTCCACAGACTTGTAGAGGTACTTTATATCACAACACAAAAACATCGTTACTGAAATTAGAGCGCTCATATACCTAAAATATTTGCCTAAGTAATCATATGACCAAGACCTCAGTATGGATTTAACATAACACGTAAGTAAAACAGAAAACTTTGCTTCCATACACAAGATGATGACTAAAAAACCCGACATATTAGTTTCCCTCTTTCAGCAGCTGACAGAGGTATGCTGCCGCTCCTCCTAAAAAGCTGAAGAGACACAGAGGCAACACACATTCTGTGATTAAAACCCAATTGCAAATATAAAATCCTAACATTAAGAACACTGAGCAACTTTTCCGTAATAATTTAAACAAATAGAAGAGACAACAAAACTTCTGTTCTTGCACAAGTGCTTCTTATTTTTAGCTTGATTGTATAAGCTTAGGAGTTTGGGGGCACTGCAACATTATTTCTTAAAAAGCACTTGTAGTTAAGTTCAAATGCAATTCATCTGTCTAGGACATCAAAAGAAATGTTCCATGCACTAAATCCACAAACACTCAGTACATTTACTGGAATATATGTTCATATACACACTTACTGTATACATGCTTGTGTGTATATACATATGAAAAAATACTTCTAAATGAATACAAAATGAAATTGAAAATGTTAAGGTTGAAGCAGTTTGATAAGCAGAAAATTCAAACTTGCAGAAGATTCAAACTTGCAGCAGACCACTCAATACAATTTTGTTCAACACTTAAAACCACAATGGACACTACGGCTGTCAATCATAAATTTGAACTTTTTGAGTGTGTCAGGTTTTGGTGATTTTTTTTTTTTTAAACAAGGTACTTTTATTATTTGTATTTCTACTAGAAAAAATACAAGCGGTTGCATAGGTTGCATGCCTACATGTACATAGGAAAGAAGAGACCCATGGATACTTACCAGAGCTTGCAACAACAAAGTTAGACAATATTTATAAGAAAAGTAGTTAATATTAGCCACTTTTCATTGATCAACCATCAGTGTTTATACAATAGGACCACATAAGCTCTTACCATGTGTCTCTTGTTAAAATAATTTTTCAATTTTGAATCTAAGCCAAGCCAATACAAACATCTGGATCATGAGAAGTTTATAATCTTCTAACAATACAAGATTGTTTAAAAACAATTTCTGGATTTTTTTTTTAAGCCAAATTTATAACCTAACACTATACCGTGATGAAAACATCCAGAAAAAAGAAATCATAACACTACGTCAGAGTGCAAAAAAAATTTTTTACATTTGTGCATTTTACATTAACTGTTAATGTCTTTAGTTTTCTGTACTTACACACTTTAAAAATTTTATTTGTTAATCTTGGCCTGTTCTGTGAGAACTGGTGTCTTGAGTGCTTAGCGTGCCATTTTCAGCTCTGAAATACTTGAGAGCACACTGTCACAGACAGTATTTGACCTACTAAGACCAATACTATTACTATTTCAAGTAATGTAAGAATTACTTTTGTGTCCTTCAGCTATGAAATATTTGCACGTTACCACTGAATACATGTCATTTCATCTACCACTACTACATAATCTATGCAAATAACATCCAATATATTTGAGTTATAACAAAAAGCAAGTGCTGAATGACGTGAACACACATTCTACTACATTAGTTACTACAGGAAAATGAATAAATCCGGGAAGAGGGGAAGCATCACCAAAATAAAGACAAGTATCTGGCAGAGCAGATCACAACGTCAACACATGTTTTAAAGTGGTACATATGTACATTTACACATCAGTCTAACAGGAAGGATAACTGGAGTGGGCAGCATACAGCAATTAAGCTAAACCTGTAATATTTATCGTAACTATATTGTCAAATAAACCCAATAAACCATGCATTTTCCCACCCCTCAAGTATTAGACCGTAACTATATAAGTTTCCTAATTAACTGCATCCTGACAGCAAACAGACCCTTGGCACAGCTGGACAGGTTTTCCCACCACTCTCCGCCTCATTTATTTTATGCCTTATCAGAATATTTAGAAAGCTCTGAAGTATATCGGGTATGCGTTTTTATGTTTTGTACAACAGAGAAAAGCTTTCATTGAATCAGGTCTTTTCAGGGTCAACAAGATCAGCATTTTCATCTTCCCATACACCAACTCCTTTGCAAGGACTAGGAATATTGCTATGCCCCCCCACCACGTCTAAATGCTTCCCACCTTAATTCATTAGCACGGAATAACTCCCTCCACTGGGTGTTCAAGTCTATCCTCACTGTTTGTGTAAGATCGTGCACGTGGCTGTCAGCACTTACAGGATTTATACACACTGTATTTGCCCAGACCTTTGCTGTTACACTAGGAAAGCTTTTATCTACAGATGCAATCCTGAGGCATACAATAAAAATGATTTAAGAGTAAACCCTTGTCCTCTGGCAATTCCTGCCACAGCCATCTGCTGCCTTCTACGTATTTCACTCTGGACCCTTCCTCTTCATCTCATTTGCACCTCTAACGCACTCCCCTCCCCAGGCAAGAAAGATACATGGAAGTGGGCAATTGCTAACACAACCACTGATATTCCTGGAGTTGACATGCTTTGAGAATTGAGTTTAAGGCAAAACAACAGATCAAGGCATTGAAATTTATCCATACTACAGGCAACAGAAACTTTTCCCAGTCAATATGATGTACGGAAAGCTGCGGGGTTGCAGAGAACCAAGCCTGTACTAAAACTGTACAGGAACTGAATCTTCTTTCAAGCACCTGTATTTCCTTGGAGACATAGAAGAATTTACCATTTTGTCTAATATCACTTTTCCACAAGCTCCTGAAATTGCCACAATTTTCTTTTGATAACGACTATTTGAAAATTGTTATAACTATGCAATTTATATAACTAGTAATAAAGGCAAATGGCTGTACAATTACAAACAAGGGAAAAGCTCCCTCTTCAAAAGTTAAATTTTATTTCATTAGAACTGGCCCCCAGGATGTCCTTTTGCTAAAGCATTTTTATTGTAGATGCATGCTTTAAATTGCTGGAACAGTCTGTGGAGTGTAATGCAAGCACAGTTAGAACAGAGCTGTGAGTTAAGGCACCAAA
Source organism: Larus michahellis (assembly GCF_964199755.1). NCBI lineage: Eukaryota > Metazoa > Chordata > Aves > Charadriiformes > Laridae > Larus > Larus michahellis. The sequence goes on along the minus strand of NC_133902.1, from coordinate 24,263,380 downwards.
ATGTAAATACATCGTAGTTCCAAGCACACGACAGTAGGAAAATCATTTAAGCTGGTAAAAGGATGGTAAGTCATGCCTAACTAAGCCAGACAAACGTACAACTTCACATGCACTTATGCTTTATTATTATTATGAATAGCAAGGACTAAACATAACATTACAGTTTAGGTCTACGCTCTGTTCCAAGGTGTGTATAGCAAATTCTTCAGGAAGTCAGGACTACGTATGTGATGCTAAGAACTCTTTTTTTTCCCCTAAAATGTTAACATATTACATATTCTGACAAAAAGATTACTCCAAGCGTCATCTCTTATCCACAAGTAATCATAACTTCTGTCAGAATCTAAGTGCAGTCGTGTGCAAGATCACATATTCTAATAACTACTAAATTCAGTACAATTTATGTACGTTTTGAAAGACTTGTATATCAATTTCTCAGAAAGAGATAAAATAATGAACATAAAAGGAGGTAAAAGCATTCTTAACACTGAAATACAGCAACAGTCTCTCCATAGCTATGAACATGTTATCATTAGATAAATCTGTCATACATGGTGACTTCAACCATGTTCAATAATCCCTTAATTGTCTTGGACTCCAGCAGCCATACACAGTCTTCAAGATATGCAAGTAAGACCTTAAATAAACAGAATGAACACAGAGGAACTGAGGGCAAAACATGGGTTAATGAAGTCATGTTTTCCAGAGAAACTAAGTCATAGATTAGACCAAATATAAGTGTGAATTACTTAAGTCACTGAACAGTTAGTAGGAATATTGTTAAATTCCAGATTGTAAAGAAGTTGTTTCACAAAAAATACAACTGCTAAGTAACTTTTTACTTGTGACCCTCTATGTAATTTTCTTCAGAATATGTTTAGTATGGTTAGTTATTCAAATGATAAATGGTATCTTAGTGGAAGCAGTACATAAAATAATCTACATTTTAATCACACTGAAAATAAATAATGGAGTGTGATAAGTATGATACGCGTCCATTAGACGTGCAGCTACCACATGCAAAAACGTCAGTGTAATGCAATACTTTTTCATTAAGAACATTACAGCAAAAAAAAAAAATAAAAAAAACCACCCAGCAAAAACAATCCCCCAAACTTCTAACAAATATCACAGTTGCATGCAGTAAACAAATCCATGTTATCTATTTAGAAGTACACCATTTATCAAGAACTACGTGCCTTCTGCAAGAGGCACATGCTTGTGTTTTGCCTTATGACCAGTAGGGCATGTTGTAGTAGGACTAACATTTTGACAGTTCAGACAAATGTGTTAAGTCAGATTTTAAAATTCACTATTATCCAAGTGAATTTCAATGCTCAGTCAACCTTTAAAAAAAAATATTAAATGTGAATAAATTTACCTGTCATACTTAAGGCCATTTTCTTTCACCTACAGCTATTAAAGATAAATGTCTTTAAGCAGGAGTTCTTACACCTTCTTTAAATATAAAATAACAGAAAATCATGATCTAGTAATTTTAAAATCAACAATTTGGAAATAGGAGGTAGGAAACACACTATAGCTAATGGACTTTGAACCGTAATCAATTCAAAAGCTGTAAACAAGATTTTTAGACCTCTGAAGTAACAGCATTAAGTTTTCTACTTCAAAACTCCAGGGGACTGACATGTTCCCCACAATTCTAAGCAGGTACCCTTAAAAAAAAAAAAAAGTTGTTTTTATCAGTGGCTACCAAAAAAAGGCAGAAAATACAAGTGAAGTACCTGGCAAACATTAGTGTTACATGGAATTTACGCCATTTATAATTTCGAGATATAGATAGCCATTCTAACCAAAAATAAAATACAGCTTTCCAAAAGTTGCAAGATCACAGACTAAAGATTATAAAGTCATTATTCAGCTATGGTTTACTCAGCAAAATACAGGTAACTGTTTCCAAATTCAAGAAGGCACATTTAACACTCTAACAGAAACTACATAACATAGAAGTTAAACATAGTTTAGTTGTACCATTCATTAATAGTGGACAAATTCAGTATTAAGACTGGTGTGTGAATACAGTCCCATTGCTCCTGTACAAATTACAGTATCTTCATTTCTTCTGCACAGCAAGAAATACTCTTGTAACTTTATGCTACATAAGAGCATTAGACATTCAGAAACATATTTCTGAGTGTTATACGGTACGTTCCTGAGCACATACTCTTAGCATTTAAGAAGTATGAGGCAGCTCTCACAAGACAATATCAAGTGTTGGGCAGTTAAAGAAGGAAAGAAAATAAAAGTAAAAACACTAATGAAAAAGACAGTCTTTCAGCTGCACTGTTACTTTTTAAAAATTGCTAGTCTAATATTGCATTTGTTTGGAAGTGTTACTATTTCCAAAACATCAGAGCTTGTCTACCTACTAATAAGTAAACTACCATCAGGTACTGCACACACAGGATGAAAACTGTTCATAATCCAAATAAGACACTTTTTCTACATTTCATTAAAATACTCTGAGAGAAACTAAAAATTAACTTTTTACCTTGATTAAAGACGTGATCACAATTGCTCCAGCATTCACCATTGGGTTATGAGGCCTGTCTGTGAAATAAAGTTTTCAATTACAAATATACCCCAAGACACATTTGTCAAACAAAACTAGTCAAGTGTTTAAGTGAGAAATGATAAATGTTAATGTATGATTTAAAGCTATGATTATGGAATATAATCCTAAATTAAAAATACTGTAATCCAACATTATACACAATTTTTTGTAATTTCTGAGCAAAGTATTTTACAGCTTAGAACAACTCAGCCTAATGCTACTTAACAGTCCAGTAAATTAATCAGTTTGCCATCATTTCTTTTCCTGAAAAGTTTCAGTCCTCTCCAGTGTTCCAAGATCTGATCAATGCACCATTTGCAAGTGGAACAACCCAAAGGGACTTTCCAATTTTTCCTCTAAGTTACCAAATTTCAGTGATTTTAAAAGTGTTCCAACAAGTCCTTTAAAATAAGAGAATTCAAGTTCTTGAATGTCCTCATTGCTGTACATAAATACAGTATCCTCATTCTTTTTAAAAATCAGAAGTTTCTATTGGCAGCTGCCAAAATACAAATAACAATTTACTTATCCTCGCTGGAATTTATCTAACTTTATAACTGACTTGCATATACCTGCTACACAAGTTTTTCTTTTTATCACTAATCACCATATTAAGAGTGGTTTTGCATTCCCAGTCATTCTTGGCTGCTCACGTGAATGAATCACTTCCCCCCCCACCCCCTGCCCCTTTCTTCTTTTTCCAAAAAAGCTTTCCTTATCAGCTGTCTTCGTTTCCCAAATACAAGTTTTCATTCATTAACATTTACCTCCTACAGTTACTTTTTTTTTTTTTTAAACTAACAGTTATGCTGTGGCTTCTAACTAGGATATTGATTTTTGAGGGTTCTGATGTCTGAAAACCTCAAGCAATTCTCAATACATTGATATTGTGACAGGTTTGAATTCTTTTTATTTGCTGTTACATTGTTTATCTCCAAATTCAGAAAAAGTATTAATTTAAAAAAAACACACAAAGTGTTCACTATTTTTATACATAATACACACACGCACACTAAAAGGAACTTGAGATGATTGCTTTTTGGAGATTAGTCTGATATTCACGGTACATACACACACACACACACACATTTTCCCATGAAAATCACACCGTCATGGTCAATGGCACTTAGCCATCTATGACTATCAGATAATCTCCAAAAATTAATAATCTCAAATTCCTTTTAGTATTTTTCAGAAAATCAATATTAAGAGGAACTTAAAAAAATAAGAGTCAAGTTATTCTGTTAGTGAAAAGGTAAGAGCAATACCTTCTGTCTAAAGAAGTAAAGCTCCCCCAAAATACAAACTTAGTGTCTACATACTATTTTTAAAGTTGTTAGTGCCATTCCTTATCTCTCTGCAACACTCATGAATTGTTCTCATTTAATCTGATTGTACTTAAGATCCACCTCCATTGAAGGTCCTGTTCTCCTTGCAAGTAACCTGGGCCAAATATATTTAACTTTTGATTAAATCCCGATTCTAAGTAGCAAAAACGTAGCATTTCTATAACTTCCTAACTCTGTCTCTCGTTAGGGACCAAAAACAAGAACACAATTCAAATGACCATTCACAGCATCACAGACTGCTGCTCAGAAGGGACATCTGGAGGTCATCTTCTCCCTCTCCCACTCGAAGCAAGGCTATTGCCAAGGTTACATCAGGTCAGCCATGCCTTTATCTTGGCGAGTCTTGAAAACCTTCAAACATAGCAAACCCTCTACCTCTCTAGACACCCCGTTCCTCCTAGATGACAAGTTTACCCTAACATTCAACCTGCACCTCCCAAGGCACAGTGTGGGGCTACTGGCCCTTGTTATATCATCTGCCACTACCAAGAAGAGCTACACAAATTGTCATCTTTGCAATTGCTCTTTAAGGGTTTTAAGTGGCTCCCAGGGGAGACTTCCAGCTGCTCCTTGGGAGTTATATGCCCTGGACGACACAGCACCTTGGCAACCCTCCACTGGAGCCCTTTCCACTTTTTCAGTGTTCTCCTTGAACTGGGGATCCTAACTCCAGACACACAGTCCAACACAACGCTGGCCTCATGCATGATGAGAACACGCTATCACCCTCATTTCTTGCTCTAGCTACACTTCTCTTTTTTCCAGCTTCCTCTCATTAACATCAGATATCATTCCAGTCCATAAACAAGTTAACAGCTTAATTGTATACAACCCCATTCTAAAAAGTATTTGGATAGATTTTTTGCTCTTGATTCTTCCGCACATCTCTATGGTTTCGATCTGCCACAGAGTATAAAGCAAAAAACTAATTTCCAATGCCCACATCACGCATTTGAATAAAAAGGATGTGTAATGGTTATTTAGCATTCAGCAACTCAAAAGCTTATCAATGTGGTAAGTCCACACAACAGAATGCACCCTCAAAAATTCTAACACATCTCATTTCCTTGAGGATGTCACCACTTACTTTCAATGTCACAAGGTATTCTTGGTTACTTTTTCCTCTACTCTGAAAATTCCTCTCTCACTGCCTAACATCTCAAACTACATGTACCAGTTCTGCCCACTTTACAACCAACACACCACCATGTGCTGACCTCATATGAAGAATGGGAAGAACCTTCTGATGAAAGGAGACACAGATTTTCCTGAATATGTGCTTTTGAAATGAAGCTGTGTTTTGTTCCCCCCTTGACGAGCCAACAAGGAACAATCACTGTCAGAGCCTTAACGGCTAAGGGGACATACAGCAGTCCGGCTGACCATACACTTAACAAAAGCTCTTCTTTGAGGGTCTTTCCTACTGCTACCTAACACCAGCCCATCACAGAGCTGAGCAGAACACCTTCCATTAACTCACTGCTCCCTCTTCTAAGCAGAATAAACCCTGGTAGGGCATCCGGGTCCCAGGAAAGCAATTTTCGCTATTATCTGGATAGCACCTGATAATGCTATCCAAATGCTTCCCATAAATAGGTATCTGTAATTGGCAGATAACCTGTTCATCTTGCCACAATAGCTACAGGCTTCTTGAGAGGTGGCTGATGCCCCAAGCCTGTCCACGTTCAAGAGGCATTTGGACAATGCACTTAATAATATGCTTTAACTTTCAGTTAGTCCTGAAGCGGTCAAGCAGTTGGACTACATGATTGTTTTAAGTCCCTTCCAACTGAACTATTCTATTCTACAACAAAGAACCTCTCCATTGACTTAAGATATACTGGGGCTTTTTAAGGGCCAAGATGCCTTGTGCGATGACAAGGAATGAAGATTGATACTGTAATTACAACAGTTTGCCAAAGAGGTAAACAAACTCATCTATTAATCTTTAGAAAGAGGTATCAAACTCTGCAAAGCTAACTGACACACACCACTAAAAACACACACACACTCTCTCTAAATATAATCAAATAATAAAGACAACGACCTGCTCGGCCTGCAACAAAAAAAGAAAAAATAAAACAAAAAAAAAATCTTATACACAGCTTCTCTGCAAGTCTGGTATATTGCTGTGTCATCTCATACTTCAGAGTAAGTTCATGTGTTTATCCTTAACAAAAAGCACAAGTCACAATAACCCTTCGACTTTAACAGGGGTGCCCTGATTAAACGATTTGCCTCTTGCATAGACAACCCACCTAACAGCCTCTGAACAGTAAGTATATTCCTCTCTGATACAGTGCTGTTTTTCCTGTGGGAAGGAGATACTTGTCTAGAACAGCCTTTTACATAGAGAACTGCAATATATTTAATAGGCATATCTAAATTCAAAATAAAAGAAAATATAATTTATTTATTTACCTAAAAATCTCTCCACTGGAGATCAGTTTTGAATGGTGAAAAACATGTATTTTTTTTAACACATGCAGAAAAAAACTGCTTGACAATTAGCACTATTGCTCCAGCAACCTGCCACGCTATCATGCCACATGCAAACTAGACCCTTCCCCTAATAAGCTCAAGTTACAGTGATTTTCCTCTGCCAGTTCTGACCTTTTTAGTCCATCATTGGCCTTAGACCTTTCTTGTACGATTGCCTTGCAGTCTTTAAACACAGAAAGCAGAGGTTGCCACACATACACAATACACACATTTTAATACACAGAACAGTTCACCGTGACAAGTTTTTTCTGAAATTACATCAAAATGTGTTTGTCCAATACAAAAAACTTAAAGAATTCCATCTTCAGCTAACAAAATCCTTCAGCAGAATAAACAATTTCCTGGCAATCCCTCAATTCAGATACAATGCAACATTTATTGCTGGACTGAGTTTACAAACAACTGTATTACTGGACTAATTCTACAAATAGCTGTCATCAAGAGAAGGTCCCATGTATGGATAAGAAATACTAACTGTACATATATACAGGTATTGTCAGACATGTTGCACCATGAACTCAACAAGTATGAAAAAATCTGCAAACTGCTCGATGACCATAAAAATTATTCCTGATGATGCCTATTTCAGACACATTTTACTATGTACAATTCCTGATCTACTCCAATCAACTAGAATAATCTGCTTTTAATTAACATGGGAATTGCTTTAGTCTCCTCCAGAAATCTGAATTGTTTGATGGGCCATATGTTCCCTTTGATAACAAAGTTTTAAAATTGAATATTCACAAGGCTGTAGAATTTTCCAAATTTCTATTGCACAACATGGATTTTACTGAAAACATACATGATTCTTTTTTGTTATGAATCGGCATTTTTAGCTATGATTTAAAATTGTCTTGTAATATTCCCCATTCTTTCCAGCTTGAATCTCAATACTAGTAAACAAAGAAGTGAAAGAACGGTGTTTCAGAATTCTTTAATGTAAGTCACTACAAAAAAGACTTTCGGAAGCATGTCTAGCCAGTTTTCAAATACCTGCATATCACTTCATAAAATCCTGATTACATGCACGAAATTCAACTACATCGGAATAATCAGAAAGCAAATAGATTAAATATCTATATTATATACATTAATTTTCAAATCTGACCTTGAAGGTAGTTATGTATGCTCAAACTGCCAAATACTCTGCACACCCAAACTTCGTACAACAATTTAAACCTACAAGTAAAGTGTAACCCCTTCTCCCTTTCTTCTCTAACAGAAATTCAATTTCCCTTTCTTTCCCTATAACTGAAGTGTTCCTACTTATTAGGCTTCTACCTTCTGTTTTAGTCCTTCATTTAAGAGGCTGTTTGGGTTAGTTCTAACACGTTTTCCTCATGTCAGTTATGTCAGCCGCACAAGCTTAAAAATTAAAATTTCTATCATGTAAATTCCTCCTGTCTATTATTTTCATGCACACTGGTCAAACTTTCAATAATGCCAATTCTCCTATTGCATAACAGTCTTATAAACATCTTAAAGTCTAACAGTAAGATTATAAAAGCCCACAGCCTAACAATTCATCTTGTCTCATGGTTTAATTTTAAAAGTAGCAATAAAAAGAAAACGCCTACTATACTGTTGGTCTTTTAATTAAAAATTAAAAGAACCAACAACATACTAATCCAAAGGAAAAAATGGGCAGTTTTCAGCACCATCAAAACTTTTTTATATGAAAGCTTTCTTAGGACACGAAAGACAGTCTTCTTCACACCGTACAACATAGTATTGGAAAAAACTAGGAATACAAAAACAAGACAGCAAAGCTTGACAAAATGCTTAATTCCCTCTTGGAGATACATTCACACGTTAGCATTTCATTACCACCTACTAACATAATACAAAAGACAACATCTATTGTCAAGATCCATTTTATTTGTGAATTTGGAAAGATGATTTTTAAGGTACGTACTAAATATAAGTATATATCATTTCTATATAAATTCAACACAGTCCTTGACAAATATCATCTAAGCCTTATGCTGTTAATTAAATATTAATTGCAATACCATGGCAACAGAAACATTGTCTGTTCTCTTACTGAGAAGGATCTGCTAGAAGAAACATTTGTGTTTCAGAGATAGCATCCACTATTTCCTCTAAGGCTACATGAGTCATCCTTCTCAGATTTTTGCCATCATGTTTTTAAAAATAACATTTTCATGCTTGAGAATTAATATAATACGAAAAAGAAATAATCTAGGTAAGTACTGTACAAGAAATTCTTGCTAAAGCACTCCTGCCCCAGGAAAAAATAAAACAAAATAAAAACATTGTTTTGAATGAGTAGCCAAATTCAGTTTAGAATAATGCGTGGGAAGATGTGTTCAGTTTCGCCTTCTGGAAACTAGCCAGCACTCGCCTTTGGCTCCAGCACCTGCTTCTCAGAGGGCTGAGAAGGGAAGTGATATATATGTTCCTTAAAATCAATTTAACATCTTTGATTCTTTCACCATCATTTTACAGAGGGCACAATGAACGAACACTTGCTACCGACTCAACTAAATAAATATACATTTCAAATACCAGCATTGTCAAAATTATTTTTTTTTTTTCTACAGCTGGATACTAGCAAATAGAACAGAAGTTGTAAAGCATCTTTTACTAGCACTCTAAATTAGGCAGAAGCGGGTGATAAAGGATAAGCCTACCTTGCTGATGGCAAAATATTTTGGGACATTGTCTAACAGTAAAACTTAAGAGGATACAGTAAAATGGAAAGACTAATTTTCTATATAATAGAAATATATATATAAAAAATTAATATACATAAATATATAATATATATTTTTTATAATTTTCTAAAATTGAGTATTTGCATTATTAAGTATTATATATGTCTCTTACCATCTTCATTCAGGAACAATTTGTTGAATCTTAATCCACTAGGCTCTTTACCAACATATCTGTGCACGTACTCTGTGCCAAGATCATTAACAGCAATAGCGTATTTCAAAGGCTTTACACAGGACTGAAGACAAAATGGAACTTTGGTATCGCCAACAGAATGCCTGAGAAAAACACAGATGAAGATGTTTAAAGTTTCCCGTTCACCAGCTGTGGCGAGTAGAGACTGTTAACAAAAACGCCCAAAAAAAGAAAAGCAGATTATTACTGAGTCTCATATTGAAAAACAGGACAAAAAGATGTAAAGGTTTTAACAATAGCCTCCATAAGCTAAGCATAACAAAGTCACTTGCTGGTGATTACTGCAGATGTAACAAAATAAAAGCAAGTTCAAAAATGGGTTTGTACCAGAGCAAAAAAAAAAAAAAAAAAATCACCTCAGAGCTCTTACTATTGCACTTACCCTACTCAATTGCAAACCACATACTCAAAAGGGCATGACCTGAATATAGCCACTATACATATTTATGTCTATACTAACAAAGATGAGATACAACTCAGTTTTAGAATTCGAGGGCAATAATTAAATATCTGTATTTACATCCCCTTTGATAATGGCATAGGTATTTTATTACAATTATTAAATGCTATCTTTTGGAAGGTTTACTTTCAACATCTAAGTCAGACTGCATCTCGGAATGACTCATACAAGCAGCATATGCCACATCTAGAGCAAAAGGCTCCGAGCAACCGCTTGTCTGATGGCAAATTCAGAAGTGTATTTGCTGCTTTTTTTTTGCAGAAAATGCGAGAAGGTTTCACAGAAACTCACGAAACCATTTTGGCATTACAAAAAACTAACAGTACACAACATTGAGCATTACAAAAATGAGCATTATCAAAATTTTCATTAGTACGTGTTATAATATCCAAAAAAAAGCAAAATGTTAATTTCAAATATTCAAAGAGGACAACATTTTTACTTTCAAAGCTCTTTTACTATAAATAAACTATAATTCAGACACTTAAGCAGGGAGCTGAAAAATACTTCAACTCACTTGTACAGCTCTTCTTCTAGAAATTACAGGGCATGTGGACAATAAGAAACAAACAGAGATCATAACAGATCACACTAAAATGATCCCCAGTCCACAGTCACCATAAGCAAGTCTGATGCTCTCTCAAGAATTCCCGATTTGCTTGGGACACACCAGTTACCTAAAAATTATGGTACTTGGAATATGCAGTATGACTATACCAAACCGCAAGACAGCAGAAACACGCAAGCTGATGAATATCTCACACTGTTTAGACCCAAAGGTGGGCACCCAATAGTTCACCTTGCTTCTCAGCTAGACAGTGCGAGATACTCCTTTACTTTTGGGCTCCTAACTGTCTCTGCTACACTGAGTCGCTATTCAATAAAAATAAAATCACTCAAGACGTATCTAAGACCTATACAGACCCTTATAGGAGAAAATTTAATAAACCTGAAAAGCAAAATCATGATAAGTTCTGTCCAGTCCACATCTTCATTTTCTTTTTAAAGAATATGGATATGAATTTTTTCAATGACGTGTAACAACCCTATAATAATGCTACAATAAGAATACTAACATGTAGAAAAGGAACTAATTTTTAAGTACAACATGACATACAGAAAAAAACCCAATGTAGCTCACGGCATGGGTACTACTAGTAAAGCCCTTCAACTGCCACGGATTTATATTACATAAGCATTGTCTCTACCTTGTCCTTTGGTAATCACTGAAATTACCTACAGCTTCATTACTGTGCTTGGATCGTAAGCACAATATAATCTAGCTTTAAACACACAGTATTTACAAATACTATGTAAAAATATTTTATAATAATAGCAAAATAATTAAGCTTAAACAGAGAAGTTGAAATAATGTTAAGACAGATGACCAAGTGGATTTCACTTCTTAAAAGACTCCAATAAAGCTTTTTCTTTATTAAACCATGAGGTATCATGAAGTGCTGCGTATCACAGAATACCTCAAGTTGGAAGGGACCCATAAGGATCATCACATCCAACTCTCTGCTCCTTGCAATACGTCAGATAGTTTAAATAATTGAAACAGCAAAATCTAGAAGTTAGACTATACCTCTGTCCATCCACTGTGCAAAGTGAGACACCCCACAAATCAGGGCTGAACTTGGCCAGTTGTGGAATATAGTCAGCAACCTATCACAATGTGAAATAAAACCAGAGACATTACAGCATCCAAAATATTTAACTATATGTTAACATATTTTAATTAAAATAAGTGCCAACAGAAACAATACACAAGTCACAACTGAATTATTCCACTAATAATCACCTAGTATATCTAAAACGTCATTACAAATTATTATATTCATTAGATCATTATAGAATAAATTTTTTTTTTTCCCCAATGAAAGTACAAACTTCAGCACATTCTAAGAAGAATCTCTGTTCTGTATTACGGCATGTTTAGCATTTTCAAATCATACAAAGTTTTAGCTTGTAACAAAGTTTGGGGTTTTTCAATTAATTTACTGAAAATAAGCACTAGAATAAACTTTAATTACGAACACAGGCATGGCGTTGACAACTATTTCTGTCACACAACCCAGACAGTTGTGTAGTCTCGCATAATTACTTTTTTTAGACTAAGTTTAGTCTGACAAGTTATATAGCAGTTTTACAGTTTATGTAAAATGAAGAATAATGATATTTTCTCTACACCTCAAAATAGTAAAAGATCATTAGAGGCAAGGAGCTTTATTTCTAAGACAGTTTACAAGTTGCAGACATAACTGAACTTCCAAAACTATTTATCAAGTTATCAGTTTTACATTTTGCTATAAACATTAAGAAAAGATCTCTCTACTTAACAAATATATTTGGGTAATATCAACAAATCTACATAAGTTTGAAGCAGAATTTACAAACAGGTTACCTTTCCTCCAGATTGTTTTTTAGCACTTTCATATAACTCATCGATATGTGAAGTAAACGACATAAAATCTGGAATGACAAACTTCCTCCTGAAAGCTTGAGTAAGCAACACAATATTACTTTGTACACACCTGCAAAGAGTTAAAAAAAAAAATTGTTAGTATTTTGACAAAGTGCTGTCAAAAAGCCTACCTAAACAGCAATTACATGCTATTTAAATAAGCAACATCAGTCCCTTGGAGTTATATGCCTATATGAACAGAACTTTATTGGAAAGACTTTTCAATTTTCCAATCCATAAGTTATAAATAATTTAAAAAAAATATTTAAAATTGTTCCATTGCGTTTGCTTTCATGCCTTTTTATTTAAGGCCCTTTTTTGAAGTTTCAACTGTAAGCTTGTACTGCAAGGTACTGTCAACTTGCCTTCAAGTAGCATCTACACTTGCAAAAGGGATCTAAGCCACCCAGTTCCTAGGATTAGGACACGTGACAGCCGTCTAACCCAACCCTTGTCCAAAGAGTGATAATTCCAGAGTTAGATTGGACTTCTGAGGCTCAGGGTTGGCTTCTCTCTTTCCAACTGGTTTCACCACAAACTGAACAAGACGACTGCCAACAGACCAAACTGGTGTGAGTTTCCACTCTAACAAGAGCATATCCCTGAGGAAGTACTCAGCAACATCTTCTAAACTAAACAAAAGTTAACAGTGACCAGTACTGGAAGTGTCTTGCTTCAAACTATCACCAGTTAAGGAATCTTCGCTGCTTTTTAACCCACAATGCATTATCACCCACACCCTCTGAACATCAGCCCATCTGCTACATTTAGGAAACTGATGAGGTAAAAAGGAAAGGACTTATCTAGGAGAAACAGAAGGAGGGAAGGATCAAAACACAAGCTGAGACACACTGCTAAAAGTAGTGTGCCAGTGGGTGGGGGGTGAGCAGGAGCTGGGGTGGAAATCGGGAGCCATTATCAGGTCAGCTGAAATACAACCTGATAAAGGGTATTAACAGCCCTATCCCAGTGCAAGGAAGAGAAAGGGAGGTTTAACACCAAACAAACGATTTCCTTAACACCCTCATACTATGCAGAAACGAGCTGTTAATTCAGACAAATGGAAAGTTAACATCTACGCCCATATTACAAACAAGCACATACCCTTCCAATTAAGACTTGTAATTTTTTTAGGGAAATACTTTCAGTTGGAATAGATACTTCCAATAATCCTATTATTAAAAGTCATTATCAGTTCAAAATTAAGTTGCATGAAGACCAGTGAACAGACAGAATTATCTTCCCTTTGAACCCCCCTCTCTTTTTTTAAAGCTTCAGTTTGAACTCCTTTGTACTTAGGAAACTTTATCCCACATTTAGCTGACAAGCATTTCAAATGCTGGAATGCACTACCCTCCACAAGTGAAAGAGAAACAGCGGAGAAGTTTCCGTTGTACAAACCGGTATCTTAAGAGTCACTCTGTAATAAGCTGCTTTGATCGTCTGTTAAAATAGCAATTGAGTTGGTTCTGTTGTAATTTGTCATGCTTATCCACTCCTTTTTTTACATATCTTGCAGAGAAATCCTGTCCATTTCTGTTCCCTGCAGCCTCCAATTACAGTTATCTACTCCAGGTGCAACAACCCCTTTTCAAAAGTAGCAACAGTTCACGGCAGTGACACATGCTGAAGGAAAAACAATGCACGTAGGCACTAGGCTTAACCTTCGGATGCACTTCTACATTGCCTGAATCACCTGGATAGCATGAAGAACTCTTGTAAGAAAAAAAAAAAAAGTTCACCTAAACCTATTAGAGCAACTCAAGAAAACAAAGTGTGGAAAACAACAAGGAGGCAGTATGCACTGAAATACAGTCCTCTGATATAATATTACATTTCTGAAACAGGAAGGGCATTTATATGCTTACCAATTCACACCAAGTCTAGGATTCAATAATTCAAGCATTTTAAGCTCAAGATTGAAACTCACTGCAGAAATAGCTGTGCTGGCTAAGGACATTACTTATTTCTGCAAGAAGTTATTGTTCCCAGACTTCTGCCAAGCTCGGTGTCCGAGTATTTACCCCAGTACTCCTTAACCCAGGCAAATCATATGAATTCACAGGCATTAAGTATGGGAGTTCAATTAATCTAGACAGGTATTTGGAACAACTACTGCATTGACAAGAGGACAGGGTCTCAATAAGCTTCAGTGAGCAGTAATATTTTCAGTCAGCAGAGGAAACGAGCCTTGACAGCCTCTAATATTCTGCAACCAGCATTCGTCCCCACTGGTTTGTGTTCCAGGTAACCCTTCAGAGACAAATGCTCTGAGGCTCAGGAGAAGCGGAGCAGTAGGAAAAGGAAGGAGGAATTTAAGTAAGGGAGGAATTTAAGTAAGTGAATATATTGATAAATAAAAATCTTTCTACAGCCAAATTTTACTAACAACGTAGCCCTTACCCCCACATACTCTAATGGTGTTCAGGACAGATACACTAAAAACCTCCCACCTCAAATTCTTCCATTTCTCCAGACTTTATAGTCTCACCATAAAAATTCTGTCTTGCCAAATCCCAATCCAAGCACTTCTTCCCCCATTTGAAAACGCGTCTTTTCAAACTATAAAACCTCCCTGAAACATTTGGGTTAGGAAGATTAAGATCTATAATAACTTTCACTGAAAGTAACAGTTTCTGGTTGTTTTTGGAAACTGAATCTTTGGTCTCCAGCATAAAGTCAGGATCACTTTGTTTCCTTTATCATACAACTTGTTACATTTTCCTTTTTTTTTTTTCCCCCAAGTTCTGGCTGGGCTTGCTGATTATTGCTTCCCTACACAAAGTAAACATCTGCTAAAAACAGCATCTGAAGTCCCACCAACTCCGAAGAACCGTTAGGCCATCTATATAGCTGAATGGACACCTTTCTGTCATGTTTGAAAAGCTGCAGTATAAACACTACAGAAAGGAATGCAAAACTCCATTTCCAACTAGCAAGACTAACTTTGTAGAAGTGTTCCATATATTCAGACATTTTAGAAAGACAAAAGTGACATTATTTTGACAAAGGAGGTATTAACATTATAACATAGCAGAAGTCCTCTACATCTGTCAAAAGCTTTCTAATTGCTCAAGCAAATAGGATGAAAACATTTATTAATACCGGGGTTGAGCATATCTAAAATGAAAGTTTTCCCTCAGGATTTGCTACACAGAAAACTGAGAGCAGCAGAGCCACTCAGAAGCAGATAACCTTGTTTGAGGTCCCGCATCAGAATGTCAGGTTTATGCCTAGAACGCAACAGCCCCAGATTGCTGCTTCCTACCTGCAGGTCAGGGAGATCTGGCTACCAACACCACAGTTCCCGGTCAATAAAGCTGGACAGACAGCACCTTGTGACAAAGGCTAAGCCTACAAAGCCAAGTTAGTTATTCTGAAAAAGAACTGAATTTAAACCTCAGAGCTGTAACTGTTAGTCAGTCGCTATCATCTCACTCAAATTTACACCATTTTTCAACATAACTCACTCAATTCTGATTGCCTCATGCCTTTCCTTCACCCTCCCCTCCACTGACCAAAATATTGTTAGTTAAGACATACAGCTTTTTGCAAGTCTCCTACTTTTTCTGTTAGCAGTGAGCTGTGAGTTGAAGGAAAAGCTAAGACGAGTAGGAGGATCTCTTACAAAGATTATTAGGAATTTTCCTACAAATTAGCTACAACGTCATAGAAACATACCTATAAAGTAGGATAGGTCAAAACGTGCACGCTTCATGAGGAAGATTAGCACGTACAGTCTTCCTATGTGTTAAGTTGCCTAAGTTTCATCTGCCAACAGTCGGATAGTACTAGTACTACTACTTTATTAAGTATTACCACAGCTAGGGTACAAAAAAAAGAAAAAAATTCACATAGCAAGCTAACTCGCATGCTGCGCTGCTTTCAGTAAGCAGGCTGTTCTCCACAACGTATCATTCATGCTACAAAGACCACGTGTTATGTTCTACAGATGCAACATGAACAGCTAATTCAAGAAATTTGTCAAGCGCTCTCTCTGATACGTGCACCAGTGAAGCCCTCAAGAAACTCTGGAGATGAAAGATTAAAAACCCAAACTGTTCTGCCTGTAACAGGGAGACTTTTTTCCACATTTTTATTTAAGTGGAAAGTACTGTTAAGCCAGAAATCTTCAAAGGAAAGCAATTTTAGTCAAATTGGAGTCTAACGTTTAGAACAACTAAAAAGGTGCTTAAAGTTCTATTACAGAGACAGGCAGCGAGCTAAAATATTTTACAGGTAATTTCTACTGGACTCAATTGATTTAGTCAAGCTTATGCTACCACTACTGTATGTCACTTATCCTTGATGCTTTATTCTATCCATCAGCTTTGGATTCAAATTCAACAGGAGAATTACACCACTGACTTTTACGTGTAGTGAACTGAAGCTTCAAAGTCCTAAGGTAAGTAACAGCTGAGTAGACACATTATTACATTTCACACCTTAAACACCTGGAAGAGAACAAAAAAATACAGGAATCCTTGTACAAGTCTCCACACAGCAAATGCAGTATGCCTAGGGGAACAGATAACTGAAGTTTGGGGAGTTTTAATTTATAAAAAAGGTTAACACCTGCTGCTGCGAATGAAAATCTACTATGTGAGAAGAGATTCACCTCTCCACCCTCTGCATAGTCTTTATGGTCAAAACTCTTCCTACACAAGAAGCAACCACATAAGCTTTCCACAAATTGTCATAGTAACAACCACTCCTCTAAACAGGGGATCACGGGCATTATAATATTCAGCCCTCTAGTTAGCAATCACTTGTCCTTTTTTAAATATAGAGCCCTTGCCAGAAATGTAATTCATAGTTCACTATTACAAACAAGCCTTCTACTATAAACGTAATGCATACTAGCAAAAGCATTTCCTTTCCAATCCAACCATACTCCCAGGAAGGTTTCTGACTCTAACAATTTAGAGCTGTGCTGACAAATAACCAGTGAAGACCTGGTCTTGAACTTAAATACAGAAATTAAGTTAGTCCATGTTGTATCTTTAAAAAGTATCCCACATTTGATTAAGGAGTTGACTGGTTTGTTATTTTGTCACACACAGAGACATTCATTTTTTCTCAATGTACTTCCAAAAATGTTTATATATATTTAAAAATATATATCAGATACACTTTCTGTTTATATAAACTATGTAAACATATAATATAGTATAAGCATATACTGCGTACTATATATTTTATATACTTATATGTATATAATATGTAAACACACCTTTTTTATATACTTACATATTTTAAATTGTAACTGAGAGGAAATAGAACTAAACAGCATTAGCTCACAAATTCAAAAAATGCTACAGAACAACAAAAATTAACCAATTTTGATAAAAGTATACTCTTCATGAAAGAATCAAGTTTTAGATATTATGTCATTTACCCTGTAAATGGAATAAAAATATACACTGAAAAAAAATAAGTCTACAGATTTTATTTCAAGATTTAGGAGCCTCTAAACTTACAGTCTTTTGGCAGACAAAAACTGTAAGTAGAGGAGCAAAGGAGTGGGCTTGGAATGAACTGAAGACAACCTGAACAGTGCTTATATTGTTCAGTTAACTCACCACAGACTTTTCTTACAAAAAAAAAAAAAGTATCATTGAAATATGGCACATAAATCTTTTCCAAAAAAGACCAAAGCAGTATCTACAGTACCAACTGCTCTCATTTCTACATATCTTGAAATTTAACTTCACTGTATTTTTTTAATATACTCACTTTTAGAATTAACTACATACATACTCACTACATCTCACTACAAAGCAGCAGCATCCTGAACTTCAGATTAAAAACTGATGATGCAGCGAGACAGAAGTTTTATGTACTCATACTAAATACTCCATGCTGCATCGATTAATTTATTTGGCATCTGATCAAGAGTTGCAGTATGGGGTCAGATATACACGCAAACAACACTGATACAATAAACTCTTGCAGAGATCACACAATCTGTCTGCTGTGTGAAACCAGAGAACAAACTCATATGAAGACAGCATCAGTAGGAGCGTGTGTTTGACTCCCCTTCTAATTACACTTTGATTTATATACCTTATGTCCCTCCTAAGACAGCAGTCGGTAACACACAGACACCATTCATTGAGAATTATACATTGACAGAAAGCTTACTTTTTAAAAAGGTCTTTGTCCAGCATAACACCATCTGAAGTTGTCTGAAGGGTCAGTCTTAACATATCCATGCACTCTTTCAATCGGGGATCAGATGTGCGTAATCCTGTAGATTTGAGTGCCTAATACAATAAAACAATAATTACTAAAATGAAAAAATACGCTTTTACAATCAAGTTCTCCA
The DNA here is from genome assembly GCF_964199755.1 of Larus michahellis. NCBI lineage: Eukaryota > Metazoa > Chordata > Aves > Charadriiformes > Laridae > Larus > Larus michahellis. Next base: position 24,244,765 of record NC_133902.1, on the reverse strand, counting down.
CTGCTCGGTCTCATTTATCAAGATAAGAGACAACTACCACTGTGTTATCAACACAGAGACACTCTGACACCTTATTGATCCTTTTGCCATTTCCTTCTGCCACTTTGACTGCATCTGATGTCAAAGAATTAACATCATTTGAAATCCACAGTGGTCCAACTACATCTTTACACAAGTGCAAATACTACCTGCCATGGACACAGATGCTTTCAAGCATGCTCTTTTGCGCAGCAGAGAAGTGAATAACAATACTAGTACACTCATTCCCTTAAGTACAGAAACAGTGCGGGGGGCGGGGGGGGGCAAATATAATTACATTCCTTGCTGCAGCTAGCCATGTATAACAGAAATTCTTTGCTTTGTATTCTTGCATTTAGAATGTTAGAAATAACCTCATAGTAGTTAGCCTTCTACAGCACTCTGGAACAGTAAACTTACAGTTATGAATTTATGAACTGGTATTTTTTCTTGTCCTTCTGCAATAGTATAGAAAAGCAGATCTTCTAAGCTCGGAAGGAGACCTTGCTTCACTTTACTGAAAAAAAAAAAAAACAAACAAAACATGCACAGATTAGTTTAGTGCATATTTTTATTTACACACATTTTTGCATTACTCACAAGTAAACATATTTTCACTACTAGTGTAACTACTACCATTAATTTCAAAGAATGCTTTCACCAATGAACACAAAGCTTACTTCAGCTTTAAGTAGGGAAAAAATTGTACTATTAAGAGTAGCACGCATACACTTCATAATAGCAAACACTTAACTGCAACATAGCCGTGTTTTTACTGACATACATTTATTGCTAAGATTATATTTAGAATTCTTTTGGAGCAGCTTCATCACATTTCCCTCAATGTTACAGAGGATACGCACGTTGCTTGCACAAAGACTAAAGTATTTATAAGACTCAAAGACCGACATGACTCATAATAAAGCTGTAAGAGAAGACTGACCCAATGACTCCACAGGCGAGAAAAAGGAAAGAGATGATGAATGTGCATTATTTTCTTCAAATTAGTCCTGGTTTTAGGAACTCCTAGAAGGAGTCCTAAAGCCCTTGTCCTTCTAGAAGCTTATGGAAGCCTCAACAGTTACAGGGAAAGCAAGCAAAGCCATCTGCAGCACAGTACAGTAACCTGAACCACCTCCGGCACCAGCAGCAGTAACTCTCATGGTGTGTACTTGGCAGAGGAAGTTAACATGCAGCACAGATACATCTTTAATGGTCACTATGTTTATCAGTGTAAACACACTGGCCCTCAAAGAGTTCCACGTGTTAGCTATTTTACTCTGAGATATGCTTCCTGTATGCCCAAGTTTTTCTGTAACTTCCATCTCAAACTGAAACGTGGAGGAAACCTACCAGATCAAGCATCAAGAAAGATGAAGCATCAAGATTCCAAGGAGAAAGCTCTAATACTGACAGCTTTCCCTCAAAGCCTTTGGAAGTTCTCTAAAAGTTTAACCTCAGAGTTTTGCCTTTCCTTGATATTCCAAGGGACCCCGCAGCAGGCAGGAGCACAGGCCTGTACTCAGTTTTTTACTCAAGTTCTTTACTAAAACTTACTTCCCTGTAAGTACGGCATCATAGCATACAGCTGGAATGTACACTTCCAAACTGCTAGAGGCAGTGATAGCAAAGGGCTTCCAATCTACTCTTTTGGTCCCCTGAAGTGCTTGGGTTTGTTTCTAGACAAAGCCAATGTTCTGATGTTTGAGAGACAAAAATAAACAAGCACAAAACAAAACAGTTCTCTAGTAAACGTAGACATAAACTAAAATGCAGAGTATGCAGTCTTACGTTATTTTAGCCATCAATTTTAAAGCTCAATCTTATGATCTAATAATATCAGCAATGCTTTGTTTCTATACTGTAATATATAAAAGTTATTGCCCAAAAGTAGAACACTCAGTAGCAATTTATCTATTTTTATGCATGCGTGCACATGTGTACCAAAAGCAGGTGTAAGTTCTAATCATGAAATTTTTCACGAGAGTAGTTATTCTTTGAATATTGGTAGTCAGGGTTATAACTACAAAAATAAAATACTACAACTAAGGACAGACCCTAGGTAGGCCAACGCAATCTTACAGGCTGACATTTAATCCTCCCTCTTCTCCCAATACTAGCTTACTCTAGCCCAACAACAGGTCAGATTTATGATTATTTTTAATAAAAATCTGATTATATCCAAATACTCTTTAAGACAACCTTTAGATAGCACTCACCTCCCTCCTTTCCTCATAACTAGCAGTGAAAACCAGCAGTAAAAATCTCACTTCTCATTTTCCAATTTATTTAAAACACTGTACTTACATACTGAGAACAGAAGACAGCTTTGTAAGCCAACAGAACTTTCCTTGTCTTCCAGTCTGGATTTTTTTTTTTTTTTTAAATGATGCTGGATGACTAATGCACAGACAAGCAGGCAATTCAACCAAGACAAACACTTCCAACTACCTCAAGCAAATTACTGAACACCCTTTTTCCTAAAGAAAATTCAAGTCTTCCACACAGCACATTGCACTTTCAATCTTTTGAGAACAGTATGTCCAGTCAAGCCAACAGAACCAGAATTACTAACACACCAACGAAAGCTTCATCCTGTATCTGCATCCTAACTCTGCAGCTACATACTTTGTTTTTTAAAGCTATGCTGAGTTACACCGTCTACACCCCTACGTTTTCCCCATTTACGCAGAGCATGTAACTAAGCTCCGCAAAGCATCGAGTTTTAAGGAATGTCTCTGCTACAAAGCTCGTTACTGGATTGCTGAAGGTCTGACTGAGGAAACTTTCATACCTCACTTTGACAAAAGAAGCCGGCAAACAAATTGAGAAATTTTAACTGATAACCTATTTAATTACAAGATTCTGAACTATTACTCAGAATTTTACATCTGTTCCAAATGTGGAATTTCTATCTGGAAGGGTGCAGAAAAAAAACAAACCCTCAGACATTTGACCAAGATTTTTATCTGCCTCTTCATAAGATTTTAATCTATTAAAGAGATGTGCACCTTTCACAGCATAAATTCTCTCTTGACATAGTTTCCATATCTTTCACATCTGCTGCTGTTCAATATTGGGTCAGTCAGCCTAATTTAACAATGGATCTGCACTGACTGCCAAAGCAAAGAGGATGGCATTCAATATATTTACAGAAAATTGCTTTTTGTCAAATAGTCCATCTTTTGATAAAGTTTATCAGCTAAATAGAGGTGAAAAGGCTTGCTCTGCAGTTTATCAGGTCAGTGATGTAAGTAACTAATGTTTGCTTAACCTAAAAGCTATGTTTTGGCACTGGGAGCACACTTAGCAAGATAGTGCTGTTCAGCACACGGTGTAAAGAGCTGTTTTTCAAGTCAGGGAACTTGCAGTTTCCACAGCTGATTTAAAGTGGTAATTCCAGTTTATTCCATTTCAAGAATAATGACTTTGATACTTATTTCCCTTCTTTAAAAAAAAAAAAGAAATTAAAATTAAGCACCAGACTACTACACAACTAGACTTCTCCAGTGGTACTCTCATCTGTGGGCTAGAATACTGGTGAATGCTCCACACCGCTCTTTAAATATAAACAGAATACAGGAGTTGCAAGCACAAGGACTTTGTAGTCCTTAACGTTCCTTCCTTCAGCTCTTCCTTTTGCATCAGCACAATGCTTATACCAGATTCCACACAGGCTTCCATTTTAACAAAAGCGGAATTATGATTTCTACAATGTAAAAGATTAAATTTCAAATACAATGAAACACTCCTACTTTGTACTTCAAGATGTAACTGGCAAAACGTAAAACAGGATTCATAGAACAAAAGATACAAAGATACGATACTGCTAATAATAGTTAAAGACTCATTATTAACAATAAGACACCAGTCATAAAAATACAAGGTCACAACTGTCACTAGGGGGTCCCTCAGGGGTCTGTGTTAGGTCCAGTACCGTTCAATATCTTCATCAATGACATAGACAGGGGGACCAAGTGTACCCTCAGCAAGTTTGCAGAGGACATCAAGCTGAGCAGTGTGGCTGACACGCCTGAGGGACGGGATGCATCCAGAGGGACCTGGCAAGCTCGAGAAGTAATCACATCAGGTTCAACAAGGCCAAGTACAGCGTCCTGCACCTGGGTTGGGGCAACCCCAGTATCAATACAGGCTGAGGGATGAAGGGATTGAGAGCAGCCCTGCCAAGAAGGACTTGGGGGTACTGGTGGATGAAAAGCTGGACATGAGCCAGCAATGTGTACTTGCAACCCAGAAGGCCAACTATATCCTGGGCTGCATCAACAGAAGCGTGGCCAGCAGGTTGAGGGAGGTGATTCTGCCCCTCTACTCTGCTCTGGTGAGACCCCACCTGGAGTACTGCATCCAGCTCTGGAGTCCTCAGCACAGGAAAGACATGGACCTGTTGGAGCGGGTCCAGCAGAGGGCCACGAAGATGATCAGAGGGCTGGAGCACCTCTCCTATGAGGACAGGCTGAGAGAGTTGGGGTTGTTCAGCCTGGAGAAAAGAAGGCTCCGGGGAGACATTATTGAGGCCTTTCAGTACTTAAAGGGTGCTTATAAGAAAGATGGGGACAGACTTTTCAGCAGGGCCTGTTGCAATACAACAACAGGTAATGATTTTAAACTAAAAGAGGGAAGATTTAGAGTAGATATAAGGAAGAAATTCTTTACTATGAGGGTGGTGAGACACTGGCACAGGGTGCCCAGAGAGGTGGTTGACGCCCCATCCCTGGAAACATTCAAGGTCAGGCTGGACGGGGCTCTGAGCAACCTGATCTAGTTGAAGATGTCCCTGCTTACTGCAGGGGAGTTGGACTAGATGACCTGTAAAGGTCCCTTCCAACCCAAACTATGATTCTATGAAAGCTGCAAGGGCTACAGTTGGCAGCCACTCTATCTAAAACAGGCATCTTGAAGAAGTTGTCATCATACTACTGGTAACAGATCTCCAACTAAAAGACACGAACACCTGTCAAGTCACTAAATAACCACTTTCTGTCCACTTGCATGCTTAGACGCTGATCCCATTAACAGTGGGGGATAACCATTTACATGAGAGCTTACAAAATTCAGACAAAACTACGTATTTATAAACTTAGACCAAAGACGGACATGTTTTGGTAGATGTCAAAGCATTTATGGTAAAAACAAGAACTGTTGCTTCAAAACCTTAGCCTCGAAGGAAGTTATGAAAGGTCTAAGGAAAAGGCATTTCTAACAGTTACCTGTAGCTGCAAGTACTATATCCACACTCCAACAGGAGTAACAGTGAGACAAACCACTGCCTGGTTACTATACAGTTATTCTTCTGGAATCTGGACCAGGTGCAAAAGCAAGATTAATTTTAAGAAGTATCTCCAGAGTTCACCCCTGTCCTTAAAAAGGAGTACTACCACTCCCTTGTCATTTTAAGAAAAAAAAATTAATAAAATACCTTAATTAAACATTTTGTTATATTCCATATAATATCCATCAGTAATGCCATTTAGCTCGACTTCAAAAATCAGGGTTGCTCACATGTTGCTCCTTCCTCTCACCTTAATCAAGGCCTTTGTAATTTAGAAATAGCTTATACTAAGATAAGCTATGTTTGATCCTACTACTGTCCAGCATAAGATGTAAGAACAAGAATGTACACTTATATTGAAAGTAAAAGTGAACGATGCACAGTTATATCAAAAAGAGAAGTAAACGCTATTAAATACCATACAAGTTTATAATTTAGGACTGTACTGGGTTATTGTGCTTTAAGTATTTAAGCATGAACACAGATATGATTGCATCTTAATCCACCGCCTTCATAAATCAAAATTACCAGTCTATAACCACTCTCAGTTTAAGCTCAAATATTCTTCCTTTCCAAAATGTATTAAGTTTCAGGTGGATACACAGAGTGAAGGCTGGATAGCAGGGATAAGGAGGTGGCGGAAGATGTTTAGGAAAAAAATGCACAAGGGGATCTGGTTATGCAATGGAATACTAGTTATTTCATCAGCCACCAGACCTCATAATTTATTCCCTCTACGAGGAATTAAATTGTTTAAATTTCTGTACAGTCTTTGCACAAAACACTTGAGGTTTTCACTTGCAATTCCTGCTCTCTGCAGATGAGGATGTTAAGAAAATAAATGAGCAAGAAAATCTTAGTGCTGTCTTTTGACCCTGTAGGTTATTCCAGCCTCCTAGAACGATGACCTTACAACCGAATAGAAAAAAAATAATCCCCCAAAACAAACAAAAAAAAGAAAGCATGAAAAGAACTATTGTCTTCCCAGTTGGGTCCACAAATCATCTGCCAAACACAAGTCAAATGTTATATACTGATGGACAGCAAAGTGCAGGAATCGGCAGAACACACAGACTACACTGACTTAGCCCAGTTGCCAATTTATTCCAGAAACCAGTCTTTTGAAGAAGTTCACTTTTCCTATGAATCCTGCACTCTGTCTTAATATAGCAAAGATTTCCACATGTAATGTATCATTTACAAGTGCTTAAGGAAGATTTTCATAATTCTGAAGTAAGAAAAATAAGAAAGTATCCAGCAGCCTGGCTAATGTGCCACCAGGAATTCCTGCACAGCCTGAACTGAAAAGAAATTGTTTTCAGCTTTTTCCTTGTTCATAACTATATGCTGTATGTTTTATAAAATTGTTCCTTGTTCATTTTGCAGTAAGGCTCAAAGAACAGGCATCTGACTTTCAAATGCACCCTTTTGTCAAAAGCCAAAAATGATTCAAAGTGTATTAAGTGGTTTGTGACTACATAGCTTTACCAGACATATTAGAAATTACAGGATTTCCCTAACTGATGCTAGCTGTAGGAAGCTCTTACAAAAGCTCAGTTTAAGAAAATATTACCTCTTTAATAAATCACCTTCTCAACATCTTCAAAAAACCCCTCACAGTTGGCATCCTGGTTTTTCCCAAGTTTTTAATGGTACTGTCTGGATTTCTCATTGAAATCTGAAGTACCTTTATAAACCACACCTACTTGAGCCACAGCTGAATAATATTTTGTTTCAAAACATTACGCGTAGAGCTAATTCAAAGAGGAGACTTCATACACATTGAACAATAGCATAAATATAATAATAACACACGTGATTGTGTATTATATTGTATATGGTTAAGTAACCTGACATGCATGCATTTTTAAGGCATTTGACAGCAGAAATAAACGATGCCTTTAAAGAAGACTATATCCTGTTGGAACAAAAAGCTGGAACCAAGCTGAGCAGCCAAGACATTTGGTTGGGAGAAAGGGGAAAAGAAGATAGCTGCCATGTCAAAGGACTACAAATTCATGCTAAAAAAAAAGAAAACAAAACACCAAAAACCACAATTCAAAAGCAGAACTATTAAAAAGCTAGGGGCTGAGGCCTTCCCAACTGGCCTTGTGGAATCTTTTCTAGACTTCCTCTTAGCATTCGGCTACGAAAGATTTTGCTCAGTGTCAAAACAAGGCCTTATTTCCTCTGTCTTTCGCTTTTTTCATCTAGGTAATAAGCACACCAAAGCCTGGGAAAGCAGCTTGGTTTTAGATTTTAATTATGCCACCCCACAAGCAGCGCAAAAATGACACACGGGCTGCCTACAGAAGAGCCAAGTGGCATGTTCCAAACACGCAGAAAGGAGATGGGTCTTCACAGGGCCTGCAGTTAAGCTGTCAAACTTCTTGTCAAAGGCTATCAGAGATAGTAATTGTACCCAGGTGTTGGGCAGCAGCTTCTCCTTTAACGGCAGGTTCAAACAAGCAAGGGGCGAACTGTCAGACGGGGAGGTGGGAAATGAACAAGACTTTTTCAAAATCTGCAAAACGCTGAGGACTAAGAGAGTGCTAAGAACCATCAGCCCATTTACTTCATCATTATACTCTATCCCGGGTATCCGCTACTATCTACTACGCCTGTCCCTGAACAATTTTTTTAACAATATTTCAGGTTCTAAGTGCAGGAATATTAGCTTCATAAACGCATACAGTCTTATCATTCTATTACCTGCATGTACCTTTGCCACTTAGGGACAAATTAGGATGCCTCAGCACAGGGCCACGTTGTGCAGCACCTATGAACGTGTGTACACATCACTCGTGGGCGGTTAGTATCTGTCCCTGACTGCACTAGATGTAGACGTGGAGAAGAAAGCGCTGCAAAACTTCCAAGGCCGAACTACGCACCCCGTGCACTGCCTTTAATAATTAATGTAAGATGACACAGCTTCCACTTCTCTTGGAAAATATTTTATGCAAGCAGCAGCGCTAGAAAAAGACACACAGATGCAGGCTGCCTCCTCCGAGCCAAAGCACAAACACCCCCCCCCGCACCCCCAGCCTGACGCGGGAGGGACCCCTAGCAGCGGCCGGGGCAGCCCCGAGGGGCTCCTTCCTTCCCCCCCTTCCGAGCCCGCCCTTCACGACCCGCCGGACCCCGCAGCCCCGCACCGCGGCGCTGGCCGGGCGCCCCGACCACCCGCCCGGAGGCAGGCGGCAGCCGGGCCCGCACCGCACAGGCACGGCCCTGATCGACCCCAGCCCGCCACCGGGGCCCCCTCGCGGCGCCCTCCCCGCCGCCCTGCCCTCACACCTGCCGGGGAAAAGAACCCGGCGGCCCCCGCGCCCCACCCAAGGCGGCCCGGCCTGGCCTGGCCTGGCCCGGCCCCCTTCCGCAGGCACCACGCGTGCGAGGGGAAGGCGGCGCTCACATGGCGCCTCCGCATCCCCCGCCGCCCGGCCCGGCCCCGCCGCCCGCGCCCCGGCACGCCCCGCCGCCCCCCTCGCACTCACTTCTCCCCCCCGCCGCCGCCTCCGGCCAGCTCCTTGCCACCGCCGTGGTTATTGTGGCCGCTGTCGGCGGGGGGCTCGCCGGGGGTGGGCGGCGGCGCCTGCGCCCCCTTCCCCGGCTCCTCCAAGGCTCCCTCCGAGCGAGTGCACAGACCCCGCGCCGAGGGCGGCGGCAGCCCCGGGCCGCAGCGGGAGGCGGGCGGGCTCACGCCAAAGGCGGCCAGCGGCGGCGGGAGGCGCCTGGGGCCGGCGCCGGGAGCCGGCCCGCCGCCGCCGGCCGCTCCCGGCGGGCCGAGCAGCAGCAGCTCCCGCAGCAGCGCCGAGCGCCACAGCCGCATCATGCTGCGCCACTTCCCTCCGCCGACTGCCCCGGCCGCCGGCCTGCCGCGCCGATCGCACCCCGCCGCGCCCGCCCCCGCCCGCCCCCATTGGCGGCGGCTGCCTAACTGTCAGGCAGGCGGCGCGCTCATTGGCCAGGGGGGACGCCGCTCCCGGCCGGGCCACGCCCCCGCCGCGGGACCAGCCGCCCGCGGGCCGCTGGGGTCTGGGCGCAGCGGAGCGGGGGGAGGCCCGCGGGCGGCGGGGGCAGATAAGGACGTGGGGGCCGGTACAGGCCGTGGCCCCCGGGCGGAGCGGGGCCGAGCGGCGCCGAGCAGCGCCCCCCGCCGGCGGATGGGCCGCAGGGCCGGGCGGCGGCGCGCTGAGGGGAGCGGCCGGGCGGCGGCGGCGCGTAGCGGGCCGGGGCCGCCGTCCGCACCCGCAGTCACCCCGCCCTTCCCGCGCCTCCATTTTCTGTCGGCCCCGGGTCCTGAGGGGAGGGAAAGTCTGAGTAACCTCCGCCCCCACGCGGGTGGGCCCGGGCCGTGGCCCGGCGGCGGGGAAGGGGCGCGGGGCGAGGCCGGCACCTGCAGGGCGGCGCCGGGAGCGCCCGGGGGTCCCCGCGGGCCCCGTGAAACCGCCCCCGGCGGCGCTTCCCTCCCCGGCGGCCTGTAAGGAAAGGGGCTGGGCTCCGTCGGTGTCAGGTTTGGGTTGCCATGGATACGGGCGATTTTTTATTTTTACGTTTATATAGGTGGGGGCGGGAGCGGAATGCTCCCGCCGCGGAGCCGTCCGGGCGGCACGGCCTGCGGCGGCAGCCGGCCCCGTCCTGCCCGTCGGGCGCTGCGGGGACGGGCTAGGGGAGCAACGGGGTGTTGGAAACAGCCTGAGCGGGAAGAGCGGAGCCCAGAGGCTTTGGGCGAACATTTCTGTTATTGCCCGGGTCCGCTGATGGATTTCCACGCACTTGCAAGAAAAGTTCAATTGCATAGCTCAGTGCCAGCACTCCCTGTGGAGGCCAAAGTGTACAACTTTACAAAAAAAACCCACAAGAAACAACAAACAGGTAAGAAGTAAAACACCTGGACGTCTAGATGAATTGGGTGCGGCCGTTCTTCGTGTTCACGCCGTCAAACACTTCATCAGCGTGAAAATTTTGCTACTGCTCACCTCCAGCTCTCAGTTTGGGAGCCACCGACACATAGTAATGCAATGCCAAAAGCCGAAGTGGGAAGAGTAGCAGAAAAAAAATATAGGGCTGCAGCACAAGGGATAAATGTCACTCCTGACGTATACTTCAGCTTCTGTCATGGCATCCCAACGTGCCACTTGCCAGTATAGAGCATCTTGGAAGTCACGGATTTTGCAGTTACTTGGTGAAACTCTTCGCTCGCATAACCAATTGCTAAATTTGTCCTAGATGAGTACAAATCTGTATTAGTCAATTGTATCCATTATGGGTAACAGTAGAAGAGGAGATCTCTTGTCATCCTACTTCATCAGTAATGCCAACATGGAAACCAGTGTTTAAATTGCCACAGGCTTTCTCTCACTTCAGGAATCATAATTTTCTGAGCAAAAACGTAAATACTTCTGTAGTTCCGAGTCTATTACTGCTAAATTTCCTTGTGAACGATTTCCCCGTCCATTGAGGTTTATTTCTTTTGGTATGTTTATTGTGTTTGGGGGGAGGTGGGGGTGGAGAAGGTTAGTTCTAAGTTAAAATGATCCTCCTGCACACTTTATTGGAAATGTTTAACTCTGAAGATACTGGTATTTTATTTTCCACCCCCCCCCCCAGATCGAAAGTTTCAGCCGCCTAGGCTTAGTAAATTGCTCTTAACCAGCCACGTAAAACACAGAGGGGTTTTTGTTACCTGTTTTCCATGCACTCCGAGTTTGAGATAATCACTATGAATAGGCATTGAGAATAGCCTTTGCTTATATTTACACCGGAGCGCAAATGCCCACAGGAGTTTCTTCTGCGAATAAATTGTCAAAACAGCCATGAGAGTTTTTGGAAGCAGATTTAAAGATAGCTGATAACCTATGCCTATAAAATGAGTCTCAGCGCACCAGTGGTTTTCCTTCTCACTGAACAAGGAAACTTGAAATATCAGTGTGGGACGTGTAATCCTGGCCTACAGTTACATCACATACAAAAATGCAAAGTACCTACAGTTCTCACATACTTATTACATTACCCTGGAACTGCTTCTGGATTTCCATTTGCTAAGTCTTTTTGGCAAGCCAATAACTGCCTCTTTTATCCTGCCACCCAATAATAATATTTCTCATTTTTTAAATTCCATTATGTAAAATGCTCTAAAGATAGAGGTCTCTCGAACACCTCTTCCATTCTCTCTACAGGGGCTGCTGCTGTGTGCCGGAGAGCAAGCACGCTCCCAGCGTGTGCGTTTGGTCACTAATTGAACACACAGCTCTGCAGGCACTTACAAGATTCCCCACTGATTTTTAGTGCCGAGGTGATATTTTCGGCGTGACAGCTGCACTCTTTCACAAGCCAGCTGTTTAGCAACTGACCTGGTTCAAAAACTTGTCTAATTCACCTCTTACACTGTAGTGGGGGGGGAGAAGAAGAATGCAAAATTTAACGAGCCACGTCTTTCCTTTTAGTGCTCTGGTTTCTGTTCTGAGTGTTGCAAATAAGGTTGTGGGAAGGAAAAGAAAAAATACTACATTAACAAAAATACTTGCATCTCATGACGGTACCCCATGTTACACATTCTCACATTCTTGACCCTACGTGAACTCTTTAATGTTACTCATTTCCTTTTTTTTCTTTTTTTTTTTTTTTTTTTTTTTTTACTTTGTATGCTATTGCCTTATTCCTTTGTTTAACCTTTTAGCATCACCCTGTAATCTCCCAACACAAATATTCTTAACACTCACTTCAAGAAATTAATCCTCAGTTTCTCTCCCTGGAATTTCCCTTGTGTGTGTTTTAGCTCCTCAGGGCAGAAAAGGCAAGTTGCTCTGTGTGTGGAACTACAAATACACAGCTTGGGAACAATGCAAAATGATAAATATAGTTTCAGATTCACAAAGTTCAAGGGCAACAGTGACTCATTCCCTATTCTGAGAACTTTTGCTACATAGTTCAGGACATCATTCCTCACTCCTACTATGACTAAGCCTAAGAAGTTTCACCCAGTGATTCTTTCCTCTCCCAAAGGTGCAGGTATACTAGAGAATCTTAATTAAAAGATGGATTTTTTTTTTTTTTTACTTTTAAAATAAGCCATAAAAAATGGAGTAAAGATAACATCAGAAATACATCCATTTGCTTGTGAAAAGTGTTAAACCGACTCTGATTTTTTCTTTGATGCAGGTGTTGGACTGGGCTTTCCCACATCTCAAAGAAACCCCCTTTAGCCTTGCCTCTTGAACAGAGCGCTATTACTCGTCTCTCTGGCAATAGAAGACAGGCCATCTGCTCTGCCATTCTGTGCTTCACACAGTATCCCAAGAGAAACAGAAAATTACAAAAAAAATGGTTTCCAACATAGTGCAAAGAAATTTGAAATTGAAATTCCCTATGGCTCTTATTTTGAGTTGGTTACATAACCGGCGGTAACCATAAACCAATGGTTCTCTTTTTAATTTCCGCAGCTATACGCGTACTTTTGTAAGACAAAAATGATGCGAATTTAAGACAACAGGGTTTTTCTGTAAAGAAAAGGAAAAAAAAGCAAGTTTTTAAAATAGGCGTTATTTTTCAAGTATTTCCCTTAAGCTGTACTGTAGCAAAATATTCCCAGTATATGCCTCTAAAAATAATCCGTATTTCAGCGGGTTTTCTTTCTAAAAGGGGCATAGCGGCGTTAATCTTCTAGGAGAAAGGGCTCTGAAAAGCAGGTGGAAAGAGGTCTTCCCAGTTCAAGCACATGCACTGATACCAGCTTTCAGGAAGGTTAAATCCTCCCATCAGATCGGCAGGGCAGATCTCAGATAAGCAGCAGAAATGAAGGATTATCTTGACTACGACATGAACTGTTTACTTTGCTATTTTAAATGGTTATGTTGGCTTCATTTCATGTGTTGCTGGGTAATGCTTTCTAAAAGAGAACTGAGGACCAGACACTCCAGTACTCCTACCGATTCTAACAGCAGTTCCTAAAATTAATATTTTTCTCTTTTGTGAGGCTAACTTGCTGCACATTTGGGTGACATTTTGATACACATTCAAATGAAAGGTGCTCAGTCACAAGAAATGTTCCCTGTTGGATTGTACAGAGGATACGGAACAGCTTCCTCTGAGCATAGAAGCATAAGGAGTAGATAAAGTTAGGATTTAATGTAAGAAAATTAAATTTAAAATGTTTAGGCGTAATAGCTTAGAAATCCAACAAGGAGGAAAATATTCAGAGGAATAATTTACCTGGAAGGCAATAGTTGAGGGAGTGACTTCAAGTGACAAGCAATAGCAAAAATTCAAAGTCATCTCCCCCATGTAGTGCATCAATGAGCCCATAGCTCGTTTCTCGTCACTCTCATTCCAGGCAAACAGGGGCAGCGAGGAATTCATTCAAAAGAAAGCAACAAAAATATTTGGAGGATTTGCCGAGACTGACATGAAGAGACACAAGGGCCTGAGAGACTCCTAGCGTGATTAAGAGACAATATATTGTGTTTTCTACTGTACATGACAAATATACACAAGAGCAAGCAAATAATAGAAGTAGCTTAATTGAGGATGGTCGGCAAAGTCTGGCACAATTTTTTCTCATTATTTGTTAACCCATTTCCTGTCATCTTCGCCAGCGAGACAGAACCATTGTTCCTCCTGCACGTTATCAGTTACAGCACTCTTCAGATGCAAAATCCTTTCCTCATCAGAACGTTCACCTCCAAAAGCCAACAGCTGACCTACCAGAGAAATATCCCCTGCTGCATCCAGCACACTGCATATTATTTGTGCTACAACATACTTAAATCATTGCGTTACAAAACCCATGTGTTCCACACACGATCATATTCAGTGCTTAATTCTGATGACACCTGCCGAACTGCAGTCCAGGTCTTCATACCACAGCAGCCCAGGAAGTGGATGCAAACTTGGATCTTCTCTTTGCGTTCCTGATCCTCAAATATTAGCCTTGGTAACCTTGTGCTAGCAGCAAATAGAAACAAGGGACAATATCACCTGGCTGCTCCATTGTATCCCAGATGTCTGCACTGAGCCTGCAGGAGAGACCCCAGGAGCAGAACAGGCTGCTCGGGTGGGTCCATAAACTCACACCTAGACGCTTTTGAGAACAGACATGTAAAATTGCCGCCTGCCTTTAAGCAAAGGTCAGAGCACTTAGGCTGACCACAAGCTGGCTTGGCACATACGAAGCTGTGCAGTGCCGGGCGGTCGCTGGCTGACCAGTAACATCTGTACGTGCCACCCCATCCCTGAAGCGATGGAGGTGATGGTGCGCTGTAGCCACACCTTGTCCCGAGTTGGTTGCTTTCAGCTCTGAATTCTAGCACTTTACAAAAAGGCACTTGGAGAGATGCAGTCTTTCAGGCAAAACCACAAGTGCATCCCATTTCACATTCTCATGTAGAAAAACCCTCTCTCACGCAGCTTGTTTTGCCCTTTCACAAATTGAGGTTAAAATTACTTGTAGCCATGTAGAAGCTTAAGCCTACAAGGACACCCAGGCTTAGGAGCAGGGCTACTCATCCTGGAGGAAAACAAAACAAAACAAGTTAAAAGCAAGCAAGCAAAACAAGCAATCAGTCTGTAATGGAAACTGTCTCATCATAAGTGGTAATCCAAATAGTTTAAAAGTTTCCAACCTCCAGACGGCTCCTCTGCAGCACATAAAAACCACCGTGAGTGCAGAGAACAATGCTAGCACCAACAAAACCCCAGCACTTCTGAAATGGCAAACTCATCAGCAAAACCCACATGTTTCTTTCTGCCCTGATATTTTTGGCACCTTCTCATTTCTGTTGCCCCACTGAGGGGAGAGGAATGGACACTTCAGGCAATTTAGGGCTCAGCCTTCCTTTGCAACCACCAGGAGCTGCGAGTCTCCTTGCAAGTTGCAAGACTGTTTAAGTCTTCTGTTGACTTAAAAACAACCAGTCCCATAAAGACTAATGAGAAAACATCCAATGTTTTTTAATTCTTGAAGAATGTAACCTTGAAGGAAGATATCTCTCCCCCCCCGCCATGTAATTCTCTCTTTATAAACACCTAACCTTCTTAAGGAGGTGAAAGGAAGGAGGCAAGGAAGCATAGCAACGCAGAAACTCTTGGTACCAGTGGGCGAGCTGACGTGTTGCTGCTGACTGCGGACACGTTACCAGCAGCGCTTCCAGTAGCACACACTGTACCATCACACTCCAAGGGTATTTAATATTTAGACAAGGACTTTTGAACAGTTCCACCACAGTAGGCCAGTGGGGACTCAAGATTCACAAAACCGAATTGAAAGATTTAAGAGAATGGAGCAATCCAGGTTGTAAATTAGCCTGGATTAAGCAGGTATTTTTTGCTAATAACTAGTTTAGTGCTTAAATGTGTGTATGTTCATCCTAACTTCCAAGAAGACAAACATTCAACATTCTTGTAAGGTATTTTTAGTGCATTTGAAACACTTGTGAAAGCACAAAATTTGTGTTTTTTAGTGTTAACTGCCATCACAGAACACCTTCACACCATCTTTAACTGCTCCGTAATGGTCCATCTTTTCAGGCAGGGATTGAAACCCTCTCACTGAAGCAAGGAGTTGACAGAAAAAACACAGAAGAACAGAATCTCTACTTTTTAAATAGTATTTTTAGCCTGCAGCATAGTTTCCATAGCAGTATTAGACCAAATTATGTGGGCTTCTGCCTTGACTGACTGGCTTGTGCTGTTGAAATTTGGAATGTTTCTAACATTACATCTGGGGGCAAAGTCACCCATTCCCACGCACATGCCGTGGCTTGTCACCGCCTCAGTTGTTCTGAGACAATTATTGAATTGGGTCACGCTGTAAAATGCGTGAGCAAAACAACCTGGGTTAAAAATCGATGAGTGATAATTCTCCTTTCTGAGAAAGAGGAGTCTCACATAATAAATCTGTGAAACAGGTCTCGAGGAGCTTGATTTACACCTGCCATAGGGTGGCTCAAAGGAAGAGCGGTGGCCAAGAAATTCTGATAATTTTGTTTCTCTCTGTATGCTTGGCCTTGTACCACAGGAAAGGGATGTTGTTGGACAACAGACTTCACAGTCTTCCTGTCACAGGCAATTTTTAAACGATGACCAAGTGGCCTGGATATTTTGAATATTTAGATAAAATTTCTCCTGGTTGCTTGGTCAACAAACAGGACTTCAGACAATTAGATATCCTTATAACAGAGCATGAAGCCAAACCAGTTGTCTGTCTGGATGATATGGTTATATTGATTTTAGGAGGAAATACAAGCAATTCTGGAATTACTAGAAAATCCCTTATTCTGTCACATTATTGCACACAAAGTAACCTTCTAATACCCTACAGCAATCACTCAGGACATCATGGGCCTAATTTGAGAACAAATCTAATAGACCCTACCAGTAGTCCATTTGATATGATTATTATTTTTTTGTCTTCAGGCTCTTTGCTATATGTGCTGCATTAGACTAAACTCCCATTAGACACCTGAGGATTGGCTCTGAGCAACAAGACCAGAACCAAGCTGCGGTAGGGAGGATATTTTGTGCTAAAAGGACTTAAATAGAAAAAATGAAAAATGAACTCATGTCGAGTATTTTGGGCCAGAACGCATGCAGAACAGACACATGTAGTTATTTACATATCGATGGTTAAGAAAACATCAGCCAGCCACCTTTCTGTTTCCTCCTCAGCTTTGACTTACTGCATCGTATCTACAGCAGAATTACAAACTGAAGATCAGGCACGTGTCTTCCTATCCATTGTGTTTAATCAAGAAGCTACATCTGTTTTATTTCTTGGACTTTCATCATGTGTATTCTGATGCTGTTCTTTTATTTATTCAGTTTATCTCACCTTCTACATTTCTGTAAGTTTTTCGTCTGGTTATCTGCCTTCTAAGTTGTATCTCTTTGTCTTTCGATTGATATACTTTAATGGACAAAGCATGATCTAAAAAAAATAGTTTAAATAGTGACTCATTCTTGTTTTGCTTTACCTATTAGTTACATTGTTTGATATGTCAACATATTTTATTAATACTAAAGGTGAAATGCAGAGTTGAAAACGCACAAGCAGTAGAATGTATTGCCTCTTTATGCAGCAGTATGATTGAAGAGAAAGGTAATAACTGCTCAGTGTGGCTTACTTAATCTACCTTGGTGTAAAGCCAAATAAAGTCTACCCTTTGAAATAAAAAGTAATTCTTAAACTACCAGTAGTTGTTAATGATTACTAGAACTGGAAAGAATCAATCAAAATCCACATGCTAGTGAGTAATAATCTTTTACAAACATCCTGAACATAGAGATTATACCCTTTATTTTAACAGCTAACAGGCAAAAGGTTAATTTGCATCTCAATAGTAATTTGTATATCGAGAACCATTGACTTCATAAGTTAATGAACTGATACATCCACCAGCTCTGTACAATGACCCTGTACTTTAGGGAAAGCTGAGGGATGTGTGTGGTGGAACGCTGCTGATCGTTTCCCAAGGATCTGGCCCAGTTCTGTATGCCCGGTGCAGCCCAGCTGAATGGCATTCAGCTCTGCTCAGGATTACCAGCAGCTTAAGCGATTGTTTGGAAAAACCATGAGGAACAGTGCTCTTCCCACGTAGTAGTTCTAAAAAAAGATTGCTAGCATTTTTTTTGCATCCCTGAATAGATTGCACACAAATGGTTCCAATGCCGTCTTTGAAACATTGCAGGGAAGAGAAAAAGAATGAGCACCTTTTAATAGTGCTACACCTGTGCTTTCTTGCCTGCTTATTTCTGTCCCCTGTAAAGTTCTAATGTTTAGGTGACAGTTATTGGGAGGCTGGACTTACATCTTAAAAATTGGAAGAGCATTGCACGCATGAGATGAAGGGTAGAAGCAGCGTAGTCACCGGATGGCTGTCACCCAGACAGACGGTCGTGAGCCTGCCGAGTACTGCTGAAACTCAACGCTGGGAATTTAGTGCTCCAAAAAGAGCAGCAGGAGAGCAGACTGGCTTCGGCTCGTCCGTAGCAGGACAAAGCTAGTTTCTCTGCACCTCCGTTACCTACTGGTCTTCTCAGTTCAAGGACATGGGTAATAGGCAGCTGTGCCCTGGAAGTTACAGGTGCAACCTTTGAATGCGTGTTTCAGAGTTCACATATAAAGTCAGGCTGCTTATTCCGGCTGGAACTCGAACTGCTTAACCTTCAACTCTCAGAGGCTTTCAGATCAGAGCTGCAAATGGATGGAGAAGATTATTTCCAAACAGTCTGGCAGCCTGTTACACATTATCTCGAGGCAGAGGGACGTCGGGGCGCACTGTCTCGAGCGGAAAGGGATGTTCTAGGAAACAGTCAGTCCACCGCGTCGTGGCTTGCATGTGTGCAAAGGTCTGTTAAAAGACCGTGTGATGCCCAGAAAGACAGGTCCTTTGCATAAATGCCGCCTTCAAGAGGCTGTAGGAGATGCTAGGCTTCCGCTGAAGACAGTAGGAGAGCTATGGGTTGAAATCTTAGAATTGGGCTGCACGAGAATAAAACTGTTCTTAACTACTTGACTCTTCCTCCCTAAAGAGTTACTTACTTTTTTACCATATAACAATAGAGTGAAGAGAAGAGACAAGCGATGAGGAATGATGTTACTGGTAACCATGAGGTACATAGCATTTTTAACAAAGCTAATTACTTTTAGTTTTATGCAAAAAACCTGTGATCTATGTTCCATAAGTGATCCTATAGAGATGAACTATGTCATATTCTACTAAAAAAAATAAATTCTGAATTCTCTAAGTGCAAGCTTACACAAAAGAGTGAGCATTTAAAGAGGTATTTTTCACTAAACAAATAATCTGTTTACTCTCACTGTTGTGAACCTTTTCAGTTTTTACTCACATTAGTGCAGCTGACTGAACGTATCTTTGCATGGGAAAGGTTTACTTCCGTAGCGTTTTATGCATCCCCAGTAGAATTGGCTACAACACAGGCACATTTTAGCGGCACCGCCAATCTGTTCAGCTTTTGTGCGACATGAGGCAGCGCTCGGGAGACACAGCCCGTCGGTGCCCTGCGTGCGGCCCCAAACATCGGGGAAAAACGGCCTTCCAGAGCTGGGGCTGGCGTTGCGAGCAAGCAGGAGGAGAAATTGTTTAGCAAATAGCCAAACACAGAGGCAAGCTTATAATTTTTATAATTGTCTTTCAGGTCTAAACCTCGCTTAAAGCAGCTGTTCTGAGAAAAAGACAAAGCAAAAAGATAAAGCCCTTTCTGCCATACGGAAGTTCATCTTTCATGAAACCTGGAGGAGCAGATGTTACTGTGTTCCCAGGCAAGTAAAATCTGGAAGGAAATGAACACTATTATCCAGGAAATGGAAGTGATTGGAAGCAGCTGTAAGCTGGAGCCCGCTGGCTCTCCCTGGCAAGTCCGGCAGCTCTTGCTCGTCCCTGCAAAGCGGGGCTTCAGTGTCCCTTTAATTCATTTTACAGTTTTCAGGGGACACCCCAGGAAGGCTGGCTGCTAGCATACTTGAACATTAGTTCAGGGAAAGCGCAGATGCTGTCCTAATCCCGTGTGGAAGCCACAATAGGGTGCAAACTCCGTGTTACACAACAGGGTCCTTTCCCTGACTCAGTGGAAAGGATTTCCTGGATGCCCACGGCGGAGCTCGGCTGGACGCAGGGAGGATACGCCAGCGAGTGGGAGCGTGGCTCAGTCAGTTACACCACGGACATGACCTATCGCAGAGCTTGAAATAAGAGTTACTGGCACTTTTCCATGCTTCTGGGCAGCCTTCCTGCATACAGGACCGACATGCTCGCTGCAAATCCATGCAGCTATTTGACTCTAAACCCCAAGGATTAAAACAGACCCATGCGAGGCTTCCCCTCTGCTTTCTCAGGTGAGCACAGCCAGAGTCCACATACCTGTGCCTGGCTCCTCCTCACCACAAAAACATCCTTCCTCGCCGCTGCCAGAGAAGAGTGCTGCGATCTCTCTCACCTCACAGCCATCTTCAGCAGCCTGGCCAACGGCCGTCAGCACTTCCGAGGAGCTGAAAATAAATGAAGTGGGGGCTTTCAGCAATCTGATAATGCTGCAACTGCACAAAGCAAGGTTTCCCTGCCCCGGTAAAGATGCACGATAAAAGAGGCTACGCTACTATAGCTGTAGCAACACAAATGCAACGTCTTGTGTCTGGAAAGCATTTGCAATAATATGGGTGGCGTTACTAACCACTTGCATTTTTGGATATGCTAAATCATCCCAACAGCTCTCACACAGGGCAAGTGAAAGAGATCCTTTTTTGTTCATCTGGAGGTGAACGTGTCCCCCGCCACGTGTTTATTTCAATACTCAAGCCCTACTGAGAGGACTAACAGGGGTCAAGTAGCCTCATCAGCTGCTTTGGGACATGCAGGCGACATCAGCCACGGCATTGAAAAGGCTGCACGACAATAACAATGAAAGCACGAGTTGTCTTGAGCAAGCTCGGCCATGCTCTCCAACTGGCTCTGAGCCCCAGCTCAGAAGGTCACATAGCTGACATATCATCCTGTGAGTCATCCCCTGATACTGCCTGTGTCCGGCATAACTCATGTGGTTTGGCAGCATCAAAGGAGGTTCCTTCTCCTTTCTTGCTGCCCAGAGTCAATGTTGCCCTACAGAACATACAAGACAGTGAAGCCACCAGAAGACATACATACGGCAACTTGACCATCTTGTTAGTTGTCATCTCCAGACAAGATTTATACCACAAACGTTACTTGCAAAGTTGTCTAGATGGAGAAGTATGTATCAACACAGCCAAAATACACCTAGCTACACCAAAAATAAAGGTTTACAGCCCAGGTAAACTAGCTGACCTATATTCTCTGAAGTCCCTGCTTAAATAGCAGAACGTGTACAGATCTTAGCCAGACTTAAACAACAGACACTCACAAAACACTAGGACAGATGCATGGTCTACACAGCACTGTGGAGTCAGGCCCATTAGGTAATGCAGCTTTCATTCACGGCCTGCACCATTACACCCTCTGAATCTATTCCCCAACCAGGCAGTCAAAGCACTGGAGACATGACTGGCACCCTGACAGCGCTAGGATATTGCCGAGCATCACTCCATCAGATGGGTGCCTGGTCAAAGCCACCATTCTTCTGCAAAACCACCATTTCGCTCAGGCTGGCAGGTAGAGGAGCTAAAGGCACAGCCTGCAGCAGCTGGCTGGAGTCAGCTGGGAAAGCGGGCGCTGAAGACGCGCATAGAAGTGATGGGGTACATTACTCCCAGCGAAAGGCAGGCAGTAAGCTCGGATGCAGTAAATCTTCTGGCAGGAGATGGAGCAGAGGAGGTTCATGAGCAAGGGAAGAAGAAAACAACAAAAAAGAAACCATGCGAGTACATGTGAAAATTATAGTCCTTAGACTAAAGTCAGGCCTGAGCCCCCTGGATTTTGACTAAACTTAAACATGAAAAAAATGCATACACCAGAGGGAAGACATGCTGTTTCAAGAACAAGGTCATGGAACTGACAGATGAAAGAAGCAGAAGTGAGGTGAGATAGGAGTCCCCCCAGCTTGCCAGGCGTGACTCCATCCCTTCCAGACAGGCACTGCCAGTTAACCTGGAGGAACAGATGCCACGTCTGAAAGGAAAACTGCTTCGCTGGACTGTGCAACAGCACCCAGCATGTAATTTATCAATGTAATGACAATTAAAAGATTATGTTAATAGGCAGGTAGCTATAATGAGAATACAGTGACACAGATCATGCACAGTACATCCTTCTAGATGCAAAAAGGAATAGCCACGGTGGTTGAGCAGTCTGTTGACCATACAGACAGACGTTTAAGGTGAGTGCTCAAAAAACAATTTTTTCATGAAGAGCAGAGCAAGTGATAGTCTTACATTTTTTTTGTGCCAGGGTAAAGTGTTGGTTTTCCACAGCATCAGGTTCTGATGACCACCAGCTCAAGAATAGCTGGGATTTATCTTCTGCAGTGAAAGAAGATACATCATACGTTTCAACTTTAGCTAAAAACCATCATCCCATAATGCTCGATAAAGTGCTGCAAAATGCCAAGGCTGTCCCGTGCCATTGCAGAGGTCACACGTGCCTACGAAGGCTGTGCTGAGCCAAGAGAGATGCTCAGCCATGAGGTTACTGGATGTAGTGCCCAGGACGTGCTGCGCTGACTCTGGTCAGTTTTGAGGCCTGTTGCGGGACCAGTGGTACCAGCAAGACCTCAGCAGCTACTTTTGACCATCCTCACTATCAGGTTAGTGCTGCAAGCAGCAGCAGTGCTACCTGCTAAGTGCTTTCCAAGCATTTAGAGACCACCACATCGAGGAGCTCACAGCCTGAGACATTTAGTATTTCTGGTGGATGCCAGAGGCACATCGTCTGTTTTTCGCCAGCAATGCAGGTAGCAGATCCCAGCCCACACAGCCATGATGCTTCAGATGACAGCACAAGCGATTGCCACCATCACCCCAGCAGTCACTGCTGTTTGGAAGAGCACAATTTGAGTGGAAAATCAGCCCAGACAAGCCCATGAGTCAAAGCCAAGTCATACTGTACACCTAGAACAAGACATCTGTATGACTATGTGCACTCCAAAAAGCTACATTATGCATTTAGGAAAAGACACCAGGTGAAGAAGAGTGGCTAGGAAGAGCACACACAAAATCACAGGTTAGAAAAAAGATGCTCAAGAATACTCTTCTCACCGCTGTAATATTTAGAATCATAGAATGGCTTGAGCTGGAAGGGACCTTGAAGACCATCTAGTTCCAACCCCCCTGCCATGGGCAGGGACACCTCCCACGAGACCAGGCTGCTCAAAGCCTCATCCAGCCTGGCCTTGAACACTTCCAGGGATGGGGCATCGACAACTTCCCTGGGCAACCTGTTCCAGTGTCTCACCACCCTCACAGTAAAGAATTTCTCCCTAATATCTAATCTAAATCTCCCCTCTTTCAGTTTAAAACTGTTACCCTTCATCCTGTCGCTACACTCCCTGATCAAGAGTCCCTCCCCATCTTTCCTGTTGCCCCCCTTTAAGTACTGAAAGGCTGCTATAAGATCTTCCCAGACCATTCTCTTCTCCAGGCTGAACAACCCCAACTCTTTCAGCCTGTCTTTATAGCAGAGGTGCTCCAGCCCCCTGATCATATTTGTGGCCCTCCTCTGGACTCGCTCCAACAGGTCTGTGGCCTTCTTATGTTGGGGGCCCCAGAGCTGGATGCAGTACTCCAGGTGGGGTCTCACAAGAGCAGAGTAGAGGGGGAGAATCACCTCCCTCAACGGGCTGGCCACACTTCTTTTGATGCAGCCCAGGTTGGCCTTCTGGGCTGAGAGTGCGCATTGCCGACTCATGTTGAGCTTCTCAACCAACATCCCCAAGTTCTTCTCCTCAGAGCTGCTCTCAAATCCATTCTCCACCCAGCCTGTATTTGTGCTTGGGATTGCCCTGAAGCAAGAACTTTCAAGCAGCAAAACTGAGGGTTTTAAGCAAGCCTCATACAAAAGAGCTTATACGCTGTTTCCCAAACTATGTGCTAAAGTTACTCATTAGCAGTTCACATTCAGACACGGGGACATTCGCGGCAGGAATGTATGTTTGTTTTTATTTTCTCAGAAGCATGTAGCTTACATCTGAGGAACATCAATTATTAACTGCAGCCTGAGATGGAAGTGTACAGGCTTAACGTTCCTGAGGGACAGGTACCTCATCGTGTTTCTAGATCTGACAGGTTCCAGTGTGGTTTGCTCCCATGTGGGAGGTCAAATTCTGGCACATAGTGAAGCAGTCCCACTGGGAGAAAGGACACCGTACTGGTGCTGTTGGGGCCAGGCTCTTTTCAGTGGTGCCCGGGGACAGGACAAGAGGTAATGGGCACAAACTGGAGCATAGGAAGTTCCACCTAAACATGAGGAGGAACTTCTTTACTTTGAGGGTGGCAGAGCACTGGCACAGGCTGCCCAGAGAGGTGGTGGAGTCTCCGTCTCTGGAGATATTCAAAACCCTCCTGGACGCGTTCCTGTGCCACCTGCTCTAGGTGACCCTGCTCTGGCAGGGGGTTGGACTAGATGATCTCCAGAGGTCCCTTCCAACCCCTGTCATTCTGTGATTCTGTACTAAGTACTGATGGAGATAAGATAGGGACTGATTTAATTTAAATTCAAGTTTTTACAGTGTTAATAGAGACAATGTTGTGAAAAAGGATTTATTATTCTGAATTATTGCTAGGGCTTAGGTTTTGCTAAAACCTGTTAAGAGTTGTTGGCAAGGTGCAATGTTCCTGCACCCATGCTCAGTGGGTGATGCTTCAGACCCCTACAGAGCCACTTATATAGGTACATATTTAATGTGGGGAAATGTCCTTGTGCTTCTAAAGACTGCTCTTGAAGTGTAAGTTTAAGCCCATTCATCAGACATAATTGAGCTCTTGGATATCAGATGTTTCTGCAGAAATAAAGTTTTTACGTGCATGGCAGCATATACACACATTTACCACTTTATACTGTAGATCCTTTAGTGAGGGGAGCTGTAGCTTTCATTTAATAACGCCAGCTTTTTATCATTACCCCCTAAAAATTATCCCAGCTTTATGGCTACGTGACAGATTAACCTCACCCATACCTCGTAACAGCAGTGACAGCAGGTGATAACGCGAGCGCTCTCACAAGCGGGTTTCACATATTACATGGCCACTTGCCCTCAAAGTGTATTCTGGAGTTGAACCTGCTCCCAAAAAAAGTCATAACCAGGTTCAGAGCACCTCTGATGATCTGCACTAAACACCTTCCTCAGAGGTACCTCTCCCCTTCAGGGAGGATCCGCTTAATTCCAAAGCGGAGGGGCTGATCAAGCTCAATTCCCAAAGCACTGGGAGGTCTCTGCCCTGCTCTGTGGTCTTCAAAGTCGGGCTCAACACCAGGTAAGATCAGGTGAAGCTCTTCCGTTGGACAACAATCCACGCACGGCAAGCTGGCGGTGGTTTCTCAGTTTTGGCCCTTCTTTTCTAAAACGAGCATGGGAACTTCCCCACATCTGCTCATTTGCAAGTTCAGTTTCTGCCTGACGGCACGTTTTACTAGCCTGCGATTGCAGCACTGGAGGAAGCCCCAGCAGAGCTGGGGGCTGGAGTAGCACCAGGATGCTCTGCTCTGGGAGACTGCCTCATGTACAAAGACGACCTTATTCTCTCCCGCCAAGGCTGTGTTTCATCCCGCTCCACCCCAGCGAGCCCTCTGCAACCGCTGCCTTGCAGCTGAGACGCCAAAACCCAGGGGAGTCACATGGCTGCACGGCAGACGTTAGCAGATCTATTTAAATTGATTATACTGCCAACAGAACTGGTGCTGTCAATGCCTAGTCACATTAAGGCTTCAGGAACATTTCATAACCGCTTACCCTTTTAATTAAAAAAATGTACTACCTTTGTTGCTGAGCCAGCAGTCTTTGCTGTCTCTCTAGCACCACGTTTACTCAGGAAGGGACCCATGGCACAAGAAGAGGACCTGTCAGCCCTATTTCGCTTCCCGAAACCTGTGGGGCTGCTCGGGCATGTCTGCAGATGGATGAGGCTCTTAGGGATGGCAGCATGAATGATCTGCCCTAGGAGTCAGAAAGGACAGCTCGGGCTCGGGGACGGGGTGGCAACCAGGAGCTGAAGCCAGGAATATTTCCTAAACCGGGGGAAGGAGATCTCTCCAGTCAGCTGAAAGCGCCTGGTAGTCCAGAAGGTGTTTATAGCTTCCAGCTGAGGAAAAGTCAGCTGAAGTTCCAGCCTGCAATAGAGACTCTCCGCACTAGCTGTTACAAAGGAGGCTCCTGTTCAGGCAAACTTATGGATGTTTCTTCAGCGTGACTGCGCACACGGCTCTTGAGGAGGAAGCCGGTGGCCTCCTTCACACTGAAGCTTCGCAAAGTTATTTGAAGGAGCGTCGTTTTTCTGGCCATCCCTGCAGCCTCCTTTCTGACACATCACCACTTTGCTTTATGGATTTCTCTGCCGAGGAGAGGCTGGCCGGGGAACGGCGCTTTCTGGCAGTTCCCTTATAAGGCAAAGCTCCGGGCTCAGCTGGGTTTAGCTATTCCCTTAGTTTTTAGTCTTCATTGCAAAATCAGAGCTGCACTCTGGTATCCATCGTACCAGTATCAAACCGGAAAGGTAAAAACAGAATTCCTCTTTATTCTTTTGCTAAATGCTGGCTGACTTTCCCATTTAAAAAAAAACCAAACACCCATCCCCCCCCCAAAAAAAAAAAACAAACCACCCCCCAAAACCAAACCAGCCCAGAGGAATTGTAACGCTGGTCCAATTGGCTTTGCCCACCAACAATAGCCTGTAAACTCTTCAGCACTTGTCTCTTTATCACATGTTCATATAGTGCTTAACTCCACAGAGCTCTGCCCCTCGCCCCTGATCCCTGGGCATCACCGTCATCCAAGCATTAAGAAAACAGGGAAAGCCTCATCAAACAATGCCCTGCGATGACTTGAGTTACCAGGAGACTGGGCTGGGCCCTTACTCATCCCTCCCAGGAGCCCTCTCACAAAGGGTACCAGAGAATGGGGAGTAACACACGCACCAGCCCAACTAACTCCCTTTTGAGCTTTTAGCCAAAAAAACAACTATTGTCTCAAGTCCAGGGTCTGCAAAGCAATTTAAAGATGACAAGCACTTCAGTTACTGCAGCAGCAATACTGAGAAGCAAAAGGAAGGGACAGAAGACTACTCAGACAGCAGGTACATATATATTTATGCTGCACTCAAGTTGGAAGCCAGGTTTAAGCCCGAATGTGTTCGTGCTTGAACAGATAAGGCTCAGCCCAAATCTCTTGATTCCTAAATTTTCAAAGGAGCTGCAGAGATGCAAGTTTGTACTTAGTTCTGCACGTGATTATGGTGGACAGGGTAAAGTTACTCTGTGTCAACCATCCTAACCCACAAAGTCTTAACAATTAACACCTCACTGGTGTGTAAAGTTGATTAAACATTTGCATTTCTTTCTTAAAGAAAATCTGTTTTCTTTAAGAGATCCAGTTTCGGGCACGGATTCAATGAACTATTGAAGCAAGGTAACAGAGAAGATGATAATCTGCAGCAGACAGGGCAGCTGAGGATAGCAATCCAGTGGCCAAGAGTATCTTTAGCCTTCAGCCCTCTCTGCCTAAGCAGCAGCAATTACTTTGGGATAGCAAACTAACAGGATTTATCATTTATTTGTACATGATTAGCAATATC
The DNA here is from genome assembly GCF_964199755.1 of Larus michahellis. Taxonomy (NCBI): domain Eukaryota; kingdom Metazoa; phylum Chordata; class Aves; order Charadriiformes; family Laridae; genus Larus; species Larus michahellis. The sequence goes on along the minus strand of NC_133902.1, from coordinate 24,217,247 downwards.
CCCATTGATTTTTCTGGAGGCCTGCAATTGTTCTGCTTAAAAGTTGACAACTTGAGCTACAAACGCACATCACCCTGCTCCGTGAGGCAACTGAAGGGAGCCTTTGTGCACTCCTTAGCTTGGAGATGACTCACTTCCAAAGTTGAAATGCCATTATTTACATGGTGGTTTCTCAAACCTCAAGAGCATTCAGTTGGAATAATGTCATGGCAGGGGGAAAAAAAAAAAAAAAAAAAAAAAGTCTTGTTAGCTGAAGGGACAAGCTGAAATTCATCACCTTGCAGCTGCTGCCCCCTTTATTTGTTCCTGTTCTGGTGGAACATCATCTCACTAAGTGCTGTTTCCTTTTTGAAGGGACACTGATGAGCACTTTGCAAAAACGGTGCGTAACAGACTCTCCCTCCAGAGCCCTGTGGGCTTTTTTCCTCCCCAGCAAAATATCTGCAGAGAGAGGAGGCCGCACCGTCCATCCGTGCCTGGTTGGAAGAGGAGGGCTGTCTCCCCGCGCTCCGGCAGCATGTGAGCCCTGCTGAACGAGTGCCTGGACACGTGCAGAGTCAATGGGGGATTTACCGCTCCACCCAAAATTAATCTCATAATAATCCAAGGTATTTGTGCATCATCATGCACTTCGCTGTAGATAACAAGGGGGGTTACTGTGTTACAGGAGGCTGGTCTATCAGGAAAGGCCCGTCGTATCTCCCACTGCTTTCATAGCTTATCTTACAAATACTATTGCGGAAACCGGAACAAAGACCAGGACATCATAAAAGCTACTGGAGGACAACAAAAATATTTTTGACTGTAGGTTTGTAGTGCAAGGAGAAGAGTTGTGGTGCACTGTTGTTTGTTTTTTTTCCCTTGTTTACTTCCTTGTGTAGTACCACCACACATACCACAGTGACAGCTTAATCCAAAATAGCATTTTTTTTGTCTGTGTATGAGAGAAGGAGAACTAAGAAACAATCATGCTGTAAAAACAATGCAAACTGGATACGCAGAAACAAGAAATGTTTTTGTTTCTTCTCCAAAGTCATTAAGCAAAATAAAATAAAACCTGTTACAACTAAATTAAACTTGTTCTGAGCCAATCTCCCTGTTTCCTCCTGCGCCTGCCATATCCAAGCTACTTCTCCATTTAGCAGCACAAGGCACAGCCCTTCCCTACCGTCACAGCAAAATCAGCCCAGGCTTTTCACAAAGTTTGAGAACCGGCACATTATCAGGCGTGGTCACTGACAGGGATCTTTCATCACGAAAAACAAACAAACCAACCAACCAAAAAAAAAAGCAACCCTCAACCCTAAAAAAAAAAAAAAAAAAAAAAAAAAGTATCAGCCCCAGCATTTTCCTCATGCCACTGCCATTAATTATGCAAAGCAATAACATTACTATGCAAACATCCCAACTATATCGGGCACTTCCTTGCTACCCTTCCCCTCAGTGGCTGTTTGCTTTGCAAGTGCTGCAGGGCAAAGATCCGTCTTCCAAGGCTTTGAAGTTCTTAGCACGCCACTGGCACCGTATAAAAGTATCATAAAATATACACAGGCATATATCTGCGTGGATTATTATTATTGAGGATGTTGCTATATTTGCCGTTTATTTGACCATGAGGCAGCTATCTTACTCCGATTTATTATAAGCTCATTATAGGTTTATACAAAAAATGCAAGCGATTAATTATTTGCCCGACAAATATAATCTACGAGAAGTAAGATAGAAAGTGCGTCATTTTGCAGGACGGGTCTAGGAGAGCCATGGGAGCTGATGAGAAAAGCTGTCCAGAAGCACAACCTAGAGGTGTGAACTGATAACTGCACTTCGGGCTGCAGGGCTCGAACTGAGCTCATGGAAAACCAGTTTGTTCCCGAAGGTAAAGCCCTCCTTACAGGATAAAAACAGGTTACGGATGCAAAGGGAATAGAAGCTCCGTGGTTCCCAGGGCCCAGCATCCAACCATACCCTCGCAAGAGTGAAGGCCTGACGCTTACCCAGTCTGGGGAAGGGGCTGGAAGAGGATTTCCAAACCGGTTATGTAGATGAGCACGGGGTACTGACAAAAAGGGTGAATGAAAACTGAATCATCATATTAATGATGATTTTTCCTTTAAGCTCTTTTCCAATGAGAGTGAGTTAGGCACCATAATTTGTAATATCACCTCCTTCTCCAACAAGTCAGAAAAACTTGGAGTCCCCACAAGCGTTATTTACACCAGGTATAAAGAGGATAAATGGCAAAAAGAAACGTGGCTTACCTCCAGGTGAGGCTCCTGGTCTTCGGGGAGCTTCCCGAGTAGCTCTACATGCAGCCTGCTCGTGCTACTGGATACCCCTTCTGTCTCCGTCCCCTTTCCCACAGTGATTTCACAGGGAGAAGTCCAAACTTCATATTCCTGCATGCCCATGACATCGCTTTTATTACCAGGCAACATCAAGAACCCAGTAGCTTCCCCCAGTCCTGCCAGCGTACCCAGGACCAAGAAGCTCAGGCACGACCCTAGCGAGGTGCTACAGCCAGGGAACCTGGGGGCTGTCGGGCAACCACCTGTCACGGGCAGGGCTATGCAGGTACCAGCTTGCCATGGTTACCCAAATCATGGGTGGAAGAAGAAGAGAGACCCCGGTAGGTGCTAATGCTCAGACAGCTGTGCTCCTGCCTGTGCTCCCTGGGGGTCATGCACCAGAAACAAGGGGTCTTTTTCAGTTCCCCCCTCCCCAGGCAGCTCTCTCTCCAGCAGTCTTATGACTCCCAAATATAAAAAAATTGCAGTATGTCTCTCGAAAAAGGCAGATGTTCACCCACTCCAGAGCTAATGAACAAGGGTGTCTCTGGTCTGGCATCTCTAAAAAAAGCTTGATTTTCAGCTGCATGGCAATTTTTCAAAATTGGCTCCACTTGAGAGCTTTCAAATGGGCTGGCCAAAGACCTACAACTCTTCAAAACACCAGCCTCAATATTTGCCCTGTGAAGGCCAGATACAATTTGAAGCCACTTACTGCTCCCAGGTAATTCAGCCATACTGTTAACAGCAGCGGGTCTGCGTGCGGAAATCAACTGGGCTAGCTACTTCTGAATCACTGCAGACATTTTATTCAGGGATAAAGGGAGCATTATTGCCTTCATCCTTGTTTTTTTCCTTTTTTTTTTTTGTCTTTTGGGTGGAAAGTCATATGGAGGCAATCATCACACGGGCATCTGGGAGAGATTCCAGAGCAGAATCAAAGAACAGGTTTTTTTCCTCTGTTGCTATTCCAGTAATTTTCTTCATGTGGAAAAATCCTGAGAACAGTTGAGCTCGCAGTGTTGCTTACCTCTCTTAGGGCACGCAGAGGTGTCACATACAACCTACTTTAGATCTTAGCTGTTTCAGCTACACACATTATGAAGTCGTTCTGGTAGGCACACAGATCTGGTAGAGACTTCCCAAAGCTTTGGGGGTCTGCTGCGGGAGTCCTCCTGCTCAGGAAACCTCCCTGACTTCTGCACATCCCTCCTTCGCAGCTCATGCATCACTGCTCCTGTTTTCAGAAAGGAAAACCAAGAGAGAGATACCATGGGGAAAAAAAAAAAGTTAATGTAGATTATAAGAAGGCAGGAAAGCTGCCTTTTTATAATGTGTTTGTGTGTATGTGTGTATATATATATATTTCCTTTGCAGTCTCCCTACAAACCAGCAGGGTGTGCCTGTGGACCAGCTTTCTTACACGTACACAACTCATTCTTTGCCTTAAATGATGCAAACTCTCTTCTTTCTGCAACACAGGTTTCTTGAGTCAAAAAAAAAAAAAATTAAAAAAAAAAAGAGGTTACGCACCCAATTAAACTAACAAAAAAGGATCATCCTTGCTGACACTACATCCCCTTTCTGTAGTTTCTCAGAGTACAACTAAACTTCAGCAATACGTAAAATGAGCCGTAAGCTGAGAAAGGGAAATCACCTCTGGTTTCCTAATGAACATAAAACACTCTCAGACTCCTCTTTACGCTGCCTGCTCTTAGGCGGATCAGCTTGGCAGCCTTCCCACCAGGACCTCTAAAACTAGATTTCCTGGGAAGGCAAACGAGGGCACCGCAGCGCCTTCTTCCTCTCCGGTCCCTCCCAACCCTGCTTAGCACCGCTAAATTTAGTGATTCTCCAGCTCTCGGGGTTGAGAGGGGACCGTGCCCCTGTGCAAGCGCCCCATCAGCAGCACAGCCCAACGTGCCTCCAAGAACTGGATGCGAACGTTGAATTGCACCACACCGAAAGCTGAATCTACGCAGAATAATACTTTTATAGTATCTGGCAATTTAGTTTACTGCCGAGTGAAATGCACAAGGAATTGAGCTGTGCAAAAAGACAGGGGAAATAGCATTTTAAGCTCTTGAAAAGCACATTGTGCTGCTAAAAGGAACGCTTGATTTTTCCCTGCCGCTGCACATTGCAGTATTGTGCACATCACTCTGTGAACTCACCTCCACTGACCCAAAAGAGTTACAGCTGGCATTTGATCTATTTTTGACACTAATGCAAAAAAGCTGTCCTGGATCACTAGCGAGTACCATCTGCTCTTTGCAACTGAAATGCCATCAATTCACACACCAGGGCCAGGAGTTTCAAAAATAGCTAGTCTAAAGTGAGATGCCTCGATCCATATTTTGGCACCTGCCTGACTTTCAGGGAGAGCTGAGTGTGCTGCAGCTCCCGTTATCCTGAACCTGAATTCGGTGCCGCCTGCCACGGCAGCCTTGGCGGTGTCCTCTGGGTTTCTCCATCCTGGAGACTAGTGAAAAAGGACTGGTTAGTACTAAATGCTGATTTAGCAGTCTCCCAGATGAGTGAGATTCTCCAAAGCATCCAGACAACCAAAGTTTGAAGTGACCAGATTGCTACCGACTTTCCATTTCTTAAGCCAGAACTACCTTTTAGCTCAGCTACTTTAAAAACATAATGAAGTTAGAATGGTAATTTTCACTTTGCGGAGATAATAAAGGACAAACTCCAGTTTTAGTGTTTACAAGGTGGAAAACCATTTGCAGAAGCAATGTGAATGCTATGCTAAATTTGCAGCTACAGCCCATGGCGCCCTATTTACATAAAGGACTTTGAGTTGAGGAATGTCCTTGTCCCTACCACACTGATATACTGTATTAATTTTCTTCTGAAGGGGACCAGAGAAATGCAGTCTCGTATCTACCAGGTAGGTCCAGGAAGACATTTCTGTACCAGTGGAGATTCGGCATTTATACAATGTAACATAAAAATCTTGAAAGCTATAAAAGATGTTTTCGCTGTATTAGTGACTATCATTTTGATGTGAAACCCGCTTTAATGAATACCTGACAACTAAACCTTTTAAAGGCATGATTTCACTTGACATGAATGCATTCAACTACTGTTTGTTGAGCAATACTCTTCTTAAACAGCCAGCCAAAGAATATAGCGACACTGTTAAATTGAGGGTTTGCAACCTTCGCAGCGCTCGGGACCACGTTTGAAACCTGCCGGTTCACTCAGGGCGATATTGGATTTAAGAATAAGCTTAGTGGGATTTGCATCAGCAGAGAGATGCCTCCAGCAAGTTGGTATTTGTGATGTAGCCAGAGAGCAGTCCTCACCACAAAAATATTATCAAGTATTGTAAACAGAATATTTTTTCCCAGCCAGCATTTTTTTTTTTATTTTTTTTTTCCATCGGACATGGAGACAGATCTAAAGCCAGCCTCCGGGGGCCAGGTGCTCACCGCTCTCAGGTCGGGCCTGGCAGACTGTAATTCCTGCTCAACTCCAGCTTTGCCTCTCCAGATGGAGCAGAAAACCGGCGTGTAAATATGCCTTGCAGCTCCGCTGCCCTTCCAGGCCCTGCAAAATGCCATTCAAGCACCCTTTGACGGCACAGGTCCTTCCTGCACCAGTGCAGTGCGCCAGATTTTTGCTGGGACCCATGGAGGTTATCCATCTTGCAGCCACGGGGGCCTCCACGCTCCTGCTCTCCATCGCTACTGCCTTCCTCCCGCAAACGCAGCAGGCAGTTAAGCTGACATAGAGGGCAGAGGTTGCACAAAACTGATAACATCTTTAAGCAAAGTGATAAAGCATAAAATAAAATTCGGTGATGTTCAAGAGCTGTGTTTCGATGTGAAAATATGGTCGCCTTTCTTTATGGTGATGGCGTTAAGCTACTTTGCATCGGTTCACATTCAGAGCAGTTTCTGTTGCCACTGAAATAATTTTAAATTTTATTAGTTTAGGGGTGGGGTTTTTTTTGAAAGCTCATCTTCTGCAGAATCAAAGACATCGAGACAGCTACGTCCTGTACAGATAAGTGCCTCGGACAAGTACTTTCCTTCCTGCCAAAATGAGTCAGAGTACTGAGAACACCAACTCAGCACCAAGAAACCCCATACGGGCAAGCAGGAAGAGGTGCATGCTTTTTTGGAAAAATAAAAAGCCACAAAGCAGCTCTTGTTTCTAAAGGCAGCCGTGCCTTTTTTGTACCAGCAGGTGTCATATGGAAATAAGATGTCTCAGCTGACACTGCATCCCCTGCCCCGGGGGCAACAAGACTGTCCCCAGTTCAAGGTGTCTGGGGTACTTGGTGCTGAGGAGGGGATAAATGGAGTTATCTTCCCGCTGGGCAAGGACCCTGATCATGCACAGATGGGTTACATCCCACGCAGGGGACCTGCGTAGCGTTTCAGGAGCTGCCTCTCAGCAGGCAGCTCCCTACCGGGACACACCACCCTTCTCTCTCCTATGAATAATTACCCATACAGGGTAAAGATGCCTGACACCTGACACTTAGCTGCTTCATTAGGGGAATTAACATTAGCTTACAGATGCCTTGTAATTTTTTTTCCCAGGAAATACTGCTATTTTGTGCCACTTCAGCCTGCTTTGCCCTTCGCACTGGGTCGCAGCCGGGTCCTACAGGCTGCCTGGTGCCAGGCTGCCCCGCTGCCCAGCCCAGCGTAAATACGCAGGTGGGGGATTTTAGCAGGGCACGCGAGAGCAAGGGTTTGAGTGGTGCTTCTTTTTGGAAGCACTGGGATTCCCAAAGCGTCCCTTTCCAAGATGTGAGTTGTGAATGGTGAGCAAAAAAAACCAAAACACAGGCAAACAATGATTTCTCATCTCACAGCAATTTCTAAGCTTCAAGTAAACACTAGCTAGGTCATTTCTTAAAACGCTTCAACAGCTGCTCTCATTCAATAGGATCCTATGGAGCCCAAATCTCTTCTCAATCAGCCCGCCAGAAACACTGTGTGCCTCAGCGCGGTTGCACAGCAGCTACTCTAATCCCCACCAGTTTCAGAGCATCATGTCCTGGGAGGAAACTTTCATGAGTGCGTGCCGGGAACTCACCCAAACCTCTACCACCGCTTGCGCTGCAGACTCCCCTGCTCCCAAGGACTTTGCATTGGAGGCCTGCGAAAGGTGTCCCCAGGTGCACCACGGACTGGGGCACCTCGGTGACAGCCACGCCGCGGGATCTCAGCTCTCTGCGGGGAAACCTTCTGTTGGAGAGCAGCAGCAGGACGAAGGGGACTTGGCCCTGGGTAAGTGCCTTCAGCTCTGCTGGACCACTGGTAAGATGAAGTGACAACCATTGCTTTGCCCGAGAGGAGAGACCTGAGCTTTGGTTCATTAACACCCGGAGAGCAGGCATTACCTGCGAGAACTCTCCGCATAAGCAGCCACTGGACTACAAAGCTTCATCTGCTGAGCCACTAGGAGTGAAGCAAATCAAGACAATTATAACTTTATTAAATAGAAACATTGATTACTACAGTTCATAAAGTCAGGAGTTTTCTTGAATTATGCCATGTTATCTTGTTTTTGGAGGTTCTGCCTCTAACTTTGCTGCCAGGAAAGTGGTCATCCTGTCCAGAATCCATACAGCAGAAGATTAGAAACTTATTTAAATAAACAAATTCACCCTGTAAATGCTATATGTGATCAAACTGGAACTCGTAAGGCATGCGGAGCTGCTCCTCAGCTGGTACAAAGGATATCGGTAAAGGATATTTGCTCAGCGATAAGAGCCCTGAGGAGTGAAAGCCAAGCCTTGTGACAGGACAGAGATAAAAGTGTTTGGAACTGAAAAAAAGAGAAGGAGGAAAAAGGAAAAAATCAGAAGAAAATTAAACGTCATCTTTTCCAACTGCATAAGAGGACCCCTCTGCGCTCTCTCGGAAGGCGAGGGGAGGAGGCAGTCCCGGCTGCAGCTGGTCCACAGCAGAAGCAGCCCCTGTTTGTCTGCACGGGGGGTCTGTGCCCCCACACCGTACCCCATGAGAGGGAACCAGTGGAGTAAGGCAATGTTCCCCACTGCCCTTTCTTGCAGGTTAAAAACAGACACAAAGCTCATTGTCATTAAGCTTTGCTGACACGGAGAGCCCATCAGGTGTCTACCCAGTGTCCCACCTTCCTCAGGATCCCAGTGCTAAGGGGGCCCATATTTTTAGAGATTGCAGGGATCACAGCGCCATCTCCTGAAGCATCTGGACTGATCCCCAAGCTGGTCAAGAGCTTGACCAAGGTGGGAGGTGAAAAACCAGCATGGCAGGAGGCAGCCATTTGCTGTCATCCCAGGCGGCTAAGGGCAATGGGGAGAAAAATTGTTTTCAATGTTTAACGGCTCCACTACGGCCCAGACAAGTGGTCTGTGTGGTGGGTGGGGAACTGGCTGACAAGGTGCACCCAGAGGGCGGTGGTAAAGAGCTCCTTTTCAAACTGGCAACCTGTCACAAGTGGGGTCCCCCAGGGATCCATACTGGCCTGAACGCTGTTTAACATCTTCATAAGTGATCTGGGTGATGGGATCAAGTGTGCACTGATGAAATTTGCTGACGATACCAAACTGAGTGGGGAAGTGGACACTTCAGAAGGCAGAGCCACCCTGCAGGAAGACCTGGATAGGCTGGAAGAGTGGGCTAACAAGAACCTCATGAAGTTCAACAAGGACAAGTGTAAGGTCTTGCACCAGGGAAAACATAATCCAGGAGTGCAGCACAGGCTGGTATCTACCCGGCTGGGGAGCAGCTCTGTGGAAAGGGACCTGGGGTCCTAACGGACAAGCAGCTCAGTGTGAGTGAACAGCGTGCTGCAGGGGCAAAGAAAGCCAACGGGATGCCAGGTTGCATCAACAAGGGCATCGCCAGCAGAGATAAAGAAGTCATTGTCCCACTCTACTCAGCACTTGTCAGGCCACCCCTGGAATACTGTGTTCAGTTTTGGTCCCTGCTATACAAAAAAGATACAGACAGGCTGGAGAGGGTCCAGAGAAGGGCCACAAAGATGATCAAAGACTTGGGAGGCCTGCCATATGAGGAAAGGCTGAGAGAATTGGGTTTGCTCAACCTTGAGAGAAGAAGGCCTAGGGGAGACCTTATCACAGTGTTACGGTATTTAAAGGGTGGCTACAAAGAAGATGGAGACTCCCTTTTTACAAGGAGTCACATGGAAAAGACGAGGGGTAATGGGTACAAGTTACTCCAGGGGAGATTCCAATTGGACACAGGAGGAAAATGTTTCACAATGAGAACAGTCTGCCATTGGAATAATCTCCCCGGGGCAGTGGTGGATTCCCCATCACTGGACACTTTGAGGATTCAGCTGGACAGGGTGCTGGGCCAGCTTGTCCAGACTGTGCTTTTCCCAAGAAAGGTTGGGCCAGATGATCCTTGAGGTCCCTTCCAACCTGGGATTCTATGATTCTACGCTATGATAGAAAAGGAAAAAAGGCAGAGGCAGGGAGTGGAGAAGCAGCAAAGAGCAGCGTGCGAAGGCGCACGGGAGGGTGAGTCAGTGTGAGGAGGCCGGGGCGAGGGCTGTGCGTGGGACAGGGTGAGCGGGGATGCGGCGGGCACGGCACGGCACAAGCACGGCACAGCATGGGCACGGCATGGCGGGTCAGGGAGGCTGTCTGCTGGCACGGCTGGCGTGCAGCACACCCCGGTGAGCTCTCGCTCATCGTCCTTGCAAAACACATCTTCAGTTGCCACTGAAGGGGAAAAAAAAAAAGTACAATAATAATAAAAACCTGATTTTACACAAAAACAGAAAGCAGAAAATGCTGCTGGTTAATGGCTCCGGGCTCTACCCTGTGTCCCAGAACTCAGGCTGTTTTGCGGTCATCCCAACCTGGTTTTAAACCTGCACCACTTCCCCCATGAGATGCAAAACCCTCCTTCCAGGGTGCACGGCCACCACCCTGGCTCCGGGCAGAGCCTCCGAGCAGGAGAGGGCTCAGGACGCCCAGCCCTCAGCCCCCTTGAAATAGCTTTCCAGATTGAGTGATCATTGTAATTAAAACAGAGTCAAGTGTCATGGCAGAGCAGCAGCTAAATTACAGGTCTGAGAGGTGGGGAAAGGCGCGCATCTGACTGCCTGACAATCAAAGATGGTAAATGAAACTCCAAGCTCCGATACACTGTAATTGCCCCCCAATCCGAGAACAGACAGGAATAGAAATTTGCCTCCAAAAAAATCACGTTGCAATTTAATTTCTCTCCTTTCCAATCCGTAGTTTGAAATATAAGTATTTTAAACCGCAATGGGTGATAACTCTGTAGACCAGAGATTGTTGAAAACGAGAAGGGAAAATAAGAAGCTGTGTACTAAGTAAACCTGGACTATCTCCAGTAACTTATATCCCATGAAATTGCTTGCAGGCAACGTCGCAGGAATTGCAGCGAGTGAGGTGGGCACCAGAGTTTCAGCTCACCTCCATACAGCTCCTCGCCTCCGTACATCACCCAGCCTGAAAGTCTCCCAACGCATCACCGGGTGTCTGTCCTTCCCGCCGGCAGGGATAACCCCCTGTAAATGTACCGGACCGGGCAACCGTTTCAGTGCGACTTTGTTTAGCTACAAAAAGCAAATTGTTGCACCCAGGACTTCTCCTGAAACCAAGCGAGACTCGGGCGCTGGAGCTGGTGGTGGCCGTGTTGGGGGTGGCCGTGCACAGCTCTGACAACACTCGGCAGAGGACAGTGTTGCTCACCCGCGCTGGGAAACGCTGCAACTGCGTGGGCAGCGCATGCTACAGTGGACACATTTAGAAGCACTTATACCAACGCTTTTAAAAATACATTAATTTTACACATCTACTACTTCAAGAGGGGCTGGGGTTTTTTTTTAATTATTCAAAATAACACTTTTTCTCCCTGCTAAAATGTGCTCTGTGTAGCAATCAGAGTGAAGAGCGATCCTTTGGTCTCTCGTCTGTGCAGAACATCTCAAAGAAAAAGAAATTAAAAAAAAAAAAAATCAATAAATTATAAAACCTTCCTTCCACAGCCATGTGCTCAGAGAAGGAAATCCCCACTATCCATGTCTCCTTGCAGGGCCAGCGAGGGGGGGGCAGGGCAATAACAGGTATTTACCAAGCAATATCTTAAAAAAAAAAAATCCGTGGAAGTTCTTTATTGAAATACTGTTAATAAACAGGGACGGTTTCCACCAGAAGATAAGAGGTTTTCTGGAGCACCACAGGTAATCCCCAACTGGCCGATCTGTGCAGTCTGGAAATGTGCAGGAAGCCACCTGTAGGACCCAGGAGGATGTCTCTTCTGGGAGCTGTGTTCTGGCACATGAGATCCTCACGGCTCATAAGACGACCAAGCCATTTGCCCTTGTTGGCAGCAAATCTAATTACAATTCATCACTGAATACAGCAGGATTCATCACTAAATACAGTCCCTCCTACCTCATTTTTACAGAATGGCAAAGCTGGCCTTGGAGGATTACTTCTTTAATTTTTCCCCCTCAAATGCGTAAAAATTACTAACAGACTCGAGTACATTGATACTATGAATTAAGTCAGCAGCACCGCTGTGTGGAAATGGAGCTTAAACGTCAAAAAAAATCCATCCAAAGCAGGTATCTGGTACCACCGATCTCTCGCCCAGGTCACGCGTGGAGATTTAGCTGGGTGTGCAGGTTTGCGGCCACAAGATTTGCATTTTCTTTGTCGCTTATCGAGTGAGGGCTTTCTTGATTTGTTTATTTTAATCAGATTTCTCGCACGTGCCTAAACCGCGACACTCCTGCCATGCAGACTTGTCAAATCTGATTGGCAGGGCATGAAATAGCAATACCTAAAAATAGCAGCGAGGAAACGAGTCTCGCTCCGCATCCCCCCTCCAGGGAGCTCCCATATGGGGCTGCCGAGAGGTGGGGTCCCGCGGGGATGGAGTCAGCAAGCTGGTGTAACACGGGCACCGCTGCCATCATGGGGACACCAAGACCAGTAGCAAAGGAGCCGAATCCAGGTCCCTCAGTGGCAGTTAATTGCAAGTTTGCGTTCGCTGCGAAGGCAGAGATACAGCCCAAGAGCAGCCTTTCTGGACCAGAGTATCGGGGTCATGTCAGGAGTGGGATCCAGTGCCAGTCTTTAGAAGCAATAGCGATGGGCACCGTAAGAAAATCCCCACCAACTTCAGCTTTTCTGTGAGCTCTGGGCACAATCCTAGTCCCACAGAAGTGTGTGGGCGTTTTGCAACTATTCCCAGTAAATGTAGGTCTGTTCTCCTCTCCTTGTTGCTTCACCAGCTCTGCTTGGCATCCCTTCCTCCCCTCCGCTCTCCTTCCCTGGCAGGAGTGTGCCGGGGTCAGTGCCCGCGGCCCCGGGCAGGCCTTCACCACCCGTCCCGTGCCCTCCACGGCAGCTGGAAATCAGCCGGTTTCCAGCAAGCAGCCGCCCAACTTGCCTCCCACATCAGCAGGGATAACTGGCTCCTGGAGCGGAGCATCCGACGGGAAACGCCCACCGGGCCCCCGAGCTGCCGGGAAGGAGCTATTTAGGAGTGCCGCGTTTGCAACCTGCACCTTTAAATTCATTTTACTATTACAGTCATTTCGCTAACTACTTAATTGCAGCCATCTATCTGCGTCTGTCTCGGTCCGACACCCACAGATGCAGCCGCCCCCGCAGCCACCCACGCCGGCCCACGCTCTGACTCACGCTCCCAGCCGCTGTCAAAAAAACCCCGCTCCCTGCCGAACGCAAGCGCTCTCTTCAAACGTGTGCTGCTACTTTGATCTATTTCCATAGATTCCTGTGAGTCATCTGATCCGTCTCTGATCTAAGCCCAGTAGACTAGAGCCTACATGTATGTTGTTTTGCATGAATTTGACTTGCACGGGGAGCTGACCCTGCTGTGATGCACAGGCGTGCGAGAGCAAAAAATTCCTGGGAACTTCTTCCAGGAGTGAATTGCTTACTTATCCCAAAAGAAGAGTAGCTATTTCCTCTTAAAAAGTCCTGTTGTGCTCTAAAGAAAAAAATAAGAAATAATAATAATTAAAAAAAATATATAGCTATAGCAGGGATAGCATTATTCTGAGACACAGAGTCACAGCGATGCTCCGAAACCCTTTCCATCAGCTCCCCTTGCAGTGCTTTACCACGCAGCCTTTTCCCACCCCTACCAGCGCCATACCCTCTCCCTCGCTTTGCAGATGGCGACGTGGTGGTGCCAAACCTTAACGTGCCCATTTCAGCAGGAGCGGGAGCCAGCCTGCCACCAGCAGCACAGCTTAATTAAGGCGTCGGGGATGATCGGTCCTGGGCACCTCGGGGGCTGTGCCATTCGGCTGCTGTCACAGCGGAAGGCAGTAACGACACCCAGGCTACCACCGAGATGCCGTGCTTGTCAAAGATTTCACACCCACTACCCAGCAGGTTTATGGTCCCTCACTATCCCAAATCTGGGTGCCCCAGGGGTACCCAAATTCCTCCCAAGTGGGTATTTTCGCCCGGCAATCTATCTGCAGGTAGCACTTGTGGGTGAATCCACGAAAGCCATCGGGGAACATTTCCAAGCCTGCAATCTCTTTAAGCCGTGACCTGGTTTGGGGGGATGCTGCCCTGGATAAGCGTGGATCCTCGGGAGATGCTCGCTCCCACCTGGAAGCTGTTGGCCAGGTCACGCCATCCTGTGCCGGAGCTAACCCCCCTGCCCCTCCACTCCCAGCAGGCAGGACCGCTGGCCGTGCCTGCACTTGCCCTCGCAGACGTACCCTCTGCCCTCATCTGCCTCCAAATATTGCTGATAAATCCACCGTTATTATTCTCATTGCCACAGCCTCTCTGCGTGCGGCGGGCGGGCAGGATCCCTTCCTGAACGCTTCGCAGGCATGCAGCAGATGGTGCCTGTCACTAAAAGCAAATAAATGCTTTGGTGCCCTGATTTGTCTGCACAAATACCACCTGAATTATCGGGGACAGGAGGCCCAGTTAGAAACACCTTTCTTAGTGGCTTTGCACTTGGTGGTAATAAGCACCGAGCAGACAGAGTTCACGCTTTTACAGTGTGTGTTATTTCACCATCGATAGCTTATTTAGATTTGCACAGATGCATGTGAGAAATAATTAAAAAAAAAAAAAAAAGAAAAAAGAAAAAAGAGATAGGAGCCAGATGGGTTTCATGAAGTTGTCACAAGGATCATTCCAAGACATGCCTAAAATACTAAATATTAAGAAAAAAAATAAAGATGGGAAACTTGGAGCCTACACCTGAGCTTGCTGAGGTCGGTGGCAAATCTCCTGTCATCTCCCTGCGAGAACAGGCTGCAGGCGTGCAATTAGAGATGGGAAACCCAGGGCCAAATTGCTTCCTTTTGCTCCCTGGGTATAAATCCAGATTAACTCCCTTCTGCACAGCAGATCAGTAACTGAAAGCCGAATCTCGCTGCTGGATTCAAAGCTTCCCAGTGGCTGAGGCTTGGGCTCACCGTTTTATTTTCTCCATCCATCCATCCATCCATCCATGCTCCTAACGGGTCTCAGCGCTGCCCCTGCGCCCGGCAGCAGTGGGGTGGGGGTGCCTGTGCACAACCCATCTCCCCTGCAAAGCGCAGCCCAGTGTTAAAGGAGCTCCGGGAGCCGGAGGTTTATTTAAACAAAGTCAGGGGGGCCGGGCGCTCGCTGCCCCCGGCTGGGCTGATCTCAGCTCTCCCCAGCAGCCGGCGAGAGGGGTAGCACCCTACCTCCCAGCCCTGCGTCGCGGGAGACCACTGCGCGCTGCATCGCCGGGAGCGCGCTGATTATTATTTCAAACATCTCGGATGAGTGACACGCATATTTCAATCGCTTAATTTATCGCAGGAATAACATCTGCATCAGGAGGGTGACCAGCCCTAAAATAGAGCTGTGCCCCAATCCCAGACACTCCAAAAAGTACCAAAAACAGGCTGAGCGGCGCGGGGAGCTCGGCAGGGCTCAGCAGGCGGGGGTAATGCCCCACCGGGCCTCTTTTCCAGGAAACGTGTAATTATGTGGCGCTTCGGTACTGAACAACCCCTTCTCCCTTTTTTCCCCCCTGCTTGTTTTTGTTCATTTTCTTTCATTTCGTTTTTGTTTGTTTTCAGGAGAACTGGGGGAGGAGGAAGAGAAAGGGATAGAAAAAACACCGCGTGATTGGATTTCAATTGCATTGCGCTTTCTCCCTGCTTTTTTATGCTCAATGGGAGCAACGCGTGCAAGTTGGAGAGAACAGCACATTTCACCAGCCTGGAAAAAACACCGCCTTGGGCCTAACCCAAATTTTCACCAGCTTCACTGGCAGTTGAATCAAGTCTTTTGAATAGCCAGAGCTGCACTCTGTGATACCAGGGGCTTTAAGGAGAAGATATTATAAGGCAACTTAAGTCTCAACAGTCTCAAATGGTTTTAGTGCGTTGATGGCCATCAGCACTGCTGAGCACGGGGCTCAGAAAGCAGCACGCAGACCGTGCCGGTCCCTTGCAGCACTTCTGAGTGGGAAGCAGTGAAGGAATGAAGGCTCAAGAAGGAGATCTTTTGTCTTCCAGGCCTACAGATTATATGCCATATATTAGTAGAATCAAAAAGAATCATAAAGCTGCCCATTTTCCCCTCTTACTCCTAACACATCAGCTCTCAATGATACACCCCGGCGGAGCTGCAGTTAAAACACAGCCGTTTATTCAATTATTTCCATACGTGTCTTATTTATTTAAGATCAAGACAAACACTTCTCGCATGCCCGCCCCACCGACATTAATCATCTCCCGCATCCTGGGCTGCAGGAGGTGGAAGGACCATGACAGCCGCGCAGGCGGGTGGGCACGGAGGTGGGTGGTTTTGCCTCTTGGAGCAGAGGTTTGCAGCAAGCCAGCACGGATGTTAAAGATTCACAGCCTTCCCAGGGTCTTGCACAACAGTTCCTGTTTGTTTATAATTGGGGGGGGGCGGTTTAAGAATCTTTTCTTTGCAAATTTTATTTGGGACTGAGATGCACATTGTTGGGGTTTGAGGCTGAACCCCTCTTGGGATAAGATGGGATATTTGCTTCTCTTTGGTGGAGGCTCACACATCTGTGGTCTTTAAACACCGGCTTTCAGGCTCGCTTCTGCGCCGCGGCTGTAGCATCTCGGCACTTGGCGGCTCTCACCACGAGCCCTCCCTCCCCATACAGAGCCGCCGAAAGCACCTTGACCACTTCTGAACGGGGGAACATTTGCTCCCACTCGCTACAGCGCAGGGAGAAAGCCGTGTGTCAAGAAACAACGTCGGTACACACCATGCAAAATCCAACCGCGGGCACGTAAATGCAGGCAGGGACGGCTGGCACCACTCGCAGCAGGAATTACATCGATTCGGAGGAGTAAAAATGCGCTTGTTGTGAGGCAGCGCTCCACAAGAGGCACGGCCCTGCTCCGCAGAGGGGAGGCAGCCCACGGACGCCCGATGCAGGGACGGGGGTCATGGTGCTCCTTCCACCCCCAGCTCTCTCTGTCCCCCCAGCCACTGACTCTTAAACCAGCCTAAACCCTTTCTTGAACATTTATTTAGCTTGAGAACAGCTAATTTCACTTTGAATGTGGTCCTGGTCTATTTAATTAACATTGATTAATGCCATTTCTAAACAAACAAAGGCAGCCAGGAAGGCTTTCGCACTGACACTAGCAAACCTGATTACAGTAAGCCTGATTAAACATCTCAATTAATCTGTGCATAGCCACACCTGAGAGCCAGTCCTTTAGATGAAACCCCGGTGGCAGTTTACACCTTATGGGGTATTATCCCACCTCTTTAATGTCTAAATGCTGGTTCTTATTTATCTTAGAAGATCATTGAGTCCAACTGTTAACCTAACACTGCCACGTCCACTACTAAAGCACGTCCCTAAGCACCGTGTATCTTCTCACTTCCCATCTAGTTACAACAGCGAGGAAACCCAGAGCATCTCCCATAGAGGTGGTACGTGACCCAGCTGTGCCCACAGTGAATGAAGTGGCTTTTTTGCTTGCACAGCAGAACAAGTCCCCTTGTCGGGCACCCTCAGCCACAAACAGAGGCTGAATTGCTATCGTGGGACTGCTGACACGAAGACCAGCATCGCACAGGACAAGCTGACAACAGGCAAAGCTCACCCGAGCAGCAACACAAAAGCCAGGCTCACCCACCTTTGTCTTCTAGCAGAAGACTTCCAGTAACTACCAGATGACTGCCAGTAACAACGTGGAAGGCCTCACCAAAGCCTTAGGTGGTGTGATAGCATCCATCCTCTTGCATCCGTCCCAAAGAAAGTCCTCAACAAGAAAACAGGCTGAAACATGGCAACTGCTTAAATATGCTTTTGTCTTCTTTTCAGAAGAGAAATTTTACCAAAGACCCTGACATGGGAACCCAAGGAGGTACAGGCTGCATCTCACCCTGCCCGGAGGAAATGTGATTAGCAAAGCCCCTAGAGAACAAGGGCCAGCTGCTGTCCCTCTCCCAGCTGTGCTGCCACTGCCACCTTGATTTCAGCTGGGCAGCTAAATGTAAAAAAAAAAAGAGTAAAAAATGAATGTATCTGGTTCCGCTCACCAAAGAGTGAAAGGGTGGTGTGGGTATGGCAGATGGGAATCCAAGGTGATCTGCAGACCAAAAAGAGCCTTGTGCCTTTTCCTTCTTCTTTGAAAGGCATATAAAGAATAGCTTTGAAGGACGGTTCTTCTGCTTTCTATTAAACAATGGAAAGAAAAATACAAACTCGGCGTTTTTGCCCTCGACCACAAAGACTGTGAATTTATTTTGAGAGAAAGCAAAATGGCATCTCAGAGCCTAACACATTCAAGACTTCAAGTGCTCCAAAAATAGACCTGAGCATCAGAAGGCAGCAGCGCTGTAAGCAGGCTCTGCGCGGGGATCGCCTGCCCCTGTCAGAGCAGATCTCCTCAGGCTTTATAGCAAAGTCGTCTGGTGAGGGCTCTGCTCTCTAACCCGCAAAGAACACCTGATGTTGTAGGAGGAAATCTTGGACGTACGATATTCACACTGTCAGGCTGGGGGTCTGTACAGCATCGGGAGCCCTTTTCGAAAGAGCTTAAAAGAAAGTGAGTGATTGGGGAATGAAGGAGAAAAAAAAAAAGCGGAACAAAATACAGGATGACATTTGTATGGATGTAATGGTGAACAAATGGCCTACGTGCTACCTGTAGAAACATGCCTTTTGAAAAATACCGGATCAGCTGTCTCCCAGCATTGGAGGCTCTATTGGACAGCTCGTTCTTACACCAAGCACAAGGTAGACACAGTCCCTATGGTGGAAAATTGGTGGGGTTTTCCTCCGACAACAGAAATGGATCATTTCTGGAATTAGTATTCAAACTCGATAGAATGCTATATTAGGCTATAAAATACGCCTGAGTAAATCAGTGTTTACACAATGCGAACAAAGGGAAAAATTCTCTAACCACCACTGAGGAATCAGCTCATTGGAAAAGCCCCATTTTACAAAGTTAACTTGCCATTATCAAGTTGGTCTCGATAGAAACTCTTTGATGTGTTTCCTGCACTCCTGAAAGTTGCCATCATTTTACAGGGACTAGCTGTCTACTGGCCCTAGGTGTGACGTGTCGTAGTAGACAGCCCCAGAAAAGAGCAATCACTCCCATGCGGAAGAGTCAGAGCATCCCATTCCCTCCTCCTCCTCACAGCCCGGTCATTTGAACGACATCCCTACCTCTACCAAAAACAGAGAGGCGGGGACCCCCGCCATGTCTCGGTATGAGGCCAAACCACAGAGCCCCCCCAACCCTCACAATTTACTCCCTTTGCATTTCTGAGGGAAAGGGGAGTGGGTTTGGGATGCAGAGTTTTGCTCCAGTGGAGCTGCTGGCTCATGAGCCGGGCAGTCTTTACTGCGGGGTCTCCTCTGCGTTTTCTCTCTTGAGGTAGATTTGTGTAGAAATGATGATGCTATTGTTACGGGTAGATGTTGGTAGCAATAGCTAGACAAGCAGTGTATTTTCAGATGCTGTGTTAAGGCTGTATCCCACAAACATCTACGCTTCTGAGTAGGGTGAATAAATATGCATACGCCTCTGTGGAATCACTCCCCTGACTTGCTTTTTATCCTAAACCCTGGTGAAATAAAAGGTACCGTCACCTCCACTGCAACTCAATATTTAGGCTTTGTGGAAAAACAACAACACATCTTTACACGCAGTGGAATGGCTTGGGGGGGTGGTGTGGGTTATTGAGCATCCCCTGGCCCTGGGCACAGCCTCTGCTCCTGGACATCTCCTCCATGGTGAGGAGCACAGGGGTCCCTGGCCCCCGGCCGGCCTTCCCCTGGCTGGCCTTGCCGGACACGCCGGGCTCCTGGCGGGCACCTGGGGCTGTCGGCTGTCGCCTTTCCCTGCTCCGCTTTTCACCTGAGCTTTTCTATTTGGGAACGATGTACACTCATTAATTACTACTCTGAGCAGCTTGATGGATTGGGATGGGTTTAGGCTTTGGCAGGGGGTGGGGGAGAAGCAGCGGTTTAGTGCGATCCAGCTTTCGTGATGTCTGCGTCTCTTCCCCCTCTCTCGGGTGGAAAACAACAGCAGCGACGAGCGGGGGCACAGCGTCGCCCGCTGCCTACTCCCACTCGCTTCGGGAAGAAAACAGCCTGCTCTCGGTTCCTCCTCGCTCGTGTCAGCTTCCAGCAGCACAACAGGCTCCCGGCGAGGTAGAGAAGTCGGGTAAACTGAGCAGATAGACCTCTCTCTGTATGTGAGGGTGTCGCAGATTAAACAGCTTATTGATTCGTTTCCAAGGACGGGTGCGATAGGGCTGCTCGAAGGGGTTGCAAATCGTCATAGTTACGGGATGCAGTACAGCTATAAGGAGTAACTAGCCGTGAGCAGAGACACCAAGCAAAGAGTCGGAGTCACTTATTTGCTATTTATTTCTCTGGATTTCCACAATAGTACGGTGGCACCCATCCAAAAAAAAAAAAAACAACAAAAACTCCGGGCTCGGCGCCATTATTTAAAACACGCACGTCCAACGTTATCCACCCCGCCCCAGCAGCCTCACCCCTAGCAACACCCAGCTGCAAGCTTTGAGGAGGAGGGGAAGAAAAGGAAAAAAAAAAAGGAAAGCAAGAAGCAAGAGGTCCCTCTGGGCCATCACACCCTTCTCTGGGAGGAGCAGGACCTCTCCACAGCGTCCAGCGCCTCAGGTTCTCTCTGTCTGCAAGTGGCCGCCGAGATGGGACGTGGGGCAGACGCCAAGCCCCGGCACCCGCTAACGGCACCACCACGGCCTTGCCCTGCGGCTGGATTTAGCTGAGACCTCCTCACGTCCCCACGGGTCACAGGGATACAGGGGATGATGCCAAAAATGAGGATTTTTAAATCCTGGTTTCTGAGCAGTTAAACCAGGATGAGGGAATGTCTGCAAGCCGAGGGAGAGCTTTTTCTCGAGCCAGGAAAGGGAACGATGCCTCTTAATATAGCAAGGAGAGTAATATAAAAAGAGTTTTCCCTATCTCCCACCTCCCATTCCTCCTACAGACTGACTTATTTTAGTGCCTGGCTACACCCCGGCATGCAGAAAACCATTAGGGTTGCCAAACGCCTGTTTCGGGAGACAATTTACATACACAAAATAATTAAGGTTTTATTCGCTGCTCCTCACTGGAGCACCCGAGGCCAAGACTGGCCAGAAACCCCACTGACAGCTCCTGAAGTTTCAGCTGACTTCACCTGCTGTTGGGAGCAGACTGTGGCTTTTGAGTCTTCCCCCAGATCCCAGGAAGCTTCTCTGGTCCTGGCTCTGCAACCGAGCGTGCCGATGGCCAGGCTGCAGGGGACAGGGAAGGGCCACGTCGGGTCCCTGCCTGCCCCGGGAGCCTGTGAGGGGACAAGGGGGGACGTTCAATGCGTGGTGGCTACACGAGGCCACGGCTGTTGGCAACCAGGAATCTTTGGGTTTGGAGTGAGGAAAGCGAGAGCCCAACTCCAGCGGGCTAAGGAAACCCCCCCTCCTATAACAGCTTTCTTCAGCATGGAGAGACATCAGTCAAAGCTCTAAATTAAGACCACAAAGGCGTAAATTAAGACCACAAAGCCATAAATTAAGACCCCAGAGGATGTTTGCATGCAGTTTCGGAAAAAGACTGAACAAGTAAGTCTCTCTTGGGAAGAAAACCTGCAGCTTCCCCACTTTTTAATGGACATCAGCATCCCCCTCCTAGTCCCAGCCGAGCGGAGCTCTTACATTGTCCCCTGACACGGGGCACATCTGCAAGAACATCTCTGTATCCCAGGCGGCTGCGCACCAAGGACTCCAAGCTAGTGAGAGCCGTTTCTTAATCTTTGGCCAAACCAAGAATTTTCCATCGCAAAGGCACTCGCAACAGAATTCAACTGTTGACGAAACATGCGTATTGATGAAAATTGACACTTTATAAATGAAGGATTCCTCATTAAAAAAAAATATCATTCTTATTTTATGGAGTTCCCACCTAATAATATTATTTTTACCTATTAGATTACATGTCAGAAGTAGTTATTGTATCATGTCATATTATGACAAGGAGAATAGTTGAAATATTCTCATTTTATTTTCCATTACAATCACAAAGAGCAGCTGTTATCTGGTACTATTTGAGACATCTTTTCTTTGTTCTAGATCAAAGTGGCTCCTGTTTGTGCCCTAGCAAAGCTGTCAAACCGTTTTGTTCCAACACGAACAAGAGACACTTTCATCTGGAAACAAAGGCAAGGTAGTTTAATCAGTATCGAGCCCAAACCACTCTTAATTAAAAAAAATAATAACTGTTGAAGCTCTTGTGTCATATTATGATGTGTCAGTGGTTGTAAGCCACGTAACGCGCTGCCTTCCCAGCTGTGACACGACGTGTTGGAATGGCAAAACATCCCTATGCACTAACATCATTTTGAGTCGCGCAAACAAATTTTCCTCAAAGTTCTAAAAAAATTGATTCTTCCAAAATTCCAATTCATGGAAAACTGAAAATATTTGGGTTTGTTCTCATTCAGCAGCTATAGATTATTTTCCTTTGTGACATTTCATAAGAACTCTGAAATCTGATGAGCTTTATACCTCTGTCACTTACTGCTTTTCCAAAACATCACCTTCAAATTACTTCTGTGAAAGACTAATTTGTTTAGCAATGTGCTAGCACACAGATTTGCTGAATTCCTTCTGAACCAGCAGATCTCCATGTGAAAAAAATATATATGCAGATTTAGTAAAACCAGATTATTTTGAAGGCACATTTCAGTTTCATCGAGGAGGTTTGAAGACAAATAACCTAAGATTCTTCCTTAAATTTATGATTAAACCATCAAAATAAAATAAAATATTTTTATAAAAATATCAAAATAAAATATTTTGATGTGAATTTCATAAAATAAATTTTTAAGAAGGTCAAAAGACATTTTAGAATCCTTCGTTTTTGGATTACAAAATTACAAGCTTAGGGATGAAGTCATATTCCCTTGTATTTCTCATCAGCTTGATTGGCCATCTCTTTTGCTGGGTAGGGAAAGAAGAAGCCCCGCCATCTCCACTGTGCCGGCGTGCTTCCTCGCTGGAGGCTGCAGCAGGAGAGGTGGGGAGGACCTCGGGTTTGTGTTCTCTTCTGGAGAGCCAAGCTCCTTGAGAAACCTCGCCTCCTGCCCCTGTACTGCAGAGCCTCTCTGCTTTCCCTTTTGATTGCCACCCCTCAGCCTTGACCGTTGCTTTTATTTATGCAAACTTAAAGCCATATATTTTAAAGGACCCTTTCAGCAGAGGCAAAGCACAACAGCTGGATATTAATGCAACTTGGCATCACAATTTGGGGCTTTTTTTTTTTTTTAATTAACGCTCTACCATATTACAACAAGGAAACAATTTCTCTTCTTTTATCACCATCCTAACCCTGAGCCAAGTATTAAATAAGATTTAATTTAATTAGTTCTTATATTCTCCTCTCTCACAGGATTATTCAGTAACACAAGGTCCTTACCCAGCTCCCTTTCTTGCAGGCAGATAAAAATCCTGCTGATGGTGGTGGGAACACATCAAACACCTAATTTACATGCAAGACATGTTATTGGGTTATGAAAAGTAGAGATATTTTCAACCAGTCCTGCGGTTCACCTTTTGCTCTGCCGCACTTTCACAAGCTGCTCTGCTCTACGTGCTCTTCCGCAGCAAGTGGGGACGCCGCCAGCGTCGGGACCCCGTGCTCGGCACCGCTGGTCGCTCCTGAAAAATTACAGCTTCGAGCTGTAGGTTCAGGGTTTATACGCCGGCATCCCCTTATCCTGCAGGCGTCACTCCTCTCCCTCGTTCCCAGCTTTTCTCTGCAGACTAGATGAGCTAGTTGTCCTTACCCTTGTGTTTTGGAGGAAGGATGGGTGGTCCTAGGAAATGCCTCCGGTCTCCTCTTTAAGCACACTCCTACTTGGATGTGGACCTCTGGCCTTTGCAGCCCTTCTGGGCGTTTGCATCCAGGAGACATCCTCTCAACTCATTTGTGAGGCTATCAACTAGGAGCCCACCAAAAGCCTTGCTGAAGGCAAGGGCTACGGTGGCTGTTGCATCCCCACAGTTCATCATGAAAAGCCCTGAATTAAATGGGTGGCTGCTGTGCCCGAGCAGAGCTACGCTCAGTCTATCGAGGGGAGGCATCCACCAGGATTTGAAGACATGGAGTCACCATTGCATGTTCCCAAGGTAGAAACCGACCGAGTGGGACCTGAAGGGATGGGGCTGCCGGAACAGAGCTTGTGGAGGGACATGAGCCGTGTGAAGATGGGTTGGAGCAGGAGGGAGCTCCAAGTCTCGTCTGGAGCAGGAGCAGCTTTGAAATGCTGTTTGTGCCTCCAATGGAGCCTCAAACGGTCCCCAGTGCTCGTTCTGGGTGGCAAGCAGTAACAGCAACTGTGAAAGATTCCCCAGAAGGGTTTCACACTGCTGACGTTTTGGCACTGCTAACCATGGCTCGTCACCTTGATCCATCCCCTGGGTGACCGGGAGCAGCAACATGCGCTGGGCAACCCAGCCTGGACCTGGCTTGAGAAATCTTGTAGATGTTTTTGCTTTGGAGCAGGCGTCTCATCCTTTTGAGGCAGCAATAAATAACCTCAATGTTGGGATTAGTCACTTAAAATCAATGGACATTGACAGCCGCAGCCTGGATGGAGCACGGAAAGTGACGCCTTTGGAAGGAGCCCTTGGGAAGGGGAGGCAGAGTGTCATGTCACACCGATCATCTTTGGGGAGTAAGAAAGCGTGCACTGAGCTTATTAGCTAGGCAGTGTCTGCTCCATGAAGCACACGCTTCTAGCCAAAAACGGAGAGCATCACCCCGAAGCAGCAAATTACAGCGAACCCCAGAGCCTCGGGACAAACGCACCCAAGAGGAGGAGCAGCACCCGGCTCTGAAGGTTTTCGTCCATCCAGAGCAAAAAAGCCGTAAGCTGAGTCAGGCTGCTCTGCTGTGAGTCACATCCACCGATATCACGACACTCCTGCCAGCAGCCTTGACGGCACGGGGGCTGAACCCTGCCCGCTGCCCACCTGCCTCCGCGCCCGGTGCCGGCTCTGCCCTCGGCATCCCAATCGCCCCAGCCTCCGAGCGCACCACGTGCGGCAAAACCCATAGCCGTGCTCCAAAAGTAGAGCAAGGAGAAGTTCTGGCCACAAGCGGTATCTGGAGGAGACGTTGAACGGCAGCATTTCTCTGAGGGGAAGGCAGAGATTGATGGGAAGAGCGAGGAGAGGGGAGGAGCCTGGGCAGGAGTGGGCGTCTGGTCCAGGTACTGGTGACAGCATGCTGGGAGGCTTTTGAGTCTGCAAAAAGCACCCTGTGAAAGAAAAAAAACCCACATTCGAGCAGTGAGGTGAAAGGTCTGGAAAAAGCAGTGAGCGAGGGGGAAGGAGGAGGAGGAAACGTGGGCACATAAGTAGGTGGTGCCACATAGCAAGTTTCTGATGTAGCCAGGAAAGGCATCCAGAGCTCCCGATTCCCAGTCCCACGCCTTCACCGGGAGACCATCTGTCCTCTCCCGGGGGGAAGGAGCCCCCGGGTCAGGCGTTTTCCTCATCCCGCGAAAAATAGCAGGCGGCGCCGAGCCTCGGCACAGCACCACTTCTTGGGGCTCCTGCTCCGTCAGCTCTGCTCCGAGCTGGGGCTCTGCCTGCTGGTACCCACTCGATGGGAGAGCAGCATCCCTCCTCTGGGACCTACTATACTTACCTGCCTCCTAAAATGGTGGCTTAGCAGATGCTTTAAAAGCACCAGATGATAGCTCTGATTCTTTTTTTTCCCCCTGTGCCCAGGCCATAACTAATCCAATTCCTCCCTCTGGAACATTTATAAGAGGGTTTTGGGTTGGGCTTTTGTCTGATGAAAGGTTGTCTTTCAGGAAGATAAATGTTCCCCCAAATTCTGTTGGACACGGACTGTAGAGCAAAGCAAGCAAGCAACCAAAACAGTTTGGTCGTGGGTCTCTTTTTTCTTCCCCCCCACCTCACTACACCTCCAGCCTTAATTCGAAGGAAAATTATAACTGTTCTGAACAGTAATTCTTTTTCATGGTATCATTTGTGGTTGTAAGAGCAAACACAACATTCACCCGTTTCCCTGAGTCCTCAGGGAAGGACTGAGGGATGGAAGGACCGTAGCCTAAGATGCTCAGGCACCACTGGAGAAGGACTCACAAGCCGGGCTGGGAATGCCTTTGGGCTTGTCTGCGCTGCTCGCCTGCAGCGAGGGCACGTCCCCATCGCACCGACTTCATCCCCTGGAGCTGCCAACACCCCGCGCATCACCTGCCCTCGCCCTGAGCCACAGGGGCGACCTGCAGCAGCTCTGGAGCAGGGAGGACACGCTCCAGACAGGTTCTTTGGTAGGGAGCCAACCTACCGGCACAATCAAGGGGAAGCGTGCTGGTGGCCCGGGTGTCTCCTGTCATGCAGACCGTGTTGCCCAGCATGATCCAGGAGACTTCTCGCCTTGAGCTTTAAAAAGCCACGAGCTGTAGGGGATGCCTGTGTGGGTGTTGGATGACTGGATGCACGCGCTGTTGGGTGCACACGGCTTCTCACCATCATCTCCCTCTAGCTGTATGAGTCTAAGTGTCCAAGAGCAGGAGACTCGAAATATTGCTCAACAGTTCTGAAAATCAAGGTGTAGCTCCTCCCCAAAGAACAAGGCATCCCTGGTAGGGAGTTTCGCAGCACGGCGTGGGGTGGGGAGCCAGGTAAGCAGCAGCAGGTGACACATCCTACCTCTTCCCCAGGGTGGCTGCAGAACTGCCCAGAAGCCCTCACCATAGTTCAAAGCGCTTTGCAAATACCGCAGCCCGTGAGGAGCGAAGTAACTTCACAGCGGCGTAACGAACAGGGCGTACAGCGGCGGGGCGGGAGGCTGTGCCTCACCGCCAGCCAGGCACCGGCCACAAGGGACCCGTGTCCCCGCTCTCCCCTGCCAGCGGCGCGGCCCTTGGGAGCAAGCGGGGCGCCGGCAGCCCCTCGCACAGCCGCAGCGAAGAGCAAACCCCATCAGTCCCTTTCCATCCCATGGGAATGCAAACTTTTGACATCACTCAGGAGGCCCTGTCAATGTAAGCCGCGCATTTACATGTCTCTGCTTTCTCCCTGTGAAAGGGGGGGGGCAATTTTGCCGTGTTACCAGTAATAAACTTTTAATGCCATGTATTCAGGATCCCTTCTTTGCCCTGTAGAAAGTTTCTCTTCATGCATCAGACTGGGAGAACAAAGCACAGGCTGTTTAGCCGCAGGATTTAACCACCTGTTGTAATACTTCGTTGATCTAATCTTTTGTTTTAATTAAAAGCCTTTCAGTTTGGTTTGCAGGGCTTTTTTTCCTCCCTGCACCAAATGCAGGCTCGCCACCTTCTTCGCTGGCTCCGTCTCAGCTGTGGAGTTCACATCAAACCTCTTTGATTTCCCCCAAATGCATGGAAATGGCTAGAAAAAAACCCCAAAGACCCCGCAACAAGTGTCCACCTGGAGACCCAGCATCATCCAGCCAGTGCTCGGTACAGCAAAGGCAAAATTAAATGGCTCCAGGTAAGCAGGGAGGCAGCGAGGCAATTTGCACGGTGTCCGCTCATCTTCAAGTCTGCTAATCTCTGTTTGAGGGAAGAAATGAACAGCCTTTGGGAAATGAGGCGGGACCCCGCTCCATGGACACCCAGCGGATTGTTTCGGACACTGAGAGAAGATGGTTTGCATGAGGATGAGATTTAAACTTGGGTTTCAAGCACTGATATGACTTCTTTATCTCATAATTACAACATCTACAGAGACATCAGACATAGAATCATAGAATCACTTAGGTTGGAAAAGACCCTTGGGATCAGTGAGTCCAACCGCCAACCCCACTCTACAAAGTTCTCCCCTACACCATATCCGCTAACACCACATCTAAACGAGTCTTAAACACATTCAGGGATGGTGACTCCACCACCTCCCTGGGCAGCCTATTCCAGCATCTGACCACTCTTTCTGTGAAGAATTTTTTCCTAACCTCTCCCGCAATGGATGCATACTTTAAAATGGCCACTTTGAATATCAACTTTTTCCTCTACAAATTTAAATAAAACCCAGACTCCACCAGCCAGCAGAAGTACTTTTTGGCCTTTTGAGTAGGTCACTCCAGAAAAGGAAAATCAGCAACTAGAAAAACAAGTTTTCAGAAGATACAAAAAAGAGAAAAACCCAGCTGGAGAGATGCCACCCCTGCTGAAGGCGTGCGCCGGGACTGCCTTCCCCAGCCACCACCACAGCCCCTCCGCCAGAAGATACCATCCGCTCTCCCTGCCATTTGCAATTCATCGTTGCTATCAAGCTTTAAAAGCTTTTCCTATCTTCTTGAGATGTGCAGTGATAGCCCTTTAAAATGGGCCACACGCTTAACTCACCAAAATCATTTGAAAACCGTGTACTCAATGCTGTTTCTAGCATTTCCCCTTTCAAAGCTAGCAATACAGCAAGGAATCCTACGCGGCCCCAGCCAGCCCTACAGAGTCATCTTCAGCTAACGTGGCCACCATCCCCCATGAGAAAGAAAAGCCAGAATATTATCTACGAAGACGACAGCACGGCTTTGGGCGTACCAAACGGCTGCGGTTTTCCATGCCTTTCTCCCTGCTTTGGCAAGAGGTGTGTATCAAAAGCCAAGACGCCTTTGGTGCCATCACCATCCACAGCATCCAACATCCTCCACTTCCCCAAAGGTGGCCTGCTGCCGGGAGCTGGTGGGTCCGGCCGGTGAGGCAGCCTGGGCGCCGCGGAGACGGCTGCTCCGTGCCGTACCGCGCCGTGCCGCCGAGACCTGTCAGGATGTGTCACAACAGGCGGCGTGTCGTGCCTCACCGCTTTGCCGAGCAACAAGCAAAAAAAAAAAAAAAAAAAAAAAAAAAAAAAAGGAAGAAAAAAAAAAAAAAGAGATTCAGATCTAATATGTGAGTGGGCCGGTATGTGCAAAAGAGATGAATATGAAGTAAAACATGCTGGATGCTACAGTAATAACCGGGCGCACGCGGGAGAGGCTGGAAGCGAGCCAGGGAGGGGAGATACGGAAGGATGCTGCTGAGCTCAGCTCTGCGCGGCGGCGAGGCAGGAGCTCCTGAGCGAGCGCCAGGCGGACCCCGAGGCTGCCCACACCACTCCCCAAAACCAGCCAGAGCCCTCGGCAACGTCACCCCCAGGCTGGGACCGTGTCCCCTCCCGGAATCAGCTGGGGGCTCACCAGCCACCTGGGGAGGTTTGTGTTGTGTACAGGGAAAAAGATGGATTTTGTTCCTTATAAACAAGGTGGTTCTTACACACGCACGGGGTCAAGCAAACTGTGCCGCAAAGCACAGAGACCAGTGGCTTTAACCCGTCATTGTGCAACGTAAAGAGTGTCCCCTGGCATTTCTGTGTTTAGGGGGGGCACCACCTCGCGCTTCTTTTTACAGCACGGCGACGCTGAACCTTCACATGCTGAACCCAAGGGCCCCTTGGGCAGCGGTTTCATGTCCACGCAAATCCCCTTTTGGGGATAAGCAGGAGATGGGCCAAGGGCACAGGCAGCACCCACCGCCCAGTGGCATCCCAGTGCCTGCACCCCCCTGCCCTGCGGCATCCCGGTGCCCGTGCCCCCGTACCCTGCCTGCCCGTCGGAGGCAAGGGTGGGAGGAAGGGCTGCCTTCCCGAGAGCCCGTGGGTGTTTGACGCTGCCCCTTTTCAGCAGCCAAACACACATTTATGAAGCGCAAACTTTTAATGGCATACGGGTGAGTCATTACGGGGTTTCAAAACACGTAAATACGATCACGTCCTGACTCGGTGTCACCGATGAGCTACCCTGAACCTCTGGGGTTACTCGGCTCCGCAGAAATCTTGGAAATTCCTGCCCAACCTTGTGATGAGAAAAATTCATTTGCATTTGTGTCAGTGCATGCAAAGAGTTAACTTTCTTTTTTTTTTTTTTTTTTTTTTTTTTACTTTTGGCACTGGATTTCAATGGAGGCTTATGTGCAGTTTTACAACCCAGTACTGCTATGTTTTGCACCTCCAATTTACAACCGAGTAATAAGTAAACACAGGATTTTTTGGCTACATAGGATTTTCCAAGGTGATTAAATAATTTTCTAAATAGCTCTGAGAACGAAGCTGCCTGAAATCCCCAAGGTAACAGGAAATTAACTGCATACACACATGCTCTAAAGATACAGGAGGAATTCCAACTTACTGAGAAGTAATATAAAATATTTAAGAAAGCAAACAAAATCGAGTAAGAACCGTGCAATGTAAACTAAACCTACGTGAACCAGCAGCGACTGCCTTCACTACGGCAGCTCCTCTGGGGGACTCCACACGTGCTCCAGGCTCTGCACGGCCCCGCTCTGCCAGAGGCCGTCACAGATGGTTCACGTCACAGACCGACACGCTTTGAAGACCTCCAAATATTTTGTTCAGTGGGCAAAAGCACTCATCAACCTTTTCAGCATCTCCACTCCAACCTTTTCAGCCCCAAGCAACCCCTCCACCCAAGAGCGGTATTCTTTGTGGACTTACCCAAAGGACAGGGAGTCAGGAGTACCATGGACTGGGCCGGGAGGGGTGTTTTTGGAGTGAGCACCACCTGATGACCCAAAACAAAACCACCTGGTTTTGTCTGGGGCACCACCTGATGACACAAAGACTTGGCAGTAGGCTACGTTAGGGCTTTCCAAGCTTTTCCATAGCGGGGGCCACCTCCACCGCCTCCCTCAGCCCCGGGGCTGCTGCCTGCTGGAGCTGCCAGCTTGTGCAGGGATGGGCGGCCAGCCTTGACCCATCTCCTTGGGTGGGAACTGCAGCCCAAAACCACGTGAGAAGGGAGCTTGCCCTCCACCAAAGCTGCAGGTGCAAGCGATGGGGCTGCCTGGGGGCCTTCCCTGGGCACAGGCAGACCTTCATCCGGGCACAGCTGGGCAGCCGGGCAGAGGGAGTGCAGAGCCAATGGAGGAAGGGCTCTGGAAAGCCATCCCTCCTGAGCAGCTCGAGGAAATTCATATTTCATGTTCTGCTCCTTCTCTGCCCACGGAGTTCTTTCTCGTGGTGGTGCGTAGGTGTATGTGAGGGATTTATCCTTTCCCCACTGAATCACTGCAGCACAACATCTTTTCAACCCTTCTGTACAGCAGAAAAGAGCCTCACGGCATTTCTCCTCATTTTCCTCCTTAAGGAGACAGCCAGCGAGCTCCACAGCCCGACCCCTCCTAGCCTGGGTGGAGGCATAGCTGGGGGAGCGGACACCCCCGCTCCTGCCAGCCGGCACCCCGAAACCACAGCCCAGCCCACCCGCGGCCAGCATGAAGGTGCTCAGGACGCTGCCGATTTTTCAGCTGGAAAATCCCTCTGCGCTCAAGGGAAGGAGCGGAGCTGGGGGCCCCGAGCACGGTGTGCTCTCCCCACCGCCTCAGGAGCCCAGATCCCAGCCAAAGCCTTACCAAAGCCCAATTACTGCAGTAATGAGCGTTTGCGCTTTAACTAGGGGCCGCTGGAAGACGTTTCATCACCATGTCTGAAACTGGTGTTTGTGTGCGAGTTTTCTGTATTTTAAAAAGAAAACGTGGAGGAAATGAGTTCTGCAGCTGTTGTCACGGGCAAAGCCATCGCCAGGAGGAAAGGCACGGCCACAAGCGGGTTCCCCGCTGACCCTCATATAAACTGCTGATTTAGAAAAAAAGACACAGGAGCTTTAGGCAGGTAGCCAGCAATAAAAATTTAAACAACACCCAGTTTTTTTGACTGTATGAGAAAACAGACACCTCCTGAAATTTCAAATTAACCTTCATGACCCTTCTGTAACAGCTGTTTAATCCAACAGTGCTTCCCCGCTCGAAGCGTTGGGCTCCACAGCACCTT
The DNA here is from genome assembly GCF_964199755.1 of Larus michahellis. NCBI lineage: Eukaryota > Metazoa > Chordata > Aves > Charadriiformes > Laridae > Larus > Larus michahellis. The sequence continues at coordinate 24,185,588 of NC_133902.1, read as the reverse complement.
GATGAGACACAATCCAGTGGGCCTGGCGCACTGCGGGCCCTGGTAGGACCATGCCCGTCCAGCATCGCTCTGCTTTTACTGAACTTTAGTCAGTCGCTCCTTAGCCTAGATCAAGTTAAAAAAACCCCAAGTATCTAAAGGTTTTCCATTTATACTCGTGTGCAATAAATAACTTGTGCCATGTTCTGCTCCCTCCTTGCACCTTCAAGCCAACGGTGCCCAGCACCTTCCTTCCTCCTCCCGTTTCCTCTCCCAGAACAGGGGAAGATCACACTGGAAGTGCAGACAAGACCCAGCAAACATTACGCCATTGGTTCCCATTTCCCGTGTTTTAATCTCCTCTGGGCTGGGAGAAGGCAGTGGGGCGGGAGCCTGCTCTGATCCCATCGGGCTGAGTGGATTCTCCCCTCTGCTTTGCATCATGCCTGACTTCTACGTCATCTCCGCAGCCTGGCCATTCTTGAAGGTTTTTGGCGGGGTTCCCCCCAACTTCTCTTTGATATTTTTGCTCCCTGGTTTGTTCCTCTTCGCTTTTTATACCCCACCTCCCATTCAGTTTCTGTCCTCCAACACCACTTCAGCACTTGACCATGGAGATGTGGGCCACCATTTAGAAAGCACATTAGAACACGGTGGATCACCAAAGACAACTGCTGAGGGCAGCCATAGGGCTGGGCAGCGATGCTTTGTCTCCTCAGTTCCCAAAGACCACTTGTGACTGCCCGGTATCGCCTCCCAGCAGAGCCGCTTTGTGCGGATTCTCGTGCAAGTATGAGCACGCGCAAAAGCAAGAGGGCACTGAATAAGAGAGCCATGCTGCAGGCCCTGCCGGGGCTTTAGTTCCTCCCTCTTTGCCTCGGCCCACTGAAGCCCCGCAGGCTGCGCATGTACCAAGGCCACCCATCAACACGGATTCAACCGCAAGAGCAGGAAAAGGCTTCCTCCAGTGAGGGCTGCAGTTCACGCTACTCCCTCTCCTCCCTTATACCCAGAAAATTAACATCTGCTTTTAGAAAACACAATAAATAAAAAAAAAAAAATAAAAAAAAAAAGAAGGAAAAACCCCGGGGAAACCGAAGAGTTCTCACGGTGAATTTTATTTTGTAAGCAACAATATAAACATGTGAATAAGAACAGGCATCATGTGCAGGGCTGGCCTTTGATCCAGAGTACCCTGAATCTAGCAACCCTTCCAGAGCAGACGAGGGCAAGCCTTCACCTGCGCCTCCAGAGGCTAGCCAACTTGCAGTCCACCCAGACCTTTGTCACGGAAAGACCAATGCTTGAATATTTGCGATTACCAAATGTATGTGCAATCTCGGAATGTACCTCCCACCTTCCCCCCCCCCCCGGCCCAGGTAAAAAAGAAAAAAAAATAATAATCGTACAGCTGCAAACCAGTAAAAAAAATTGCTTCCAGCTTATTGAGACTGAAATGGCCTGTTGGACTATAAACTGAAATATCATTCTAGAGATAACCAACTGGTGGTGACACAAAGTACTGTATTTACAACTCAAAAATATAACTGTTATATACCTTTAATTTATAGCAAATTTAATACATTAGTGTTTACAAAATAAATTCTGGACTCAACTGAAAGAGCGTGCTGCTTCGCAAGTTCTTTTTCCTTCCTCTCACTTCAATCGAAGAGACCAGCAAGCTTACGAGCTTCTTCTGCGATCCACGCACAACTTTTGCTCGTGCCAGATGTTGAAATAACAGAACATTTCCTGCATCTCTAAAGCCTCGTTGCTTGGCACCTTCTGTCACTCAAGCTGTACAGTTCAAACCTTAAGCTGTCCTTTAACAAGTTCCATACGCGTCTCGTGAAAGCTGCTCAGGTACTAACCAGGGCACTGGCTAACGTTACAAACTGAAGAAACATCTTATCCGTAGTACTAGCTCACACAACAGGAAAGAGGAAATATAACTACACATTCAATCTCTTATTTCTAACAGCAAAGCTGCGAACTCCATTGCTTAAAGTAAGATACTTCAGTAAGTGAAACAGTACCATACAGTTCAAGAAACATTTTTTTTAAAAAAACCAAACATTTTAATAGTATAAAAAGTTGTTTACTGGTGTTTCTACTATAAAGCTTTGTTCCACAAATCAAAAGTGATAAAATAATTAGATACGTTTACAGTGATAAGAGACTGCAGTGTAGACATTTGAGCTCACATTTTGCTGACCGTTTCAGTACAACGTAGACTGTGACTGAATCGTTAATACACACCTATGACACAGAGCGAACTGCAGACACGAAGTGCACACCTGAATGTGGAAGTTTACCCACGGGCATGGTAACTTACTTTCTTCAGCCCTCCCTTTCCCCTCCAGAACACGTCATAGGCAAAAATTGTATTCAGAAACTGAGGCATATAACTATTTTGGCCGCAGGGAAGCAACTCGTATTGAGGGAGTTGCGCAGAGGAAAAATGGATGCACACAAACACACCAGGGTAAATTCCAAAGTTATATGCCAACTACTTCTCCTTAGATAAAAATGACATCTGCAAAAGTGAAAATGTACAAAAAATAAAAACTGTCAAATAAATAAAGAATACAGATGTTAATTAATCACATATATAAAGAAACGTATTGGCATACTGTATGCAGTATACGGTATATTCATAGAATCACGTGGGCTGGACAGCACTTAATAAGGAGTCACATGTTAAAGACGTAACTCCTTGCCTCTCTCCTCCAAAAGATCTTACGGTTTCTGGATATCAAGTGCAACCTTTTACACCGATGCATAAATCCTGCATCATATTTCATCTTTGCCACACCTAGGATGCATTTTTTTTTTTTCTCCTAAAAAAGATCCACAGAGAAGTCTAAAAAAGTCATAATGGTCTGAATCACAATTTTTGCAGCCCTGTCCATGCTACTCGGTCTCTCGGGTTTCCTACCAAATGAGTGTTTAGCAGTTGTACAGTATATAAACCCATAGTTTTTCCCAACGGAATGGCAGCCAGTCACATGGACTCTTCCATACTCCACCTGGCATTTTCCACACTCCTGAACTGTAGGTAGGTATTACGCTGTGAGTGTGTTACACAAAGGCTGCTGAAACCATTGCAAGTGATGTAACAACAGTTAAGTGTCAAGTACGTCCGCTATAATACAGAATCAGGGTCTAGGTCTATCAAATGCTATATCCACATAACATTTTAAACCATGAAATATTTTATGCATTTTTCTTTTTTTCTACAAATATTGTTGCAAACTTGCTGTTAATTGTGTCACGAGGTTCGCATTTCTAATTCTCCAAGGATTTTCAATTCAAACGTTTAACAACCATATGTACGCTAGGTACACTTAAAGTAGACACTGAAATTTCAAGTAAAATGAACTGTAGCCACATCTACTGGACTCAATACACGTCCCGACATCTAGATTTACTTTGATAAGTTATACAAATACATAATACATTCTTAAATAATGAAGACCCACAATATTAATTTGTGAATCTTCCCACGTTATAAAACCACTTTTACAGGAATGTTTATCCACCTGTATTACTGTTTTAGTTTGCAGTGTCTCTTGCTTTCATGTTTCCACAGATTACTGTACCAGTTCTTAGGCTTTGGCTATTGAAATCTCTTATTTGAATGAGGCAACACTGGTTATTAAGGCTGGTTTTTTTTCTCTTGTGAAGTTTCATTCTTTACTATGACACGGTTTTCCAGAGCAGAATGACTATCTTGTGTCTTCAGGTTCTGTTTTTATGACCTTCCTTTCTACATTGTTAAAAGCCGAATGAGGAAAATCCTTTAAAATACCGAGGCCTTCTGCATTAAAAAAAGAAAGAAACAAAGAAAAAAAGACGTTAAAACCACTGCTTGGAAACAAATATATTCTGTTCTTAATTCAAGAAAAAGGTCCACGAAGCATATGGATACTAACAGTTGAAGCGATAAATTCTGCCTTCTCCTACTGGGCTTGAACCCAGCTGGGTTAAAACCACCTGAGTTACATTGCAGCGATGACAGAGTAATCACCACTGATTTGCTTCAATTCGCCCCGGGAGCGGGGCCTTGTAGAGATGCACTCTTCACTTGCATTTTGAAAGGGAACTGGTAAAAATCCCCAACTAGAAATTTCACTACGTGAATTATCACCGGGACAAACTGCAAAAAAGGTGAGCTAAGACTGCAATATACCAAAGGGGAAGATGCAAGATTCTGCCCGGTCTTCAAGACAACTGCTTTTCCATCTTTTCTTTCTAATAACCTCTTTTCCATTGCATATTCCAAACTCGGGTAGGATTTTATTATTCCTAAAGTTGCAAAAGTCTCAAGAATTTCTGGCTTTATCTCAGTGTGCCAAGTATTAAACTTTAACCAGCCATACAGATTTCACAAAGGAATTCTTGCTGTCTTCTATCAAACTTAGAATGAGTGTCTCCTGATGCCAGCCAGAGGTAAATGACAAGTCTGCCAGTGAGCAGAAGTCAGTGAAAGGGAAACCCAGTTCAAAATACTTACTGCACAATTTTGTTCACGGAACAGAACAGTGCTAGGTCCTTATAAACCAGAATAACAAGTTTTTTTATAAAAAAAAAAAAGCCTGGTTCCTTTATACAGAGTGAAGCCACATTATAATTAAACTGCATTATAACGACAGCACTAGTTCGGTTCAATACTGCTCTCTGAAGACAGACACATGCCAGAACTTGCTTATCGAACCCTAGTTACTGTATCCTTTAAGCTTTCCCCAATTAATATTCAATCTGATTCTAGATTAGCCAGTAACACTCCTCAAAGTTTTGTCTAAAGCCTTGATTTAAAGGTTACACAGGAAGCATGCCAGGCTGAGCTACTGGCTTCTTCACTCAGAGACATCATGTATCAGTAAGGTTCATCACAGGCTTTTTAAGAAATGGTGGGTAATTTACAATGGACAGGACTAACCCGAGGACTGGGACTTTGCCTCACCACTGGGGTAAAGCCGGATCAAATCACTGCACAGAGGTTTTCCAACATGCTGCTCTCCATCAAGTGAAATGTGCTGCAACTGCCTACTTGGCAGATTTGACATTCGGAGATTCAGCGGTCTTTCACCTGCAAGTTATTCACAGCAAAACATTGATGCATTAAAAGCAAAACAATATTAAAAAAAAAAACAACAGGTAGAGACTTAAAGACATACTAATTCTATCAGCAAAAGCATATCCTAAATTCCAGCTGCTCAGGAAAGACTTCTGGCAAAACAAGGCTTATGTAAATATGCTGCTTTGCAGACTGTTCCACAGGCACTGCGAGAAAGGGACACAGCCAGATAAAAAAAAAAAAAAAGTAAAAAATCTCTCTTATTCTGATCAAAAAACCCTTTGAGATCCTAAAAATTCACACTCCCACTGCAGAATGGATAAGTAGTGTAAAAGCAACTTGCACTATCAAGAAGAGCTGAATCCGCACACCTAATTCTTCCTGTGTACTTGTGTACTACATTGCTTGACACAAATGACACATTGCTACACACAAATGAAAACCTACGTTTTAATGCTTAGTTATATCAATTCCGTTCATTTCTCCCTCCACTGCTTGTCTTCCCCCCTCCTTAAACAAACTAGCTCTTAAAAAACAGATAAAAGAACTTCTGTTTGTATTTCTCATGTTTGTAACATTTTGTCTCATTTCACAACAGTAAAAAAAAGAAAACCCAACAGAAGCAAAACAAACACTCCTAAAATTAATTCAAGCTAAGGAATAGCCAGTTGGTAAATCAAAGAGATAACCACAAAACTGTAAGCTTTTTGAAGAACAACAAGCTACTAAGAACATCATTAGAATCTGCTTAGTTCTAAGTAATTTACATAGCTAGCTCCTCAGGTTTTGTTCTGAGACTGCACAAACAGGTACACAAAAAGGGGTACCAACTACATTACCTGCTTTACTTTCGATTTCCACAGAGCAAGAACACAAACAAAATGCAACATTCTGCGCTATTTTCAAAACTTAGAATAAAGCTAGAGCCAAGTTCTGCCCTCAACAATAGCAGCGCACCCTACCTCTTCCCTCTCACGTTATCCATAGGGAAAGCAGTTTGCCCAGGTGCATTACGAGTAACCTGACTGTACATCTGATTGCACTATTTAGACTGCAAGCACTCCAGGGCAGAGATCTTGTCTTGTCCATTCAGTGCTCAGTGTTCTACACTAGATAAATAACACCATTGACAAAGGTTGCATAATATCAAATGCATTCGCTAAGCGGCAACGCCATGCCTGGGAGCTACCGTACCTTGTCCGTCAGCATTATCTAATGACATGCCATTGGGGCTGTGCTCTTCTGAGTTTTGTCTGTAACACCCTGTGGAAAGACGTCTCTCTAATGCAGCCTGGTTGCAAAGAAACTCCATCTGTTTTGCCATCACCTTTTCTGACTGCAAATAAAGCAAAAAAAACCAAAACAACCTTCTCTATATATACATACATATAGTGAGTCAAAACACAGGGAAAAAAACAATATCAAATCAAAAAGACTAAAAGCCTAGATATAGGTTTTTGTTGACTCATATGTACAGATGTGTGCTTTACAGTTTCTTCAAAACCATCAAGCAAACAAAATATTTTTGCACCCATGAAGATTTTCATACTGTACATCTGAGTCACTCAAGAATACTTAAAATGCAAGCTGCTGTAGTTCATCCACGCAGAAATGCAACATTAAATTATCTGCTTCAAAAACACACAAAAAACACTTTCTGCACTTTAGGACTGCAGGTTATGTGAAGAGAATATCAAGAAAAGCAAAAAAATAATGTCTTAATTATCCAGTTAGTTCTGTTCAAATACATGTCTTCACAAAGTATTCCAAGAGCAATGGCAACATCTGCTAAAAACTTATGCCAAGATTTCACCAGACATCTTGGAATCTTTATTTTAGGAAACAGCACTACACAAGCTTAAAAATCTGCCATTCTGAACGTGTAGGATGACAGTATGTTTGTGGGGGATAAAGGTGTGAAACGTCTGTCTAGAAGAAGAACAAGACCTATACACCTCTAGAGAGTGAAACTAAACAATGCAGTGCAACGTGGGAGGAAATGGCGTCTTAATGTTTGTCATTGACTTTAATGCCAAGAGAATTCTAACTTTCAATATAATCTTGTTCTTGAGAATGTAAATAAGCATCTTGCAAAACTAAAAAGAAAATCACAAGTCAAGAAAGTTGATTTAGAAAAGCCACAGTGAGCATAAGAACAGAAAGTGTACGAACTTAACAGCTGCGACTGATAGGAAAAAATTCATTTCTCTTTCTGGTAATGATGGAATTGTTTCAACTAGTACTGAGGCCTATTAATTGCAGAGGACGTAACTTTTCTTGGGAGAGGATGAAAGCCCTGACTTCCCACCAAAGTCTGCTTACTCAGCATAGTTTAACAATTTACAAATGCAATGACAACACAAGAGACCAGCAAAGTCTGAGGTTCTCCAGCACAGCGATGACCCTGGCAGCAGGGTAATGACACGACCAGTATTTACTTACTCTGGCTTAGAGCTCATCAGGTTCTGCAGAAGAACACTGATAGCTCAAGCTTGGTCTTGGGAGGTAGGTGAAAAAAGAAACTATTTTCAAATAGTTTACTTTCAAGTGTGCTTTAACTTTGCTACTCTGTCACTCCTGTTAGACCTTTTGAACTGTAAAATAAATTTCTAAAAGAATAAAACATTTCTAAGTCACTGTTATTTAACTGGGATAAATTTTAAACTGCAATGACGCTTCTCATCACAGAAAAACCTGTAGAGTTGCAGATGCATTTAAGCTTAAAATAAATCTCTAGTTCATTGCTATGTAGCAGCGACCAAAGAAAACTTTAAAGCGTATACAAGACGAAAATAAGCTTGCAAAAATTAAGTTCATTTAATCACTGTGTGACATCAGAACACGTAGCACAATTGCTTTTTGATATATCACAATGAACAGATTGTATGACTGTACATTACTTTGCAATAGAAGGTAAGAGACAGGGTAACACATCTAGTCTCAGAAAACACGAGTGTAACTCCAAAATGTAATCTTACATGAAAATTCAGTGATTACGTTTGCCCAAACCAGCTATACAAAATAAAACTTGTTACAACTTAGCATAAAATCCCTCCTTGACATCAACTGGCAGTAGGAGATACGTATTTTGCCTCAAGGCTGGGACACAGTACAGAAAAGACAAAGAAATAATCGGAAACCTGTCTTCATTTATAAAAAGCTTTCTGGATACTTGAAAATACTGCACTTCCACCAGGCTAGATGTTATTTAGAAAGGCGATTTCTCCTCTCAGATCCAGAGGCTCACTATTTCCTAAATATATTGGCCTTTCTTCTTACAAGAAACGTCAGAACTGAGGACTCCAAGATCGCCTACTCTATTTCTCAGTAGACTCAGTAACTTGAACTTTCCATTTATAGCTAATAACACAAGTAACACAGCACATACTGTACCAATAGTACCCTACTTGCTCCCAACAGGCAATCACGTATTTTCAAGCTTACTACACTTGATCTTACCTCCTTGGAACTAACAAGGGTAAAGCTGTAGCACTGTATCAGAATAGTTTCTGAAGGTAAACCCAAATTAAGAGTGATGCAATCACAGCTAAGCTAGGTAGCCTTTGAAAATTGACAGTAATTACTTCAGCCATCAAAACAATACCTCCAAATCAACGTACAAAGACATGGCCTCTATTATTCACAGTGTAGTGTAGTTGATTTACCTGGGAATTAAGAGCTGTTGGGTCTTCACTCTTTCCTTTAGCCAAAGCGAGTGGCATTTTGTCTTGCTGATAGAGTGTCTGGACTGTGTCCTGGAAATCAGGATAACCATCCTATTGAGCATAAGAAGAAACCAAACACCAAGAGAGATATATTATTGGTTTTTTCTTTACCCTCTCTGTATACTCAAAAAACCAAAAACACATTCCTGAACTTCTGTGAAAATTCTGGACTGCAATTTACACGTTCATGCTATCCACTTCATTTAAGTTTGCACATAAAACACACACAGCCCCTCTACAACAACTGCTGTATATCTAAAACGGCAAACACAATCACATCTCCTCTCTCACAGTTTCAGGTGAATCCAGACTACTGTTGTCACTGACATTAAACTAGTTTACAGTCAGCCTTGCCAGGCAGATTCAGGCCCATGGTTTCTGTCACTCATTACAGCAGCTTTAGAGATCCTCAAAAATCAAGTCTATATGTAGTTGAGAATAAGGTACGGCAGCTGGATATACTAACCGTGAGAAACCAAGCAAAGCCTCCCGAAATTCAATGTATTTCACACAGTACCTATGCTAGTATCACAAAATGAAATATCACTATTTTAAAAGCAGGGTAGCAAAGACTTTATATACTATGGGAAATAATGATTCAATAAGTCTTTCAGTCTCAAATGCTTATGACATGCAAATCTCTTTTGCAGCTTGCATATGTAAAGCAAATAAAGTTCCTGTGAAAGCCTGCCAGACTCCATTAAAATAAATTAATCATCGAAGCAAAGGTTCAAGATGAGAAATTTATCCTGCTTGGCATTATAAAAGGAAAGCTCATGTAAAATAGAGGAACACCCAGAAATGTTTACAAAAGCACAGTATAGGTGACTGTTTAAACATGAGAAGCAGCCAGAGATCTTAAGACAGACCCCAAACCTGAAAACAGTGACATCTGTCACTGAGGATCCGTAGACCCAGGTACCAAAAGTACACCAAATGAGGTATATTTTCCTTGTGGATTCTAGAAGCACGTGCATGTAAATAACATTTTCGATAATAGCTGGACAAATTACAGCCCAAGAACAAGAAAAGTGATCTTTCAGAAAAACCACAGGGGAAGGACTTACAAGCTCCATGCCCCTGGCAGGCTGCCCGCAGGGAGATGGTCAGACCCGCGTCAGGTGGCCAGACCCTTAGTGCAACATAATGCCAATAAAGCTATTCTTTGTGCTCAGGAAAAAATATGTCCAAACACTGCATATTACTTTTATCCACCCAACATACTCCCTCAGGGAAAAACACATGCAAAATTTCATAACCAGGTAAATTGCCACAAAACCTCATCCTCTAGAAACAAAGGCTTTGCAGCACACTTCCACAAGCCCTGACCATTTTCATAGTTAGACCTGAATTTGTCTGGAAGACCTGATTATATGTAGGAAGATGAGAAACTGAATACACAAAAACCTATCACTCAGGATTCTATTTTTGCAACATAACAGGTAACACAGCTCTTTACAACGCATCTCTGATCACTTGCCAATACAAAACCAAAGGCTGTTTCCCAAAAGCGGGGCCAGCTGCCCGCTGCTGCCTCTTGCCTTGACTGTCACCCGTCAGTCACACAGACACCTCTCGGATGACGATGCAGCTCTGGATCACCTTCCCCGAGCCCTTCCCCGCTGCCGGCCGTTCTCCTCCCCCCTGCCCCTTCGGTGAGGGCTGAGGAGGAGCCGCTGGGCCAGGCAGGACCAGGTTTGCCCGGCAGCTCCTTCTCCCTCTGCGGTCAGAAGAGCCTGCTGCGTGCAGCGCAGCATTTTTGTTTTGCCACGCTGCTGCTCGGTTGTTTTTCAAGCAGCTTCGTGCAGCAGATGTTCTCAGTCCCACATGTGCTTTTTTGCTCCCTCTAATGACATTTTTCCTATGCAAACAGTAGCTTCTACTGCTTTTGCTGTTTTTGTGAAAAAACACAAATCCTACACTTGCACTGGTTTTCTTTACAACCCCCTCAGCAATGGTGGAGGTGGGCCTTTTCTCTCCTCTCCCTCCACCTGTACCGGCACTGAGGGAAGACGCTTCCTCCCAGCCTCCACTCAGGCCTCCCTGCCTGTGCCCCCGACTCCCACTGCGCTTTGTGAAACCAGCTTTTGCAAGCTCTCCCCATCCCTCTTGTTCAACTGTCCTTTATACCACAGACGGCAAGAATATTTTTAAAACTCTGTCTTTGCTGTCTTGGCTGTTCGAAGCGACTCTGAAGGGGAACCTCATCAACCCCAACACAGCCTCTCCCTCCACAACTTCTGCGTGATATACCTGTGACTTGTTTTGCTTTCTAAGCTGGTGCCACAACAGCTCATCGCTTTGAGCGATGCCGGTACTGAGTCACGGAAGATGACAAAATAAGGGGTCCCCCCGCCCTGCAACACCTAGGCAGGAGGGATCCCTGCTCGGCAGGAGGATAAGCCATTTCCATCCCCATTCTCCTGTGCTGCTCTTTGTCCAGTGCAGATTTAGGAACGATAACCCCTTTTTTATAATCTGCTTCCAAATCCCAATTCACTCCATTCCCTTTTTCACTGCCTCCACGCCTTTAGTCTGTCATTTGCCTGGAATTTTTTCCCTTCTCCGCTCCACACTTCACTCCCACAGCTCGCCCACCCACTCTACGAATAAGAGGGGGAGAGCTCACAGGGGAAGAGAAAGGCTTTTACAGGTAATTTGATGTAATTCATGGCATATTGTTTCTTTGTAATGCCTGTGTGAGTTTCATATTCACGAAGAGGATAAATTTACAATGGTGGCTGTAACCCGGCAATGGTGCAGCTTGCACACACAGCTCTGCTCAGGGATGACCTTCAGAGTCTCTCTGGAGGTTTTTTTAAGTGTTATTACATATCAGGAAATTAACTCATCCTTTTTTTTTTTTTAAGTAATCTTTTACACGATGCACACAGGGTGTGAAGACTTTCCAAATTCAAGCACTAGTATTTTAGACCACGCTTTGCAGAGACATTAATGACTAATGGGTAAAGGAATGGTGAATCAAAATACAGAGTTCAGCCTTAAAACAGAAAGGCAAAATGACCTTTACCAAAAGAAAAAAAAAAAAAAGGAAAGAAAAACGAAAAAGACAGAGCTAGTTACAACAACAACAAAAAAAATCACCCATGTTCAGATGCTCTGCATGGTATTAGCACGATGGTGAGCTAAGAGAGCCACAATTAAGCATTACAACCTTAAAAATAGGAAAAGGAATTCTTATCCGGAACAGAAAAAAAATCTGCAGCATTTGCTACCATTTTCATTTTTACCTCCACCTTTCTAAAAACAAACTTACCACCCCCCCAAAATCCCCAAATGTACTACTAAGACTTTTTTTTTTTTTTTGCAAAATGCAAGCCCCAAGAACCAAAAACACTACATGTAGAAGTGATGTACTGTGTAGTACAGCATCCTTTTTTAGTATCTTTGAAGAAAAGTCCATGATTTACAGTGTACCTCAGAATTATAATGCACTGAAGTAATGGTTTACTCCTTAGAAGACTCCCAAATTTGTATGGAAAAAGACATTTATGCTGATAACAACACTGTTCATTTCAAAATTAATAATGCTATCAAATGAATTATTTCATTAAGCTATTTTTTTAAAATTTCTTATTGTGGAAAAAAGTCATATTTATGAAATACTAATTTTTACAGTTAGGACATGAAATTTTCACAAGCATTTTAAAATATGACTGGTAATTTTAGATAAAAAGAAAACCAAGTGAACATCCGCTCTCAGAATTACTGAACTAAACAGTGCCTACAGAAAGCAGGTCTTCCAGACTCTCAAGATTTCACCACACAGAAAATGAGTGAATGCACATTCCCTAAAGCTGCCCAAATTTCCTGCTCTCCAAAACACGATGTTTCAGCCTGTATTTTTCAGGATTTTAATTTTACTTCTTCCTTCAATGAAGATCCTGTGGAAAAAAGCACCTCCCTTGTAGTGTGTCATTTTAGATACTTGCTCATCGTCAATTATTACTGAACGAAGGAAAAACTTCCTAATGCTGAAATCTAATATATTAGTCAGTGAACTATTTCAAGCAGAGGAGCGGCAGCTCCCCAACAGCTCTTATAAATTAGGACTACGCTGGACAAAAGAGGGGAGACTCAAGCAACCATCCTGCAACGCGTTGGTCAAGGCAGATAATGGTGAAGGTGGACACAACCATTTAACATAGCTTTTCCCTGCTCTTTTTTGTGGATCGAAGAACCAGAATCGGTCAAAGCAAATCCTTACTGACTTATCACCAAGGCTACCAGTAAAAAGTGCACATGTATGTTTTATTTTATTTATTTTATATTACGTAAACTCAAACTACAACTGTACACAGACTGATGGAACTTAATAAATAAAAAAAATTAAAATAACTCCTCTACAGCTATTCATAAGTGCCTTTTCAAAACTAGCGGCTCACACTGGGGTTTGCTTCACAGGAAAAGCCTTTGTACAGGTAACAAAGTCTCACACTACCAAAAAAAAATGAAAGCCTTGCATTTAGTGCATCATTTATCACAGAATGAGTTACGTATGAGAAAAGCATTCCAGAATACGTTGCAACTTTCCTCTACAGTTAAAGAATATATTACATAGCCGTGTCAAATACAAATCTAGCTCAGGCCTAGCTTACCTTCTAATGCCTATTTAACCTACATCTTTTGGAATAAAAAGTACAATAAAAAAACTTCACAACATTAAGGATGAATTAGATACCCACGAAACAGTAACTTGTTTAAAAAATAAATTAAAAAGGAGGATCTGCTATTCCTATATATATAGGTATACATACTTAATTATTTTTTATTTTTTTTTTTATTAAAAGGCCTCAAATTTACTTTCCAGCAGTGGTAACTGAAGAACGTGTTAGGAGCTTCTTCTTAGGAGAAACTGCTCCTAACAAGAAACTCCCAGCATCTCCCTAAGCAACACCTTGCACAGGTGTATACATTAGCCATGTATACATGTGCTTTTTACAGAAAAATAGTTACAAAACCTGTAAATTAATATCTACAGGCACAACAATTTGTCAGCTTTTAACTTTTCAATGTGATCAGTTTTATAATTTATAGCATAGTCAGAGATGGCTAGTATTCTGCTATCAATCCTTACCCAGAACTCTGGATTCTGGACATGATCAAAAGCAGACTCTAGCAAATTAAGAAAACCCTACCCCACACTGACTTAAAAGCAGGAGGCCTTACGGAAAGACATGCTACAGCAGTTGAGCTTATTCCACTACAGGAAGTCAGTAAGTCCCACTCCTCTCCCTCCTACTCAAGAGTGCAAAACCCTGACAGTAACTTTACCATGAAGTAAATCCTACTCTTTACCCTTGTTCCTACAGGTTTCTCCATCAAGCAGAAGACATTTGCAGAGACGGTGGTGATGTTCTCCCCCTCTCTCTCTCACACCCATCAACTGTCTGTCAGATGTTTTTTTGACAAATTTCCTTAACACAGATCCCTTCAAAACAAAAGCGAATTTTAGCATGCATAGGTCAAAATACAGAAGTCACATTACTGTACCTCTATCTTGATTCTCTTTGGTGACAGCTCATCCCTTTCTCCACATTTAGATCTAGAAGAGAAGACACATACACTATCAGTAAACAACACATTAACCCTGACCATCAGAAATAATCATGAAAAACATGATTGAAAAATTAATCAAGCAAGAACAAGTGAGATACACAGAAAAAGCCTTCAATTCACTTGGACTTGGCAGTAAATGTCACTCAAATATAGAGGAATATAAGGGCCTTGTGTCCTTTTCAAAGGTGTCGAGAAACTCATGCACTTTTCTTCCTAACAGAAAGCAAAGCTACCTGAGCACAGAAAATTACAGAAATGCCTTTGGCATTGCTTACCCAGAACGGATGTGTATTTACATTAATCACTATGGAAGAAAGGGGAGCAAGGGAAAACCATAAAAAGCTCCTAGAAGTGTAAGAAAATGTATTTTGAAAGGATACTGTATTACACATATCAGGGAGTTAACGTTTAAGAACAATATATAGAAAGTATCAAGACTTTCAATCATATGTATTCACAGTAATGTTTTAATTGTCTTTAAAAGCTGTTAAGCCTTCGTCACTTTTTCACAAGGGCAGTTAATTTAACAGAACAGTAACAGCAAAAATTAGGACTAGCTTCAGTTCTTTTAGAGCAAGTTTGTAAGTCACTCCCTATGATCTTGTCTTTTTCATTCTCTGGAAACTAACAAGCCAAATCTGTGTTTGGAAAAAAAATAATTGATACATCAAGCAACTTTGGCTACTCTGCCTATTTACATTAACTTGAAATACACAAATGCCTTAAATACTTGAAATCGCCAGCCTCTCAGATGTCTCTCAACGAGCACTATCATCACAAAATCTGGAAAACTAGAGAGGAAATAAAAAGGTAATTCAAGACAGCTAAATCTTAGCAGTTTAAAAGCTTCACGACTTAAATGGCATTTTCCTACCCTCCTCAGAAGAGCACTTTGCTAGCTAAAGAGCAAGAAGGAAGCGTCTCTAGTGCTTCAAAAGAAATGCTATCAGACTGATTAGCTCCCTGAAAGTAAACGTCCTTTGAGTTAATTAAAATCTTACTTGGTGGTCCTGTAAGTATACTTGTATGTAACTTCTCGAGAGATTTGCCGAGCTAGTGCGAAGAGTTCATCTCTCCTGGTCAACAACGCGTTATCTTTTACACACAGCTGAGCGGCTGCTTCATTAACTGTTAGCTGCAAATTAAACACAAAAACAGGGATTTATGGTTTTGTATACTTTCACCCGTTGTGCTCATAAAAGTACCTGTTCTTCTGAAATAATAAAAAAATGTCAATGGCAAGTAAAATTACCTATAATTGTATACTAAACCCTGGAGGGTTTCTTCTCTTTTATACCCTTACCAAGCCAGGTAAGCCTCTGAGAAAAGATATAAATGTAGTTGGTGCATTTACTGTCCTTTAAAGTAAAACATTATTGTAAGACTGTCTCAGTGTGCGCTGCTTGTGCCTTATCCCAGCATTAATTAAATCTCAGTATAAAACAGTAGCTCTGAAGGTTCACAGTGTTTGGCTCCCAAAGCCTGGTTTACAGGGAATACTATTTTTATAAACGCAATATGCCCAGGACTCAGGGGGAAAAAAAAAAAAACAACCAAACACAAACCCACAAAAAAACCCTGACAGTGTGGGTACAGATGGCTTTCCCTGGTGAATGCAGCATAAATTCTGTAGAAGGTGATGGTTTAAGAAACGATTAAACTTTTTTTAGCTGTGTTTCTCACCCTCATGTTTGTGAAGACTATCTTCAGACATGAATCAAATGTAACTTGCAACAAGGATGTTTTCCTCAGCCTGCCAGGACACATTTCTAGTGCCTCTGCTGCTGGCAATAGTTTCATAAAGAGAGGAAAAAAAACACTTTAAAGTTAAGGCTCAAAACGGTTTCACAATGCTCTTCAGAAGCCCGTAGGAAGTGGTGATACTGTCATGAATTATACCAGCTTAACAATAGCACTGTCTGAAAAACCTATGGTCAACAGTGTGGACCAACAACAAAAATATTAATGCAATGAGAGACACTGAAACCGAGGCGCTGGAGAGAAGATTCCCCGCTCCTTCCACAGTAAGCAGGGGCTGAAGAGACGTTTTCACTTCTTCCTCAGCTGAAGAACAGCCAGCATTTGTAATGAGGCGTAACAGCAAGAGGCCAACTGAACACTACAGGTATTTTTGGTATTTTTCCCAAGTGCCCACAACTCTTCTACTCTTTATTTCTGGAAATTAAGCTGCTTTGAATGGGCTTGGCTTCTCGCAAAGGAGCACAACCTAAGCTTTGCTACTACCGTCAACAGTATGTTCTGTATCCATCTCGGGCTAGTGAATATTACCAAGCAGCTAGGTTTTCAAAGCACAGTCAGCATATTCATGATGGGCCGACATGGCACAAACCTTGATCTGGCAAGTGCAAAGAACAGCCGTGGTTCAGCACACGAGGTTATGCGGCTGAGGATGGGCAGGACCACACACGCGTGGCCTCAGACACCAAAAACACTGCTCTTACAAGAAGCACTTTTCATGGAAGTGGAGGGAAGGTGAAGCTGAGGACAGACCAGCAGGTCTGCAGTTAAACAGCATCTCTTGGGAGAAGACAAAGAAACTTGCTGCTTTACCCCACTGTCTACCACCCTGCAGAACGTCACCTGTGAATTAAATCACGGAGGCCAGCACCTCACCCAAAACCCAGCACGCTCCATCCCTGAAGGATGCATAAGACATGAACAACAGGCAACCATGCTGTCCTTCGCCACAGTGCTTGATGACATCCAAATTAGAAAAAAAAAAATTATATTTTGCCCAATGTGACACTTGTTCTCCAGGGAGGTTGAAAAAACAAAAACATGTATCAGAAGAGCTGAGATTCTCTCAGTGGCCTGTGCCCATGGAGTATTTCTAGTAAAACCTCACACAGACCTGCTGTTCCTAATATTTCACAAGCATTTTTTCCTGTGTTTAGCATAAAAGCCTCTGATCTGAGTACGGCATTTCCTGCAATACCTGAATACTAATCAGAGTGCAAACATGTCTTTAACAGGCAAACTTGGGATGTTGCTTGATCCTTTAGTCTCTATACAGACCAAAAAAAAAAAAATAAAAATCTCAGAGAGATCAGATGTACAAGGGTGGAAAGTTTAGGTTTAATCTGTGAAACATCTCTAGGTTACTATGTTCCTACAAAACAATGTACAAAAATAACAAACTATTACCCCTGAGACAGACATTGTAGAACAACTGGTCCTATCTTTTCATAAAAAAACACAGGGAAAAAAGTAGATACAAAAAAAAAAAAAGATTAATACAACACTGATGAGAAGAATTACCATCCAAAGCAGGCATTAAGTTCTGTAACAGTGATAGCTATTACTTTGCTGAGGATGAATAATATGGCTAATAGTTACAAAATAATTCAAGATGCTTTTTTAATCCCTCAATAAAGTGTTGAAAGGTTGCAAAGAGCTGAAATGACTGAAAATGCTTTGGGTAGTTATAGGCAAATGCTGTTTATCCTAATATATGAGAAAAGCCAAATGTTTGTTTGTTTGTTTTTCCTAGTTTCTTCTTTCAGGTCACATCCAGACTTACTGAATTGAAGTGCATCATGGCTTCCTGCCTTTTTCAGGAGGCATAATACTAGAGATAGAAAGCATTTTGCATGCCTAAAAATAAAGATTCTGTTTGCTGGAAGCCTTAATGACACGGAGCAGCACATAACCATACCGGCTCTACGAAGAAGCACGGGTATATTCCCATCTGATGGGGTTCATAGATTCCCCCACTAAAAAAAACATAATTAAATACCAAGCCCTACTGTTTTGGTGAGTCAGCAAAAGAAAAGGAAAAGACCAAGCTAGACAGAATTTATCACTTGCCTTTCTTATTCCTGTTTCTCAGACGATTAAACAGGATTTTTTTCAGTTTTATAGGTACCGAGGCAAGCACTGAAATATTAACACGCAAGTTACAAATCTGACTCAAACATGCCTGGGTCACCAAGTTCAAGGGCATGCCTTGTACTCATCCCTCCTCCAGTCCAACTTTAAACATAAAGCGCCCTCCATGCTTGAAAAGCTGTGTCATATCGAGACAATAGGATGGATTAAGGACGGTACACTTATTAGTTCTGAAACATCTTGGAAAGATTCCGCATCAGATTTTATGCTAGATCAGTGCCCTATGCAAATACTCCTACCAATAGCACAGGCTTCCAAACCAGCTCAGTGTCTACAGCTCTCACTGGTCTCTAATGGCTGCTCAGGCCCTCTGAGACCCTCCAGTGTTCGTACTGAAACAGAGAACATTCTCACTGATTCGCCACCAAATAATTCCATCAAGTTTGAGTTTAATTTGCATGCAGCTCCACTCTGCTAGAGGAGACAGATACCCTGATCTTTACATTAAGAAGCTAACCCCTACTTAAGCTTTTTAAATTCAGTGAAGTTTATTCAGCTGCTCCTTGCCAGCTGCAAGGAGAAACCTTGAACTGCGAGGCAGAATGACAGCCTTGGAATGTAGTAACACGTGCAGAAACACAGTCTCTGGACAAGCAGAAACTTACCTCCCTGGTTGTTTAAGGTCCTTCCTTCTGAGCAGCAAATTGTTTAAGCCATCAAAAACAGAAATCCACTGAAGTTCAGCTTACAAAAGGCAAACTCTGGTTTAGCAGATTTTAAACAAAAAAAATGCTCTCATTGCTACTATTTGTATATTTTCTGCTTTAAAATGAAAACGGAGAGAAAACCATTCAAGACAAAACTTTGTAAAATCCGGCCTCTTTAAGCAAACAGTAAACCAATTATGAGCAAATTCTTCTTGTTTGCATGAGTGCAGTTCCCATCAAGTTCTGCGAGGCCCCATATGCGTAAGTGAGGCATAAGTCAACCACATACTCCTTTGATCTTGTGCCCTTAATCATAATAGCGATAGAAATATTTCCTAAAGCCAAACCATGCTCTCATTCCATTTTTAAACATGGTTTTACAATGATGTAGTAAAGATCTGTAGTGCAGTACTAAAAAAAATAAAGGCGGCAGAGCAGTCATCCTTTCTTCCAGTTCTTTGCTACACTGCTCCTTCAAACTACCACCCCACTATTCACTCTTCCAGCTTTGTAGAGCTGCTCGTGAGGTTACCACACACCTGACAACAGCTGGCCCTGGCACCCACTTCCCATTACACTGCTAGATGCCAAGAAATTGTCCTTTGAGAAGTCTGCCCAGATTTCAGCCTATTTTCTGCAGCCGCTACCCCATATAAGAGACTGCAAAAGCCCTCCATCTCATACGCAACTTGTTCTGTTACGGGAGAGACTTCCGCAAGGTCAGGAGAGTAGGATGAGATCTGTTCTTGCACACTGGATGAATTCATAGATTATAAGTGTTCAACATAAAGCCACAAAGCACATAAGTGAAAGCTGCACAACTAAAACTCTGCGGTACAAATGCGGCTGACTACTAACAAGTTCCCTTGGAAGCATCTCCCCAGTCTGTAGTAAAAGCCCTAGTGAAGTAACTGCTGGTGGTGTGCAGTTGCCTTATAAATGTAAATACATAAACAAAAATGTAAAGAAACACGCCTTGATTTCTTCTGCCCTTCTGCTCAGAACCATAAAGAGAACCTAGTCTTATGCTATGGATCACACACCTACAAAACTTCTTCTTGAAGCGAAAAAAGGCTAAAGCCAGTACAGTCTTTTTGGCACTCCTGTAATATAAACATTGCCTTTCCTTTTGGGAGCTAAGCCTTACATGCCAAATTTTAAATCCAACTGAAATTTTGCAATCACTGTTAACTGTGAAAATGCTGATGCAGCATTCATATCAACAGCGTTTTGGCACTGCTTTGAATTTTGTTCTCCTCTTGTACTGTACTTTGGCACTAGGGAACTATTCCCCACACAGACACACCTATTGCGTTACAACATACGCAGTGTGAGCCTCAAGAATGCCAGAAGAGAGGCAAAGGAGGCCCGCGTGGACTTTTAAGGACAAGAGGGAACAGATGCTACGCAGGTATTAAAGGACTAACCTTCAAATTACAGCCACCCACCTATACCAGAGAGGGTCCTTTCCCTTCCTCCTCACATAGTCTGCACTTCACTTGACCGGCTTAAGACTACTGTGTCCAAAAAACCCCGCAGGTTGTATAATCAGGCTTCATCCCAATTCACGCACACAAAAAAAAAATCCCACCCCACTGGGTTTAGAGACCTCATCAGCAGAATCCTTTTTACCTCGAGGGCACAAGCTACACAGCAGGGTCTGGAGGAGAGGGAAGACAGCAGAGGGCAGTAACCAAGCCAGGTGATCCTGTTACCAGACACAAGCAATTTTAGTTACTAATCTTCCAAACAATCTGACTACTCTCAAAGCTGCAAAGGAGCACCAAGACAGTACCGCTTTAAAAAAGTGCCGAATACCTAAAATCCCAAGGGCCACACTCAGTTCAACACTGGTTTGCTGTTTCAGAACAAAACTGTTTAAACCCTCTGTCTGACAGGCCACACCAGTGACCGAGCAGTCTGATGACGCCAAGTTGAAGTCATCAGCGCACACATGCACGCACCCACCCAGGAAAGGGTACTTCTACTGCACCCAAGATTTCCATCCCAGGGCAGGACTGCCTATAGCTCCTGTAAAACACACAACTCTCGTCACCCGCTGAGAACTGCCCGTACAAAAAGTGTACCCTGTGAACAACATCTCATAAAAGGTGTAGGACTAGGGGAGGAAGCACACTGTCGCTCAAGGTATATTACCTCGTGGAGGGTGAGATGCTTGCCATCCTTTCTTTTCGAGTCAAATCTGCCATATATTGCACTGTACTTCCTGATCTCCTCCTCTTTGTGAGGGTCCTCATCACTCATCTCAAAGATGTGACCAATCATCTTTGCCAGTTTCTTATTTGTTTTCAGTAACTCCTTGACTTCATTGGAGTCACTTTTGGGCAGGGAGGGAACCATACGTTCTACACATTCAGCAACTGACAGAGCAGCAGCGGCATCCAGGGTCTCACTGTTTTCCTTTGGTGAAGCCGGAGAGCCGAGGTCAGCCGGGGAAAGGCTGTGTTCGCTCTCTGTGGTGTGGTGTCCTTGCCAGAGTCTCGGTTCGCTGCCGCTCTGCAGCGATAAGTTCCCCACCACATCGGATTTGCTTGCGCCCACGCTTTGCACGCACGTCGTGGCAGCGCATTTTGGAATCTTCAGGTGAGGCTCTCTGGTGCTACTGTTCCTTTCATAACTGCTGCAGGATATCCCCAGCCACGCAGGAGACCCTTCCGGCAGCTTATATATTGGAATGCTGCTGACCGGTAAGGAGGTGAGAGGCTGGTTAAAAAGACCAGGGTTTGTGACCCAGTCCCTCAAAGCCTTCTGCAGCCTTCGGACATGAAGGGGCTTGCTAGCCATGCCTACGAGAGCCATTATCTCCAAAAACTCCTCTTCACCTGCTTCACAGAGCTGCTGGACATCATCACCACCCTGCTGAATAAAGGCATCGAAGTAGAATAAGAGATTTGCTTTTTGTAGTATTCGATACAGCTGCAATTCCCCAAGGGTTCTGGGTAGAGCTGACGCCATCACGGATGACAGAACCTGCAAGGAGTAAAAACAGAGAGAAGATGAGCATGAGAACGCCGACATCCAGAGGCATTCCCCCCACCGCCAATCCTTCTGTAAGGCTGTCAACTCAGAGGACAGGATTCCTTTCTCTCATTATAACAGCACGTATGGAAATGAAAAAAGGGGCAATAGCTCTGGTTTTTTACTAGTTAACTTAATGGAAACATTTGTGAAAAAACAAATCAGCAGATAGTTGCGATGCACCTACAAAAAAGATGATTCAAACATGAAGCCAGCTTGTTTTCAGCATTCTCACTTCATGTTTGTTCCCAAGAATGTCATTCAATATTGCTCACTGCTTCTACTTGACTCTCTTTTATGTCTTCAGATCAAAATGATCACAAAACACTCCTAAGAATTACTGAATACGTGATCCCCTGAAGAAAAAAAGCTCATCAGTTTCGATTTTCCTTAATTCCAAATCGTTTCCCCCATAGCAGTGTGGAGGGCTGTAAAAGGAAAGCAAGGAAAAGTGCTTCACAGAACCCCAGAGGATTAATGAAGCTGGATCAGCAAAATGGTGTTTCAGAACCAAGTACTTCTACAGTTTCCCCCCATTTCACAGAAAAAGGATCTAGTGTCTCTGCTGATCTTAATTATGGCAGCAATATCCACAGACAAAGCAAAAATACTGATGGATTCCAACACATATAGTTTAAAAACATTACTTTGAATTCACCTGCCTGCTGCATTTGCTAACAGGCCTGCGTGTCATTGATACTTACGCCATGAAATACTATTCAGCAATGCAGCAATTGCGCTGTAAGGGCTCCCAACAGACAAACTGCAGCAGTGTTCTACCCTTATGGCTGCAGAAAAAACATTTGCACGAGTTTCAACTTCATAAAACCCGTTATCCCCAGTTAGCCTGCAAATAACAAACTCTTCAGAGAATTCTAAGATCACACATACCTCTTCACTCTACGATGGCTTTCACAACTACAAGCGAGTAATTTCCAGTATTACGCTAAACCACCAATCAATAAGGTCTAAAGCATGTAATTTACGGTTGGTTGGGAAAGCAACAGAACTAAAACATGGAGCTGGTCTGCTAACATTACTCTAGCTCTACCATCACATTGTACTTTAAAAAACGCGCAGTAGAAACCTAAAAATCAGCACTGACAGAACGATTTGCACACATTGAGGGGAAACTATTTTAATAACGTGCAACCCCCCTCCCCCCAAAACTCCAATGCAAGAATGTATGTATGCTTAGGGGCATTGGGAGACTGATAATCAAAAGTAAAACTAAAGCAGAAACTATTTTTACAATTTGCACTTTGGCTTTTTTTTTTTTTTTTTTTTTTTTTTATAATATGCGCTTTTTCTTCAGCGATTCAAAATAAATGTACAGGTGTAACAAACAGAACTCAACTTCTGTTCAGGGGGCATCTGAAAGATCAGGCTTTTGCTAAAAAACTTTGATTAAACTCTACTAGAGAAAAATAAAATTAGGAGGCCACCCTTACAAAAATAAGTGCAACAGGAACAGAATACCTACAGCCGGTCTCTTCAGGAAGAAAAGCCCCGGAAAAAAAACACCACAAAAGTACAAAAAACCCCAAACCACCAGCTGCACGTATCATTCTTTGTACACTGGTATTTGTAAAACAGAATGGACAGCAAAAGCCGTTTAGATCTGAGCAGCCACCTCAAGGAGCGGCTGGTGAGCTCAAGAGCTAATAAACTGCACACTTCGGAACTCAGGGTCAAACTGGAAACATTTAAGAGCTATTTATTTTAGAAATACATTTTAGCTTTCAAAAATAATAGTTGCAAAAAAACAATTAATTACTATCTACACTCAAAGATGTGGAAATGAAAGGAAAATGAGGAAAATCACTCACTTAAGGTAATCCTGAAAACAGGACATAATTCAGTATTTTAAAAACTGTCATTACTTCACAGACGTTCTTAGAAAAATCCTCCCGTTCCATACAAACTTTGACAAGACAAACAAAACTAACAGCTTATGGTTTAGTGGCATTTCAGTAAACTGTTCCTACCCTCCCATTTCAAATGATGCTGACTTTCTACCATCAATACCACAAATTAACTTACATAACTGTTAGAAGAATACCCGTTTGCTCCGAGAGTCATCCATCTTGGCACAAAATCTACATAAATCTACATAAATGGACTTTGTGCAGAGAGCTAAATTGAATCCAGGGAGGATGGTGGCAGCGAAATTACACACAGCCCAAGAGCTGCAGGCAAGGCATGGAGCTCATTTTTCCAGCCCACAGGCTGGAAGAGCAGCAACAGTCCATGAGCAGCCTTTACCTAGAGGCTTCTAATCAACAAATCTCCTCATGACAGATAAAACTGGATTAATATGTACTATGGAGGCGTCAGTAGCGAGTCCACAGTTCAGACTGCGTTGAGATTTGCATTTAAAGCAAGACTGAAACCCCTTTGTTTTGTACTTTAAAGACAAATTCTGTTTTCCAAATTTAGTACAGCAACTCCTGAGAGGGCCACGCGAATTTTCCATTTAAGATTGCCACCAATTTCTGCATTACATTTCCAAACACTTCTCCTTTTGACCTCTTTTCTCCTCTCGTTAGACCGAGTTTGTTCCGCACTCACCTCAACGACATCCCAAGTATTTCTAAACTTTTACAAGGGGAAGGCTACCTCCCCTCCCCGAGACAGCCTCGCCACGCCACCAGCTATGTTGCTTTTCCAGACACTACCAGCCCACTCCACTGGTTCGGCTCAGCTCACAGCCCACAAAGCCGGGACAGCAGGTAAGCTAGTCAACCTGGAGGAGTAAGATGAGGCTTAAGAGGAGGACAAGCAACAAACAAGGCTTGCTGAGAAAGCAGCGCAGCACTGCCAGCATGAGAAGAGACCATTAACCCAAAGGACACATGGCATTGCTGTTGCTGCCTAGCTTTGCTTACCTATCCAGCTACGGCAAAGCCGTGCTAAGCACACCCACTCAAGTCTCAGCACCACACATCTTTCAGGTGACCTTTAAATTGCATCTAAGAGACATAAAGTACTGCTTTCCATCACTGCTGTTCTCATTTAGTGCAGCTGGGGCTGTACTTTTGGGGCAACGGGTGAGCACGAGAAGTGATTACGCAACAAGAAGACGCGGGGCGAGCTCACAGCCAGGAGACTTGAGTATGCTCCTCACCAGGGAGAGCACCTCGGGTAAAATGCTGGGGCACCGCGTGTGTTCCCCCTCTTCTACAGCCTGCTCAGTGAGCTTTAGGCTTTCTGATCTGTGATCCCAAACAAACCCGGTTCAGGAGTAACAGCCTGGTAACGTCCTCTGGCAAACCCTAAGAAGCTCACCAGAATGATCTGCTGCCTTAGGAGCAAGCAAGTAGATCTTCTAAGGTACGGCCAGCTGCAAACCCTTTTATGGCAAAAGGCAGGCATGTGAAGCTGGCATGGGAAGGTCTGCAGCAATAAATGAACACAGCGATGGCAGTTGAGCTGCTGCTTCTCCCCTTTCTTTGCTCATCGTCCATACCCGTAAGGAGTGTGGGAACACAAAGGGAAAAGCAGCTGTCTTTTACATTTTACACATATAGAATGAACAAAGAAGCTAGGAAATTCCCCGCCACAGACAAAAGCTGTTTAAAATACATGCAAGGTTGCATGCTGTTATGGCCACAGAAGAACCCGGCAATCACAAGTTAGATTTTTCACTCAGCCTTTGCAACCCACAGCCACGCGTTCTCATCTTCCACATTACCTCATCCACATCCACAGCCTCCCACCCCACACGCCATGCCCTCCTCTCCAAACGCGGGATGTCACCTTAATTCTGACCACAAACATAACTCCTGGAAAAAAGCAAAACAACAACCACAGAGACACCACAGAGCACTACCAAGTATTTGTAAACAATCAGTGCAGGAATCGCAACCTATTCCTGCAACTGGCTCCCTCTATCAAGACAACCAGCGGCGGCAGCAGCCCAGCTCAACATCTTTAAGCAGGGGAAAACAAACGTTTCTCCCCATTCTGCCTGGTCCGAGTTCGGAGCGGCACGTTTCCCGGAGGTGGCAGGAAGATACACGGCTGCAGCGAGCAGGTGGTGGGCGTGGGTGAGGGATTGGGAGAAGGAAAACGCGGGAGTTGGGGGATGTAAGCGTGGGGCAACGACTTCGCTAGCAGTTTTCCTGCTTTTTAAGGCTGCACTAGAAGTAAGAGCAATTGAGCAACCCTAAACCGATTTTTAGAGATTTTTATTTCAGGTGAATTATATTTGAGCTGTCACCAATTAAATTAGGAATACGCACAAGGAGAAAGTGCGAAACATCACATTCCTGTATTTTAGGAAAAAGTGATTATTTCATAATATATCTTGATCACTTTGGGCGTTTTGAAAAGTCTCTGAAGACAAACCGGATTTGGATTTGAGAGCTTGGCTGCTTTGCATATTCATTACATTTTTGCAGCGTTTCCAAAGGACTTTTAGCAGGAGAAGAAAATTACATGTAGCTGCAGAAGCGAGACTTCACAAATTAAAAACTCTTGTCTAGCTCCGAGATGTGCCAAAATACAATCTATTAAGTGAGCTTCACATTCAAATACAGATGCATATCTCACCTCAACTAATAAGAAACTTGAAACGTGCAAAAAAACCCCCCACAAACCCGTGTAAGGGCTGGAAAAAAAAAAAAAAAAAAAGAAAAAAGAGCCCAAATACTTCACGACTCCCACCCGATCGGTGCGAGCGTCCCACCCGAGCGCGGCCCGGGGAGGGTTACCTACCGCCCGGCATGCCCGCCGCGACACGGCCGCCGCCGGCCCCGGGCAGGCCGCGGAAGAGAGCCGACGCGGGGGCGGGGGGGCAGCCGCCAAGCCCGCTGACAGGAACACCCCCGAGCTGGGGCCCCGAAGCTTCCCCGGCGGCCGCTCCTCCGTAACGGCTACACGGGTTCCCGGGCGGCGGACAGGCGGGGCGGTCTCCCCCCGGCCCGGGCCGGCCGGCGGCGCCTGGAGCCACCGGCCCCGGACAGCCCTCACGTCCCGCCAACGGCCGCGGGGCGGAAGGAGGGGGTGAACCACTGCGCTGGGGGGGAGGCCGCGGAGGGGCACCGCACTGCAAAGCCGGGGGATGGAGGGGGGGCGGCCGGTACCACAGCGCCGCTCCCCCACTCCCGCCCCGGTACCCCTGCGCTGGGCCGGCAGCCCGCCGGCGGGGCGCCGCCCCCGCCCGGTCCCGTCCCGTCCCGTCCCGCCCGTCCCGTCCCTCCCCGCCGCCCCCGCACCGCAGCAGCGGAGACGGCAGGGACGTTGCTGTACTTTCCGCCCCCCGCGCCCCCCCCGCGCCGGATTTCTCCGGGAATCACCCACGCACCCCCCGCCCGCTCCTTCCGGCCGTCCCCCCCGGGGCCGGCTCCGGGCTGCCCCAGCCCCCGCGGCCCCGTCCCGTCCCGCACGTACTCTGCAGTAGGCTGCCGTCGCCACCGGCCGCCCGGGGCTTCCCTCGATGCCGTCCCGGCTCCGCAGACTCAGCCCCGCCGAAGTTCCTGCCAGCGCCCCCCCCGCCTGCGCGCCGCCGGCCCAGGCTCCTCCTTTCCCATCGACGGGGCGGGTGGGCGAGCCGGTCCCCGCCACCGCCTCGCTGCTGCCGCCGAGGCGGGGGGCGAGGAGCGGGGGGGTGGGGGAGGCCAGGCGGGCCACCCCGCGCAGCTCGCCTCGTCGCGGCCGCGCCTGCCGTGCGCGGAGGCCGAGCGGGCGGGCGGGGGAGCGGGAGGGAGCGGCCTAGCGCCGCCCCCGCCCCCCCACCCCCCCGGTGCCCCGTCCCCGCCGCCGGCCCCCGCCCCGCGCACACACCGCCCCCTCCCGCGCGGTCACATGGGGAGATCCCGCGCGCGCTGCCGCCGCCCGCCCACGCGCGGCCGCCGCCTGACGCAGCGCCCGGCGGGGGCCGCCCCCCTCCCGCTCCCCTCCCGCTCCCCCCCCGCTTCCCCGCCGCACCGGCAGCGCGCCCCGCCGCGGCCGCCCCGCCCCGCCCCGCCCCGCCCCGCCGACCGGGGCACCCTCCGGGGACAGGCTGGGTGACGCCCCGCCGGCGGAAGCAGCGGGATCTGGGCGGCGTGGAGCGGGTGACACCTTCCAGCCGGCTGGGCAGGGGACCGGCCAGGAGAAGACTCGCCGGCCTGAGTCACCCATCGCCCAGGTTGCGGGGCAGCACGCATCACCTCTCCGGGGCGAGCGGCGCCTTCCTCATCCACGTCCTCCTCCCCCTCCCTGCCCCGCGCCTGCCCCGGCAATGGGTGCAGCCGTTATCCAAGCGGGAGGTGCGTGGGAACGGCTCCGTGGCCGTCGTTTGGTGTTACCGCCTGATGGTCTTGGGCCTCCCCGCGCCTGGAGAGCTGCCCCCCTGCTCCCACCGCCCCGCCGAGCGCCGCCGGCAGGAAGGACATCCTTAGAGCTGGCGAGAGACCCCGGCACGGGAGGTGACGGTACACCGCAGCCCGTGACATGCGTGGCAGAACTCAAAACACCGAGCAGAAATAAAGCTGATCTTCCTTTTTGGCCGCCTTTTGTTCCTCCGGGGTGTAGCCATGATGCCAGCTGCTGGTGGCAGCTCGGGGTACTTGAGGTGGCGATGTCGAGGATCTCCATCCACAGCTTCACGAGCTAATCACCATTGGCCATTTGATAACCCAGTGGCAGATTTTTCTTCTTAAAAACTCAACATACGAAATGTAACGTGGCCGCGGGAAATGGAATTGTTGCTCCTCACAGGAGTCTTGTCCAGGCTAGGGTCAAAACAAATGCCCCTTTTTTAAGATACTGGGATTTCATTAGAGTTTCTTCGTATTTTTTTTTTAAGTCTGTACAAAATACCAAGTGTCAAGTCAAGTGAGGAGAAATGATACCATGTATTTATTTAACTGATGGAGAGTTGATTAAAATAAGAGGTTTTAATAATGTAAATTCTGTTTAGTGCAGGTAACAATAGAAAACGGATGAAAAAATTAGTGAGGAAAATGAGCCTCAATAAAATACGCTTGGCTTGTAGCCAATGTCCGACTCTTCCCGTAGCCAGGAATCCTTATCACTCAGGGTTTCCGCTCAGGTTTCGTTGCCTTCCCGTCAATACGGTGGGTAGCAGAAGGCTGCATTGTACCTCGTGGCTGTTCCTCTGAGCTGGGACCGGCCGGCCGGGAAGCCGAGTCGTGGGCTGGCTCTTTGGTGGCCACGTCCAGATAAAATCAAATTACTCTTCCAGTTTTTCAAATAGAAGGCTCCCAGCTTTGTAGCATCTCAGTGATGAACCTGTGGCAAATCACTGTCACAGAAACTACATAAATACATCTGAAAATTAATATATGATCCAGGAGTGCAGGTTAAAAAAAAGTTTTCTGAAGATGCAGGACCGCATTCTGTAGCTAGGGAAATGCAGGCATCTTTATTTCACGTCATTTTTATTTTGCAACACCTAAACTCTAAAAACTTGCCTTCCTGCATGGGGTATTTTCCTATTTTTTAGTCAAGATTGTCAGTAGGCCTCGCGCGAAGTGACAGTGCCGTGCAGCCTGCTGTGGGGAAGGGTGCTGGAGGGCGGCGCGGTGGGCGCTGGAGGACCCCTCTATCCGTCCCCTTGTGCCCTCCCCGTGGATGGCAGGGACGGGTGGGCAGCTGGTGGGAGTGGGGGGCTCCGTCCGTGTTGCGTACGCTGACCCAGAAACAGGCGCGCTGCTCTTGAGGCTGCTGGCAAATCGATGCCACAAATCAGCAGTTGCCCAATCCTGAAATCACCCCGCGGGCGAAACGGCCGCTGAGGGTACAGGAGGGGGTGTCGCCCAAGGAAAAAACACCCGTTGCCGGCAGAAAATGGGTAGCGTCTGCACCTGGAGCCCCTCTGCAAAGCAAAGGCATGGTCAGCCCAGCTCTTGCCTGAAACCGAAGCAACTGTGGTTGTCTCCTCGGCTTTGGGGTGTGAGCCAGTATCCCGACGGAGCAGACGAGGAGGTAGAGGCAGCTTTTCTCCCTGGCATGCTGTGGTTCCCATGAGAAAACTCAATTGCGCATTGCCCAGCAAAACCACAAAAATGTTCACAGCGCTGCCTTCTCTCCTCCCACTCAAAATGTTTTTGCATACGCCTCTAGGCACTACAATCATGGTAATTAAAGCTGTAAAATATTATTAGAATCACACTTCTATAGACTTTTTGTCCTAAATGCCTGATATACCATGCATCCTGTGCAACAGAAATGCAGCTGCTCCTACGGGGAAAAGGAGCAGGGACGGTGCACATCAGGATGGGAAGTCAAATTTTCGCCAGGGCTGCTCGACGCAAATGCCTTCTCTCGAAAGAAGTTCCCAGGACACCTCTGAAAGTCCACCCAGTGTGATCCCGTGCTGGGACTCGGCCAGAGATCCTGCACACCTGGAACTGTGCGTGCCCATCCTAGAGAGACTAACGGCGCTTCCTCGGGAGCGTTCGAATGGATGTGCAGAGATGCTGAGCTTCCGGCAGCTGCCGGGGACCGAGGTGTAACTCAGCCCTGTGCGGGGCTACTGAATGTGTCAGGGCAGACGTAGGAGAGGGGTGAGTAGACTGTAGCCCCCTCTGCAGTGCGTGCTCAGACCAGGGACGGTGGCATATCTGCTCCAGTCTGGCATCTGGTGCTGGGGAAGAGGAATAGGACAAACGCGCTCTGCTGTCTCCCTTCACCAATAGATCTGAGAACGCCGGGCAAAAAGCCAGAGGCAGCCGATGAGACAAATTGAGACTTCCCCAGCAAAAAGCAAGGAAGTGTTTTTACAGTGTTTTTTAGCACTGTCCTATCATTAAAATTCAAATACTTTCCTGCCCAGGTACTGCTTCCGCTTACAGCCCGCAGAGGACGGTCCTTCTCCCAAATGTCCTGACATCTGGAGGTAAAAGTCTCCTTCAGGAGGCGTCTGCCGTGCACAGAGGGGAAGGGCGGGATGGAGAGAGTTCTGGGTTTGAAATGCTTGTAGTGCACCGAGAGTGGGCAGGTGAAAGCAAGAAATTGTAACGCCAAGAAAGTAAATAAATCAGGTGGATCCAGTCATGGAGGTAGTAGAACTTCAGCTCAGAAGACAACCTCTATTTCAGACCGTCTGTCTTTCCTAAAATGCTTACAAGCTAGGGAATAAATGCCAAATGTTAAGACCTTTACCTAGCGTGAGGACTATCTAGTCTGATCATCTTCATGACACAGGCCCTACAGAGTGCTGAAAAGCTTGTGATGAACATTCAGTGTCACAAACAAAGAGCACACGTACTTACACCCAAATAAACCCACCCAACCTTCTATAAGTGCTTTTTCTGTCACCGTCCCAAGGTACCCGGGTGGGTATCATTTATACAGAGAAGTGAGAAAAAAGCCTCTGCTTAAAATTCTAGCCACTTCCATGAAGTGATTTGGTTCCTCAAGACCTCCAAAGAATGAGAAATGGGCTCATCCACGGCACACGCAGGTTTCCAGGCAGACACGTTCTGCAGCTCCTCAAG
Source organism: Larus michahellis (assembly GCF_964199755.1). Lineage (NCBI taxonomy): Eukaryota > Metazoa > Chordata > Aves > Charadriiformes > Laridae > Larus > Larus michahellis. The sequence goes on along the minus strand of NC_133902.1, from coordinate 24,154,180 downwards.
GACTCCCCTTGTTCTGAACAGCTGTTCAAGCAGCCCTGCCCCAGCGGGCTCTGCAAGAGAGAGAACATGCTCTGCCACAGAAAATTTGCAAGGCTGAGCCGTACGGGGCATGGGGAGGTAAAGCACAGGGTTAGAAAGGGGGAAGCGACGGAGGTGCCGTCACCTCTATGGAGCTGGGAGCAGGGACTATGTCTGCAGAAGTGGCTCCTTCCTTCCCGGCTCAGCGCGCAGACCTCGCCAGTACAGTCTGACACCTTGATGTTCTGTCTGATTAAACAAAAAAAAAAAGATTGGAATCACACATGGCATGGGGACACTTTCATAATATACAGAAGAAATGTGCAGATGATCAGTTCTCTATTTCCTCAGACGCCCCAGATTGCAAGATTGACGAGGAATCTGAGTAGGGTACGAGTGCCACAGAACCAAAGGGAAAGAAAAAAAAAATAAATTAGCAGCAAGCAATTATATTCAAGGAGACAAGACGGCAAGTCAGACCCAGAGGCAGCTCTAAGGCTGCCAACACAGCAGCTGGTACAGCTCCCCGAGGAGCTCCACATAGAACATCTCCGTGGTCGGTCCCCAGCCTCTCCGACTGCCACCGGAGGAGCGGAGGGGTGGCGGAGGAGGAGGAGTGGGGCACGGGGACGAAGGTGCCGCCTCTCCCCGTCGTCCCGGTCTGCCTCCTCCTCGCAGGTCACCGCGGCTAACTGGGGCACAACACATGCAGGAGTGCTGCTGAAAATGCATGTTGAAACGTATTTCTCAGGGAGGTTATTAATGCCTGTGAAGAAAACACTCAAATTGTTTGCTGTTAATGAAGAAAACAAAAATGCATTGCATAAACATGGATTTTTATTAGCTGTCATCCAAGAGGCTGCAGGGTCTAGTGGCTAGGCCCTTGTAGCTGGGGCCAGAGAGGGCTGCACTCCCCTTCTAGATCTCCTTTGCTGGTGTCAGACAAGTTATTTCACCTTCCAGTACCTCAGTTTCCCCACCTGGAAATTAGGATAATGATTTGACTGCTTCCTCAGTGAAGCGATTCTAGATCTGCTGAAGGAGAGTGCTGGCGCAGAGGCAAGGATTATTATTTAGCATCATAAATATTCATACCGTTGTGCAACGGCCAGGACTTGCTGAACAGACGACAGCACTTGTTGGAGACCATGCCCTAGACAGTTTACAGTCTCCACCACGCTATACCTATACATTCATCCAACGCAACGCAGAACAAATATGGAGCGGGGTGTATTTTTGGCAGCTCCAACACCTGACTGAATGCATGGTCAGGAAAAGAGTTCTGAAGAAGAGTGCGTGCCAGGTGCACGTAAATCAGAAAGTGGCTTCAAATGAAAAGGACGGTGTCCCCCACACCCCGCCACAGAGAGCTGTGCAGGATTGGGTGGAGTGGAACTTCAAGAAAAAAAAAGACATTTAAACTTGACAGGAGGGTGAGAACCAGGAGAACAGGGTCAGGGCTGAGTAGCAGAGGAAATTATCTCATCAACGCTGCAAGTGATATCTTTCTATTGATTTTCAAATGAGTAGATTTTATGGCCAGGAGCAACTGTTTAAAGTGATCATAGTCTCACCTCTTGTACCCTGAAGATCAAAGAATTTCATCTAGTCATCTGAATTAGATCAATTCTATGTAAATAAGATAGTACACTAATTATAATCTGTTCAAGGATACAGATTCATCACCGACAAAGACCTGTGTAAGCTTACCATTCATAAAACAACGCTTTGCTGAAACTTCTCATTTAGTCTTCATCAAAACAGGGACGAACCTGGAAACCACGCCACTTTAGACTTGTGCCTGTGTGGTATTTGAGCCGTGCCCATTTCAATCCTTCGGGAAACACAGGTCCTGCTGCTGTCCTCCCCTGGGGCAGAGACCCGAGCAATGCAGGCTTCTACAGCTGAAGGTGGGAAGGGCTGCACAAAGGGCCGTTGATAGTCGAACTATCAACTGCTTGCCTGGCCACCACACGCACCACCACACTGTTTCTTGCAAGGGCGACAAGGTACGGGTGCTCATTCCACTCTGGTGTCACCTAAGCACTTGGGAAGAGCTGGGCAAAATCCCAGCCGATAGCTGGGAAATGTGATGAAACATGGAGCCCTGGAGGAACTGAACATCTTCGCAGGTTCAGTCTGTGTCTCTGTCTGACAAAAAGATTCATCTGAAAAGTACAGGGAGGAGGAGGAACTTCTGAGATGTCAAAATACACCATTTTAACATTTTCAAAATAGCAGAGGTGAACTTTTTGTTTTCAAATGGTCTGTTTCTGATAAAAAGCACCCCAAAACTTAAAAACAACAGCAACAAAAAAAAAAGGGGAAAAATTACTTTTGAGAGCTCAGCATGCCAAGTATTAAATGGAATCATCATCTTGGCTCAGACTCACTGCTTTGGTCAAGTAAAAATAATTTCATTTCATTTTGTATCATACCTACAGACACAGGCAGAGAAATAGTATTGTGGTTTGGGACAGTTTTACTTCTCTGCCTTTCAGCCATAAAAGCCAAAAAGGCCATTCTTTGCCCAGTCCTACTGCAGATACGGGGCCCGGGGGGGAGGGGAAGAAAGAAAATACAGTAATAAGCATCAGAAAGGGATATAAAACTGCGGGCATATCTAGCAGTAGGTTTGATAGGGTGAGGCTTGTATGAGACCTCTCTGGAGCGGCGGAAAAGCACCAAAGGACTTGCAACCCTCCCTGTGTCACATCGTTGCCACCATCAGTGGCTGCCGATCACCAGCCCTGGCTCTCATCCCAACCAAGGTGATCCAGTGGCTGCATCACTGGCAAACCAGGCACCAGTGGAGGCTGCAAACCCCACAGTCTCAGGAATGCAATGAGGGTGAGCATAAAAACATCCCCCTGAGCCCCCAGGTATTGCTGAGTATTGCTCAGGTCCCTCCTTCAGGGCAAAACTAGTTTATTATTTAATTCTTGGTCTGTAAAAATAGCCGGAGCTGTCAGCAGGAAGGGATGGAGGGAGCCGGCAGCTCCGGTGTGAGCGACAGCGCGCGCAGCACTGCACCTCCGGAGTGGGAGTTTGGCTTCGCAGCCAGCCGCTCAGATCTCATCAGTAGCCCGAGGGGGTTTTCAGTTTGTAACTTTAATCTTTTAATCTGGCTCTCTCCTCGTGTGCGTGGGCGAGGAGCACGCGGTGGTGGGTTAATCCTCCGACGCCTCTCCCTCGCTCGCTGTGCAGTGGACCTGCTTTTAGAAGACAAGATGAAAACCAAGATGGTGAGGCGGCAATGGGCCAAAAGAGGGACCAAGAAAAGGGCTTTCAGCAAACAAGGAGACACAGCACCCCAAACTTCCTGAAGACAAGGCAAGTCAGGACCAGCAGCAGAGGCCTTCATTATGTGAAGGTGGAGACATGAGCACCAGACAATAATTAAAAAAAATTGTAACCTGGCAATAAAAATACCTAACTGCAAATGGCGGTGTGTGCTTGCAGTCCAGACCAGGATGGTCCTGCCTACACAGGTGGCCAGCAGTGCTCTCCAAAAACACCCTCCCCAAGAGCAACATCCCAAACTGCTCACAGGAGACCCTGGCATGTGCTCGCTCTGCAGCTTGGCACAAGCCTCTCGCCACAAGGGTTAAAAGCCAGAGGGCAAAATCTTGACCTCGAAAAGATCAAGGAGTTACTCATTCACCACTTATTTTGCCATGGTTAAGCAGGGATCTAAATCCACGTTGAAGTCCTTTAAGAAGTAAGCTGCCTTTCAAATGCGCCATGCGTTTGCATCTCCAGAGCTCCCGGTGCCTTTATATGGACCCAAGTGCCTAAATGTCAGGTGCATGAATTTAAATACTCGATGCCTCAGTTTATCCATGTCTCAATGATGGCTGAGGATTATTCACGTCACAGCATTTTGGGAAGCCAAGTGCTTGCAAAGAAGCCCGAAGCCTACAGGTGAAAGCCTGCGGGAGAGGGGAGTGAAGATTATCCTCCAGGCCTTTTTTCCAAGTAAGGAGAAGGCTTCTGCGCCTTCCAGCTCCTCTCTTGGCAATGATCTGCGTGTAGGCAGTGGTCATAATCAGGAAGTGCCTCCTCCAATTTACAGCTGGTGGTACCACCTGTGCCTCTCCAATTCCAGCCAAAACAACCACCTCCTCAAACCCACTTGTAAGGAAGGGCAGAGGATCCAGCAATGACAACTCAGAGGGAAAAGCAAGACTCGGGTTTAAGTGCTGACACTTTCCCTAGACATATACTGCTGTTTTTCAGTAGAGTATTTCCTTTCTTCTTGTAAAAACAATCGTAGTGTCTGTTGAGAGAAGACCCTGCCATACTGCAACAGGGAGCAACCGGTAAGTGATAGGGCAGACGTGGGACAACCAGAAAAGGTTAAGATGTTCAAATTTGCTGGCCCAACAGGGGATCAACGTACATGCCTGTGTGGCAGCTGGAATGGAAGAGAGCGGAGTCATTACTCATCACTTCAAGTCTGTCAAGGATTTTCTTTCTGTAAGGAAAACAGTGAGATAGTAACTGCTGGCAAGGCAGGGAACATTTCTGTGTAATGGAGATACAGCTGTACATATGGGCGTACCTAAGTACACATACCTCACTGGTATTATCCTTTTGTCCCCTGCCATGGTATTTGATTGCCAGGTCCTACCTGGCCTTTCGCCTCGTTGCGGTTGAAGCCACCTCCCTACTCATGGAGCATCTCAAGAACCAGTTCTGGATTAGCAGTCATTGCTTTAATCTACTTCAGACCTTGAATGGAGCTCTTTTATTTTTGGGAACTAGAAACCTGAGGCCATTTTAAGTTACAGAAACTTGTAAGAATTACATCTCTGGTCAGCCAAAACTAATACCAGGAAGGGAAGTCCTAGCTGTTCCCATCAATGCAACCAACAGCAGGGCATCTCTGACTTCCACAGATGAGATAGTCTGGACAAAAAGAAGAGAGGCCACCACCCTATGAGCTGGCATTCATTCTGGATGGCTTAATTTTTCCAGATATATGCCCCTTTTGTGGTATATACTGTGTTTCTGCTGTGGTCCTACCGACAAAACTTACGTTGGCTTCTCCGGAGCACGTAGGGCTAAGAGGCACTGATTTTCAGATTTACTAAATGCCTACATTTCCAGTTAATCTGGAGCTGTGGGTGCCAAAACCTCAAGAGAGTAACTTACCCTCATTGCAAATATCATTTCAGCTTTTCTAATGCCACTGGAAAAGTAATAACCTTTTAAGACAATTTAAGGGCACTCTAAAAGCCACATACAGCAAAAACAACAGGATCAGAATGAAAGCCAACAGCTTCTGATATCAGATAAAAGACTCCCTTTCATCGGCGTTTTCTCCTTTTCAGTAGCCATTTCTTTTCACCCACTTTCCATAGCCTCAAAAAGTTATTTCTGAATGACCTGTTTGCTGCAGATTTCCTGAAGAGGCCCAACCTACTCATCTTTGAGAAAGTACCCTGCTGTTGCCTGGTCCTATAATGACTTGCATACGAACCTAAAGCAGGCAGGTTCTCATCTTCCATTTAGATTGGTTTTTTAATGGATGATGAAAGCAGAACCGTCTCAGCCATACAGCTCCGTAAAGCTTTTGATCTGCAGCTTTCCCAGTCCAGTGCCATGGTGACAAGCCAGCACAGGGAAAACCCACTGCACAATAACCAGGAAACGGACGCTTTGCATTTCAGAGAGAGTGCTCTTCATGTGGCAAAACATCTGTCCAAAGGTATAAAACAGGCATCTGGCTGTCTTTTAAGGCAGTCTTGCCATAATGCCTACAAACAAGCCACTCTGCTTGGGAAAGGGGGACTTTGTTTTGTTGTGCTAAACTCTGTTTTTTCATCAAACTGATTCCCGCCATCTCTACCTGCCAGTATCCACACAGCAGACTCCCATCTCCTAAAACTGGGGTTGTCTTGTCAACGGGATCCAGCACAATGGGGTTTGGGCCCATGCTTGGGATATCCCGGTGCTACTGACACACACAAATAAACCACAACTTTTCTTCCTCTAATCCACAAAGGCGGCTGGTCACCTCACGCCTCTGTTGAGGCAAACCCCCCCGAGACAGCTGGAAGCACCCATCACAGTATCACTGGCTCTGACAGCTGTGACCACTCTTGTGGCTACCTCCACTGGATCTAGAGTAAGGAGTCCCACCATTTTCTTCTTCTTTCTTCTTCTGGATGCTGCCGTGAGGTAGAGCAGCAAAATTGATCCTCCACTGCTATATGACCCAGGTGGCGGTGCCTGAGAGCAGCAGTGACAGCTGGATGAACTGGAACAAAGACTAACCTTGTGATCTGTCAGAAAGGAGCTGGTGGCCAATACAGGCTTTAGCAACAGACAGACAAAAGCAAAGCCTGCAGCTTGCTTTCCTCTGTGCGAGTTTGACATTGGTGGGAAAGGTCACATACAGGTATCGAACACAACTAAAATACATGCAGAACCTCTTCCAAGGGGTTTGCTAAGAAACAAAGCAGAAAAGACATGGTCACCTTTGAGTAATATGTGGATAGCTGCAAGGTTCACTCCAATAATCGCCGTACAGGCCTTTTTGTTTTCATAATTAGCTGTCAGCTTTTCAGAGACAGAACAATATATGATCTTCTTAGGGTGCTGATCCATCTTAAGGTGATGAGTACTAGCAGGGCTGAGAGCTTCATCTCTTACCTAACATTTCCTGTCATGAAACCCTGTTTTGAGGTGCTTTGATCTTGCTAACTTTAATCATTTGGATTAAAATTTTTCATGCCAGGGTATTTACCTCGAGTTGATTTTTTTTTTTTTAAATAAATACATCTTTGTATATGCTTTCAGAAGTCTTACTTCAGCATCCTCACTACACAAAGACATTACAATCGCTCACTAAACCTGCAGGAGCAGGGGTAAGTAGGTCTGGTGTTACTCCACAAGAAACAGAGAGCTACAGATGTTACAGGATACATGTTTTGACAACAGATGATTTTTTTTTTTTTGTGGAAATGAGCAATTTTGCCCATTCCATAAGCCTTTTCTATATTGAGACTTATTTTTAGCATTGGCAAGACCTAGGTCATTAACTTAACATACACAAAGGATATTTTACAATAAATTAGTATCTCAGTTCATTACAATGTGTGGCATTTTGCAACCATCTGAAAGGAGGACACGTTTAATTTTACATGGAAGGATGTTTCAGGGGTGTTGGTGACCTTTCACACATACTGCTAAAGGGAATATCAGATGGCAGATCCTACACAGTGGTGGGGAGTAAGGAAGAAGCTGAATGCCCAAAGGTTGCCGCTAACCATCTCCCCTTACGTTGCACAGAGAAGTGGATTAGGCTCTAGATCAACCGCTACAAGATGCTAGAAGAGGACCCTGTCAGCCACGCGTGGTGAGCGCTGCTTTCTCCCTGCCGCGTAACTGAGGAGCAGGGTTTGGGGTTTCCTGCTGTCCATCGTACGGCTGGTGGCAATGAGCTAGCTCTGAGGGTTGTCACTTAAACACTGTGAGCAGTTCTACCTTACGGTGATTTGAGTTTCGTTTCTTTTCTTTGCATTCTTTTTTTCTCCAGCAAGAACTGCTTAGAGAGAGGATGAAGTAACTGTGGGAAAGAAAAAACTGTGTGAAAATGTGAACTTGAAGAAAGGAGCAAGGAGAAGCCATTAGAAATCTACTTAATAGCAAGAAGGTTTCAGGTTTGCTGAGAAGCAGAACTATTCCCCTCTCTGCCATAAGCAAAGTCGCTGAACTACACTATTTTCCCTCAGCTAAAAACCAGTCTAATCATACAGATTTCAACCACGTAAGCAATGAAAAATAACTGTTTCCCCTCAGTTTTTTCAACAAATACTGGCAAAAATGGCAAATATTTTCCCTATTATTTGAATTTACTTTTATTTGTGCCAAAAGTAATTTCTGACCTCCAATACATGCTCCAAAAACAGTGACTGAAATAGAAAGTGAGACTTTTCCTCTGATTATGGTTTATGGTCACGTAAGACCCCCTGCCTAGTGCTTTCCTTCAGTTCCTTCTTGGTCTTTAGAAATTCTGACCAACTAAGAATACAACATCTGGGAAGCCCAACCACAGCGTTTCAGGGAAAAGAAAATAAAAGGAGAAGAATTTTAACAATTACAGTGGCATAAGAATACAAAAAACAAAAGTTGAGAGGCCAGCCCAGCACTTACCCGCAGATCTCAGCGGTAGTTCCAGGCAGGATTTATTCTCGTAATAAAAATATCCAGGGGATACAGGTATCCTAACACTACAGAAGTAGCAGCACTGGTAGAGCAGAGTATACGGACGCAGTGTCACCTCCTACCTGCCTGCTTGGATCGCTCCAGGCACGGAGCAGGTTCTGTGGGATCCCAAATGGGTAATTTTGTTAGCAGAAGACTTGGAAGCAGATGAAAGCTTGGGTCCACCATCCCCCAACATACTTGCCAGAGAAGTTGAGCTGGTCTAGGGTGGGGAAATTAACTGTGCTAGATAAAGGAGTGGTATTAAAATCTCCATTTGCCTGGGGCAGTAAAGAAACCAAGAGAAGGAATAGCGACTCTCCAAGGGATACAGCTGCATGCCACTCCTTTTTGAGGGTGAGCTGTGATACTTTGCTCTTACCTCTTGAATTCATGCCCAGGAAATTATAAACTAAAAGAAAAACTAGGGGGTTTTATTTATTTATTATTACCAACCCATCATGCAGCATTCTTCATCTGTGATTTAATAGCTCTTTTACCATTTGTAACTTCTGTGATTTCAACCAGAGGGAAAAATGTGATAGGATTTTGCATGACTCACAAGTCTTGTGAAATACTTAGCAATGGCTCATCTTTCAGGCTTTTTAACCAGATTGAAGCAGAGTAAAAACCTGAATTCTGTAAAATGGCCTGGACACCGAGCTTCTGTAAAGCATACTTTGTGCTTTTTAATGGTGGTTTTCCTCTGAATGTACAAACTGTTCTGGAAAATCTGGAAAATATCTACCCGATTAAGCCCACAAAGGTGTGTTTCTACATTCTTGGGTACATTCTTACATACCTGCACAGAGCTTCAGGCTTTTTTTTTTTTTTTTTTTTTTTTTAAATTGAGGCCAGATTTTCAATCAGCAAAGTAAATCTGCAGATCTAGGTTTACTAAGCCAATGAGAAATATTACCTGAAGCTTGCATACACAGTTACTCTGGTCTCAGCCGAGCCCCACACTCGGTTTCTGGGGCCAGACTCTCAGCTGGCACGAATCTGCGTAGGGGCCACCAGAAATCTGGTTGCCAGAGATGCCTCATCTCCATTTGTAGGAAGCAATTGCCATATGGATTTTCCCTTCTACTTAATTTCGATCTACTTGTGTCCTTTCTCCCTCTTCCTTACCTCATTAGCACTTATGACAGAAAGGCTGGTAACTGCCAGGACCTCCTCGATGAGAGGCAGACTAAGCATGGCTACAAGCTCCTCCTGCCTTTCTATACATATTTTTGCAGCACAGATATTCTATCTGTTGCAACAGTGATGCTCTGTGCATCACAGGCACCAAGCCCGTCTTCTGTTTGCTTCGTAAGATGCCAGAGCCCACTACACCGTCTCAAGTTTGTGTCCTCTTCTTTGATCTTTCCATCCATCTCTCTGGTCACAGGAATACGACTTTTGAGCTTTCTAATTTTCAAATGCCTGCATTGTTCACTGCGTTGCCAACCTCAGCCAAAGGGCTCGGCAGCTTCCCCTTGGACAGAGAGGCATTGTAAGGAGGGGACGGACTAAAGAGGTTGCAAGAAAGAGCAGAGGCATGTCCCCGGAGATTGTCCTTCACTGCGACTTTGAAAAAGAAAACCTGCGACCAACACGCAGAGTAATAGGTTACAGGCTCCAAATGGTGGCATCTGAAAATCCTGACCTTTCCCACAGTGGGAGCATTGTTGTGCTGCTGTTCCGAGTAGCTCTTCTACAAGGCTTACTAATAACAACAATTAATAACAATAATAATGGGTTACAGCACAAATTTTGGTTTCTGACTATCATTCAGCAGGGAATGAAACACAACTGTCTCTTTTAGAAAAGCACTGGGAAAACTTGTCATAGTTAAGAATGAAAGTTTTAGGCAGATATGACATTTAATATCTGAACTGCCATCAGACAGGAAACTGCATTGTTAAATCGCATTGTTACCCAAGTTAATATTAAAAAAAATAAAATACAGGTTTGACAGGGAGCACTAGGGGCCAGCTTCATCCCTAGCGCAGCACCGTTTGCTGGAGCCCCCGACGTCTGACAGCGGTTCCCATATCACAGCATCCCTTCGGCGGCACCCCCGTGGCCGGCAACGTGAGTGGGCTTCACGCGGGGTTCCTGTACCACTGCATCAAACACGCTGCAAGTTTCTAGGCCAAACTATACAGGATGACAAACCAAACATAAACTAAGAAACTTTCCAAACCAAATGAAAGTAATCTCTCCCCCGCCCCCCCCCAGAGTCTTGTCTCTGAAATGTCTCACTGCGTTTGCTTCAACCTTTCAGTGCTGAAAAGGATGCAGCACACAAGTAGGAAGCTGCAGACGGATGGACTTAGTTCTGGCAGAGTTGGATGGAACAGGAAGGAAGTTAATGGGGAAAAAGTTTCACATTTCAGTAGACAGAGACAAGCATTTCTCTGTAATAACACAAGAGGATTTGACAGAATTTCTTGTGTTTTAAGCTTTGCATGGCTTTCTTCATGAAAGACTAAGCTCCCTTTCTCCTTCCGACAGGGTGCATCGTGCCTCAGATAAAACCCTTTTGAAGAACAACATGCACACACAGTATAATCTGACATTATTCCAGTGCTACAGGGAACATCTTGAACATAATTGCACCACATGGAAGTTGACTTGCTATGAGAAAAACACACAAAAAAGCTTTCACAACAAATCTGTAAACACATTTATGCTCCCAATAGCCATGATAAATCCAATTAAACATCCAGGATTTGTGCTACAAATTGTCACTAAAGGAGTTAATGCCATTTCTGTGGCAGGGAATATACCAGCTGTAAGCAAGACATCACAGTTCCTAGCTGCCTGAGGTTCACAATTTTGCAGACAAGCCTCATGGCTTCGACTGGCAGCCGAACCAAGACGCCTGAGGCCCAGCTCACTCATATCCCATCACGGTGGTACTGCATGGCCTTATCCTCACTCTGCCTATTCCTGGCATCACCTTTGCTCTGCCCCGGTAGCTCCTTCAAGATGCTCTAACGCCTCTTCCAGCAGTGCTGATAATAGTACTGAGGACGGCAGGAGGACCTTTGCCTGGCTTTATTACAACCATCATTTCATTTCAGGCATGACGCTGACACTTGCAATAACAAAAAGTACCAAAAGTCAAATATGGTCCTGCAGCTGCACGTGCCATGCCCCACACACCACCAGTAAGCCCAATTTCAGGATGCGACGCTACCAGTTGTAAAAGCACAAGTCTTAAATGTGAAATAACTCATTTACCAAGGTGTTGTTCAGCCTCCCCATGGTTGTTAAAAAACGTGGTTAGTGCTAATAAGCACACCTCTAAGCCCAGTTAAGCGGAAGGCCTGGTTCTAGCCTCATGTTTTGCTCCCAGTACACCAAAAGAGCTTCCACAAAAGAGGAATTATTTCAGCCTGGAACCAAAGATTTTCTTTCTTGCAGATGTCAGTACAGAACATATGAGGAATGCTGCCTTCGCACTGGAAAGAACATGGTGTATTGCGGCATCAGGGAGCAAGAAACTGTGTCCAAAGAACATCTGCTTCTGAGGAGCATCAAGCAATGCACAGTGAGGTTTGTCAGCCATGCTACTAAATCAATAACAGCACAGTATCTATAAAACCACTGCTGTGTATCAAAATCACCAAAACAATTTAAATCTCACCAGTATTTCTCATGAGGGAAGAAATTCTATTTATGAGCGCCCTGAAGAAGAGCGGCAGCGGCTGGTGCAGATGCCCACTGAAAGCTCGTCCCAGCTGCACCCTGAGTGGTGGTGTGGTCTCAGCACTCCACTCCGTTTCTGAGCATCCTTACCGCACATAGCCATGAAGGTAAGACTTCAAAGTTTAGTGGTTAATTATCCTTCAAATAAAGGGAGTGCAGCGAACCCAAATGTGTTCCACCCTTCTGCTAAAAGAGGCTGAGGAACACTCTGGCCATTGCTCCTGTGCAATCTCCCCGCTGCTGTTTCCCCCAGCTGCTAGTTTTTATGCACACAAGAGGTAACCCTTCCACAGCCTTCTGATTTCTGCTATTCCTCCTCCATTTTCAGTGGACATAGCCATGTGTCTCTCAAGGCTGTGGTGCTATGACTCACAGCAACAGAAACTAACATAACACCTGGCTTCAATGCGCAGCTAGGAAGTAAATCCAACAACGGGAAACATTTACAGACAAGTCTATGCCTACATAACATTGGCCAATGACTTTGAGCATTGCAAGTTTTGGTCACTTAGAGATGTTTTAAAAGTGTCTAATTCTCAATAAATGGCAGTACCCTGTCTTTCTCCAAGAACTGGCATTCTTCTAAAGGCGACCCATGGCCACGCAAAATCAGTTCAGAGAATATGGCCATTTTGGGCTGGACAATGCTGTTGCCGATGGTGGACAGGGTAGATGGGAAGGGCTACAGCTGCGCTGGCAGTGGTCACCCATCTGTGGAGAAGAATGTTTCTGGGGCTCTCCCAGCCTGGTGCCAGCAGGCACTGGTGTGTGTGTCGTCCCCCCCCCTCCTCTTTGAGCACAGCCATGGATGTTTTTATTCCTGTTCTTTCTGCATCCAGGTACCTGAAAAAGTCAGGATCTCCTCTCCCTATACAAGGGCTATAGAGACATATATACGAACAAATTAAGAAACGGACAAGTGCTAGCTGTGCAATTTTAGGCTGATGAGGTTTTTTTGGGCAACCAAGCTGCTGAAGCCACACCTGCCTGGCTCACACATTGTATGAATGTTTGAAGAGCTGCTGGCCACCTTGAGCAACAAAGTGATGAGGCTCAAGTGCTTTATGAGTGTTTCCAGGTGTGTCTAAGTTGTTTCTGACCTCCTTAGACTGCAGTCTGTTTGGCTTATGGAGCTGGCAGGATCCCCTGGTGTGTTTGGTGCTTGTAACTTCTTTGAAGCAGGGAATGGTGTTTGCCAGCTTACCAGTTCTGCGGTGCGTCGCTATGCCGAGGAAGCCTGCTCCGAGTTAGGAACGGCCAAAGGTCCAAGTCAGCTGGCAAAGAACACCTGCCTATAGATACTTTCCTTTGGAAATACAGCTCTGGGAATTCAGACTTGAGGTTTCATGGCACAGAAGAAAAGCCGATGCTTCCTGACGATGCTGCTTTTGAGATTAAAAGTTTAGAAAGGTTTCTCCAGGAGTGAAAGAATACGTCCAACTCAGAAGCTCATTCTCCAGTTAACTTTAACCCTTTGACATCTAAATGGACAGATGTACACGTAAAATATCCCTTTGCTTTAATACCCATGTTATACAACTGGAAAGGCCAGAAGAGTGCTGTGCAGTTAAAAAAGCTGGCATCTCAAGGAAACAGAGTTTTGGCTTTCAACCTGGAGTCACTCTTGTGCCTCCATCTCTCACGCATTTCCTGCAGTAAATATACACGTAGTTCAGGAGGCCTAATCCTGAGGTGGGACTGTCCAGGCCCTCAGAGGAGCATGGTACTGATGCCACAACCTTTAGCAGATTTATAACCAGACTGACCGTGGCTCCACACAATGAAGAAACAGGAGTATGATACAAGGCTGGTTATGAGTAAGTGGTAGGAACCACAGGGACCGGCCCTAACTCTCAGAAGGTGGTCTCAATCCACGAGTCACTGTGCTAAATGACACCATGCTGTGAAACAGGCTGTCTCCCTGCGCAGCAAACTTGTCCTTCCCCAGTCTCAACTACCCAAGACGACATTACAGCTCTCACTAACTGCTAACAGCAAGGACAGGGCTCTCCTGCTCTTTCACGCTCCGGAGATGTGCCCTGCAGTCAGAAGCAGCAGGATTTTCGCACGGGCTGGGCAGCAGCCTCGGCACCAGAGGAACCTCACCGACTCCAGCAGAAGCAGAACAGCAGGGCACAGACAGCAAGGTGCAATGCTGTAAAGCCCTAGGACAAGTCCCATCGCAAGGGCATTTGGCAAGTACTTCTGTTGCATTTCGCACCAGATCCGAAAATTAAACCCTGCTAGTACTTTAAAGAGAACACCTCTTGCCTTGCCACCCCATTTCTTTAAGTTATTCTTTCTTATCCTGTCAGAATAGATGCCAGAGCTGGAAACCTTACTCGCAAAGTGAGCTCGGAGTGGGGAACAGTATTACTTTATGCTTGTTTTGTTCTTCAACTCTCTTGAAGCTTCTCTGGCCGCTGCCAGAGATAGGAGCCCGGGCTTGTTCAACCTTTCATCTGAGTCAGTATAGCAAGTCTTTACCTTTGCTTTCCAGCTGGCATGAGAGGGGAAAAAAGGCATTTGTACTCTGCTGCAGTCACCGTCACAAAAATCCTATTGTTGTCAGCAAGAGCTAATATGAATGCCGGGAAAGGCTGAAATGAGTGCAGCGGGGAGTATTTGTAAGGACCTATTTGGGGCACATCCTGCATTCCTTAAGTGCCTGCAGGAGCGGCTGTGACTAGCAGGGGCAAAATGACTGTACATCCTGGCTCTCCCTACCTAGGCGTTCACACACGCACCAAGTATCTCTTGCTTATCGGTATTTTACAAAAGACAGCCCTTTAAGCAAATTACCTTGTTTTAGGGAAAGACACCGGAAAGCTGCCTATTGGCAACGTACAATGTAAATCCATTAATCAAGCAAAGCCACTCACATATCGCTACCTAATCATTCAGTAGCACTTATTTCTTAGTCTCTCACATGTTTATATTTACACAGGAAAAAATGCATCAGTCAAAAAATTCTGAGGTGATAAGGAAAAAAAAGTCATTAAGCAGCCTTGTCTGGAGATGAATATAAACTTTGTAAGGAAGGAGGACTGCGCCTGGAAGCAGGAAAAGCAGAAATTTAAAAACGCCAGAAGTGCTGGGAAGGGAGGGGATGAATGCTAAGCTGGCATACTTTGCTGGTAACGGCAATTGCACACCAGTGGATTTCACGTGGGCGTGAGGTGAAGGGGTACAGCAGTGCATGGGTAAGCAATGGCAGGCTGCGAAAAGAAACGGTCAACAACCCAGACTGGACAGGTTCTGAAAGAGCAAGGAGAAAAGTTTTAGGTAGTTTGGAAGTGCTTGGTTATGGGTGTGCTAGTAACAGCCAGCCTGAGGTGAAACAGCCAGGGCATGCATGTAAAAGAAAATAGGAAGCAGCAAGACACCCAAAACCTTAACAGCTCGAATGGTAGCAGAGAGCCACAGGCTACCTTTGTGTTGCACCTGAGAGCTATAAGAGGGACTGTCCTTCCTGCGCCTTCATGCCGA
Organism: Larus michahellis; assembly: GCF_964199755.1. Lineage (NCBI taxonomy): Eukaryota > Metazoa > Chordata > Aves > Charadriiformes > Laridae > Larus > Larus michahellis. The sequence continues at coordinate 24,138,757 of NC_133902.1, read as the reverse complement.
TAGAGTGGCTTAGGCTGCCCCGTCTTTCTCACCATTTACTTGGTTAAAGCCAGCAACAATCATTTCTAACAGGGGCTCTCCTCAGCACCGTGCCGGGCAATGCCTGCACCCTGGGGGGCTAAGGTAGCAGATCCCTTGAATTCTTCTGCCCTCCATACCTTTGCTAAGGCAGGCTATCGCCTCTCTTTAACATTCCTGGGGAGCATTTTCTCACGTGAAGCCTCACAAGAAGGTTTCCACAAAATAACTGGCTATTAACAAATTACTCTGCTCAAGCTCAGAGCATCAACATAAAGGACTAGGTTTTGAGCCAGTTTAATCCTGTTACTGGCTCGTGGACAGGACCGGTTCAGAAGAGGTGCCTACCAAACATACACCTGGCCGATCAAACGCAAAAGTGTGATTACAAAGTAATTGGAAGACATTATCAGAATCTTCTTAATACAAGCCAGCATCCCTCGATCCAAAAGAGCTTGACACGCTCTTCTGACAATACAGAAATTAATCATGAAGGTAGCTGAGCACATCAGGGCTAAAATTTCATTTGAAGAACCACTGGAAAGAGAATAAATCTTTTCACATTTGTTTAACACTGCTAGCAATTCATTTTTCCAAGAGTGCTTCGTCAAATCCCAGAACAATCACTGGAGGCTACTGTATAAATGTAACAACAAGTTAATATGACGGTAAAGCTGAAAGCACAAGACAGACACACATGCACTTATCCATACACAAGACATTGTTCCCGTAGCCTCTTTACAAAACTGCACCACCTCCTGCGGCTTCTCATAGCAGACCCAGGGACAGACTTCATCCATTAGTTCTCTTTCCTTCCCAGGCTCTCTCAGCATTTGCTTCTTAAATCAAATACGGAACCATGTTTTAAAGTTCACGACAGTGGGTAAGTCCTCTGTTTCTCCACGGGAGGGATGCAGTAAGACAACTGGTCCTGCAAGGTGATGCCTGTCTCTCACTGGTGAGGGCTGTTCAGCTGCCAGTGAAGTCCCGGGTACGTGTCTGAGACTATCATTTGGGATGCCAACATTAGTGGTAGGGCTTGGCTTTTGTGATGTGGTTGTTTGCCAACTAAAGACTGGGTAGGATCACCAATCTGTTTACCACAGACCATCCATAATCAAAAGAAAGTAAGAGATGTTTGTAACTACTAAGCTGAGCCACATATAAACCAGTGGCCTGAGAGCCAAAAGTGCTAATTTCTGAGCCAGCACGTACAACCACACACTATTTTCCAGCATCTTCATCCACCTGCCTAATTTACCCTTCACACGCCTTTTCAGAGGGAATGTCCTTCCTTGCCACACTGGCATAGACGCGGGCTCACTCACAGCAGTAGCTCCATCTGCTTGTCCTACGTCCAGCAAAAGCCTCTCATAGGAGAATATATTTTATTCTAGGATTTTATTAGTAAGCCAACAACCAACTGCAAAGGTGCTTTTTCTTTTCGCTGTACTGGATGTCATTAAAGAGTACTGGCTCCTTTCACATTGTTTGCTCTACCGTGGAGCCTCCTCACAATTTTGGGACCTTTCCCCCTGGATAAATCCATGTAATGTACTAGTGCCTGCACAGCACCGCAGAGCAATCTCACAGCTGCTCTTAGGCTGCATTATTGCTCCTTTAGGTAAGTAACAAGATCCCTTATGTTTAAAAGCGGGTTAAGAGTCCCTTAAAAATGAGGCCCATAACATATTAATCAGAGCAAATTTAATATAATAAATAAGAGATGGTGGTAAAAAAAATTACTGCCTCTCTATTGCAGATTCAAAGTGAACGGGGAATCCAGTCAGATTTGTATCACTGCTTCCTTACTACATAAATAGCTGCAATTGGCATGCTAAAAATAAACCAGATAAATATTTAAGGCCCACTGCTACTTAACTTTCTGGTGTGCTTACTTACTTACTGCTTACTGTTGTGTAGATCAGGAATAATATCAATGAGACCAATGTATTTACACCAGAGTACTTTGCTGAAGTCAGAGGGAGGGACTGTGTTTCCTCCGGTGAACACTTTACCATCGGCTGACTCAGCTTTCCTTCCTCCTGACCTACAGGTCCCTTTGACAGCAATGGGAAAACGAGTGTAGGGTTAAATGCCAAGAAAGCTGCGTAAATCAGAAGCCATACAAGAAGCAAAAAGCTGCTTTACTCAGAGAGGTTTATCTAAAAACATTCAGATTGCACCCGTTTCAGACACGCCAGACCCCCGCCACCGATACAACGGGAAAACATCTGTTATGGCACGGAGATTTGCAAAAGCATGGACAACTAGAATAAGTGTCTTGCACTTAGATTAAGTAGGGAAAGGTTTAAGAAAAAACAGCATAATGAAAAAATATGGTCTTTTTGCCTAATCCATAAGATAGGACACAGGTAACCTTTAAAAAAATCATTTCTCTTGTTAGTTTTTAAGCTTAGCCTGAACAAGGACTGCAAAACCTAGAACAAAGAAATATTCCTAGTAGAGAAGTATCTATATATGTCAAATAAAATAGCGATTACCATAAAACTACTGTAAAAATAAGTAGCTATACTTTTCTTTCGTAGATCATTTTTCTCCCCCCAAAATAACTCAGTATTTTGCCCATGAAATACTTCAGACTAATGCACTCCTGAAAAAACAGCTGGAGATGAACAAAATAGTCTCAAATGGCTCTTCTGTCTAATTTTAACTCTAAGAGACCATTTTACATCAAATAAAAAGACAACATAATGTACCTGATAATAAATCACATTATTTGTGAGGGCACTTACGGAACACGAATTATTTGTATTACTGGAATAAACATTCAACGGAATCCACCAAAACATGTGAAACTATTTAAAGGGAAATACAGTAGTTCTCCATCCTGGATAAACCAAGACAAAAAAACCCAACAAACCAAACTGTGCTTAAGCACATATAGGCATTGTGTTATTCTGATTACATGGGAAAACTAAAAACACAAAGGCTGCCTATTTTGCTGTTTTTTTCTTGCTTTTCCAGGAAACCAAATATTAAGTACCTGGCTTACAAACCTCCACCAGCAGTTGATCCCACTTCCTTTGACGTTCACCTCCTACGAATGACACAATCCAACGCCCACGTGCCAGCTCTAAGAAAGCAAGAATGCCGTAGCTTCAACAAACCGCCATCCACTTGGGGCTGGCCAAAGAAAGATAAAGCACCCTGTAACTCTGCAAACAAATCATACCCATTGCTGACATAAGGAAGGGGAAGGGAGAGCAAAGAAGGGGGGAAGAAAATTAAATAAATCACAGGAAGCATCCTTAGTCATCCGGAGCATGTGTTGAGATTTTAATGGCACACCTGGAAATTAAATGCCTCTACTAGCTCTAGCTAGAAAGTAAACAGTAGGCTGTAACTGGGTAATGAGCACCACCTTGCCAGGTGGAAACTGGGACACCGAGTGCCTTGTCCATAGCTTGGGCTTGCCAGATGCTGCAGCGAGAGAGGCTGTCTCCAACAGCACTAGGGCCCACGGTCAGCAAGGCTTTGAGGAGCACAGAGGACCCCCATCAGTGCTTTACACACCTGCAGCCTATTTCTACGGCTGCACAGGCCAACTAAATCATCAGCAGTGACTACCTGGAGTCTTTGTGGAAGAAAAAGGATTCACCAGCACAAAGAGGATTTGGTATTACATCTAACATTGAAAACAGCTTTTAAGCAGCTAGAGAAGGGCATTGCAGATTGATACTAAGGAGCATTTCAAGAGCCAGAGCTCTTGCTCTGGCTAAGGGCCTAAGACGAAAGCTCGCACGAGGGACGTGGCTCTGTACTGCTCACCTGCAACCTTCTCAATTACTGAAGTGGCATTTTGTCAAAAGCATAGAGTTTGAGAGCCCTGCATGCTTCATCCTGCGAATGTGACCCATTCCCAGTACCACCAGCATCGCTGCCTGCCACAGCCAGGTCTTCCCCCGAGCTCTCCCAGCCAAAAGCTGGTCTCACTCAATTCTCCCCAGCTTCCACCACCCAAGAAGGGCAGAGTTTCCATGAGCCAAGCTGCACCCATAAGTGTTCTCCCCCCTCTCGGATCATATTTGTGATCAAACAGTTAAAAATACCACCTTTAAGCTCAGAACCCAAGCTTTGGCCTAAGCAACACCGCCATTTAGGAAGTCAAACAAACAAACAGGAAGCAAGGAAAATGCCGCATAATTACTCAGAGCTGCCCTGGAAGGAGGGCTGTAGCAAAAGCACTGAGTTTCTTTTATTAAGGATTTCTTACTGCAGTAGAACGCTGCCTAATAGCTGCTGTATCCTGCTTGAGCGAGTACATTCTCCTTAGAAATCAAGCAAAGGTTTCTAATCGTTTTTGACAGAGTGCAGTCCCCTAAAGCTACATTTTCCATCTGATTCATGCTGACTGACTGTAACCCTACGACAGTTATTGAAAGTTAATTAGCGGTGAAGTGCAAAGAGCTCTAGGAAAATACAAGCAAGAACTGAAGATGGAGTGTCTCCTTTCCCAGAAAAGACACTGTCAAGAAGGTTACCGTAACCCAAAAAATTCTGCAAATTGAAAATGTGAAAGGGATTCCCTTCATAACTTGGCTATGATTGTCCCTTGCTGTTTAGACAGGCAACCAAGAGGTAACATATTTCTAAGGATTTACTAGGGAAGCAGGTAAGCACAAAATCCAGCATTTCTTTCTTCACCACGTTTGCTAGAGAAAGCACCCAAAAATTATATAGAGACAACACCCAAATTACATAAAGACAAAGATATAAATCAATCGCTTTGGAGACTGAAGTTTGTCAGATGTTGCACACGCTATCAAATCCCAACTATTTTTGCCCTTATTCTCCACTTCCTTGGTACTTGCAAGGAATAATCCACAGTTACATGTGTGCTCAGCCAGCACCGAGCGGGTGTAGGAGGCGAGGCGAGGCGAGGCGCAGCCCCACACCACCCACTCCCGCAGATGTAAGCGCCCAGACAAGGTGCGAGGCAGTGGGCAGCCCCCTTCAGGTGTTAAAAAAGCCCATCCTGGCACCCCCGGGAATTGGATCCAGCCCTAAACAATCGAAAAATAAACCCAAAAGCAACCTTCACGCGGAGAAATGGCATGGTTTTAAGAACAAGGAAGGGAATGCATTGTAGCAAAGCAAGTAGGTTGGAAAGGCCAAATGTAGGGCTCATTGTAAAAATAGATGTTGTCGATGCCAGAATGCCTTGGCAAAATTGTGCCTTATTGATTTTCACAGAATAGGAAAAAAAGCTCCAGCCCTTTCCACCCCTGACTGCTGACTGTGACTCACACGCGATCTAAAACAACTGCGATGAGCAAGCGGGCTGAGTTGGACCCAGCTCGTGCCTTCACAGCGCTGGTGGGGGAACGGCGCGTCCCACTCGGGGCTCTTCTTCAGGAAATACAGAGGAGCCGCAGACCTCCATCCGCATTCACCTCCATCACAGCACCTCATAACATTTCACTGGGGGAATTCCTCTGGGTGGGCAAAGGGTCCGATGGCTGTCGTTGGGTGGCTGGCTCCAGCACCAGCTGCTGATGCTGGTGGCCTGGCTTGGCCTCTCCCTCCGGCTGGTCGGGAAGGGGGCATGGGGAACCACCTGCGTCGGAGGGCAAACATTAACTCTCTGTTCAGCTGGGGTGGCTGCCTTGCTGAGGCGCGAGAAGCGTCACAAGCCGCTCACGTCTGCTTTTGGACCAATTTATATCTTGGCCGACAAGGGCAGTCAACGTTCTTTCAGCCAGCCAGGCTGGCGGAGGCAGGACCACAGCCCCAGGAAACGCCTTTGCTAGGCCGTTACACTCACAGGATTTTTCTTTTTCTTTCCAAGCGCAGACTCCGAACTCCCCTGAAGCCCTAAAACTCAAGTGGGAGAACCAAACTGTAGAGTGGGACCGGCCAGAAGAGGTGCTGTGGGGCCGCCCCTGCCTCCGGGCTGGCCGCTGCCCGACACCGGGGCTCCCGCCTGCTCCCCGCACAAGTGTTTAGGATAGACCGTGTTGAACCCCCTGCCCGGGGCCTGTCACCGCCGTGGCCCTGGCGGGGAAGGAGGAGGAGGAGAAGGGCGGCGGGGGAGCGCAGGGCCGCGCCGCCCCTTCCTCACGCCGGGGCCCGCCCTCGCCGCGACCGTTGGGGCGAGGCCGGAGGCGGCGGCGGTGGCCGCCACATGAGTCCGGCGAGGCCGCCCCGCCGCCAGGCCCGGCCGGTGCCGGGGCTGCTCCTCCTCCTCCTGGCGCTGGCCGGGGGCAGCGGGGAGGCGCCGTCAGCAGGTACTGCCCTTCCCCTCCCGCCCCCGGGGAGTGTGCGGGGTCGGAGGAGCTCCGCCGGCGGCGGGGCAGAGCAGGCCGCGGGCGGGGTGGCGGTCTTGGGTGGAGGGGTCCCTTTCCCTGCCCGGGCGGGAGTTTCCTCACACACCCCCGCCCCATCCCCTTGCGAGCAGGACGCGGGGGGACACGCTGCCCTCCCCCGGCTTCCCTCAGCCTCCCTCGCCGCCGGTACAGCGCGACCTGCTGCCCAAAATGGCGCTGCCCCGGGGATAAAGGCCGGGGCCGCCGCGCCTCCCTGCCCGCTTCGGCGGCGGGCTGAAGTAGTTTCGGGGGCCAGACGCGTCCCGGAGGCGCTTTGCTGGTTTCTCCTGCTTGTTCCATCTCCGTCCAGTTTCCACAAGACTACTCTGTGCGGTATCTAGTGGAAGAGGCGGGCACGGGCGCTGGGGCCTGGCCCGGGAGAGCTGCCACGAACAAAGCGGAGCAAGTGCCTCCCATCCGTTCCGGCGGCGGATTGGGAAGGCTGGGTACCACTCGCATGGGAAACTGGCCTGGGCTGTGTGCTCCTCCCTCCGGCTTTCTCGTTAGCTCGGTTCGGGAGAATTGGGGGCAGAACAGATCCCTCATTAAAGAGGGCAGTGAAAACCCTAAAGGTTATTATTCTCAGGGGTAGCAATGACACGTAACTCAAGAAATTGCTTCCCCCCTTGCCTTGACATTCCCAAGTCATGGGCGTCCTCTGGATTCTGCAGGAGATGCCCATTCTGTCCACTGCTTGCAATCTCAAAACCCACGAGCTGCCCTCTCTGTGCTATAGTCCTCCTCCATCTCACAGTTACCTGTTCAGAAGCATCTGTCCTTTTGGAACGTGATTGTTTCACTCTACAGAGCTGATCTCATGTTTGAAGCAAATTATTTTTTCTCCGGAAATTGCCTTAAAATTAAGGGGGGGGGGGAAGAAAATATTTTCTAGTGTTATATATGGAGGACGTTACTTCTAACGTGGATGGATAGTTTATCTGTAGTGGCAGAAAATCCTAATACACCCTGCAGCGTGGGCAGTTTCGGCTGCGTTTTGGTCCTGCTAGGGTATTGCCATTTCCTGTCACTTGGTTATCTCAGTCTTAGCCCTGGACAGTGCCCAGCCTCACCTGCTCGCTGCGTCAGTCAGCAGCACTTTTTGGAGATGAATGAATCCTTTGTGCACCTTGGTTCAATGGCCTTTATAAAGTGCCTGTCAAGATGTACCAGCCCTTGTCTGAAGGGTTCTGCTTCCCCCCCTCCGTTGGATTTGCCATGGATGAAAATTAATCAGATGGTTAGTTTTTCACAATACAAATGCCCAAATTTTAAGTTCAAACCAATTTACTTTAGCAGGATCATCTGTGGACACTTTAATTCTGGAATGACTTAATAAACTTATGTAAGAACATCAACACAGGTATTTTTCATTGGCTTAATTAAATTGGTTAAAAAATAATTTAGCCTAAGTTCAGCTTCCTTATAGAGACAGGGCAGGTTGTTACCTGCAAACAGTATCTCCTTGTCCAGATTGAGACTGTTTTGCACATATTCATTTTGCTGTTCTGAGCGTATGACAGTGTTTTAGCAGTTATTACCGAGCTTGGCTTAGACTGACATTTTCTATTCAGTGAGACAGATGATTCCCTCTGTTCAGATCCGTAATTATTTCCTTTATTCTTCTTTTTAATTATGTTCCTGGAACACTGTGGTAATGTACTGTAGGGTATATTTTACACATGTATATAGATCGGAATGTATGTTATTCTTAATATTTGCTCCATAAATCTTTTAGATGCATTTCTGCTCAAAAGTGCAATGTAATTCTGAAGATCTTAGGGGGTCACTAACATTTCAGGAGAGTTAGACCAATTAGCATCCCTAATTAAATGGCTTAGGGCAAGCTATTAGTGCAGTTGCGTTATTACACGTCATGGCTGGACTATGTCAGGAAAATTTGTTTTTTAAAAAAAAAAGTTGTGTTATTTAACATTAGAAACACTTCTGAGGGAGAGGAGTATGATTTCTGCGATCAGCAGCCATGTCATGTGCTAAATGACTATTTTAATATGTAAGCCTGTTTACCTGCTCAGACTCCCACAGTTGCATTCACCATTGGTATAAGCATCGGCTCCGGTGGAGTTACACCCACTCGTGCCAGCAGTGAATTTGGCCCAGAGGCCCTATTCCAGTGCCATCAAAACACTTGATACCAAAGCCAAGCTTTTACGGATTACGTTTTTTAAAAATATCACCCTAGATTAATTTTTTATTTCAAAGGTGTTGCAGTTTACTCTGGAGCCTAAATGACTTGATTAGAAGTGTAATTTGAGTTTTCATCTCAATCATATTGAACATGCTACCCTGGAGCATAGTTTTTACAGTTGATTATCTGCAAATTCCTTGTGATTCCCTCAGCATATACAACAATGGAATGGAGGAAAATTATACATTTGTATTTGACATATGCTTAAAATTAACTTTTCTGCCCCCCCTCCCAGGTAGAAACTGTAGCTTTCTGCAGGAAATGGATGTCATTCAGAAACGGGATGAAAAGTGTTATTGCTACGTGCAAAACAGAACCTTTCACTTACAGTACGTTTGGTCGACTCTTCAGGTAAGGGGCCATTTTGGGGATCATTCAGATATGCAACACATTTCACGTGAACATTTCTCAGCAAAGTGTATGATGAGTTGAAAGTGTGAGTTGAAGAGTGTCTGAAGCTTCATACACAGCAAAGCGTATGAAGAGTTGAAAGATGAATAGGTAGGAGCATGCAGCATGGTGATCTTCCACCTCGGATGCAGTGAGTTTTGGTCTCCCTTTATTAGAAGGATGTCATCCAGGCTTATAGTATGATGCCACACAAACATTAACTTAGTGTTGCCTATTATTTTGTTGCACACCTTTTGTACTGATGGACCGCTGTTAGCCTCTGCAACAAATGTTTCTGCTTATTACCAAACGCCTTTATAAAACTTTAAAATTTGAGGATAAGATGCAGTTCTGTGACTCACTCGCTGTAGCGTACCAGGCCACGGCATGGGAACCAAAGGTGTATTAGATTGTGACTAACAAAAAGACAGCAGTAGCGGTGCATTTCTGTTTTTCTGAGTAAGAAGGTCATCTTACAAGAAGCATGTTTAGAGATTAGCTCGAAGCAATATAAAAATCTCTTAACAGTGGAAGCAATAATAGCTAAAAATAAATAAGTAATAGCATTAAATAAAAAAATATATAAAATAAAATAAATTAAAAAATAGCATCAAAGGAAGTGTGGCCAGTAGGTCAAGGGAGGTGATTTTGCCCCTTTGCTCTGCTCTCATGAGACCCCACCTGGAGTACTATGTCCAGTTCTGGGGCTCCCAACATAAGAAGGACATGGACCTCTTGGAGCAAGTCCAGAGGAGGGACACAAAGATGACCAGAGGGCTGGGGCACCTCTCCTATGAAGACAGGCTGAGAGAGATGGTGTTGTTCAGCCAGAAGAGAAGGCTCCGGGGAGACCTTATAGCAGCAGCCTTTCAGTACCTGAAGGGGGCCTACAGGAAAGATGGGGAGGGACTCTTGATCAGGGAGTGTAGGGATAGGACGAGGGGTAACGGTTTTAAACTGAAAGAGGGGAGATTTAGATTACGTATTACGAAGAGGGTGGTGAGACACTGGCCCAGGTTGCCCAGAGAAGTTGTGGATGCCCCATCCCTGGAAGTGTTCAAGGCCAGGCTGGATGGGGCTTTGAGCAGCCTGGTCTGGTGGGAGGTGTCCCTGCCCATGGCAGGGGGGTTGGAACTAGATGATCTTTAAGGTCCCTTCCAACTCCAACCATTTTATGATTCTGTCATAACGGAACAAGCTGACTATATGTGTCGTTCCTTTTTTTTTCCTGGGAAGTATGTCTCTGGACAAGGGAAGGAAACAGTTTAACTTCATCTTTGTTGAAAGAATTTGCTCTCAGATATAAGTAAGTAGAACATCTCTCTGTCTGTTCCCAGGACTTTTTTCCTCAGGAACATGCTGCGGATGTTTCTAGGAATGGTGTCAGACTTCAGGTGGTGAAACCCTCCAGAAATTACATGAGCTTTCCTGGAGGAAATGGTTAAAAGAACGAAGTTAGGATTTTTCCCACCACAAATTGCTTGCTGACATGTTGTCTCTTCTCCCAGTAGAAGCCTGTTTTATTAGCTGTTGCATCGCTTTTTTGTAGATGGGTCTTTGTTGTCTAATAGGCCTTGATCAGGAGCTCACAATGAATCAGAATCTTCAGGAAGTTCATCCCATCTCAGAAGATGGACAAGATCTTTTACCAGTTTGGTGGGGTAGGGTGCTAGGAACTACCAGGAAACCCCAAAATAACCAATGGGAACGTGCTTATATTTAAATTTCTGGTTATGATATCTTTTCATTTTCCTTATCCCTCTTCTGTCCCTAACATGAAGATTGCATTATTAACTACAAGAAAAGTAAGCCTAATTTCTTCCAGTTCAGAAGGGAAATGGGAAAGTGTATGAATATCCTCAAAAGAAACTGTGGTCAGTCAAATATTACTGGTTTTGTTAGAAATTTGTGTGTGGGCAAGCGTCAGGGTAAAACCAAACCCACCAAGCTTTTGGATGGAATGAGACCCTTCCGTAGAACTTTGCTGACATTGAGTTCTCTGAATCACCTTATAAAGCCTAAAGAGTTAATATTTGTATAATATTAATAACTAATATTAATCAACTAAGAATTGCACTAGCATTTTATTCTTGAGCTCTCTATACTGATTTTCGTTATCACTTGTATGGCTTATATGCTATATAGTTCAGAAAAACAAAACCCCCCAGTGATTCTGAGCTACTTCTCTGTGTGTTTTGTTGTTTCCTTTTAGGTAAAAGTTAACAGCACAGAAATGTTCAGGTTTGAACCTCTTTCGGAAAAAAGCAACTGTCGTAATTCAGAAACTGTTTTTGAGTTTGCTGCATGTGCTGTTCAAATCTTCTGGAAACCAGAGACATCTACAGAAACTTTCATAAGCATAAAACAATATGGAGACGATATTTGTTTCAAAATACAGCCCTTCAAAACCGAACTGTACACTGTGAGTGTGAAACGAGAAAGTAAGTAAAAAAGAAAACTTTCCGTTGAGATTACAGATAGCTTGGCATTGCCAGCGTTACTGAATGTACTCTTCTGTAAGAAGCTTGGGACTCTTCTGTTGATATTTTGTATAATCAACAATTCAGATTGATTTAGTCTAAAGTCCATTTCTATTTTTTCCCCTTTTTTTTAGTGCTAGATGGAAAGCTCTTGTTTTTGTTTGTAGCTGGAATTTTTCTGTTCCATTTTGCAAACAGCCTGAGCAGGTGAGTACTAGCTGCTGGCTTTTTGACCTTCTTTCCCAAAGCCTGTGCATCTTTGGTCTGCTTTCTAAGCTAAAGAGGTGGTTCTTTGGGAAAGTGAAATAAGGAAACTGAACATATATTTAAAACTTCTTCATACCATTTGTTCTTGGGCAGATTGTGACATATCTTGGAGTGCTGCACTCTATTAATCACTTAGCTGTATTAGGATTCTTGTATCCAAGCTTCCTGCACTGGGAAAAACCAAGAAAACCCTCAGCAAGCAAGTGTGTGGATTCAGAAAAATTCTCTCTCCCTTTTGTAGACCAGTGAGGTTAACTGAATGCTAAATAATGCTGCATGTATTATAAGTGATGCCTTCCTGCAGGAAGAAGTGCTTAGGATGAGGTCATCTGGGACCTCATCTGCCTCCACCGTTGTGCCAGCCTTTCCCCATCCTTCTTTTGATGCATGTTTTGCATAGCATTTAAGGGAGGATACTTAATTGTTACAGCAAAACATGTGTCACAATGAGTCACAAATTAATTGTCAGGAGGCACCTCTAAAACAAACAGAGCAGCAATAGCTTTTATAGAGTTAACTCTGAATTTAAAAGTTAGATTTTGTAAACGCGTAAGCTTAGGAAAAAAACTTGCAGGTTTGTGGTTTTTTTTTTAAATTTTAAAAAATAAAACTTCTTGCAGTACAGAATCATATCAGTACGTAGGAGAAAACAAAATTACTAGAAACTAGAAGGTCAATGAAATCGCAAATAGTGTAAGCTTTAAAAAAACCCAACACTATCTCCTGGCCTGTAACAACTCTAGTGACCTTGAAGTATCTGTTGGGAATTTTTCTTTACATGGATTTAACATCTGAACTGGGCCTGTTAACCATGTATCTACAACTTTAACTTACAGCTGTATTCAGTTCTTATTAAAGATCACTTCTGCTTTTACCGATGTTGGCATCTTAACCAATTACAAATTATACTTCTCACCATATTCTCTCTTGTTCTCTTACAGGAGTACCAAGTTCTTTTACCTTTCTGGAATAATACTGGGTATTCTTGCTCTGCTGGTCTTTGTCCTGTTGGCACTTAAAAGGTTTATTCCAAGGGTAAATCTAAATTTATAAAACAAAATAATAATAATAATCATCCTCAACATCATAATATAGGAAGTGAAGAGTACAGAGCCAGATTCTGACCTTGCTCTGTTTTTGTGGCAGAGTAACTCTGCTGAAATGACTGCAGGATTGCTTGCATCAAGCAAATACAATCAATCAGGTCAGAATCAAGTTCTAGTTAGCTTGCTCCTGACTTTGAAGTAAACAGGAGATTGTTGATGTAAAAGAAGACTTTAATTCTGAAACATAAAGTATTTTGATTAGACTGGAGTTAAGCTTACTTTTGAATCTATGGATCAGTCTAAATCAAAATGTAGTTTTCGTGGCCACTGGGACACGTTCTCTTCCGTTCACCAGAGACAATTCATTGCAAGGCGGATGTGAATTTTCTTCTTTACTTTTACAAAGTCTGCGCATTCTCACAGTATTGCTGACATATGTTAATTGGGAATACACTGCAATAGCCTTATACCGTGGCATTGTGACATGATACACAAATACAGAGATGCAGTTGCTCCACTTAGAATTGTTATTTATTTAGTTGTAGCATGCGGAGCACTGTACAGTGGAAGCCTAACACAGATCATAAACCCTGTAGGTCTACCGAATATCACATGTGGTTCTGCCTGTGAATTCCCTTGCACACAATGGTCCTGATTCTGACTTGAAATGTTTTTTACTCTTTAAAATTTTCAATTGTTTTTAAATTTCCAGCGCAGTACCTTCTGGATCCTAATGAGCGGCTGCTGGATGTCCTCTCTCTATTTTATTTACTGCTTCAAAGAGAATATGCAGTGGTTGTGGTCTGAACACAGAAACTACTTGTTGGGTAAGAAAATTATCAAACAATGCGCTGCAGATTTTGGTTTAATTTAGTGGTTAGATGAATACCTGCCCATAAAAAACAAAATCAAGTGACTCACTTAAGGAGTAAATTTTTCTCCTAAGCCATAGATGTTGGAATATTCCAAAGGTTCCTAATCCACTCAAATGAGCATTTACTCATACTGTGTTATTAAATAAGTAATTTGATATAGTGGGCCAGTAGCAGCTTTAAGAGCAGATATGCCTGTATTATTTATTCATTGATTTGCCATTACATACTTTCCCTGTAACAGCAAAAGGTAGCTACACTGGTTTGTATTTTGCTGGATCTGGGAACTGGATGTGCGAGTTGCTAACTGGATGTGGCTACAGGGGCTGACAAATCTATTGATCAGGCACCTGCCTCAGCATCCTTGCGTGGGGAGCATTCATGTGCAGCTCACGGCGTTAGCTAAAGGCTGTTCATAGACTACCTTGTGAACTCTTTGTGCACTTTCAAAATACAAAGCACACACAACATAATGCAGGTATCTATAAGACAACACTAGAAACAGCAGGCTATACTTCACAGCAGTTGGAAGCTTTGTGAACCAAACTAATGAAGTTTATATGGGTAGTCTGCGTCTTTTCCTCCTTCCTCCATGTCCTTCTTTTCTGTTTCTACAGGGTATTTTCTGGCTGTTGGAATTACCAGCTTTGCCACATGCTATCAGCATGGACCGCTTACCACTGAAGTGAGCATAACCTTGTTTACATGGACGCTACAATTAACAGCCTTTGTCTTGATTTATTGTGGTGTCACCATACCTCAAGTTGCATACGCGGTAATAGCAGTCAGCCTCTGTTCCAAAGGCCTGGGTTACCCCCTTGGTGCTGCTTGTCACATAGGCAGGTTTGTATGTATTTGTGAATGTCAAAGTCCCTGTATCACCAGGAAATACTGGAGGCTGATACTGAGAAAACCCTTGCACTTCAATAGTGGTTTATGAATTTCTAATACTAGTTCATATTTTCACCAGGTATAAAGTAGCAATAGAAAAGGCTTAAATCCCTGAGGCACAGGAATTTAATTCTTTTCAGTTTGGCAGTTTTAAGCGTGAGTTTTGTTCTATGGAGAACGGAGAAATGTGACTGTGCTCTTCAGTAGAAATGTAGCACCTTCTAGTCTTCAACATATGGTAACCAAACCATTTCTCTTTGGTTGATTGATTCGACTGCAGCAATACTGGCTTGGTTTCTTGTGTAGTGAGAGAATCTGCAGGTAATTTGTACTGAATCTTACAGGCAAAACCAGTGTACTATCACCTAGGAAGCAGATGTTAAAAAGTGACAGTCCTTGTAGGTTAGTGTAGAAGTCAGAGACTAAAAACCCATGTCCACAAAAATCCACTGATTTTAGTTTTCCAGGGTTATTATCCTAGATGTACGTGTCTGCCTTTAATTTGTGGAAACAGTCGGTCACTGTGGAGACATTCCCCCAGAGCCTCATTTATATTACAGCATTTGGAATGGGAACTGCTTACAGTATGTAGACCTTAGTTTGCTAAGTATTTTCATTAGCAATATGGGAACATGTTTGCTCATCCTTGAATTTGAAGCATGTTTTGTCACAAATACAACACTCAAATGAAGTTTCTAACAACTCCTGCCAACTTACATCTGTTTTTTACCTTCCGTGATGACATCCAGATCAAGAGACTTTAGTGCAGACTGTTCTGTAGCTGTGGACTTCCGCTGAACTGCAGAGAACCACGAAGAGTCAAAGGCTAGAACTGGCATAACCAAAAGAATAAAAAAACAAATAATTTATTTTTTAGTCTTTTACACATCAATTAGTTTTGAAGAACGTGTTGCTTTGCTCTAGTGCTCCTTTTAGATGTTGAAGTGTGGACTGGGTTGAAGCTTTTTTATTTTAGGTAGAATTCATCATTTGTTGAAGACTGATTTTTGCCTGCAGCTGAGAAGCACCATCTGTTTCAAAAGCAACATGTAAGATCAATACTTACCTGATGCAAGCAGGTTCAGCTCACTCTGAAATCAGTAAGATCTGGCTACAAGTTCACGGAAGTCAGAACACACCTGTTCTTCCCTGAAACACTGTAGCTTGTTCTCCATGTGGAGCTCTTCTTGTTTTTCATGAACTTCTCTAGGCTTCTATAAAGCCTCAAAGCACTGAAATACAGCTCTACAAATTTATCTTAGGAGAATGATAAGGGAGTTTTTTTACTGTTTCAAAACACTAAGCATCAGCACCAAACTGTGAGGCCATGATGCCAGATACACAGTTCAGAGCAGCAGCTCTATCAAAATAAATAAAAATCTTGCATTATTTGTTGTTAAGATCAGTCCTGATCCCAGCGAGCCAGGAAGACCTTTACCAGTTGACCTGAAGAAGGGCTACAGTTTGTTCTTGCTTTACAGGGAAATAAGGAGGAAAGTGAAAGCTGCTGGTTGGAGCAGGTGTTTTTATACAGAGCTGAAAGTTTTATGGGCATCCAGCCCTTGCTTATCTTAACTCATCACAACATTTAAATTGAAAGCAGTCGACAGAAGGGAACAGAACATGGCACACTTTCTAATTGATATCTAATTATATTATACATGCTACGCAGCAGCTAAAAAAACATCAGATTGTAAACATTTAGGCCTCAGACTACTCAGTTTTGTAATTTAAAGCAAGATTTAAGAGAAGCGATCTAGTAAACAACATGAACAACTCATAACAGACTTAGAGCATTGCTTATATTCTAAGTTACATATGCAGACTGGGTTTTGATTCAGCCCATGTCTCTGCACAGGCACGTTTTGCATATTGCACCTAAAAATGGCTGAGCGAGCAGCCATCTATTTAATTCTGTGAGATTTAAGTCCACGCGTACACAATAAGGACCTGATCCAAAGCTCATTGAAGCTCATCAGGTACCGTTCTGTGGAATCCTACAACATTGGTTAAGGCGTAGAGTAAGCAGGCTAGCAAACATTAGACACCTTGTCCTAAAATTTTAATGCAAGAATGTAGCTTAAGAGCGTTTATGCTCTTAAAAGCATAAAAATGATTAATGCGTGTTAATAGCAGGTAGTAGAGAAAAAGGACAATAATTATGTGCCAGAAGATTGTAGAAATGCTAATTGTTTTCATTTCATTCTAGAAAAATGAAGAACCACTTTAAATCAAAAAAGTTAGTGTTTAAATGCCTTACTGAAGAGGAATATCGAGAACAGGGTGAAACAGAAACTATGAGAGCTCTGGAGGAGCTACGCTCATTCTGCAGGAACCCTGACTTCCCATCGTGGTTAGCTGTATCCAAACTCCAGTCCCCACATAGGTAAGAAAATCTGGCCCCTCTCAAACAGGAGATGCGTTGCACAGACACTGTTACACAGCAGATCCAAATGCTACTTCAGGCACTGTTCACGTGTGTTTATCTTGCATGCAGTCAGGCGTGCGGGTAGCTTTATCTACTTGAGTGACCCCACCAGAGATCACAGCCACACCTCTGAAGGATATTCCTTGCTGGTGGTATTAAGCCTCCTGTTTGTTCCTCTCTGACCATAAGTTACTCTGAGAATTTGCAAGCGTTGACAGCTAATTCGTGGTAATGGCAGCTTTCCCTAAAGCATACAGGCTTCCTACAACGGCTCTGCAAGCTCCTACACAGTGACTCAAGTGGCCGTCTAACCAGTGAAATGCTCCTTCCTTCAGTTTTTAGAGACGACAACTTTTGCATTGTGTAAAATTGGGACAGGCTGAAGATACGCGCTCCGATACTACTTGCATTTAGCTCTCCCAACTGCAAGCCTGCAGAGCCAAGAAATCCTATGACTTGAGGTATCAACCAATACCTAAGACTAAGCACACAGAGGAAAAAAAATCAGTGCCTGCACTTAGGAAGTGTAACAGGTAGAAGAGCTATTTCAGATATAGCTTAAGAGACAAACTTCAGAGAAATATGGGTTAGGAAGGGAAGAATCAGATAAATGTACCCAGAAAATACTGCAGAATATAAAATTTAATCATCAGAGCAGCGCATTTCTGTCAAAACTGAAGCTTCGGGATATCAGAAGCAGAGTTTCACATACTGCCCAGCCACAAAGACTTGGCCCTTGCCACAGAACCAAGTACCACAATTTCAAAGGAGCCCCAGTCAGCTTGGAATTTAATCAATAAAAAGTTAAAACTCATTTCAGAACCTTCATGTTCCTTGCATGGGCACACAGACAGCCTCTCTGCCAGGTTTTATAGATTTACTGTTAAACTACCTTATTTTCTAGGATATTTGCACTCTGTAGCATGACTGAAAGATAGGAAAAGTGAAAACTCACTGCAGTATTGTAAAACAAAATACCACCAAATGCACAAAACAAATAATGGAGACATCTGTATTTTCTGGCGATCACTTAGTTAATATAGTTCTTATAAATTGTTCACTATAAAAATAAAAAACTAAGAAGGAGAACCAGCAGAAGTCTGATTTAAAGTTGAGTACTCCCTTCAGGCTTCCACCAGAAGATAGTTCAACACAAGGCAAACCTGTAAAACACAGCCAGTCCAACTCTGTTCCCCATTTAGACTAACAGTGCTTCCAAGAAGAGTGAGGTGACAACATTCATCTCACAGAAATGTTAAGTCTAAAATGTAAATTATTGATCAGTTTACCAGAACTCCAGAATGTAGCTGCATTTCCTTTTTCTTACATTTCTCTGATGCTGTCGACACTTACTCAGGTGTCAGAACTGCCTTCTGTTTCAACAGGCTTGCCAGAAACCTCCAGCTCCGTTCTCTCTCTTCAATGTAGTTGTCCACTGAAATTAAGATTTGTGGCAAACTGAAATGTAGGGACAGTGCCAAGCCCATGCTTTGTTCTGCCAGATCCCCGCTTTGGCATTTACTTGGAGCAGCTGCAGAATTCCCAGTCTGCAGCCCCAAGTTCACCCAAAGCAGGAATTCTTTGGCAAGACTTGAGCTCAGCTTGCCCAGAGTATGTGTGCAGCACCAGACGCAAGGTGATGGCACAGCAATGTAGGAATGCGAAGTTCTCGCCATTTTTCCTTTCATTAGCAATGTCAACTTACCTGAATTCTTACAGCCTTTGTCTCAAATATGCTTCAGCTTTAATTTATTTTTAGAAGCTAAAAGTACCATCTAGCCAACTGTACAAATGCTCACTCTGGATTACCCAATGAGTACTGACAAGATGTGAAAACGAAGTTAGATCTTCTTGCTTAGTCACAAGACCTTGCAGATGGCCTCCAGAAGAGCAAAAGTTACTTATATAGAAAAGACTGAAGACTGAAAAGAAGATGAGGCAGGAAAACAGATCTTGAGGGTTGTTTCCATCCATTGCTATTTACTCTGTTGTTCAGGACTCCCTAGCTCATGCTGCAGCCTCCCCTCATCTGCACTGCCGGCAGGCATATCCTCACAACACCCCTGCTTAATGGGCAGCATCCGCGGCATTTACCGTATTTTTTTTTTTCGTTTCTCAGCTGATCACTTCTCCCTTTAAAAATCTGTCAGGTTTGCAGGTTTTGTTCTGGGATCTCCCCACGTCTCACCTGCAGAAGCAAAGGCACATGATGAAGAATACGGCATTGGGAGCTTCTTCCTGGAAGAGCAGCTCTTCGAGACCAGGGCAGAATCTGAGCAAGATGAACCAGCCAATTCCATCCATGAGGGAGATGAGGAGGATGAAGATGAAATGCATAAACAAATTTCATTTCCATACGCTACTGAGTTGCTCTGAGCTTTGGGAAATAACCAAAAAAAGGAGAGAGGGAAAACACATTTGTCCTAGAAAGGAAGGATTACAGACTGAGAACTCGTGCTTGGTGATTTCTTGTGGTTGCTGGTGGACAAACAAGGATTTTTGAAAAAACTGTTTCTTTTATCACTGATGTTGCCCGATTAGAGCCACAGAAGGAAACCACAGGGGCTGTTCAAGTGAAGAGGATTCTCATGCTACCGGTACTTTAACTGGGGAAGTAAACGTTGCTTATTTCCAAAGCAGCCAAAGTCCCACCAGGATGCCTTGTTTTTCCAAGGATACTACCTCTAGAGAACAGAGAATCTGTTTTGGCCCTTTTCATTGTCAAGTCCTCTGTGCTGAGCACTAGAGGGTAGAGAAGCCATTATTAAGACTCTACTTTTCCTACGTACCCTATGTGTCAACAATTTTAATAATGCTGTTAGTGTGCTGATAAACTATTTTTATTGTTTGTGGGACTTTTCAGTGCTAAAGATCAATAGAGAGTCAACACAGTTGAACGAGGTTTGTTTGCTCCTCTGGCCAGCCTTGCCGTCTGTTAGCCTCATTTTGCCTTTCCACGTTTGTTTTAAGCCCCTCTCACTCTTCAGAACCCTGCCTGACTTTCCACCCTCTGTTGCATTGCTCTGGTTTTGGTCTCTGCTCTAATTATACCGCACTTTGTTCTTTCCATGTCTTTGTTTATTTCTCTTCCCCCTTCTACAGGTCCCTCTCTGCTGAACCTTTCTTCAGTCCTCTGCTTCTCCACCTCTGACAGCTTCAGACGATTTAGGAGAGGATTTCCATCCCCAAATGTATTTTCAGTATTGCTTTCAATTTCACTGTCACCTTACCTCAGACGGGTGCTGGCCTCCATACCGGGCCTCTCAACAGCCCAGAAAAGGTGACAAAGGCTGAGGCTGTTTCAGCTGCTCGGAGGAACTGCTGCCAGCAGCGCCGGAGTGATGCTGTAAGCATGTAATTGGTAATACAGATAACCCACATATAGCTCCCACTGTCCTCAGAGACTCAATACTTTGCTCATTCATTAGAAAGTGAAAAGTAATTCCAAAACAAGGAGGGAGGGATGCTTGGCTCCTACCTTCCCTTCTTCGGCCCTCTTTGGGACTTACCACAGGAGGTGTGCGGGGAGGAAAAGAACAGGGAGAGAAATTTAGACAGTCAAATGTGTTTCAGCTTACGGTTTACAGAATCCTAGACTAGAGAGTAGATCACGACCCCTCAATTCACCCACCTGCAGAGTCATTTCCCTCTTTTGTTTTTTAGACTACCCCTGTATTCTTCTGTCCTCACCTTGCTGTTTTCCTTTACTGTCTCTAAATTGCAGAAAACAAAAGACCATTAATTGTGTCACTCCTGATCTTACAAACCCACCGGTGTGGGTGGTGGGAAGCAGTTTGCTCTCCAGAAGGCCATTTCAGAGCAGGATGTATTTGTTTTAAAAGGGATCTCTTTTCATTGCAACATTCCCAGTGATGCAGCATGACTTCTGTGGTGCATGCACTATCGTGGCTTCTCATTGTCTGTCGCTGGACAAGGGAGAAAATGTTACCTCTAAGAGTGCTAAGAAGTGCTGCCATACCACATTCTAAGAGCTCCGCTGTATAAAAGAGGACTCAGAGTTCATGCTTGAAAGCCTTACTTACATAGTCCTTCCTCCTTTATATTGCTTCAACGTTGCTTCATTTTAAAAGAAACTCATCCATTTTACAGTAGAAACACTTAACACCCTTTGGTGCCACACACTTATAAATCCAGATACAGAATCTATAGCATATTTAGCAGAGAGAAGCCCTCTTGAGCAAGTAATCCAAAATACACTCACTGTAAAGTCCACAACCTTCAAAAATAGAACAAGAGAGTTCTGTTCAGGAAGGGCACTAGCAGCAAGAGTCACCTCTAAGAGAGGCTGCTACTACCACATTCACAGTTAAATTGCCACCCACACTCTGAAGTCAGGCTTGGCTTGGCGGGTTCTGTCACTAGCAAGAAGCTGGAGGCATTAGCTGTTGCGAAAACTGAGGAAATCCTCATCGTCTTTGATGGTTTGGAAGCAGGCTGAAAATTCACCCCTGACCAATGATCTTTGTCTACTAAAGACTATTTTACCTTTGAGGTTGCCATCATCATGAAAATGAAGTTCTTAAAAGTACTACAGATTAGTCAAAAGGATACTTGAAGAGATGGCTTAATGTTAAACGTTTTTTGCATGTTTTGAGGTGCACAAGCTTTTTCAGTGTACTTTGTAGCTAGCTAAGAACTCCCATCCATGTGATTTGAGGCCAAGGGGGAAAATCAGATTTATCCTAGCTTAAACCCACAGTTTCTCTGGATTTCTTGTCTTTGCTGAGGTAGCGATGATTATCTTTCCATAAGTACATGATATGTATTTACATACAATACCCCAGATAATACATTAAGATAATATTTTACCTATGCAGTATGTTAAATTGAAAAGCCCCCCAAAAATAGGCAATTGCATTTTTCAGACACTGTCCCTTTTTCTAAATAATTTAGAACAATAGCACATACACCTGTTCCCACAAGGAAAAAAAAAAATAACCCACATTTTATGGAGTTGTGAAGTCCATCATTTGCCAGGGATGGGTAAATAATATCCAGAGTAGAGCAGGAAACTACCAGGTACATCCAGGACAGAATTACAGCAACATACGAGAAAGATGACAGCTACTTCAGTGGATAGCTGATACTGACCTTAGAAAGCCTCCCATGCCTGTTCCAACGTTGGAAGCATTTCATAAACAAAACCCACCAAAACCAACTGCTGTCATTTGAGCCCTTGGCCAACAGTGAGTTTACTTGCACAGTGCTCCTGTGAGATGTGGAGATTACACGGGTTTACTGAAATACAGGTACTGCTCAGTGTTCAGCCAGAATATCTGTGAACAGAACCTAGAAATTAACCATTGCCTTAACCATTATAAAAGCTTTTCTTTCTTAACGAAGGATAAGTGACATTTATCTTCTGTTTCACGGTGTTTAAGAAAAAGTTAGATTTCATATTTATTTTGTATTCACAGTACAGCATACTTGATATACTGTCTTTACTTTCAAGAGTTTTTTAAATAAAAATTTTTCAACTATGTGGTACTCCTCCCTTACGCATTTATTCTCTTCAGAACAGCAGGACATAGGAGAAGGAGGAGCCAAGCAAATGGGTGTGTTTACGTCCGGAAGTTTTCTCCCTTGTTGCAGATTTAAGAAACGGTCACTGCGCGATAACTGTCGTTGCTCCAAAACAGAGCATCCCCTCTACCTTGAATCCATCTCCCTGAAGGAACGGGCCATTCCCGTTCTCCAGTCATGACAGATCCAAACCACCAAAATCCAGATCCGCTGGGCGACAAGCGAGGTCTGGCAGGTACACGCAGGCAAACAACAAAACAAAACTAAGATCTCTCCCTGTCATCGCTTTTGTATTCATACAAGTGAAGCAGCTGAAATAGTAAAAATTGCACTGTGCTACACCTCAGATAAAAGTCAATTCCAGATAGATGTGCCACTGTACGGGCCAGGTGCGATAGTGCAAATATAATCAGAACCTGGAAGTATTTTGATACGTGCTGACATGACCAGCGCTTGGCAGCCTCTATCTCCAAACCGCTAGGTGACTAACGTAATCCAATTTTGACTTTCGCTGACGGTGCCCCGCACGCTTCCGTACCAGCCGGTTTATGATGCACACTGGTGTGCATCCCTCACATCCTCCTCACCCCGCATAGGGAAATTTGTGCCTACAGTCAGATTTTACCACGAAACAGATTTCAACGCTGCGCAACTGTAGTTCCCAGGCTCTGGGTCCACTTTCCTCCAGGCAGTGAACCTAGAAAAAGGCCGTTATTGAATTATTTTCAGTTCAAGTGATGATGTTCACTGCTGGCACCGTAATATGAGTAAATGCAATAAAAGTTCCAATTGATACTATTAAATACATTATGGATATTTTATATTTCTCACCACATTTTTTACAGTTTCACAAATATCAAAACCCAGGTGTACAGGTTCATTTTGCAACATAGAATGACTATACAATTCCTAAAAGAGCAGGCATTTCAAATACACGATTCTGAAGTGTAAACACGGTGTACAAGCTCTTCACCTCACAATCCAGGTGCTATGCAGTAGCAGCTGAGGTAACACCATACAGCGTGAACTCAACAAATGGCTGGTTTGCCTCAAGATGATTTTTAGCATCCTTCTGTTCCGTCGCCTGTTCAGTCTTTACATCTCCCCCGAGTTATACAAACATACAATAAATACATTTCTGATTTTAAAGGACACTTGGACAAGTCATGAGGGTTTATGTGAGTACAGTACATTTAAGTTCAAGTGCAAAAAAAGTAACTAGTGGCTAGTCATTGATGTTTCTTTTTATTGTCTATGGTGTTGGTCCCAGGCACCACCAGAACATGGGTTGTTCTAAAAGCGCAGCTAAAACCCAGCCACGAGACACCCCTTCAGTCAGGAGGGTAAAACTCCGCGCCCCCTTTTCCTGCTTAGCTGCTGCCATCTTCCCTTCCTCTCCCCCCTAACCCTGTGCTCCTGATAATCTTGTCTCTGCACCACCATAGAGCCCCACGGCACGCACCTTCCCTACGGAAGGCCCGACACACCACCTATATCTGATTTCAACGAGGGCTGAGCAATACTCACTCCCATAGAAGCCGAGTGCTCAGAATCTCACAGGAACAAGCTGTTAATAAAAGCAAATGGGCCAAAACACTCTCCTGACTAAACCTCCCAGACTCCTCCTCGAGCCCTGGGATATCCCTCCAGCAGCAATTTTCACTATGCACCAGCAAGTGAGCTGGCTGCAGGTAATATTGAAAAGCACAACAGAACATAATCCAAAGTCTTCCAGTGTCTTGACATTGGACAAAGTAATTTCCTAAATATGCTGCAATTTATTTACGTTTCCTTCCTCCTGAGAATCTCTCACTCTACTTGATTTCTGCATCAACAACTTTGCCCCTACAATCCTCATCATGAAGATTTTTAGATGATTCCTCCCTACCCCCACCTTCCCTAGGCACTTAAAGCTTACTGTTTTCTTAATAAATAACCACAGTAACTACACTGCATTAAATAAACCATTGTATAGATGATGAAATAAAAAACCAAAAAGACAGTGTGTCCACTGAAACCCTTGATCAGTCTCAGGTTGTGCATTCTCGATCAAAGAGTCTTGTCTCAATACAACATCAAACCTAAAATTACCCGAACGCACACAACCTATGCCCAACTGAAGGGCTGCAAGTGCAGAGGTTAACTTCTTCAGAAGCCTTCCTCCAGCTTTTTTGTTTCACTAAAACACCAGTTCAAAACCTTTGCTTTGCAGAACTAAACCTTCATCTCAAACAAGGTAACATCAGCTTCAAAAACATATCCTTTGAATATGTGTGTGTTTTACTTAACCCGTCACCAGAATATGAAGATACGCTTGCTAAAGCTACTCTGTTTCTGAGAAGTCTTTACAGAGACAGTTTCATGCTGTTCCTATATTTATTGGATCTGATATTTTCTAATAGATGACGCAGGGAAACTCAGTTTCTCTCCTAAAAAGTCTTTCCATTTTGTCTTGGGAACAAATTCAAAGAAAATTACCCAATCAAACCAGACACTCTGTGCCTCAACAAGCGAAGAGTGAACTCCCTTTTTCTACAGATTGCAAAGAAATCTCATAGCACTTGACTCAGCTTTAGCAAAGCAGCCAAGAATTCTTCCTACCGTTAGATCCGTCCATATCACTTCCCTCAAGAATTCCAAACTTTTGGCTTCCCTGCTCACGTTGCTCTGTGTAGTCATATGAATATTCTTTATATAGTTAAAAGCTTGCACTGCATCACATTATGATCGTTAAGATGAAGGAAGTCCTACTTTTGAGCTCCTACTCCAGCGTTTCCCAGGTGAGAAGCAGAATTCCATGCACTGGATTTGATAAGGTGAGCGCATCTCAGGGCCCTGCAGCAGCAGGCTGAGCATCATGATCCGACACAACGCGGTCGCCATCAACTTGGGAATCTGATGTTGCTGCAGGTGTTGGTGCTGAACAATTGCTGGGCTGCCCAGAATCGGTCAGATTTTGGGGTTGTCTTGCGGAGCTGGCTGATGAAGCACTGCAATTCTCATTGATTTTCTAAAGACAAGGGAAAGGATTGCATGCAAAAAGTAAGTATAAACACTCGTGACACTATCCCCAGAGGTACAGCCCCAGATACATTCAGGCACTTCTGGAAATTCACAAAGTGCTTACTTTGAATGCCCGCAACGTAGCAAATCAAACTTAAAGAAGCCAAGCAAAAGTAGTACATTTAAATCCAGATGACACTAATAGCAAGCAGACAGTAGCTTACCTTCCATCTCTTTTCCTAACTGCGCTTTCCCAAGAAGCATGCAAAAAACAAACTTGTTGTGTTTCAAGGGGAAAAAAGAACAATTAACTGGACTTGAAAGTGTTTAGAAAAGATCATTATTTTGATCAAACAATTCTGTAAAATGTTTTCATGCTCCTTAAGTATCGCTTTCCTCAATAGTTTCCTCCCTCCCCAAGATACTGCTCAGACTCTCTGAACGGCAGAACGTTCACAGTACTGATGTACAATTCCATCCAGCCTACTCCAACGGGCCTCACTAAGGAACACCAGAGCACACTGAAACAGCAGTTACATTCCCCAGGGCTGAAACAGCAAGCTTTCACACCAATACATTTCACACTAGCAAATGATACTCTATCTATGATTATTTGTTTTGCACTGAAGAATAGAGAACATGGCAAGTACGTCCCTTCGCGTGAAGGAATATAAGCAAGCAGTAGCAAAATCGAGCCAAAATCTTAATGAAATAAAGGGGAATAATTTTTGTCACTAATTCCATTTTCTGTGCACTGACCCTCCTTCCAAATGATCTATTTTCATTTGAAGGAGGCTATTTAACAAATTTAATAAGAGAGCTGGGTAGCCTTTTCCTAGTTTCAGTATTTTAATACCACAAGCCTCAAATAAATGACCGACCACAAAACTTGAAATGTTTTGGAGAAGGTTTGTCCTTTTGGGGCACTGAAACAGGGATAAGAGATTTTGGAGAACACAGATGATGAAGAAAATAATACAGTGGAGTCCGTTGAATTTTGGCACACCAACAAGAACCACTTTTATATCAGCACTGTATTTCTACAGGAAGGAAAGAATAACGAAGAGATCATGTGCCACAGACACACCACCAGGCATGAAAGCCTTTCTGGCCTCTTCACAATTCTTTGTGAAGCAGCTGGGTCGTGTCCAGCAGTGTTGGACATGTCCCTCTCAGACACCACACAACTGCAAAACATTCTTTTCTTGACGTGGTCATTGTGTAAATTCTGTGCCACTGCTTTTCTGTGATTTCTCTTTTGAAAAAAAGGGGACAGCTTATACCAACCAAGACCCAGAGGACATTTACCATTGGGAAACAGCAGTTGGTGTGGACGAATTATTTTGATGTCAGAGACCCAGTGATATCTTCAGTACCACTATAAAAAACACGTTCTTTGACTCAAGGAAGTTCAAAAACAAACGTGAAATTCCTCCACACTCTGCTCCGCTGATTCACACTCATATCCCAAATTACACATTTCTAAAGACAGCAGTTGTGGAAAAAGCATTTCTGTGTTTACGCCTACTGGGTGCATAAGAAGGAACCTCACCCGTTCCTTCCAGACAGGTAAACATAGTGGTTTTAACATTAACCTTGCTGTTCTAAAACTTGCATTGGCAGCATTCCCCTATTTTGCTTAAGCAGTATGCTTCAGATGATAGTTCAAGATGCAAACCCATCTCATCATTGATGAAGCTCCTACAAGGTATTTTGAGGGGAGACTGGACAGAAGGGAAATGGTGTAAAGTAAGCACCAGCACCCAGACATTTTAAGTCACGGAATGGCTCCTATCTGGTGTAACTCTAGATAAAAAAAGAGATTAACTTTATTTGAACAGAAGGCTCTGTATCCCATCAGTAGTTGTCTGGAACACCTATTTCCACAACAATGTAGACATTTGATAGCATCATCCAAAGAAGCAAAACCAAATAAAAATCATTTTACACTCTGTTAAGCAGCTGGGCATCTTCATGTTCAATTATCACCTTGTAAATTTTGCAAAAAGCATAACCCACAGATTCCAACTAATACAAAAACAAATGCATACTTAAAGGGAATTCAGTATATCCAAGCCTCTAAAACAGAGCCTCTTTCTAGGTCTCTCCTTCCCCTCCCATCTTCAGGAAGATAATACTTACAAAAACAGTTATTCTGGCTATACTACACATAGAAAGCAACTCTATTTCCTGCACTATTTCAACTACTGTTCCACAACTCCGAATTTATTACAAGCTGACAGAGAACACCTGCCAGGTACTAACACATTTACATAGCTATAAAGGTTTTTAAGCATCCAACAAATACATAAGTACTCCCTGTATGTTAGAAGATTACCTGCAAAGGCTGATTCTCAGGAGTTGGATTGGTTTTGGATAGTTTAACCATCTCTTTTATCTGGTAGACAGCATAAGCTAAGGTGACCCAAGGAGAAGAGCTGATGCCCCAGGCAGGCTTGTTCACATCCTCTTGCTCTTCTTGGTGTTTAGTTTTCTTTAGAGGCAGCCTGGGCTCAGTCCGAGGCATGATATCTTCCGACTGCTGTTGCACAAGGTCAATAGTCGCGATGGGAACAGGACTGGAAGGCACTGGGATCCTCTCCGCCAGCATTGTCTTTTCTGAAGTTTAAAACAAAATAATCACTGGCAAAGCCAACGAGCTTAAAAAAAAAAAAAGTGAAGCAAGACAATGAACACTAAGTGTTTCTTGCTTTCGTAATACGGTTATCACTGTACTAGCAGCAGAACACTGGCACAAACACCCAGGAGCGCGACACGCCACAATCGAGTTAGGGAAACGCAACGTGGACGTTGCCTTACAATCAAGGCTGTTCTGCAACTGCAGGGAGGTATTTTAGATGTCTGCGTGAACAGGAGGGGCTAACGAGCATGAAGCGCTCCGTTTCTTCCCAGTTAGCTATTAGAAATACGTATTTTTCATGTTACATGGAAGAAGTCATTTTCATGTCACATGCAAATTGAAAATAAGTCTTTTAGACTTGTGGCAAACTTCTTTCTCTGCATAAAGTCCGCATCTTACAACTCACTTGTACTCATAACTAAACACTGGCTTCAAGCAGGAACCATCCGGTGAAGTCCCATGGCCTACATCATCAGAACTGCCGTTTCTGATCTTAAAATTTCTAAACCTACTGATTTCACTTAAAGAAGCTGTTCTACATCTTCACCGCTTTTTTATTTAAGAAACAAACCATCACTCCATGGTTACTATGGAGTGACGCAGTTAGTGAGAAAAGAACAAGGGTGGGGTGACACACTGGAGGAGACAAAATATCCGTCGCTGAGTTTCAGGTAAAGGAAGAAATCCTCCCAACTAACCTTTACATCTAAGGTCTTCCAATAATCTTAAATAGTTTTTACTGACTCGAAATGTCACCCATAAAATGACTGTTGTGACCCAACACAATGTGCCCTACAATCCTGAAGAGCCAGAGTATTAAATATAGGAAAAGTCATTAAACAGATTGTTATAAACCCTTGGGTATTTTAAGTAATAACTGTATGTTCTCTACAAGTCTGTAAATAACACACACTGTAAATTTTAAGAAAATATTTTTTCTGAGTAGAAATATTTTACTGATTAAAAAGATCTATTTTTTCAAAATTATAAAATCATATTTTGTTTACAGACTCTTAGATAGTACTAGATATTTTAAGCAATGGCTGGATGCTCTCTAGTAGTGAAGAAATGAAGAGGCTAATCCTGCACACACCTGACCACGTGATTAGTTTTACTCATGCAACTGGTCATGTTGAAAGCAACCTAATTACTGCCATGCTTAAGATTAATATACACACTGTTAATAAGGGTAGTGTGTATTAAATAGAAACCAAAGACTGAAACAAACTAAACAGTATAAGGCCACTAACAAACTATTATTTTGTAGGTTCACATGTAATTAACCGAAAGCTGATGGGAAACAAAGCAGCAAATATCCCTTTCACCTTTCCATTTCTTGCCGTTATTATCTGAACAGAAGTGAAGAGAATTCTAGCAAAATAAATATTTGACCCCTTCAGTACAGGCAAGTTGATAACTAGTCAAGGACCATTCATTTAATGTTCCAGCTAAAGAAGACTTTCCTTTCATACTCAAAGCTCATACTGGAAAGTAACATTTGGCTAAAAAGAAGTTCAAAAATTCATGACTTCAGAATTTGCCACGGTTTTATTGCCTTTGCAAGAATTAGATTTATGCTAAATCCTTAACTTTGTACCACATATTCCATTTCTTGTTAGCTTTTATATTGATAAAGGTGGAGATGAAAAAGCTCAAATTCCACCTGCGGGAAGATTTCTCAGGTGCCAGAACAGAACTGTAGCAGCTATAAAAGTTTCTGTCCTCTGAAGCCACCTCTACAATTTCTGGCAGAGGTGGCTCGCACTGGTAGAATACGAGAGAGTGTAGCGGTCAAGGTGACCTTAAAGAACTGCCGCAACTGAAATGACTCACTACCGCTGTTAAGACTAACCTGGGGGATTCTCAGAGCCGAGAGGACATACAGGTAGTAAAGCAAGTTATGCTTTCCTCCTAGCGACACCCAAGAACGCAATGCTGCCCTTCTTACAGCAGCAGCACACCACTTCAATTTCTACCATTGCTCAGGAAAAAAAATTCTCACTTAAAACCAAACTGTTTTGTCAAAATCTGAGAAAAGACACTAAACATAAAAAATTAAAGATGCAGGGAGCAGCTTCAGAGATACCTTTTTTCACTGTCTCTAATTTTGTAGTGTCTCAGTGACATGAATATTTACCTTCTTCTTCATTGGGAACCAACAGCCACTGGATCAGTGCAAATAGAAGAAGAATGACTAAACAAGCCATCCCTATTCCTCTGAATGTGGCAGCAGGACCTGTAATGAGATTTTATTTTTTTTTTTTAAATTGAGAATCCACTGACTTAATAAAATGAGTCAGCATTATGTGCTCCTTCGGTATGTATTGTCCCATGTAGACTCTTATTAGCTTGTTTCATTACATTTTCCTCCCCCAAAACTTCAACATTAACCAAGTAATTAGATTCTCATTTGTTCATCAAGAGGCTGCACAGCATCAACCTATACTCTCACAAAGGATTCATTCATTTTACTTACGAATCAGGTTGGAGATTTGCTCACTTACTACTAAAAATATCTAGGCATAACATATTTAATCAATCTGTAATGCTAAAAGGACAAAGCCGTAAGCAACCTCCTCTGAATTCAGTGCTGACCTTGCTTTGATCAGGGGCCTGGACTAGACATCTCCTGAGGTCCCTCCCAGCCTAAGCAGTTCTATGATTCTATGATTTATACAAGTGTATTACTCTTTAAAACAGAACAATACCTTAAGCATAAATAACTTTAAAGCCGGTAGTTCAGAAAAAACAGAACTTCAATAAATAAAATAGAAGTCTTCAATACAATTTTTGCTTACCGAAGTAATTGACCAAAACCCCTCCAACCATAGCCCCGCATCCTCTGCCCAGACCCAAGTGGAGACCTTGCAGGATTCCCTGGGCTGACGTTCTCAGCTCTGGAGGCACTGCCGCGCTAAGGTACGAAATACAGGCTGCCCATATAGCCGCGTGTGTGACACCTAGAGAGATGAAACACCGTGAAGAGGACAGGCTCCAGAGGGTACTGACACAACATCAGAGCAACTGCACTCATCTGTTGGAGCATGCATTAGAGAAAACCAACAAAATCCCCTCACTGACAAATGTCTGTGGAGTACAAATCAGCTTTCGGTAACGTGGTACTGGCAGCCAAGCCACAGGGAGACATGGTGACTCCTCCTGCAGAGTCTGTCAATAGCTCTTTCTCCCTCTAAGATGACCTCACGTCTCTTCTTGAGATACAGTCCCTAGGAAGACTTAAAAAAAAAGCGCATTGAAAATCTCTCTGCCAGACTCCTTGTCCCTTTGAGGGCCTTTGAAATATGGTCCTGATTTCATAAGCTGCAGGCAATTAAAGCATCGATGCCTCTCAGCAGTCTCCTTACAAGGACAGTCTCCTTACAAAGGTGATAAAATCCAAACAGTATCAGAGATATCCGTGTCATTTCAGAGGCAAGAATTAATCCCCTGCTGCCCTTCTCACTCCACCCCAAAATCAACCGCCTCCACGCAAACTCTTTCTGAACTCAACACCAACACGCTCTGCATTTAGCACTGAATGGTCCGGAGGTGAAAAACGCGCATGCTCCTCAGGGTAGGCCAAAGATGCTGATTTTCACGCCTGCTGTTCAGAGGCAGAGTCAGCGTGCCCTGCCTCCCGCTGCAACTGCACGCTGCGTAGGCACTGCTGCACGCTGCTGCCGCCTCGCGCGTCACCCACGCCGGGGACCCGGCACAGCAGAGGCCCTCACTGCTATCAACAACCGCCCCAGCCCCCCAGCAGAGATTTGGGAAGTCTCTTGCTGGCACATGCCTTGTAGATGCAGGGTTATGAACATTTTTTCCTACTGGAGAAGAAGGACAGCTAAGGGGAAAAGACAGCGAATGACCATCAGGACGCAGAACCCCGTGCCAAGTGGAGCCCTCCTCGTCTTTGAGCACCTGCCTGGTGGTTTGGGTTTTTTTGTGGAGTGTGGAAGAACAGGACAGGAAAAGGCAGGGTTGTGGAGAAGTTGGAAAAAGAAAACAACCCACCACAGTTTTGTAGCTCATCACACGTTAAATAAGCCTGAACTATTTTGCCACCCTCAGATTGAGTGGGAATATTTTTTTCTTATTTGAGTGGTATTAAAAATAGTCATCACAGCTTACCAATGCCTATGCTCTACTGCCTCGGTTTTAAAAAAAAAAATGCTGGCACAACTGATGATTCAGTCAACATGTTTCTGTCCTCTACGCTTGACTTACTAAGGAACAGTTGGACACTCAGTAATTACTTAGGCAGTTAGGCTGAAGACTCACGAGAACAAGAAAATACATGCTTTTGTAACACACAGAATAACTTGGGTTTTGGTTATTTGTTAAAGGATAAATGGCACTGTATGGAATTGATACAGTTCAGGTACAGACACATTAGATGTCCACAAGGCTGTACATTCTCTTTCATTCAAAATCTAAATAAAAATTTCTCAAGCTTTGGGTTTGTAAAGGCCACCTTTATACATTCCAGAGGTGGCTTTGGTAATAGCACATCGCCTTGTTGAAAAATAAAAGGCTTACACTAGGATGAGTGTATTTTACCTTACCATTTACAGTTTAAGGCTTTAAAACTCAGACTTTCAATCCAAAAAGCTCAGAGTTTTAAAACTCACTGAGAATCTAGGGGTTTTTTTAAAAAATGTAGACTCACATATGCATCGGAAATAGCAACCAAGAACCATCCCAATAACAAAGCCAGGCTAATCTAAGGTAGATAATGTGCTTTTGTTTTAGAAAGGATATTAATTAATGTAAAACATTCAGTTTTATCAGCTATTAAAGAGTAAGTCAAGTATTAAAGCCAGGCAAATCAAAAACAAATCAGAAATTATTTGAACCGTGAAGCACAATACCAGGGTATTTGTTTGAAAACAAAAGGCCCTACTTAACCAACAGGTTCTTTACTAGACGATCCAGATAGAACACAGTGTTCCCCGTTCCTCTGAAAACAAATCCATTCCTTTAAACCAGCTTATTTCACTTGCCTTTAAAGATATGGGCTTTTCTTTTTTTTTTTTTTTTTAGTATGTGTACATTACTAATGTGATTTTTATTATTTGACTATTGAACTATTTGACTATTATTGACTATTTGAAACAGTTTTTACAACTTTTACAAGAAGTCTGGTCTGAATTACTGCTAATCACAATTCTTTTTTTCAAAAGAAGCTGTTCACAATATACGTATTGTGACATTATTTGCTAAAACCACTAACCACCATTTCACCATCTGGACTATATTTCCAACAAGTATGCCAACTCCAGCTCAAAATAATAACGTTTAGCAAACAGGACAATTTACATATAAACCAAGAGTTGAGGATTTGGGGAGCCAAATCTATTGGAAGAGAGATATACCCTAATTATTGCCAGTTAAAGACCCAAGCTTTTTGCTCTCTAGACGTAACTGTGCTGCTGGAGTACTAGTAGGAATCACTTCTTAGAACAGTACTTGTTTTGGAGTTTGCTGGATTACTGCCAAGTGAAAATAGCTAATTTTCAGGTTATCAATATAGTTTTGCACTTCAGAAAATAATCGGTGAGCTAGCATAGCTGTTACCAGAGAATTTGAACCATTGCTTTGGAAAAATAATTTGCAGATAACTAGCACATCAAAACTTAATCCATTAAGTGTGAAATGAACAAGATTGCTTGCGTGTTCACACGTTTATGACATATACACACGCTGTGGGCAGATTCAAAACTCTAAATTAAGAAGCGAGTTTAAATCTGCTCATTTACTCCTCTGGGAGCGCAATGATCTTAAAGAGTCCTGCCATTCCCCGTTACACCGACAGCAACGGAAACACAGCATGGGTCTTATTACAATCAATAGATGCAGTCTGCAGAGTCATCTTCCAGAAATCCCCCCATGCCCTTCAGCGCAGCACACGGGAATAATCCTTCTTGTATTACAGAAACATATTAAAAAGAAAAATAAATTCTTTTGTAAAGCCAGCTGAAAGTGTTGTTGACTTTAAAACCCCTCCATCTGATGGAACTGGAATTTACATGGAATTTAACAGCTTCCTGGAAGAAGAGTTACGTACAATTACAACAAGGACTTCACCAAGGGATTTAAAAGACCTATCAACTTGATGCAGTCACGTGGTACCCACATGTTCTGCATAATCTACTTTTTTTTTGTTTTTAAATACTTCTAACCCTTACACATGCAAAGCAGCTACAACTCTTACCTCCATCAACAAACTCATTTAAAAATAAGAGCTTCTACCTCACCAAATTTCATTAAGGTGTCACCTCTTCTCCCGGCCAAGAGATTCAGTGGACGGAAAGAAAAGGAAAGGGAAGGAAAGAAAGCAGACCGCAAAGAAACAGGATTTGGTAACTGCTGTAAAAGAAATAATGAATCAAGAAGAAACTAAAGCTGCTAAGAGTGAGGAGGAGAAAAGAATAAAAAGGGGGGGGGGGGAACAGTCTTCTAAAAAGACAAACTTGATCTTGCATTCAGCAACACTGAATGAGATTACTGGAATGTAACAAATGTAGTGGCAGTAATCAGACACACATACAGCATACCTATGGACGTTGTGGACACTAATAAACCATGTTAGATGCAGGCTAAAAAGTGCACGTAGAACACACAGAGGCTTTCAGGAGGGTGGGGGTATGTACGTGTTTGTTTTGTTTTTATATTTCTCATTTGATGAATATAAATAACTGCAAATAGCAGCATTAACCCAAGCGTACGTGGTTCAGCAGTGGCTAGATATAAAGTCTGGCAGATAAATTTATGAGGAAGTATTATTTTGAAGGTCCTTCGTTTTTTCTGTAAATCTTGAGTACTCAAGATTATACCACACAGAAAACCCCACCAAAACAGGTCCTTCACAGCCCTGCTGTAAAAGCAAACCTACATATTAGGCAATTCATATTGGAATTTCATCAGAACAAAAACAAGATTCAAAGTAATAGAAACTTCTTTCTCAGCCATGACTATACTCCTGTGATGCCTCTGGGCACAAACTTCTGGCTGTATTGTTGAGACACAAGTTTTTTTCTTATATTTTGAGTTGGGGTGTCTCTAAAACAGGATTACCTAGAAGATAATATCCAAAGCTTTGTATTCATCATTTGTTCCCCCTAGACGTTTAAGCAGGCAAAAATATGACACACGCATTCTTCAGGTTCTTTGTGACATTTTCATATTTTAACACTTGGTATGAACGATGACGGTATCAATTCAATAGTTGTGGTTTGGGGTTTTTTTAATAACAAAATTCAGAAGCTTGCTGTTGTGGCAGTTTTAATACAATAGACTGTTTTTGTTAGCAGGGAGGGAAGGAGCCAGGACACAGATTTCTTTCTCCATATATGTAGAGATCTACACAGTGCTCACCAATAGCACTTTGTAACTCAAGTTAAAATCTACCTTACAAAGATTTCTGTAAATACAGTAGAAAAAGTTAATGCAAATTCAAATTACGCTGCACACAGAAGAATAAAACTTCTAAGTATAACCTGTGGAAAATTTTCTAAGAAGTATTCTATAAAGCCAGAGTACTGTCTTTAACAAAGATGGTACAACTATTATTAAAGGCAGGGAAAACATTTTCTACATTTAAATTAACCATTCTCTTGCAAGCTTACAACCGCAAATACTTCAGTATTCTTCAAATACTGACGAAACAGAAAGTAAAATAGCTTAGATTTTTCTTGGTTTTGAGAATTGGTACCCACTACAAAGACACGAAAAAATGTCATAAAATGTAAGTTAGAACAATTTATACTTTAACATGGCAATGAAGGTCTTGCAGTCTTTGACAGCACCACTTGAAAACAGGGCTCAAAACACTTTTCATAAACCACACCTCTGCCCTTCTAATTAAATTAGTTAAAGAGCAAGTATCTTAAAGAAGCTCTAGTAGCACAGACAAAGCTATTGAAAGAAATTCATTCCTCTTTAGCTATTAAAAAAAGAAAATTCTATAGTCTAAAGCTATTGATCAAACAGTACAGCTGAAAAACTACAAAATATTTTAACAGAGACAGAATGACCACGACTATGTTATTTCTTTTTTTTTTTTCTTTTTTTTCTCTTTTTTTTTTTTTTTTTTTTCCAGCATCCTTTCAGGAACTGCGATCTTTTGCATTTAACGAAGTTCACATTTACCACCAAACAGGATTTGCAGTAGGTGTGTACCCAGCTCATGCTTCTGTCTCTTTGTTTAGTTAAAGGGTGTGTTGGTCTCACACAGTTCTGTTTGAATAAACACAGAACTGTGCACAATCAAATGCAAACCCACCCTTTTGACGTCAAATGTTTCCCAAGATAAACAGTAATGTTTTATGAACCTGGACATTCTGGGATATTTGTGGTCAAAAAAAATATGAGAAATACCAGATTTTTACTTAATTACACTTCACTTGAAAACAAGATAAACGTAAGCACCTGATCTTATTATACTGGAAAGGCATTACTGCACGGTCATACCTTGAAGTACTTCCATCGGAAGAACAGTCCAGGCGTTTTCCAGATACGAGATGTAAATATATCGAGCTGTATTACAGGCAAGACCAATATACAGCACTCTGAAGGAAGTAAGGAAAAGAGAAATCAGGTTAGTTTGCACTTTCGTTTTTTGGTGTGTTACAATATACCCTACTGGTTCAGAACTCCTTTGCGCGTGTACAAACAGTTTGCCAGCCTAAAGCATTTGCTCAACACAAAACACAGTCTTGCACCCAAACATGAACTCTCCTCTTGCCAGCTCCAAACACATATTCAAACCGAGGCTAAAGTTAAGACTCTTTTCAAAATCCTAATGGACAAAAAAAATTCAAAGGGACAGCTGATCCATTGAGATTTTAACTCACTCTGTAGTTCCATGCCACGCTCTGTACAGGGCTGTATTTCACAGAGACCATTTCTAAGCACATTCAACATCCCTTCCAAACAATCTTCCTTTCTAATCATTCAGAGATTCATTCTTCCATTTCAATGTAAGCCTGGTGCAGCCTTACATTATTACATTAATTAATTTTACCCTAATAAATGTAAGTGTATAGTCCCAGGATCTGCAAACTGCTCAGAACTACTCTAAAAACACATCCCACAGAAGCAATATGGTTTGTAACAACATGCCTCAGGATAAAACTTAACCATCCTGTTGAAAAGCAGCAGATGCTGCATCTCAGAATGAAGAGGAAAAAAAGCTCTTATAACAGTTTTTAAACAATGAAGCAGGAAGACTATTTGTGCAGTGCTTTCCCCACTGCACATTTAACCTGATGACTTTTCCCTCCCAGTTTTCAGTTTGCTTAGCTTACCTCCAGGGTGCTTATTCATCGAGCTATCTTTCTCTTATTTTCAGATGGATATTAGGAAACAAAGACTTGATTCAAAACATGTTTTTTAGCTTGAAAAAAGATGCTATTGCATTTGAAGATTTTTTCAGGAACAAGGACAACTTATTGTCCAAAATATGGCTTCTTGATTGACCCCTGGTCTAAGCACAGACATTGTGAAAGGGCTTGTTATTCTTTGTGCTGCTTTTTTAGTTAGTTATTCTACAAAAGCAGACCGAGATTTAATTAAATGGTACACAGCCACTGAAAAATCTAGAATGAGATGCAGCCATAAGAACACAGCATCTCGTTAACATCTGAAGTCTCCAAATATATATACATGTTGACAGCTAAAGACCCAGGACCATAGTTTTCATCATGTCAGTGATACCAAAAACATTCAAAATTATAGAGACAGGTCTGTGCATTTCACAACAATGTGGATTCACAGAAGACAATATATTTTACTTTCGACAAGCTGGGAAATTCCTCCTCCCCCCATCACACATCAGACCAAGCTGTGTCGCTTCCAGATACGTGTAAGGTCCATGAACAGCTGGTTTAAGCTGCCTTTAGGCAATGCAAGCCCAAGCATTCATTGAAGAAAACACAGGAAGCCGTGAAAAAGTTTTGTATTAAACAAGAAGGAACAAACTTGTTCCTTGTGCCACACATCATAAATTTCACCTCCCCCTTTAATTAATGCCTTCTGTTCCAAATAACTTAGTTCCTTTCACAGCCACCACTTAATGTAATCCTTATGTACAGTCACATTTCTGAAGTGTATTAGGACACGCTTGCCACAAAAGGTAAGCAAACACGCAAATTCTGCAGGCTCCTTTCTTCATTCCCCTATGAGTAAGGCTCTTGCGGATACAAAG
This sequence comes from Larus michahellis, assembly GCF_964199755.1. Taxonomy (NCBI): domain Eukaryota; kingdom Metazoa; phylum Chordata; class Aves; order Charadriiformes; family Laridae; genus Larus; species Larus michahellis. Next base: position 24,100,435 of record NC_133902.1, on the reverse strand, counting down.
GAACCACCTCACCATACACTTGTTTTGCCTGATCAGCAACACAGATGCACCCAGCCCTCTGTTTAGGACCAGTTCTTGCCAGCTTAATTTCACTTTTGTCTAGCAAAAATTTTGCCTGTGCCCCGAGAACACTTTTCCCCAACTCAACTGTTCCCTACCACAGCCAGACTGGAGATGTGAACAGGCCTCCTCCTGCTTCATAGTTTTTCCATCACCACTAACACACTCGGCTACCTGCGCTTTTCTGCCATGTTACGCTTGCAGAAAGATCTGGATTCAGAGTTTAAGAGCAGCAATTTAGTCAGGTTCTACCTTTTAATTTGTTAGAATATGTACAAAGTTTAAGGTAAAATAGAGTTTATGGAGATTTCTATAATTATGCTTTTGGAGGGGTCTGTCACACAACAACTTTTGTGTATTTACAGAGTCATTTCAAAAACGTGTTTATAAAAATCACTTAAGCTCTTTATCAGACCTAAATGGATAACGCAAAGAGATGTTACTTATGAAACCAACGTGCAATATCCACAGAAACACTGCGTTCAATTTACAGGTTCATTCAAAGCACTGAAACTATATTTATGTTAAGCTGTTTACAGCCATGACTACCAGTCTCTGCTTCCTATAAAAACTCACATGCTGGAATTGTGGTCAGACAAACACATTCAAGTTTAACCTCAAGTAGGAGGTTATTTTCAGAGATTGACATCATCTTCCTAAACTCAATGGCAGTCAGGAGTGCTTCCAGTCCCTAAAGGGGGCCTACAGGAAAGATGGGGAGGGACTCTTTGTCAGGGAGTGTAAGGACAGGACAAGGGGTAACCGTTTTAAAATGAAAGAGGGGAGATTCAGATTAGATATTGGAAAGAAATTCCTTACTGTGAGGGTGGTGAGACACCGGAACAGGTTGCCCAGAGAAGCTGTGGATGCCCCATCCCTGGAAGTGTTCAAGGCCAGGCTGGATGGGGCTTTGAGCAGCCTGGTCTAGTGGGAGGTGTCCCTGCCCATGGCAGGGGGGCTGGAACTAGATGATCTTTAAGGTCCCTTCCAACCCAAACCATTCTATGATTCTATACCATTCAACAATGCTGTCTAAATATTTGATGGCCAGTTTTGTACACTTTTCCTTCACAATATCCTCTCAAAGAACTTCTGGTCTTTACTACACTTTCTGATTACTTATTTCTTTTTAACTCTTTAATTTACTTTTAAATGAAAATCTAGTCTGTCATCTCTCAAAAGGTGGCTGGAGGAGGCAAGGCAAAAAATACCTCTCTAATATCTGCAATATTCCCTCCCTCGTAAATCCGCACAATCACAGAACAGCTTTCTAGCTGAACCACTCAGTGTCAGTACTCCAGATTCATCTAGTGACCTGCTAAAATACAATGTTAGAAACACTAGCAGCATGTGTAACACATGCACAACACGCAGTGCACCTGCATATGAACAGTAAAGGCAATGAAGTCAGAAATCAGGCATTTTAATCAGCATATGTTTAGTACGGTCTTGCTTAAAATGCTTCAACAATAATTTGAGTATTAGTTTAAAAAAGAAAACCTGTGAAAACAGAACAGGTTTCAAAATGTTGTAAGGATCTTATATGCCAACACATACAATGGTAGAAACAGAAACCTTTACAAGGCTAGAAAAGGAAAACTGAGGTTCTGTATGTCAAGGGTGTAAAGCCTGTTTTCTTGTAGTTCTGCAAATGACAGTCAATAGCATTTTTTCCTGCTACTGTGACAGTGCATGCAATTCTGGTAATCATGCCTGTCTTCAAAGAATGAGGACCGGAAGGAAAGATTGCATGATAATGTTAAAATAAATACTGCAGAAAGACTATCTACATCTAGGAGTCTAATCCCAGAAGAAAATGTGCAAATACCCTTTTCTTTTTTTTTTTTTTTTTTTTTTTTTAAACTAATGTTATTAGTGACAGAATTCAGTGTAAGGTGAGACAACCTCAGCACTGAAGGCACCTTACCAAAGAGATGTCAAGCCTCCTTCCCTCTAATTGTGAAATACCCTGTGAAATATTCACAACTAGCTGTGGATTAAGAGGTACTTCTATCTTATTTCATACAAGACCTTACACCAGAATTCCCATAAACATGTAACTGCTTTTATGCCAAAATGGTAAACAAGGAATTTTAAGCTATTAAAAAAAATAATAGTAAAAAAAATTAATCCCAAATGCTTCTGGCTAAGACAGTTCCATGAAGGATATCTAGTTGGAGGATATTCGTTCTTGTTATTGGGAGAATGAATATCTGTACTATAAGGCAGCAGACATACACAGAACTATCAAAAAACATGAGCTATGAACTCCTATACATTCCTCTCTCAATAAAAAAAAAGTTTGCCTCCTCTTGAACAAACCATGCATTATACAAAGTTCAAAAAATACAAGACAGACAGACAACCAGGACGAAACATCTCATAAAACTGTGATGACTAAATTCAAGTAAGCATTGGATAACATTAAAATATGACTAATGTGCATTTCCCAGGTGCAGGTATAAAGAATGCTGTTTTATTGCAAATAGGAGCTAGTGTTTAAACAACTTAATCTTGATCCAATCTTGGCTTCATAGGCTTAAAAGTGCAAAGAAAAAAAAAAAAAAAGAGGAGCTAATCCTGCATATCATCTTTCTTTTTACTGGCCAATGCTCCTATCTCCTTCTATTTCATCTTATTCACAAGCCTACCATGCTTTTATTTTTTGTTCTTTCTCTAGTTGAAGTCTAAGCCTGAATTTTGTACTATAGCAAAACACATTGAAAGAGCATACCCAAGCTAGCTTTAGCTATCAAGACTGTGATCTGTTCTCACCACTCCTCCATCATCATATCCTTCCTCCAGTCTTTGCATGCAATCATGTTTTCTCATACCAATTATTGTCAAATTCAGAGATTAAAAGACTGACTCAAAGTAAAGAGATCCTCCTCTGTTTAAAGGATGAAATAAAACATCTTTTAAGCAATCTCTCAAATTACCATGCTAAGCATCTCAAACATTTTTAGTAGAGGTCAAATGAATAAAAAAAATTCATCCCAATAAAAGAAAAAAAAAAAGAAAAAAAGAGCAAAACCACAGAAAAGAATGCACAAAAAACCCAGTGCAGACAGCTTAAAAAACTTAACATCTCAATGACTGTATGATTATAAACAAGGCATTTGGAAAAGACATGATGCTAACAGCACACAGAGCTCTGAGCTCAGTTGCACAGGGTACCTGAGTAAATATAAAAAACCCCAAAACTTTAAGACTTCATTAACTCAGATTCCTCCCTGTCTTTCTTCCCCTGAGCTTTTTTTAAAGAGTACTGTAGGGATTTATAATATGCGAAAATTGAGTCAATTGTGAGTTTAATGGAAAACAGTGTTCATCAATATGCTGGAAGCATTTCACTTACACAAGACAAAAACGACAGGGGAAGCCCTGCGCCGCCATCTCAGTTCAGCAGCTAACACACACAGTCGCAACTAAAGGAAGAGCGCAAGGAACTGAACCGGTAAGCGACACTACCAGGCTGCAACCTCATTCTGCCAACACCCAGAGTCTGATTACGAGGGCATGTGCACAGGAGGTGCTCACCTCGCTGCTTCATCTCACCCTTCTCCCCTCGCAGCCTGCAAGTGACACCTTTCCAGGCTACTACGGGGGGGAGCAATGAACTGCCCCACAAGGAAAAGCAGGCTGGAGGTTTCCAGAACGCTGCTACTCACAGCAAAAATATTGTACAATTAATGGTATTTATATGTCGAAGCAGACAATCCTTGAGTGGGTGGCGATTTATAAAGATCTCTAACTAAGATATCTTCTGGAACCATCTGCAAAAGGGTATGGTGCCAGGCATAATGCACATACTAACACACAACTAAAATGCAAAGGAAGCATTTGAGAGCATTTGTAACTCCTAAAATAATAATAAACCCCATCAGGCAAGCTATGTAACTGAGCAGGACTCGGAAATTTAGAATAAAAGGATTAACTTCAATTTCACTTTGTAACACAAGGCTAGGCCTGAAATTCAACATTTTTTGTATAGCGCTCTAACAATGGCTAACATCTTACCTGATATGACCAACTAATTCAATCAATTTGTGGCTGAAGAAGTAGGCAGTCAGCTCAGACACATGACTGAGCACAGAACAAACTCCAAAGAGAGTGGTGGTGCCATTCAGGTCTTCCAAGTGCCAGTAAAGAAAGGTGAACACAAAGCCATATCCAAACCCCATGAACCAGGCCACGAAGAGCACTGAGCCGTACTGGATACTACACAGCAGTTTTATTAAGTCCCAAAAACTGAAAGACTGCGACTGGCTCATACTGGTAGGAGTGTTATCAGAGGATTCATTGGAGGCGCTTCTGTCCACCTGTGAGATTTCTACCTCTTTTCTCTTATTTTCATCTTGCTTGAAGTGTGCATAATGAAATCGAAACTGGGTGGCCACAATTAATGCCATTGTCATCAGAACACCAAAAACGATGAAAACTATCCTGTAGTTCTTGTACTCAGGCGCTTTACATCCTTGACCTTCAATGCTGACTTCTGTATGGGTATAGTCAATGCCAATTCCCACGGAGAGCATGGCCAGCCCCCAGCCCAGAGACCCCCACATGCGCTGCAATCCATACCGGTCCCTGTGTTTGCCAAGGTACTGCAGAGTTACGGTGTCCACAATAGTAACAGAGGAAGCACTGAAAAATTCTCCTATTATGACAACCAGCAGAATGAGTAGAAAGATGGCTTCTACCTCTTGTTGATCATAAACGAGCACAGCTTGGTCAGAAGGCGTAGGCTTTGTGGTGATGGCAGCTGGGGTGGTACTCGGAGTTGCATTCCCTGGTGAGACTGGGCTAGCAGTGGTGTTTTTCAAAATAAAATGGGTACTGTTTTCCAAGACAAACTCCACATCACTGCTCTGTGTAGGTAACAGGAATGTTATTTCAGGATTGGCTGTCCCTGTTGTTTCCAAAGTCACTGGACTGGAAGTGAGCAGGTCTCTCTTCACACGAACTTTCGGGGATGTGGTACTCACTGTGGTTAGCGGAGGAGACATTGAGGCATTTTGCGAAACTGTTGTTAAAAGGCTGCTTGCATTGGTGGGATGTGCTGGCGGAAGGCCCTTTGGTACGCATCTTAAGGTGGCTGGTCTAACAAATCCAATCCCCAGGTTAAATAAAACCCAGCATAAAAGCGAAAAGAGGAGGACGATCTTCCCTTTCTTGAAGCGGTCTGCCACCACTCCCCAGAAGGGAGCACTGCAAAACTCAATAAAGTACCTGATGCCCACTAGAAGTCCACTCTGACTGGGTGACATACCCAGCTGCTTGTAATACACAGGCAGCAAGGGGTAGAGCGAGCCATATGCAGAATAGAAGAAAAAATAAAAGACCTTTGAGATCAGAAGATCATTGTTTATTTTGACGCAGTGCTTTTCTAACCAATCTAGCTCTTCATCTGGGACAGTGGTTGTCTCCGTCGAAGGGGATTCATTTTGGGGTGGCAAGTCTTGATCCTTGGAAATGCCATTGAAAGGATCAGCAAGCACATACTTTCTCTTCTGTTCTTCTTCATCATCGGTTAAAATGGCAACCTTATCATCAGCTGCCATGGTTTATCACAAGCATCCAATATCTGATGCGCTCTCAAGGAACTGTGGCTACCCTGCAAACAAATAAAACATAACATGGTTAAGGTACCACACAGGAACAGACCCGCAATGCCAGTCACTGAGGACAAAGACAACTTCTTTTTGTAAGTGACCTTCCTGAGCAATACATGCAATATCAGAGCAGGGAAGACCATTTGTCTAGACTAACTAGTGGTATCAATAAAAATGTGTTTTATGACCAATCCTGTGAAGTTCTCCCAACAGCACCTTTAATATTTCGTAATAAAACATCTTTCATGTTTAGGACAGAATAATTTATATAGTCAAAGTTACTGTGGCAATTAAGTGCTAGCATTTGCAAGTCTCTTCTTTCAAGTTGTCTTTTCTCCCCCAAGGCTAACTGCTTTATTTCCAGTATTCCCTACTATACCAAAGGATAGCCATGATTTCATAATTTAATAATGCAGCCACATATATATCCAGGGTTTTTTAATTATCAAAACAAATTATCGTCTGAAGCCTCATAACGGCCTTCAAAAGGTTCATCAATCTCCTCTTGAAATGTAATTTTCTAAGCACTTGACAACCACAGCAGAAATTGGTGGGAGACTTGAGTTTCTAGGCTTAATGGGAAGAGAGGTGGGGATTAGGATGGGGCTACAAGATTAAAACGAGGGACCCTCAAACTTAGGATAACGACCTCAAAGGCATCAAAGACCTGGGAGCAAAGCAACACAAGGACAGAAAATAAGTATAGGCCCTACAACGATCTCTTCAAGTCAAATTCTGAAATTGAAGAAAGGTGGATCAGGAGATAACTGTACTGCAGTTCCCCATGCTTATCCTTTCCAGACGCAAGAGACTGCAAAACTCACAAGCACAGTAAAAAATAAATTCACCACTACTTAGACTTTGATTTGACCAACCAGCTTGCACATCAAAAAACAACAAACCATTATAATAAATTAGGCTAGGTAATAGAAGCTTTCCTTTCAAGGAACAAAACCAAACCAAAACAAAAAGCTCTTCCAGCAGGCTACCAGCTCAAAATCATTACATTAGGCAACTATTTTTGCTATATTAATATCTGTAAATTTAAGCTAGGAAGATTAGCTCATGTTCATTATGAGAAAGTTGAACATTTAATATATTTTGGTTTTGTCATCCCTTTTCTGTTTGGATTAGTGTTACTATCACACAGGAATCCTTTCAAGAACCAATATTTGAAAAGAGCATTTAATTCCAGAAGAACCTGAAATTTCTCCAAGAGCATTCAATTTATGATCAGGAATATCTTCCCTAGGAATCTGAAGTATTTTTTTGCAGGTCTGCACTTTTTCCCACTAGCAGAGCTCCAATGAAATCGCAGTCTTTCAAAACTCAACTGAAAGCACAGTATCTTCCCCTTGAAATTAGTCACACATTGGTGTATCCAGTGCCTTTAAGTTATTTAATTATAATTCAGAATTTATTTAAATACTGACAACGGATTTGCAAATGGATGCAAGGTTAGTAATAGCACAGTGACTCTAACATTCACAAGTATGATAAACTAATTGTTTCTTACTGATGCAACACGCGCATAACAGCAGACAGAACATGCCATGGATACTTCTAAAAACAACAGTCCATTACAATAATCTAAACCTTACAAAGTTCAGTGACAGACAAGTCTAAAAATACCATTATTAAAATCCCAAACACTCATGAGGTTTGCGTGTGTTTTTCACTTTTAAATGTCATTTCTATGGGATACTATCTATGAAGATCTCTGGTTTCACTTAGGGAGAAAAGGTTGCATAAAAATCTAGGAACCTTAAATATTCATGCATTCAAGGTCAGAAGTTAATCAAAATGACGCTAGCACATACACATAGACTGCTTTTTTCTCCAGTTTCTTCAGAGACAATCTGATTTAATAACAAAAAAGTATTTCAAGCATCAAAAGATTAGAAAAAGTCCTAATTAAGTTAGAACAGTCAAATGTGAAAACACATTTTCTTTCTCTTACCTGCTACCATCAAAAGCCACATGAACCAAAACGCAGCAGCTGTCTAGTTAGCTCCCGCAATTTTTGGTTCAGGCAGCCACTTCCACCTGACAGTTGGAAGGACTGTGGTTTTTTTGCTCATATATTTGCTCATTTTTGGCTTCTATATCCATCAAACAACTCCTTCTAATGAGTAAATTAGATCAGTCATCATCTGTGCTTTTATTTCCTTTATGCTTCGCCTTGCTTTGACAACAAAGACTCCAGAACTTGTGCAGGGCCCCACTTATGTCAAGGTGACGTAACTGAGGTTTCAGTGTTATTCCTACCAAAACCAGTATATGCTCAACTATTTACAGCAACTTGCTTACTAGCTGTATCACAGCTTTACAGCATTTAATTTTGAAGAATGAATTTCCTCCCCTTTCCCCATGACATGACAAGACAGAACTCACATTTCAACCAACTGCATATTAGGACAACTTCTTTGCAAGTATGAATTGAAATTATCCCAATTTAAACAACACAGTCATATTCCTTATCCCTACATATGAGCTCTGAACCATCTGATTTCATATAAAGTATACTGAGGGCTTTCAGAGCAATTAGCATCCGATGTTTTTTAATTCAGTTTCTTTTTCTATTGGAATGGGACTTCAATTTTGTATGTTGTATGAATAGTGTGTATATTAAAAATTGTTCTACTGCTAGTCTTTAAACACTTCAGTTGCTGCATCTTCTTTACCCCTCCGTAACTTCTATCTGCCCTAGCATCCATCTTCTTCTAACCTGTTGTGTGCAACGATTAATCCAAAAAGAGCTACTCCTCGTATTTTGACTAGATCATCTTGGGTAAGAATCCTCTGAAAAGAGTATTTCGTAATAATTTCACTAAATATTTTCCTACCCTAGGAGTGTTTCATTGAATATTATTAATAACACATAATATACTCTTCAGAAATATAACAGCATCAAGACTGGTGGGAGCCATATGGCATTCTTTAATGTTTTGATCACTAGCTTGTTTAGGAGTTAAGTTTTTGAAAGTGATTTTATTTAGCAATTTTTTAAATTCTAAAAATAAAGGACTGAAAATGAGAAAACCAACAAAGCCGCATTGTTACTGAAAAAAATCTACAAAAAAATTAATAATCTACAGGGCTTTCCTTCTACTGGCAAAGAACCTGTGCCAGTCAGGGACTGAATGTGCAGCAACTCAAACAGATGGAAAAACAACACGCTTTTAAGTGAGAAGAAACTAGTTATCTACTGGTTATTTTAACCATAGCCTTAAAATACTGCATCTTCACTTTGCAAAAACTTCTTCTGATCCACAAGACAGCAGGAGGATAGAAGACAGCACTACCAGCAAGTTTAAAATGAACAGCAGAGAATAGGAGTGGGGAAGTTCAGAGAGTAAACAGGATAGATTTCACCATGAATACAAATTTTAACTCATTTGAGGCAGAACAGAGGAAGAAGTTTTGGTAGAGGCCTGTTGAATGTCATCAGTTCATGTGAGACCATAGAGGCTGCATAGTGGTAATATCACTCCGAAAAACGGGATTAACAGCTTTGAAGCTATCTTTCCCAAACTTAGCTAAGTGGCACAAACAGACAACAAAGCCCCAACACGCAAATTGAAACTTCTGCAAAGATCCTGAGAAAGCCCCGCCAAGCAAGCAGACAGCACAGCAGACGTACGTCACAAGAAAGCACCTTGGTCCTCCGACAGACAAACAAGCTTTTGTCTTCCCACAGGTTTATGTTTCCAAACCACGACAGAACTCAGAACAGGGAACCAAGTCTTTGTTCCCTCACCATCCCATCACCCCTGATGTGACTACAAGGGAAAAGACTTCACTAAAATCCAAACTGCTCACTTTCCCCCCAAACCATGATCCTACCGTACTGGCCCAAGTCCCTTGCTCGCAGCTGCCCAGGAAGGTTGTGGCCAACCCGGCTTTCTCAGACCAGGGATTATTCTGCAAGATCACTTGGCCTCTGAGCCTGTTGATGAGCAAGCGCGTGTGCTTCTTTTTAGATATAAAGAACATACTTGTTAACCACAAGACTATTCTTCCTTCCAGCTTTGCACAGATAGGGTTTTTTTAAATGTAAGTACCAGAGTCTATTACTTTTTCTAAGTTTCCTGATACAGATTGCTGCCGCCTGGTTTATATGTATTTCTCTAGCAAGACAAAATCCACTTTCAAACCCTTACATCTATGACACATCTTTCATCGTGCCTCTTCCGCAAACAGCTACAGCACATTTCCTGCAGACTTGTACCTTTGGGCAGCTATCTGAGGAACAGAGGAAAAACCATTTGTCCCAAGGAGTTCAGTGATGACAACGTGATGCCCATTTTAATGGCTGTAATGAGGCTCTTTGGCAGGTAGCTGGAAAGAGGCGAATATGGGTATTCTACATTTAGTTAAGTATCTTCTTGGCATTCTTGCCTTTTTTATTTCTTAAATCGATCCTTATTTACTCTGGCTCTCCTAATAATTAAGAGGATTTCAAGATCAGAAAGGATAAAAAGCCAATCTATTCAAGACAACCTAACATTACAAGAAGTTCCCTATAAAAAAAGGAAAATGATAATAAGGAAAATAATAATACAGTATACTAAAACCCCAGCTCTCCCTTTGGAGTCACTCTTCCCACAATCTTGGAAAAAAAAAAAACCAAAACACACGCTTTGCACTGTATCTGAGGAAAAAAAACCAAGCAAACCAATCAACAGATCAGACTGAGGCAGCAAATCCCTAAACCTCTCAGGGAAAATACCATGGCACTTACAGCACAAGGCATTAAAACTTCACTTGCAGACCAACAACATTAGATTTGGGGTGAAGGAGTACTGTTGTTTTTAAATAAAGTTTAATTCACCTTAAATATTCCATTCGCTAGCCTTTGAGAATTAAAGTATAATTAAGACTCACACAGCAGAGCCTCAAAATCAGGGGCGGGATGTATACTGAAAGTAAAAAACAAAACAAAACAAAACCAAACAAACAAAAAACAAACAAAAAAAACCCCAAAAACCCAACAAACCCAGGACAGTTCATCAGAAGACAGTACAGATGATCTAGGGTAGCCTAACCCATTAAATACCTACCAAAATCACTGTAGAAGATTCATATGTATACAGTCTCAGAAAACATACTCTAAGAGTAGAATTGCGAAACAGGAATCAGTAATTAATCTCTCAAGCAACATGGAGCCATAAGAACAGAGCAGACTAGCCTGCTCTTTGCATTGTGTCAATAAATCAAAGCCAGCCAACATGGCATCACATCTTATTTTACCCCTTTCCGAATTTCACTGACTAGCAAACTGACTTTGCAGCAAACACATGAAATTCCACACGAAGTTTTCATACAAACATTCTTAAATTGCTAACAGAAAACATGTTTCATGAATAACCCTTTTTTTTAAGTCACTAATAATTGTTTCATTCAGAAAAGGTCTGTCCTAGAGAAATAAACTTAAAAACCATCCACCTTCCAAATAAAGCTCACCTCACTCATCCCCCGGCTGGTGAAACTGCCACAAGGAGTGCACCCATCATATCGCCCATGCACACCATCTCCTCCTCAGCCCGACTTCTCCCATTGATCTAAACTACAAAACCTTTGGATCAAAGACTTTCTGCTACAGTATCTGTGCAGCAGCTCTCCAAATTAAGCCCTGCATCCAGCAGGCCTACAAGGCATCACTGTAATCAACATGAATAAATAGACCATGTTTTCCATTTCTAAGCAAAGTTCACCCCTAAGGAACAGCCTAGTGCTGTCGCCTGCGTCCATGCCAAAAAGGAGGAGAATGTTATGCAAACAACTTACATCATGACAGGGGAGTGTGCAGACTTCATTTACTCCTGCATCACGTTCCCAAACCTCTCCCAGGTTGGCCAACCTCCAGGTGGAGACCATGGAGGGGCTGTCCCCTGCCCAGCCACACTGACCAACTGGCACAGACTGACCCACCGGCCCCACACCACCATCCCCTGCTCTCTAAAGGTAAGCAGTCCTCCTGCGAGGCCCCAGCAGGGACACCTTACTCAGAGTTCATAAAATCAGGAACAAATCACATTTAGTGAATTAACTTGGTGCTGGGAAACATATTTGTTTCAAGTCTGCAGCGAGACATTAGTATTATAACATTAACCACCATAATTAGGGTTTCCACAAAGTGGAACCACTTTGTTCTAAAACACTTAACTCTTAAAATTGCTTTATTTTGTGTTGCTTGGCATGCACTTACTTAGCGTGTTGGTCTGTAGGTTTTTCTGCTTCATTCAAATATGCATACTAAACCCCACATACTTTGACACATTTAGTCAATTAGATTGAGAGACTACAGTATGTCTGCAGTATGTCAAGATCAGGTTTCTAATAGGTTTAATGCACTTTATAATAGGTCTGAAGTTGCAAAATTGATACAATAGTGTTACTATTAACATTAAAGACGACAAGAACACTATCAGATCCTCATCTGTTGAAGAAAAAACATTAGACTCACATCTTAAGACTCCTGCTTTCCAATCATGTTTTCCATTTAATATGTGCAAATTAAGAAGTCGTAGCAGACTACTTTTAATCAGTTTTAGTCAGTATTAGACTTCAATTCTTTAAGCAGTTTTTTATTTACCAACTACATAACTACACTGCCAAGGTTTACACTTCATTAATGAGGGTAAATAACAAGCATGCCTTCAACCACGGGCCAGGCAAGTGCCCAGAGTGAGAGCCGCAGTACTCCGCAAGCACATCTGGAGCAGCTCTGGAGTGCCGGGGAGGGACGCAGGCACCCAGCTGCCCCACCAAGCCCGGCGGCAGCAGGAGCCGTGGTCTGCTTCAAAACGTAGAGGCCTGACAGGCAATTCCCAGCTTTAGGGACCAGCCACCGCCACTGTGGCCGGATCATGTCAGCGGGTCACATTCTCCCATGCTGCTGTATAAACTCAGGCCCATTAGGCTGTAGCTGAAGATTACAATGAATTTTAGGTTGTATTTAAACCGTACCCTAGCACCAGCCACATCAGTGACCAACCACAGCTTCCTCATATTAGCTCCTCACATGATTAGCTTTTGCTCTAATATTCTCACTCCACTTGTTTGGTGGGGTTTTTTTTAACCTGCTTAGGATTTTTACAGAGTTTATGACCACTATCACAAACCATCCTTAAAAGAGAACTGCTCTCTTTTTCCTTATTCCCCAGTGGGTCTTTGGAGAATATAAACAAAATAAATGTTGCCTTTGTCCACTATGTATACCCAGGGAAACAAATACAAAAAAATAACCAAGCTAGAGAACAAGCATTTTGCAATCTTTTTCCTTGGACATTACTAAATACAGTGGACAATGAGACCCTATATATCTTAGTAACATCATAATGCTTTGGGGGAGCTTTTACTGAAATACTTCAGCTTTATGTTCAGACAACCACTCTCCTCTCCCCTAAACTTCAAGTTTATTGCTCTTCAACACCACATTTTTCATTAACACAACATTTAAAACGAGTTTGCGGTTAAAACTTCAGAGCTGATGACCAAACATGGGTTTTAAACTCCATCCAACAGGATATAACAGGCATACATAACACCTATGGTACCTCTAGCACCAATTTCTTAAACAAGCATCTATTCTTATGCTTGTTTTAACAAACACAGGAGTAACTGACAACCTGCTTACTAAAAATCATCGTATTTTAAGGATTTAAGGGTTCAGAAGCCAAGTGACAGCCGCAAGTAACACCACGCCTGGATGCTGGCAGCAGGGATGGGGCTGCTCCCAGGGGACACGGCCCAGCCTGCGGGCACCTCTGGGGACCCCGACACCATCGTGGTCGGGCAGGAGGGCACGGGGTGGTTTGGCCTTGGATGGGTCGGTCGCACCTACAGTGGTTACGCTTCAGGCACATGGCTGGGATCCTGGAGACATGGCCAGCATCCTAACCAGGTCACCGCTTAGCCACAGTTAACACCAGCGGACCTCAGCGAGCACACGGGACCAGCCGGCTCAGCTGAGGAGCAGCTGACGGGCTCCGGCGCGGCGCAGGCAGGAAACGCCTCCGAGAAGGAAGAGCAGAACAGAGCAGCCACCGAGGAGGCAAGGGAAGGGCTGAGGCAAAGGCCCAACGGCAGCAACCCGGGCGGCTGCGGGGACAAGGCCCGTCGCCCCCGCTGGGGAGGGAGCTGGAGCCGGTACCGGCTCAGAGATTGGGAACGGACCGGCCTCACCGGCAGCCGCGAGGTGCGCCACAGCCGGCCCGCCGGCCGCCTCGCCCGCCGGCCTCCCCGCGGGGCCGCAGCGATCCCCGGGTCGGTGCCCGCCGGACCGCGGCCGGGCCCGCCGGGTGCCGGCGCCCCACGGAGCGCGGTGAGGGGAGGAGGCGGCGGCGGCACCCAGCCGTGCGGCCTGCCGCGGGCCTGGCTGCCGGCCCGGCCCCCCGCGCACCGCGGGGCCGCGCTGACTCACCTCGCCCGGGGGCGGCTCCGGGGGGGCGCTCAGCCGGGAGCATCGCAGCCCCCTCCCGCCACCGCCTCCTGCCGCCGCGGCTGCTGCGGGCGGCGGCTCCGCGCACCCTCGCCCGCCCCCCCCCGGCCGGGCCGCGCCGCCGCCGCGGGGAGGGACGGAGCCGCCCCACGCCGCGGGGGGAGCCAAGCACCCGCTCGCCCGGCGCCGCCTCCGCGCCCCCCCCCCCCCCCGGGCCCGTCCGAAGCCCAGCCGGCGACCAGAGGGCAGCCGGGGCCAGGGGCCGGGCGTCTGGTTTCTAATAGCGTCTGCGGAGCGTTCGTGGACCCTAAAGCGCCCAATAACTCCGTGTGCGCAGCGGTTCCCACTCCGCGGAAGTTCCCAACGCGTACGGCAGCGTAAAGAATTAAATTATTACCTGTAGTGCCTTCTGCAGCCGCTGGCATCAGCCCTTCAGTAACGCAGTTTCCTAGAATTATATACAAATAAAATTACGTAAATGCTTAAAACATCATCATCATAACACACACCCCCCCCCCCGCTGCAGTAATTACGAAGGCAGATGAGCCGGGGCAGGGAGGGTGACTGCCCCGGCAACAGCCGAGCCGTGCGGCGCGACCGAAAGGCCCGCGGTGTCAAGCTAAGGAAGGGGAACGCTGAAGACAGAAAGCGAAAGGCCGGCTGAGATGTGGGGTGTTTACCGGCCCTCAGCTCAACGGGATATCGTGAAGTTGTTTGAGGATCGATCCCGGGCGCTGCAGCCATGGTGTGCTGTGCCCGAGCTCCGAGGGGCCGCGGTCCAGGCAGAGTCAACAAAGCGCGGGGGCTCCTCCGGCCATCCCTCCCGGCAGCACGGCGCCGGCGCTTTCTGCCCAGGGCAGTGACCAGACCGCAGGCCACGCTCACTGGCATACCACAGACCAAATGCGTCTTCTTATCTGCACCTCCCTCTTCTCAGGGAGGATCCCCCTTTCCTCAAGGAAAAATAAATTATTGCATTATTTTGCCCAAGGTAAGAAATGGAGAGGAAACTACAGGTTTGCACAACAGAGGCAGATGGAGAGGAATGGGAGCACCACGGGTGTTTGACCCATTTAGTTTAAGTCCTCACCAAAGTGGAAGGGACAGCTGTCCCCATGGAAGGCAGTGCTCTCCCAAGGTCGTTCCCCTGCCACGCTAAAGTCCTGATGGAGTGCCATCTTTGTGGATACAAAGGCCATCAATAACACCATCCAATTAAAAGCTTGTCTACCCTGTCCTGGTTTGAGGTACTACCCCTATAGCAAAGGCCTCTCCTGAAGGAGGCTGGAGACAAAAACTGAATTTTGTAGAGGAGATGACCTGGGGCAGGAGGAAGCTTGTCTATCATCTGTCTCTGGAAGGATTTTCAAAACTCTTAATCTTTGAAAATCTCCCCCATGGCTAATTAACCACAGAGAGAAACCATGTCTGACGAGACCAGGAGCACGGGCCTCCTGTAATCTTGCAGAATTCAGACAGACAACTATCGGCTCATCCAGTGGGGTTTTATTACAAAATATTACTGTAATAAACCAGATGTCATCTCCAACCAAAATTATTTCATCTTGATGGAGACTTTTTGGCAAATTACTACAAATGCTTTTAGGGAGAACACGTATTTCAAATCATTTCCAGTCATCGTTTGTGAACTGAAAAGGGAAAGCTGATCTGTGTAGTCGCAGACTACATTTACTGGAGCCATAAAAGCCATCTTTCCCTAAACTCTGATAACCCGACATTGCAAACACAGGGACACCCCACCCCACCCCACCCCCCAAACTACACACTAAGAATGTGACCATCTTCTGCATTTTTGCTTGTATAACCTTGTCTTGGAGGAGTAATATCCTGATCATCCCCCTTCCTTCTACTCGGTTTCTGAAACGCCAGGGCTATTTGCTTAAAAAAAGGTACTCTCTGGATGCATTTCTTTGCAGAGTGTGGCATCACCTGGTACGTGAATAGGGCGTTACGTCTGATGACCAGAATATAGAATGGGACTAATACAGAGTCATTTACAATGTTTTCTTCATAAATATATATATACACACATTAAACTATATAAGCCAAATAAATGGTTTCTTACTGAGTTTAAAAGCTGAATCTGGTACTGACTGAGTTTGGTGACCGAGCTCAGACCGGGGCCTCCATTCGGTGAGCATCGTAAGGTACGCGTTGCGAAAAGCCTTAGCATCAAACAGTATTATTTCCAATCTGACAAGCTACTCCAGCATGAGCGGAACAGAACATAATAGAGCTCTGCATGGTTATTTCTTTCAGTGAGGCTCTGTGTAAAGATCTGGATTATAGCCTGTTAGAAATTATTACATTTGCTCAGAGAGTTCTTTCTCTGTTCTTTCAGCTATGAAAATGAGGATTAGCAAAAATGGAGAAACTGCTGCACTGCACACAAACTGTCCTCGTGTACTTTTGTCACAAAGGGCTGTGTATTTCTAGCCAAAGCAGTGTTCAGAGAAAAGGAAATGCAGTCGTAAGCCACTTAAAGTTTCCTATTAAAACACTTGCTACTATAAAACATTAAAGAAAATAAAAAGCTGAGGCACGTGCAAAATCCATTGAAATTAATTGAAAGATCTCTTTTTTCAAAGACCTCTGGATCAAGGTCCTAATCACAGTAAAATGTGATACATGGAGAAACTACCAATCAACAATCTTTTTCTCTTAGCTAATAGATAGAGTGATACTAATAAATATGTACCTGAGCACTGGATATTAGAATATTCAGAAATAATACTTCATAAAATAAATATAATTTGTACATATACTTGCCATATAATAAACTCTGTACTATAAACCCACACCTGGGTTAAACTTGCCCATGAAACAGAAAGCATGCCTGCGGATTTTGGGCTTTTGGTTCAATGCATACGTTACTTCATAAAGATTTCAATTTATGTGTGCTATACAACTTTACCATATATCATGGTGAGAATACTTGCCAAAAATAGTCAAAAATGCCTCACTGCTTAAAAACCAACCAGTCACATTTAATGTCTGAAAGAAAGCCCCAAATAAACTGAAAAATTACATCAAAGTAGTCACCTTTTAAAAGTAAAATAAACAAAATTACATACAAATAACTTCTGGAACTGCACATTGCTAATGGTAGTAGATTTTGCTTGAAAAGGACTCAGTGGTGTCAGCCGATTCAATGACTTGTTACTCAGGTTAGAGGAAAAATAAAGCAAGTATAGCGTAGAACACAAAACTTCCATGGAAAAACATCTGGTATGTTATACGTATGATATATGCATTTGTGTTTCTGATATTTTCCAGTAATGGCAAAGGTAAAGTATCTGAGCCCCATCTTATGGAGATGGTTTCTAGGAGCTTAAATTTTAATGTATAGAAAAACTTCTTGGTTTCTTTCATAAGCTAGAGCTATACTTTGAAATCAAGAATTTCTGGTTGACACAAAATATTCCACTGTCCATTAGCAGCTTTTAACTCTGAGCCACAAAGAAAAAAAAAAAAGATGAAAAAATCATTTACATCAGTCAGATTAGAAAGATAAATCAAAGCTGAGATTTGTGCTGCTGGAACTTGCTCCAGAGCACAGTGAAGACAACAGAAAAGCTTTCATTTCCATCAGACCTTCGATATATTTTGCATAACATGAACAAAACTACTTTTTTAGTCAGTCCTTTGCTAGGAAAGGCACTGCATGAAGGCAACTATGGCGTTCGTTTCTTCCTCTTTAGGAAGTTCTTCATAACACGCCAGTTTGTGCATACCCCAGTGTAAATCTGGGAAGAAGTTAAGTCATTACGAGGAACAAAGCGGCTTTTCCCTGCTGTTTCAAAGACTAAAAGCAACTATATTACCAGTAAGAGAAAAATCCCAGAGGAACTGAGAAATAGTCATCCAGTGAATCAGCAAATCATACACAGCTGCAAGCAATGTTAATGGTAAGCGAGGAGAGCATATTCACAGCCAGTAAGACAGCGTTGCAGCGGTCTCTCTGGTTTGGCAGGAAGCATAGGATTCCCTTCCTCTGATTTTCAGTCTAACACTTTTAGAAGCATTACATTAATTAGCAAAGAAAAGGCAAAGCAATGCGCAAAAGCAAATAGTAGTTACAAAAACGGTGTTTACTGTGTGCGTATATCCATACTTTTTCCTACTGGATAGGCCTTTTTTTTTTTTCTCCCTCAAAATGAGATTTGTGTTTGCATGGTATCTGCTTATACAGTGGTCAACCTTTCCTCACCCCACGAAACTTTGAACCTACTGGCAGGTATAAAATCTGATGTGCAATGACAGTCTCACGAATATTAAATTTCTAGAAGGTTGTGTGAACATCGGTGGCTGGCGAAGGAAAGAAAGGCAAGACAGTGCCCTCCGTGGGAGGAAAGCCCACAGCGTGAATGCCATAGCGGGCTCCCATTCAGCCGGTGCATCACTGTTTGTGCCTGAGCAGCAGTGAAGTTACCCTGTGAAGAACTGGGAGTCAGGTGAGGGAACAGAGGAAGGAACTGGAGGAAAGGGAGAAGGGACAGTTGAGGCTTTTAAAGTGGTGGAAGGTGGAATCAAGTGTAACACACAAACCCATAGGAAACCAAGCTTCATTAGTTTTGCTGTCCACAGAGCTAACTGTTTACGTTGGGCTGCTGCTAACGTTGATGCCGTTGAGTATGTGCAAAAATGTGATGACTTTGATCCTGTCATAAGATCCACTGCTACAGATTGGAGAGTGTGCAAAGCCCTGCTGACTCTGTAGTCCAGGCAGGAACTAGAGACAATTTATGCAATTTAGCCCCTGAACTTGCAGTGAATTCTGCATTGGCCTGTCTTCATGGAGGGAGGGAAGCGTAACTGCCCAGAGCTTTGAGATGGATCTGCTTAGACCTTCTTATAGCGGAGTCCCCAGAAAAGACCAAACTTCTAAAACTTAAACAAACAGCCCCCACGTGCACATGCATTTTATCCTAAATAAAAACCAGAAATGTTAAAATAAAAACACAAAATGGCTAGGGCAGCCAGAATAGTTAAAAATATGACATGTACACCCACCTCCTCTGCCCACTATGTCCTGGCAGGATGGGTCCTTGCTTCCATACTTAGCTTCAGTAACACAAACGTATGCCTTCTACGCTATGTTCTGAGTGTACTGAACAACCATTGAGCCTAACATGTTTTTAATAACTGCAGGTATTTGACTGAGGCATAGCAAACTGACCAGTTCTTTCTGATCCCTAGGAAGTTCCTTGTATCCCTTCTCAGAGCAAGGGGTTGAGCAAATATTGGCATTCAAGCAAGAAATTTTTTTCTGTCGTTGTCCTTTACATCTGCAAAAAATGGCATATAGATGTCCCTGTTTTCCTAATTACTAGTCAATGACTTGAGGTCAATGGGAATTTGAGTTCTCAGGTTTTGGCTAATTTAAGTTTCTGAGAATAGCTTTTAAAGGAAATACAATACTACCGCACAGCAAAATATTCCCTGACCAAAACAGGGATATTAGGAAAAATTTCTTCACCAAAAGGGTTGTCAAGCATTGGAATGGGCTGGCCAGGGAAGTGGTGGAATCGCCATCCCTGGAGGTATTTAAAAGACATGTAGATGTGACGCTTGGGGACATGGTTTAGTGGTGGACTTGGCAGTGTTAGGTTAATGGTTGGACTCGATGATCTTAAAGGTCTTTTCCAACCTAAACGATTCTATGATTCTATGAAATTTTACTTGAGGTTCAGTATTCTACATATTGAAAGATTATTCAAGAGAATTACTTCTGATTTTACACAGCACTATATATTATTCTCCTTTAATCCAAGGACTAGCTCTCACCATTTATATGGCTAAAAAAAAAAATGGTGATAGCTCAAAACAGTTTTTAACTGAACTGAGGTTTATTTGAATCAGGTACAAGCACAGTCTTATCATCTTATCTCCCCAATTACATTCAGGGCTTCTACAGTGTAGGTTTGTAAACCTAAACTAAAAGCAAGGCAGGCATTTCTACTTAGCACGTGCAAATGTGATTTTTGATGAAAACTACTTGAATAAAACAAGCAGTGGAATAATCTTTTGTACCGAGGGACACATTGCACCAAATTCAGTCTAAGGCTAACTGCTGACTTCAGAAGCCTCACATCTGACTCCCTCTAGGGCTGAATTTGCCTCATTATAAATAAGAGCAGTAAATGTCACTTTTCATGCAGAAGGGAGTCACAGAGTTAGCCAAGCCATCTAACCTCCTCCTCCAGAAAGCAGACTGGTCTTTTTTATTTTGTATTTCATCTCAGGACCTCCAGCATAACTGATTGGTTAATCTGTTTTAACTTCCCGGTTAATATGACAACATCCAAGTGATACTGGTAGTTGAATTCAGTTTTAAGGTGAATTTCATACAGTCCCCCCTCCCCAAAGTGTGAAAACAATGAGCAATTTACCAATGTCCTTCTCAAATTCTTAAGATGATATTCCTCACTATGAAGGACAACAGACCTTAGTACTTAAGTGTCGGTAGGAGGACTGCCATAGACTTCAGTTACACTGAGATTCAAAGCAGTATCTCTGATCAAAAATGATTGTGAAGTAAATGGAACCTTTTTAGACAAATAGAAGCACTCGTCTATTTAAAATATGTTTAGGATGGATAAACTATGTTGTCAGTCATGCTACAGAATAACAATAGCAGCTTTAATGTTCTCTGATAATACTAGAGAATAAAGTAATGTTTCCATTTTTGTATTCGGATTTCTGTTTGGAAATAAAAATCATTAGTAACATATAAGAAATGTTTTAGATAAATTCTTTTTAGAGCAATCAGTGCAATGTGAGATAAAGAGTTTGTGTAATGGTACAAATTGTTTCAGAAATATTGTACACAGCTATTCACCTGTTTCCTACAATATCTTGATAATCACAATGTATTTACGATAGAACTTAACATACTCTAGTGTTCTCAGCGCAAAGCTTCAGAACATCTGTTTATTTCAGAGTCTGAAGTTGAAGATAAAAATAAGACAAACAAAGTCTCAGAAGATATTAATAGTTCCACACTTACTGAGCTCATTAATAAATGCATTGGATTCCTCCCCAGAAATGTTTCTTTTCCAAACCTGGAAACTAAATTGTTGACAGTGAAAAAAACCCAACATATGTTTAGTTTTCAACACAATGTTAATTTAGATTTGAAGAACCTGATTCTGCATTGTGTATTGGCCTAAACTTCTATTAAAATCAATGACTGCTGGAGACACACTTCAAGCAAAGACCAGGTCCCACCCATGTCAGTGGTATGACATTGTATTTGGCAAAGTTTGAGAATGTATAGCTTATGTCAAGCTAGTTGCCATGATATAGCTACTGCGAAACCCAGCCTGGCTTCAGGAAGCAGCTTCTTCAAAACAATTGTAGAGCAACTTTGTCCCTTCCACTTAATGTCTTGTTTTACCCAGTCACCAAATCATCTTTTGCACTGTCACTCTAACAGAATTAGATAGTCAGAAGATAAGAAAATGGACCTCAGCTGTATGTATATGATTGGAGGAATAATACCACTCCCGGGTATCAGGTTTCAGTGCAGGACAACTTGTTCTCCCAAAGTCTGTTTGGAAGCGCCAGCAGGAGCTAAATGACCTTAAAACGGAATACTCAAACAGAAACAAAAAGTTTTGATTTTTTCACTGCCTTGTTGGACAAGGACAAGGTTTCAACCATATGCTAAGACATTTCACTAAAGTTAAGGAGTTTTGGAGGCAAAGTCGAAAAAGGGAGCAAACTTGATGAATGTTGCTAATTCAGAGTATGCAAGAACTGCCAGTAAAATTACAGTGTAAAAGTTATGCCTTCTGATTTAGTGGCTTTACAGTGTATAAAATAGTAATCACCTCTTTTGTTTTAGCCTCACAGTAAGGAGCGGCAAGGTGCCTTCTTCTCCTGTCATTGAACTGTGAGCTCCCAGAGATGGGGCTGGACGTCATTCTCTGCCTGGCACTGTGACCAGCAGTACCACCTGATTCCACCTGGCAGTTCCCACTGCTGCACAAGGAGCACGGGTTCCTCGCTGCGGTTAATAAAACATTTCAAACTGAGACTTCCAGTCTCAGAGACATCTGAAATCTCAATCCACGTCTAAATTTTTCAGCTAACCTTTTACAGTATTTCCATTCTCTTTGTCTGTTGCAGATTGTGATCTATTTATAACAGCTCAGCTATTTCTAAACCTCAAGCAGACAGAAAATTGATGCGTCATTGTAGGGATATGCCTTTGAAATGGTTGGGTAGAAAAAGAAAAAAAAAAACACAGGAAGGTGACAAAAGCAGAAAAATAGTCTTTGTCTATTTAACAGTATTAAAATTACTTGCCTTTTTTTTCTATGCCATATCTCATGACTTCCTAAATCAGCACATCAACTACGAATTCTAAGTACCTATGCTTTTTCAAGTAATTTACTAATTCCTTTTCTTCTTTCCCCTCTCTTTCTCCTGTTCTATTAATAGTTGAGAAAAGGTCTGTTGCCTGCAGGGTTGGACAATTTTATCTGCTTTTAGGATGTACAACCTAGCTCCCTGAGGATTCCTTGTATTGCCACAATGTGCTGTTAACTGTTTATTACCAGAACGTTCAAAACTGTCGAAGAACTTACGAGGGGCGGAAAGAAAGAAGAAAAAAAAAGAAAGATTGTAAGTGCTAAACCAATTGCAAAGTAAGTAAGAATTCTATTTTAGCATACTGTATGGATTTTTTTTTTTTTTCACATGGAGAGAAATTCAGACATGGATCCCATATGAATTATAGGAAAAAAAGCAGTATGGTCTCCTCATTTTAAAAAGAATACATTAGAGTTGGAAAAGGTTCAGAGAAGGATGCTCAAAAGTTTGGAATGACTTCTCTGCCCAGAACAGCTGAGTAGCCTAGTCAGGAAAAGAGGCAACATAGCAGGGGTGTAGATTTACAAAGTCATGAATTGGAGAAACCAGATAAATTTACTCTTTTGTCTCATACATAGATTAGGGCACATCAAACGAAGCTAGTAGGAGACATGCCCAAAGATTGCAAAGATACTGTGGATGCTAAAAGTTTGTCAAGTTCCAGGGGAGGCTGGATAAACACATGGAAGAGAAATCCCCAGGCTACTACATAGAAAAAAAAATTAAAAATGCCACCACATCCAACTCAGGAGTCCCCTGAGCTGAAAACAGAGTGTGAGACATGTTTGGCCTGTTCTTACTTTTCCCCCTGCAGCCTCTCCAGGCCGTTTTTGGGAGACAGTCCTTCTGTCTGACTCAGCGTGGTTGGTTTTACGTCTTTTTGTTTCTAAAAGCTGTAATCTTCTGGGGAACAATTAAAAGAGATTAGAATAACAATAAAACAATAGTTCTCAAACATTTTGTACCCCAGTTTATTTTCTCTTAAGTTTTTCATGATATCGTGCATTCTTATAATTATTTTGAGCAAACATTAATTTTTTTTTGCAGATCACCTTTGGGCCACTGATGGTTTCATGGATGCTCAAATTCCCTAGGCCACCATGTAAGAAGTACTACTAACCCTCATGCTTTGCCTTAAACAATAGCTTAGAGATGTTCTGAGTTAGGAAGGCATTTTTTCTATTCTGCAAAGCCATTCTAATGTACTTAAAACAGTAGCATTTCCTACTAGTGCAGGCCATGATTATATGAGTGACAGAAGGAGAAGCCAGAGCAAGGTGTCAGCAGCTGGCTCCTTCTTGACATCAGTCATATCTAAGTCAGAAAAGCAGAAGTCAGATGTTCCTTGTGTTTTCCATAGCCTTGGCCGCTGATAGAAGCAGCAGCAGGGAAGGTTAAGGAAAGCCTAAAGTCTCAGTTTCTTCTTTCTTTGTAGCATGTGTGCTGAATAACATCACTACGAAGAGTGCAAATGCCATCAGCTCTGAACTGTAGGGTTTTTTTTTTAATTATTCAGGTTGTAGTGAAATAAAAAAGATAAACAATTGTCCTAATCACTATGGAGGACAGTTGCGAATCAGCCTTCCTGATGCCTAAAAACCCTTCAGAAACCACTCTCAGAAGGAAGACTTCAAATCTTGAAAATTCTCTGGTAAACTAGGTTATTTATAATTTCTTTTGGCAAAAATGAAAATAGGTATGGACATAAGAGTACATGACACATAGGTTGCCTGTCTACCTTGTATCTCTCTCTTACTTTCTAAATTAATAATTTAAGCATCAACTAGCATTCCAGATGTAACACTGGTGAAGAATTTTAAAGACCTCAAACTGCAATATATTTTAAGTTTTGACCCAACAACACTAAATTTTAAATTATTTTAAAATTTAAATTTTTAAAAAAATTTACTGCATTTAAAATGCAGTATCACTAACATAGAATGCAGCAATTGGTTTACAAAACCTCTCTGATCTTACCCAACTTTAAATTTATTAGCTAAATAAAACTTGTAAACCTGTGGACTCTGAGCTGGGTGGGGGTGATCTCCTTGCAGTAACAGCGGCTGAGCAAGTATACATGGTTTATACACAAAGGGCTCAAACGCAGGAAACGGGTATTGGAAAGCTGGCTACTAATTAACTCAGGCCTATCTGGGAAAGAGAGACAGAAAGTGAACTAAACTACGGTTTCAACTACAGAGTTGAACTTTCATTTAGCTATCTACCGAGCTAAAACAATTTAAAAACATGGCTGAGCTATAGTTTTTTATGACATAGGTAAATGCTGCCCACATTCTACATGTTAGATTAACACAGATCTGTAAACAGTTACCCCTTTCTGTACAGAAAAGATGAAGGTTACACAGCATGGGTCACCAAAATCTTTGTCAAAGTTTCCAGGTATTTAAGATGAAGTGACATCTTCTAGGGAGGACATTTTCCTTCACCTTCAACTCCATCTATTCCTGAGAGATCTGCTTCTCATTGTTATTATGCAGTGACAAAGTCACAATCCATTGTTGCAGTCATTTTGTAACAGCTATGTTATCTACAAGCATTATGACTGCTTATTGTCAATAACTAACAAAAGCAAATTAATTACTGCGAAACAGAGAGCTGACTGCTTGTGCAAATACACTACAAAACTCCTGAAATTGCATATGGGAGGACCTGACAGAATTTTTGGCTTTTTAGTTCAGTAAATACTAGGCTTTTTTTACTTAAAAAAGTGAGGAAGGTAGGAAATTCTTGGATAGGTGGGAAATTTCCCCAGAATAAAAGATAACTGAAATAATGCTGAGGAAAGGAGTGTGACTGGGTGAGCACATTTTAATACATCATGGATTTGTTTGTCCTGCGCTAAAAAAGAATCCTTGTTTCCTTCTGTAGAGCTGAGTAACAGCTGATAGATGGCAGCATTACGAGCTTGCATGTGAAGCAGTAGTCAGATTATTGGTTTAGAAAGCAAAAGCATGCATCCCTTCTAACATATATAAAAGACCCTGGTTGGATATCTATTTATAACAGTTTACAGAACAGGTGTTCTTTTCTTTTTTAGAGAAGCGGAGAATATATTCCATGTGTTGATTTGTAAAGCAACACAGAAGTTCAAAGCATTTGGTATCTGAATCGTCTTCCTCTGGATTCCATAATCCTGGGCCATTGTCCTACGTGGCATTTTCTGGTATACACAGTGCAAGCATATAAACTATATTTACGCTTTAGCTCAAAAATAAGAGCTATCTTTTGTGCAATAAGATGCCATTTGTTATCATCAGTGTAGAGCATCTTACTGTTTCAACTATAATGTTGATATTACAATAAGATGGTAAAGGTTACTCTCTTTACTTTACAGAAGTGAAAATTACAGCAGAATAGTGAAAAAGCGACAAACTTACTTCTCAATGTCTGCTTCTGACTATTTAAAGTATGTTGAAAATTGTATGTTGCTATTGTAATTAAGATGCCAGACAGCTGTACCTGCAAAATACAGCTGTCTCTTACCAGGAAGAAACTGGTCGACGGTGAATGTTCCAAAAGGCTTGCAAAAGCTACAGGGATGCTAGTGGTGGCACAGGGAAAGGAATGCACAGTCCGAATGTGTTTCATGATTCTCCTGCTCACTCATGAGGGGAAAAAAAAGATTTCCATTAACATTTCAGATTGAAAATGGATTTTTCTTTATTTATTTTTTAAACATAAAGTCTCTGCTTTCTTAGAAACTTGTTTAACTTTAGCATAAAATAAACAAAGGATGTTTCTTCTAGATGCTGTCCAGAACTTTCTCTTTATTTCTTTTAGGCTACAAATGTCAATAAAATCACTTTTCAAAGTGTCTTAAATTTGCAAAATAATGTCCCAGGCTAATTCTACATGGTGCTACGTCTCCTAGGCAGAAGCACAGCCTTTAATTCAAGCAACAGATTTGTGTGCTTTAATATCTTGGCAGGTCCCAGATTGAAACCCTGCGGTTAACTCCTGCAGTTAACCATACAATAAAGCATCTTCTCACTCCTAGAGCCTGAAGAAGTGCTTTTAGCAACGGTTCTACAAGGTAGTGCCTGCATTTTTCTTGGCAGACAGAGGTGTGTCAAAGTATGACTAAGTCACACTGTGTTGCATGTTATTTCTGAAATAATTATATATTCCCATATACTGCTTTTAGCAGCATGAACCTCTGTCCCAGGCTGCTATTGCAGAGACAGAGAGAGAGCAAGAGAGAAGGAGGGACTGCCCAGGTCTGGACAGCAGAACCAGTGGCATCATGAAATCCACTGGGCAGACGGAAGATTGAGATTACAGAGCAGAACTAATGATACCAGTGAACAATTTAGATCTACATTGTGCCCTGCCACAGCTGCCACTGCCTTTCTTCACCGTATCCCTGGGCAAGTATATCCACTGAATGAGGGCTCCAGGAACCAAGTACTCTGTCCCTGTTACTTCCATTGCAAGTTTGTTTATGATCTAGGATGACCATACTTCTTTTTAAAAAACAAACAAACAAACACACACACAGACACTTTCCCTTCTGACTTGCTACACATGCTTTCCGCCAGGTTAATAATTACACACAGTTCTGCTAAGTGGAGTTGCATTGAACCTAGCATTTGGTCACAATTACCCCATATTGGAGGCTGGTAATTTATACTACAAACAGAATATATTTGCAGCAATGAATGATATATGCTTAATTTTTAATAGCTTAAAGGCCTCTATTTATTCTGCTGATCTAATTTTTTTCCTCATTTTTACGTTCTCCAATCTGCTCTGCTGTCCTTTGCATCATTTGTGGCATTAAATGAGATATCTTTCCCTAGGCAATGTGCTTCAAAGGAATTATTTTATGAACTGTTTTAGTTGTACTCCAGAATTAAATAAAACAGAAAGAAATTTTGAAAAATATTCTTAATATTGATTTTTAAAATCAAATGTAGATCTTTTCAAACGGAAAATTAATACCTGTGTGAGGTGTCAGATGAGGAACATGGAAAGGTCTGAATACACGCAGATCCATTTAATAAGATATTGACTGTCACGCTGTCAGCCAAACTGCCCTGCTGAAGAGCCTCGCTTAGATTTAGAGCAACAAATTCTTAAAATAAACATCCAAGATGCTCTCTGTACACATCAAATCCCTGGACTATCATAAAGCTATGAATTAGCATCAAAAGCCTTTGTGCTTAATTCACTGTGATTTTGACTGAACCAAAATGAGGTAACTAGGCATTCACTATGACCCCTGAGAAGAAATGGTACCAGATGGTTCAAGACCAAAGCGTGTGACGTTCCAGCTGAACAACAGATAAAACAGGGAGGCCAACAGGAATGTTACATGCAGGACTGAGCTCCTAAAAGAGGTTTTTAATGATTCTAAATGTTTGGTGTTTTTTTTTCTTTACTGCTTCTTGAATAATATCATTCCACCATAGTAGATCACATGAGGAAAATTTCAGGCTAACAGTAGTTGGCAAAATAAGCATATAATCTGCATTTAAAATCTGATGTATATTCATTGATATAAAAGATATGAAAAGCACCACCTTTAAAGTTAACTGAACCAATGCTAAATGCGAGACAATTACAAGGGGGCCAATAGTGCTTCAAAATGCTACTGACAGGAATTACTGCAATGTTTTAAAGTAAATCAGTCAAGTGATGGGAACTTACTATTTGGAATATTGTTCCTCCTCAGGGTGGGTATGTAATTCCAGCAGATTATAATTATGAGTTACATAAGATTCAGTGGAAGGTTACAAGGATATATTTAAAATATTAATCACCATTCAGAAATAAGACTTTTAAATCATCAGGGTAATTAGTTCCATTAAGGTGACATCTCCATTGATACTGCTCTGGCTCTTGCTAACATAAGTCCATCAGCTGATCTTTCTGTTGTGTCACATGCAAATGTGTTAATTAGGCTTATTCACAACTTCCTTTGTTTCTGAGCTGATCGGTGTAAGGAATTATGCCTACATTTTTCATTCCTACTCTAGGGTAAGATCCCCAGAGCTACAGGAGACAGGCTGGCAGGGGGGAGGCACTGAAGTCAGTGAGCCCAGTTCCCTACTGCACTGTATCTGT
This sequence comes from Larus michahellis, assembly GCF_964199755.1. Taxonomy (NCBI): domain Eukaryota; kingdom Metazoa; phylum Chordata; class Aves; order Charadriiformes; family Laridae; genus Larus; species Larus michahellis. The sequence goes on along the minus strand of NC_133902.1, from coordinate 24,071,827 downwards.
GCGGTCCTGGTCTGTGAAATGGGTCTGACAAACTGCTGTGTCTTTACTGGAAGGGTAAGTTGCTGTGTGACGGAATTTGTATTCCAGTGTGCACTCCTTTTCCATGAAGAAAGTTACTTCACAGGGCTAAAGCCATTCAAATTCCAGGTTTGATGTTTCTACTCACTAGGAGAAAATTACATACCCTATGCAATATTTTTTAAAAATCTCCTATACTTTGAGAGTCAAATTTCATTCATTGGCTGTTACTGCATCTCTTTGAATCATTACAGACCCCATCCTGTTATAAGATTCTGCATCAGTAATATCTAGGGGAAATCTGATGCTGCTGAGAAATATAGTCAAAATAAATTCATGGGTAGAGTTTTGGATCGAGAAGCATGCATGTAACTAACTCAAGTTAGGACAAATTTGATTAGGATTACATATTTTAAAACCTGTATTCCAGATATCTAAGTCAAACCAAGTCAGAACATGAAAACTGTTCTGTACCCTTGGTTCTTGGAGTCTATCAGTGATACTTCTTAAGAAACAGCAGTACCACTTTGCACTCTGTACCACTAGTCTTACAAGTTCCGTTTTCCTATACTACTTTCACTGCTATTTTCATGTTATGGAAGCAAAGCACCTCAAATAACATCCTGTTAACATAAATAAACTTGAATTTAATTCCTTATAGAAGCACAAATTTAGAGTAAATCTTGAATTAACTGATATTCTGGGACAGTGCTATTTCAAGAGGTCCAACAGGAATGGTATTCTGAAATACAGACCCACACTGTGTGAAAACCACATGCTTTTTTTTCTTCCTACATACAGGCAGCTCTCACTCTCACGGAATCAAGAACATACATCGTGAGCGGAACAAGAGACACGATGATACAACAGGATGAAATACAAATATCATTTGCTAGGCAGACTCCTGAAGTCATCTAGGCAAGCTTCCCTGAGTGAGGAGTGCTGGCTGCCACTGTACCATCACTTGCGCTACCAGGAAAAAAGAAACTCGGTTTCATTCTTTCCAGACCTGGGAAACTCAACCTTAAGAACCGATTATACACCCAAAGACACCCTCAGCAGTAAGATATCCTTGGGGGATTTTTTTGGTCCACCAGAAGTAACTGTCCTACCAACAGAAAATTCACTTTCCTCTGGCCCCGTTCCCACACACACTCCCTGCAGCTATTTCCACCCACACTACAGCTCTTTTTAACTGTGTTTAAAAAGCTGAGAGAAATGTGCTGCTGCTGCTAGTGCTCCTCCTCCTCAGGTGGGCGGATTGGTAGCTGGTCAGTTTTCTGCAGCATTTCTCATTGCTGGATACGTGGGAGGCAGAGAGCAGGAAGGGAAGGAAGCAGTCCTCTTAGGAGGGGAGGCATATCAAAGCAAGTGGGAAGCAAATAGCCCCTTCCCACCTGCACATGTGCAATTATATGCAAATGAAAAACGAACACAATAGATCTGCAAGCAGAGCTTTCCAAGCTGTGGCCCTAAAAGGTATCAAACAGCTTGGGTCTCAAAGCCAAATTCAGGGGTGACCAGATCTCTGGGAAATTCGCATTTTTCACCCACAAAGAAAAACAGACATGTGGGAAGGGAAGTGGGAAGGGGGAAGGGAAGCGGGCGTTCCTTACAGTTATGGTTTTGTACGTAGGTGGAGGGTGGTTGGAGGGGGGGAGTGACAGATTGCTTGTGGCAGCAGGGAAGAAAGATGTAGGAGGGTGTTTGCCCAGGGTCCCGTCTAACCTAGGGGGTACTGGCAGCAGGGTGGATGCAGCGCAAGTGGTTTGTCTAAGCCGAGATGGGGGGAGGGAGGAACCCACTGGTGGATGGACCTTGCTTGGGGCCTCTCTCCTGGCCTCACCAACACGACAGCATCTGCAGCAGCACCCAGCCACCCCCACACTTTCCCCCGTGCCCTCTGAGGCCAAAAGAAAATGGAAACTACTTCACTCACACAGTTTCATTATGGATTTGCTTTCATCCTTTTCCAAACACTTCTAGTTCCCCACTGATAAGATGCAAATTAACTGGTGGAAAAAAAAAAAAGGGAAAAAAGAAAAAGAGGTTGGGTTTTTTTTCTACCTTTCACCCACTTTCTTCTTACAGGAGAATATTCACTACTGCATGCCATTAGCTGCACCCTCATCCCAAATGTATGACTTCAGATGTTATATAGATGCATTATCTGAAAAGTCTCTGACTGAAAGCCCTGGGGAAGGTACTCTCTTCCCGTGGGATTGCTCACGTTACAGACAAAAGCAAAAATGTGCTTCTCCATATTACATACGTGTTTCCTCTGTTTCAGTCCTTCCCTCCCTGCCTTATTGTTAGAGTGGAGAAACAGATTGGTTTTTCCACTATTTTAAGTCTACTTCTACTTTCACTGACATCAATGGAAGACTCTCCATGGCAGTACTAGGTGTCCACACTGGAGTAATGAAATTTGAACCTGTGTCATCTGTGGAGGTGTTTTAGAATATTGTCAACTGAGACTGAACTAATTAAAAACAATCTGAGGGTTGCTTGTCAGTACAGTAATAACCAGTTAGCAGGGATGAACTGAAAATTGTCCCGTTCTATTCCTCAAGCCTTCACAGACTCATTTTTCCTAACCTTCATACACTGTAAGGATTCACTTGCTACCCACACATAGAGAAATTAGATGCTAGGTGTTAGAGCAGCAGAGGAAAAGATTAAATTTACAGCAAGCCAGGATGCAGGAGCACGGGACATGATGAAGTACTCGTACCATTTATTATCTGGTCTCAGTGAACTATACTGGGAGCTCTCAGAGGCAAGTAAGTGAGAGGTAAAAATTAATGATTAATTAGTGGTATATAGGTGGCATACAGAACACAGCTGAGCAGCTCTTGGAATCCTTGGGAGCGAGAGCTCCCACATCCTGAAGTTTTATGTTGTTCTAGAAAAGAAACCAAAAAAACCCAGAAACAAAACCCGAAAACATCTGCTCAACTCTAAAGTCCTCCTACAGTCTGCAATTTGTTTTCTCTTTCCAAACCTGCTGAACACACTGCCAGGAAATTTCTCCAAGGGGAGGAATTACAACCTGCCTATCCTTCTGGCTATTGCACTTAAGAGTCTCCGAGTTCCTGGCTTGGTTACTAGGCCTGCTGCTCACCCCTAGCACATCTAGTCTCCTGCCGCCCTCTTTGCTAATAGTAATATCATCCATAAACTCCCAGGCTAAAGGTCACCTCATTCCGCTTATTCTTGTGTGACTCCATTATTTTCACTCTTTTTCCTATTTCTACTTGCAGAAGTCTATTATTTACTTTTTAGAAAACACTTTCACTTTGATATTCCACTCTGCAGAAAATGGGGTGTGCAGGAGGACTATTAAAAATTAGGATGATATCTGAATTACTTTTTGGACTGGCTTTCAGTCACTAAATGTCTGGCTGTGAGAAAATTGCAATTTTCTAACACTTACCACTCTCCCCCCAAACTATAGGTAAATTCAAGCCATCACCAGCATGTTTTAAAATGAAGTAGAACGTTAGGCTCAAGGAAGACGTCTCTTCTGTCACCACCCCTTCTTCTTGAAATCCATTACAAAAAAAAGGAGGGGGGGGGAGAATTTAAACATTAAGAATAAATTCAGCGTCAGCACTGTGGGAAGAAATCAGTAGCTGTTGCAAGACAATGCTTGCTGTTACTTCATTGTTTACAAACGAAAAAACCCCACTCTTGTTCTAAATCAGACATACAGCTGGAAGACAACAAAGAAAGGGTCTACACCATTATTTATACTGAAGCCGGGGAGGGAATAGATGGGGGAAACAGATTGAATCAGCATAAGTAAAAGATGAATCAGACCACTAACTTCTGTTTTGGACTCTAGAAACAGACATCCTATGTAATCATGCCCTGATCACAGCCTTACCCATGCACACCATGTGCAGGTGGAATTTATTAAGAGATTTCCAGGGGTTCCAAACAGCTTCCACCTGCTCTTACCCAAGGTTAGCTTCCACACACTGATTTCTTCATTTCTACGACACTAACAAAAAGATTACCTTACAGAAAGGTTCTGTTCATTTTTGTCTGTGAAATATATAGACTTTCAGACATAGATGATGAAGTACAAAAATGTCACCCGCTTATCAAACTCACCATAATTTGGTTATGCCTAGATGAGAGATGCTGACTTATCCTCAAAAATCATTTTTAAAATATAAATCTAAATAAGGGTTCATATTTGGCAATTGTGATAATTTGGTGTCATTTATACTGTTTTAGATTTAATTGGTACTTGCTGTAAAACCGGATATAGGGCTGTATATACCCAAGATGACACTAACAGACTGCATCTTTGATGATCATATAATCTGTAGGTAAAAGTTTGAATAGTCTGGATTGCCTAATGAATTCTGCAATTAATTAGTTCACAGTAGGCAGTCTCCCAATGCCTGCAGAAGCACCTCATGTCCTGTTCTATTTTTTGTTCACAGTGTACAAGACTGAAAATTGAGACTGCATAGTACAGAAGTGTTCTGCTTATTTTTTTTTTGTGTGCCCATTTACTTTGATTAAGATTTTTACAACCAAATTTAACATACCCTGAGAGTTACTGCAACAGAAATGCCAGTCCGGATGACACTGGTGTAAGCAAGGGCTGAATCGTTTCTTGAAATAAAGAGCAAGGTTGCCCTCTGGGGACTCCTATAGAAGTGCTTCCGAGAGCTGGCACTTTTTTGTTCCAGCAAAAATAATTTCGCTACAAGATTTTAAGATAATTATTATATATTTTTTTAATACGAATGTGAATCAAGACAGCCACTGCAAAGCACTTGCTACCTTAAGAAATGATGAAGCTATATTTCTGTCCAATGCACTGTATTGTCATTTACTCTATGGTTCATCACACTGTGCAGTATCAGTGTCATGGTGGTATGTGGCAGCCTAAAAATATCTGGTCTGACGTAGTTACTGAAATAAAAGTGAATTTAGTATTATGGACTCCTACTATGATGTCCGTTAATTCTCAAAAGCCTTAATCTTCTGTTTTTTATAAAATGGCAATTTTCCTGGTTGCCATTTCTGAGTCTATCTACGCTGAACATACGCTGCGTTTGAGCTCACAGTTCAGTCCCCAGCTACTGTCGGTGCAGTAACCACGACAGCTGCTTAATCCCCACATTTACCTTCTAAAATAACCAGGTTTTGGTGGGATGTTACATTAGACCAGCTCACTCATCTGTGTCTCTGAGCCAAGAGGGCAGCACAGGTGTGGCAGCAGCTGTAAAAGAGATGAGGAGAAACAGGGAGGCCTGAAATTAAGAAAGTGGCTTTGCTTGCTGAAAACAATGCATCGTCAAAATGCAGTTTCGGTCGGCAGAGTTCGGCTCTGAAGGTTAATCTGGAAACGCGGCTTTCTCCACCTTGGGCAGCAACCACCATTAACTACTACACGTGACATCGTTTGCTTCACCCACAAAGGAACAGCCTCACCTCATGTCCTCACACCTAATCCCGGACCGGGGAGCAGCCCAAATCCTGTCAAGGTAAGGAAAACCCTTCATACAACTACCGTGCAAGGGGCCTAACAGCCTTTTATACCGTTCATAGTCGCTACGCTAACTGCAAAAGGCGTGTTTAAGCGGGAATGGGGCCCGAAGGCAGGCGGCTGCCCCTCAGAGACTCCCCTTTACCCAGCGAAGGGTGAGGGCGGCTCTAAGGGGAACGGGGCCCGGCCACCCCCCGCGCATGCGCCCTACCCCACCGTACCGCTTACGCCCATGACGGCGATCGGCCGCGCCGCCTGCCGACATGGCGGCCCGAGTGCTGAGGCCGCTGCCCAGGTAACGGGAAGGCGGCCGTGCTGATAGTGGCCACCCCGCGGCGCGGAAAAGCTCCCCCCCCACTCGGTTCCGCCACGCCTGAGGGGGTTTAAATGGCGGCGGGCCGGCAGTGCCTCGCGGCGGGGAGTGATGGGTCGGGGAGGCCTCTAGTGCCGGGGACTGTAACGCCCTGAAGCTGTATAAAAATATAGTTTAGGCCTAGATTAACTTTCACATTCTGAATCGAGCGTGTACTTAAAAATTTAGGCTAGGACGCCGGGACGTCAGCATGTAACACGTTAATTGGCTGTGTTTTGTGCTTTTTAAGTAGCTGAAAGATAAAGTGGCTCATTAACACTGACGCAAGCCTGGTGTCTGAAGTGCAGCAAATGCTGTTCTTAACTGTCTTCCTCAATAGAATGCAGTGGCAATTAATAAGTGCCTCATTACTTAAACTGAGTAATGTGTTCATAAAACGTCCCAGCATGGGTATCTCCTGTCAGCAATAGAAGCACGAGCCATGTTCAAGCCCTTAACATAAACCTACCTAAACGTGCAAACAGACAAGGACACGAGGGCAGGTTTGGTGTAATGGAAGCTTTGGAAATGCACACGTTTTTGACAAGACGATTTAAAAAAAAGTACTAGTATTTAAACATCCAGAAAAGGGCTATAAATCCTTAAAAGACATACACTGCTAAGTATCAAACATAGCCCCCAAACTCTCTGTCTTATTATTTCCAGGTTCACCTTCTAACTTGAACACATTGAAAACATTAGTAGTTGGCACTGGTATCTGCTGCCTATTTACTAGTAAGCAAAGAAGTTTCCAACTGTTTTGATGTCAAATTGTACTCTAATTTTACTTGATTTTGAAAAGGAGAATGTAAAACAATTGCATTTAGAAATTTTTCTGACAAAGCTTTGCTTAACTCAGCAGTCGTACATTTGGGGATTGTGTAGCTGGCTTATGGTTTTAGCTGTCTTTTTAATATTTCTTTTCCAGGCTGAGGCCATTCAACAGACTGCAAGTAATATTACAACATTTGGTAAGAACAGCATCTTGTTTGACTAAGTTGGAAGCTTTTAGGACTCAACCCCCCTGAGACAGACAGCACATGCAATTTCTAACGCGTCTGCTGACAATGGTTATGAATGTCATCATTTATTGCTCAGGCATAACACTGCCCACATCTTTGTGCACTTTGTTACAAGTTTCTATTATACTGTAAATTAAAGCTTAATTATTTTGGCTTTATTTACTTTTACAGTTAGTTTCTAGGTTAGCTTCCATATATTTCTTACATATCATTCAACTGTGAGTTTGAAATCAATTGTGAAAATAATTTAGTGATTTGTTCTCTACTCTTAAAAGTTACTTACAGACAAAGCAATGTATATGTTTGGTTTTGCTTTGTCAAACTGCCAGTAAGGACACATGGAACTGTCATTGTTATAATTGTTGCAGGTATTTTCAGAATATCAGTCTTAAAGAAACATGGCTTTGTGTTTTGTTGTGTGGGGTTTTTTTAAATGAACTCAAATGTCATTGTTAAAGAGTGTGTGGCTCGAAAACTTGACCAAGGTTTATTACTCTGAAGGACTCAAACATAAAGTGGTTTCAAAAGAACTGTTTAGCAAATGCAAATAAATCTTGAAGTACAGTGGGGAAACGTTAGCAAGTAATTCTGAAATGCGTGTTTTATGATCTTAAGTAGCGCGCTTCAAGAATATATTTCCATAAACACTCTTGTAAGCATGCTACTCCGGGTATCTAACTGATGACATTGGCTTTTTTTATTTGTTTTTGCATATACAGAAGATGTCTAAGCATACAGATTCAACAGCTGAAGTGTTGTTGGAAAAGAGAGGAGGTGCAGGAATAATAACTTTGAATAGGCCCAAGGCTCTCAATGCACTAAATCTTTCTATGATCCAACAAATTTATCCACAAATAAAGGTTAGTAGCTCTGCTTCCACCCATACACTATACCTACATTGTCCAAAACCAATTTTAAAATTCAGTCTGACATTTAATGTACTGATTTGAAGAATGAAAGTCTGTGTGAGTGCGTCATCCAATGAGCTCAGATTTATAGGATAGTAAAGAACAGTCAGTTTCAAGCAAGTTAGAAATAGGAGACATGTCAGAGAAACAAGCTGTCAGACAAAGTTAAATTTAACATCTGGATAGATAAAGAGACACCCATATTAAAACCAGAACTGAATTAAAAGCAAGTTCAGTGTTTATATGTTCCTTTTGGCAACACCCAACTTGTCAGTGAGCATGCACAAATTCCAAGCTATGAAGTGGTGTTGCCTCTTGATTGGGTGCATGTTTTGTGGGGAGGCTGCGGGGCTGAAATAAAGGATACAAATCATTATGAAGCATGGTGCTGTTAGTGTCATTCCTTCAAGAACTTCTTTATGGTTATACAGGCACTGTTTCTACCCAATCAAGCTAGTGAAGTAATGTGAAATTTTAAGCATGCAAATAGTCCTCTTTTAATTTAATGATATTATATATCATATGCAGAAAGTCAAATTTATTAGATACCAGTATTTGTGGGATAGTTGCCTGCCTTTTGGTATTTTGGTAGACAGTTGTGTTGCAAATTTATGCATTCTTCAAAGAACAATTAAAGAAAGAAATGCTTACTCTATAGTGCTGACTACCAGGCTTTATTTGAAGCACAACCTTAAAAGGTGGCATAATTTTAAGTACAGTTGCTGGTATACAGAAATGTCTTGTCTTATCTGGTACACCTACTTAAATAAGGGATATATAAGCATAGTTTAAGGGTGGGGGGAAAGCGCTGTAAAAGGCATCTTTTTCTCAATACGGCTGCAGCACTGCTGAGATCTTGTAACAGTATATTTAATTCAGAAGAAAAACAACAAACCGAAACCATGGTCTTTGTACCTAACAGAACATCTGTGCACAAATTGATTTGATCCAGTCAATGCTTGATTGGCATTGATTGCAGTAATTTTGCAAAATCCATCAACAATTTAAATGCCATTTTCCTTGCCATGCATCTTAGGTTTACACAACTTTCATTATTTGGCCTGAAACATAGTTATTATATCTTCCATATTCCCAACTTCCTGCCCCAGCATTGTGTTCGCATTGAGATTTATGTCCGACACTGTTTTAGGGAGTGCTACCTTTCTTCAGAGATTGGGAGCTTTGCATAGGCAGTTTTCCAAAAGACACAAGGCAGCTTTTGCTGATCTCTGATGTGAAGGTTGAATAGGACACAGGAATGGGAGAAAGACATGTAGCTCTCAAACTTCAGCTTAAAACAAACTATTTTAAGTATTGGTTTGATTTGCTTTTTGAAAAAGTAAAATAAGAATTACAGACAGTATACAGATAAAGCATTTTTTGTACAGACTTTAATCTTACATGGAAACATTTACTTCTTTTTAGACTTGGGAGAAAGATCCTGAAACTTTTGTAATAATTATAAAGGGAACTGGAGGAAAAGCTTTTTGTGCTGGGGGTGACATCAGAGGTAAGGACTATAGCCACTCAAACATTTGAAATATCTTTGCCTGTTACTACTTTGCATTGATTTCCTTTATTTACTCTAAGTCAGTTAAACAGATGCTTTCTACACAACAGTAAGAGACATTAATTGTGCTGACTTCTTACAGCACCTTGATGTACAGATGCTATTTAACTTATTTGTCAGGAGAGAGCTGTCGGAACATTGTAGAAGAGTAAAAATTGGGGTTTTATGAATAACTGTTAATAGCAGCCAGTCATTCCTGAGAAGAGAAGGTTCTTCTCTCTACCTTTTTCTTCCCAGATTTTCATTACTGACAGATTCTTTACAAGAAATTTGACAGATCCTAATAGGTAGCTCTGTTACCATTGGATAACTTGTGTCTGATGTTTGAGATGACGAGATACAGAGCTGACAATGGTGATCAATGTATCTGTGATTATTTTGTAACTGTGAACTGTAGGGAATCTCCAAACTGAAAATTATCAGTTGTTTTAAATTTTAGGTAAATAAGCAGCCTGGGTTATTGTTAAATTATGTCCTACTCTAATTGGCTTCTCATTTTTAGTATTCAGTCTTCAGTATAATCAGTTTTAAGTGACCATTCTATATATTGATAAAAAAATATCACAAACGAGACTACCAGACATTAAGAGGGGTTCCATAGTGTAGAAAATGGACTGCATTCTTAGAAGTATGTGACAGAGTCTCCAGCGTAATAGAATTGACTCAAATTTGAAGCTTTGCGGTCATGTTTAAGTTTGAGCAAATTTTCTCAAATAAAATAAAGCAGGGTTAAGTTGCTGTTTCATTGCTGTAGGAAAAAAAACCTTACCACATGATATTAATTTTTTACTTGTGTTTTCTATTAAACTTACAGTCATCTCTAGAATTTTTATTTCTCTTAAGCTATCACAGATGCAGGAAAAACTGGAGATAGACTGGCACAAGATTTCTTCAGAGAAGAATATATGCTGAACAATGCCATTGGTATGTTTCATAGCAAATTCTGAAGCAGTACGGTTTTTGTAATAGTGGCTTTGAATGTAAATTCACTTTTTCTCTTTGCTAATCTATAAAAGACTGTGATAACATAATAGAAGTAGTAATATTTTTTTTTATCAAGTTCAGTAGCAGTAGTGTAGCATATCTCACTTTTATAACTCGCATACAGAATTTGTTTCTTTTGTTTAAGCTATTAAGATAGCTACCTTATCCCATCCCATTGTTCTGGGTAGTTATATTTCTGCTATGGTTGAATTAAGTCTTAGATGTAGACAGTGCAGTTCTGGACTAAGTATCATTGATCTACTCCAAAGAAGACCCAAGATAAAAATAGATTCATGGAAAATCATTAGTATTCAGTCAGAAAGCAGATGATCAAGTTATTTTCAAGCTTTCCATTTAAATAAACTGCATAAATGAATACTCAAGCTAGGACTTAACTGTCTTAGTTTATTGCAAAGAACCAAGGAGTTTGTAGTCTTAAAATAACTAACAGCAAAGACACTCTGTAAGGTTTACTGGGGTAAAAGATATTAATTCTTTAGGGTAAAAGTCAGAAGTTGAATGTTTTGGTGAGAAGAAACTTCTCCAAACATACTTTAATTGAATACAGTTTGAGTTTTTAAACATTGTATCCATTGGTGGTCATTACAGGAGGAGAGGTGAAGGTGTTGCTTATCAGTTTAGGTTGACAGAAGAGCATAGAGTTATTACAATAAGAGTAATTTCTGAAAAGTTGTTTTTATTTCATTTGACAGAATTTCCACTTTTAGCACACTTGTCATAAAATATTTTTCTTGATTAAGGCAGGAAAAGTATAAGTTTCATGTGCTTGGGGAAAAACTAGTATTATCATGGCAGTTGGACCGGATGATCGTTGTAGGTCCCTTCCAACTAACTAGTCTATTCAAATACTGCAAGGGTACATACTTTAAAAGTTCGCTTTTTTTTTTAAAAGATCAGTGTCTTCTATGTCTATAATGCATGTAATTACAAAACCTACATTTTTGATAACTTTGGTATGAGTGTATTCCTTTGAGATGTCTGCCAAAAAGATTTATTTATATCTTATATTTTACAACTTAAAAATACACAGGGGAGCTGCTTTCACAGCATTTGCACTTGGAGAGGCACAATTCTATAGAAATTTATTTCAAAGACTAGCATCTAGAGCCCAAGCATTAGCCCATATGTTCATGTAAGAACAAAGTTAAAAATGCAATTCGGTTTATATTTTCTAACCACTATTTGAAGAATTGAACTGCCTTTTAAAATAATACTTTTTTTAAAACAAGGATCTCTAGTTGCTGCAGAAAAGCTATCAACAGGATTGCAGTGGATACCCATATCAGCAATCTGACTGAACTTTCAGTCTGACCTGAAAACACTGAATATGAAGCAGCAGTTTCATTCACAGTGAACTTCTGAATATTTCCATGAATGGTAATTGAAAGCATCAGATCTTTAGTTTTTTACCTCCTAAAGGCCTAACAGATAAAGCTGATAGATAAAACTGTGGTACTTTAGAACATTATCATCTTGAGCTGCCTGTGCCACACTCAGGGTTGTAACATGCAACAGGGTTGGCAAGACAGAACATGTTTGCATTGCAGTAGTTTATAGTCACATTTTGGCTGAAACCTACCAATACATCTGGCTTTTTAAGTACTGGAGTGCTGGTGCATACTCTGTGCTGTTAATCCAGGCTGTGAAATGAGGTGAAAGGGAAACTGTTGTGTCCCAACATCTTACAAAGCTATTTATGATAGCCAGATGTAGATAAGTTGTCAGGTACTCAGGCAGGAAACAATCTGACATTTGGCGGTTATATAATGTTCTCTTACAACACTCAGAATGCAGTATGTCTGTAGCTGGTGTTTTTTTTCATTGCTTAAGAATTACATGAAGTACCTTCATTTTAAGTTGATGTTTTACTGTTTAATTTACCAGTTATTTTTTGTTGCTCTTGCTGAAGTAAGACATGGGGAAACGTGTCATATACACAGTTAGTCACAGATCCACTCTTTTGAAAAAATGCTTAATTTTATTTTTTTTTTTTAATTTCTTACAGGGACTTGCAAGAAGCCATATGTGGCACTTATCGATGGCATTACAATGGGAGGGGTAAGTTAAGTACCTTGGTATGATATCTGACATAGTTTATTTTAAAGTAATGTAATCTGCACTTGATTGAATGGACACGTGACATTTCAAACATCTCAATTCAAGAACAAGCATCATAATCTGAACCTTTGTCGCTTGCCTGTTAGGGTAGATAGGTGGTCTTCTAGTGCTTCTGCTGTTCTTTGATAGCTAGTGCAACTGCTTTCTCTGAGATCTGGTGGTTGTGTTGAGAAAAAGAGCAAAATCCTGTCACTGTAGGAAAAGCTTCTCACAAAAGTTTTCAGAATACTGAAGCGTGAGTTTGTAGATCATACAAGAGCTGAGAATAATTTGCCACTCAAAGTGTATTAAAAATTAGAACTATAAAAAAAATACAACTAAAGGATAACTCTTTGAAAAATTGGAGAAATATCATTCTAAGCTATACTTTAAAAGGAAAGTATTTTTTTTGGACTGAAAAGATCATAAAGGAGTCAGGTGATCCTGCATTACTAAGACTCTTTAATAGTTCCCTTTCTTCTAAAGGGCTTTTAAAATACTACAGTTAATCTGAAACTAGTTGGATACCCAAATTTTAGCATAGGCTATCCAAATTTCAGTGCGACCTTGACAGAGCTTAGCTGTCATTAGAGTTTGAATGACAACTTACTTGCGTATCCTCAATTTGATGATACTAGTAGCAAATATCTTCATTTGGCAGTAGGGGACTAGGTTTTGATTGAGGAGGTATGCAGCCTAACTTAGCAGAACAAGCAGGTAGGTCTCAGGTTCCAGTCTACTTTTAAACTTTTTTTTTTTTTAACATTGAGTGCTATTTAATTTGCAATTGTTAATACAGCTGCAGTTTACTCTGAGATAATGTCCTTCCTACAGGAGTGCATGTTTTCATCAACATACTTCTGCCCCACCATTGGCAGTACATGGAAGTATCTACTGATAACTTAACGGAGGAGTTCAGCAGTAGCATTTCTCAATGCTGATTAATTTTTATGTACGTGTTTTGTGTTAGCTTTGAGTTGTCTTCTACGCTTTTCCTTTCAGCCACCTCCCTCGACTATAAAATTTGTTTTCATTCCTCTAAATGGACCAATGCTTACATAGGAAAAGTGCATTAGATCCCAGCTATGCCCCACCCTTTTCTCTCACCATTTTCAGGACTGGGACCTCTAGAACATCCCTTGAACTTGTCATGGTCATACTGTGATCTTTTTTGGCTTGCTGTATGAAGTACTACATTCTATTGTAATTATTGTAATTATTCACTAGAACTGCATTCATCTGAAGGAGTTATTCTACTTATGGTATAATTAGATGCTTTGTTTTAAATCGGTCATATGCTAGGTTCTCTGTTTTTAACACAACCAGGTCATATTTCATATGCTCAGGATCTGGCTATCTTAGTCCCTACAAGTCAGTGGGAGCTAGAAACATTTGTCACTTACAAAATACAGTAAATGTCTTTAAAAAAAAAAATCTACATTCAGGCCCTTGGCTTTAGAAGCAAGTGGTTTTAGTTTGGGCTTAAAAATCAAGGGACACCTCTTAAACACTGCAATTTCACTATAAACCATTTATCTGTGAATGAAAATACAAGCAAGTCAATCTCAACCTTGCTCAAAAAAGCAGCACTATGCACATGGAGTACTCTGTTGTTCTAATTTAAATTAAATGAAAAATCACACAAGTGTATTAGAAACTCAGTTATTATGTGCTTAGGTAATAAAGGTTGCTACTGATCCACAGAAACCATAGATTTGTGATGGTAAAACTTGGAATTGTGTCAAAAAAGTGAACTGGTTCCACTTCAGCATTGTTGACTAGGGACTGTTAGATGGCTTTCTTGTGAGCTTAATTAGCCAACAGATGGGGCTGTGGTGCTTGTTTTATGCACCGTGTTTATACTCCCGAAGTTCATCAAAAATTGATATTCAATATAAGTGTATCATTTCATCTTTTTGTACTTATACAGAGCAGTAAGTTCAAGTGACAAGTACATTTGATGAAGCAAAGATGACTGCATGTTGCTAAAAAATAGTGAAACAAGTTATAAATACCACGTGTACTGCTAAAGGGTGTATACTGTTGAAGGGAACACTGGGCACATACCCTTTCATTGCTAAAAACTACTATTCATATTATTTTAGTTGACCTCTATCCATAGATTTTTTATTTGTTTTAAATGAAACCCCTGAACAGTAGACAAGAAATGCAGAGTATTTAAACTTTTTTTTTTTTTAAAATATTATTGTTTGTAAATGAGGTCCTAAGTTTAGGCTTCTTGGTTCTAGAAAAGTCACAATCTTTTCCTGAGTTCTTGGGAGATGAATAGAAGTGTGCTTTATAAGCTCACTCTAAACCTACAGTTTTAAATAGGGCTTTGGCACAAAATATGTTACTGTGTCAGATATTCTCTCTTAAGAGACTAAAAGGATTAATAAAAATGTATTTCGAACCTCTTTCAAAGCCAAATAAAGTACACTAGACAGATTTGAGTGGTGGCTTTTTGGATGATTTGTCTTAGAATTCAAGGTGAATATTTGACAGAAAAAAAAAAAAGAAAACATACAGGGCACAGACTTTGGAAGTTAATGAATGTGGCCTGGGTCACTGGACTAACTTTACGTAAAGCATATTTAAAACTTCAGTGGCATATTGCCAAAGCAGAAGTATATAATTTTCAGGAGCAAAGGCCACTGTTTTTAGTTTAGGGAGGAATTTGTGACAGTGTGTACAAAGTACACTCTTCCTTAGTATTGTATTCAGGAGCATGCATGATTCAGAAACTTCCTGAGCTAGGCTTTATTTCAGAACCATGGTGCTAAATCACCATCAGTAATCACACTCACCTCTCTATTCATCTAGTATTCATTTACATCTAAGTTACTTACATAGAGTATCGTTAAGGTGACTATTAGAGAGTGGAATTTTTTTAAAAGAACTGTTTGAGTCTGTTAGTCACTTGGGTAGTAATGTCAAATATGTTAAGCTTTAGACTATACAGAAGTATAGAGCTGAGAGGAACCTTAGGATTATTCTTTCGCACTCAAAGTAGGGTTAAATATAGCTAGATGATTGCAGATTTTCACCTAATACATTTGGAACTCTCCGACAGCAGGAATTCTGTTTTTCCAAGATTTCCCACCTTAGTACTTAGTTCTTCTTTCAAGTTAAGATTCCCTAGTGTCTAATTTAAGTTTTTAGTATGTGTAATCAATAGATTCCTGTCTTAGTCACAGCTCTCTAAGAACATTTTGAGATACTTGCATTCCTTGCTCCTAGCTATCTCTCTTTAATAGAGGTAAGGATAATAATTCAGCTTTTACTATAGATTAAGTCTCTTGGTCTTCGTGCGATGCCCTGGAATCTCTCGCGTTTGTGTACTTCACAGTTCATTACCAGAGACCAGACAATATTTCAGCTGGAGGATTCATCAGCACCAAGTAGAGCAGAATAATTATCCTCCATATATTACAGAGATACTCTGTCACAAGTAGTCCATGCAAACAGCAGCTTCTCAAAGCATCAGGTGCTAGGAGGCCACCAATTCCAGTTATTCTTAAAGCCATTATTCTTACCTCCTTGCATAACAAGCTTCCATTGCAGTACCTTTCTTTATGGCTTACCTTTTACCGATTTTTTGAATCTTCTTCCTTGAACAGCACTTGTCAGAGAGTCAGTCTTGTGGAGCCACCTTTTTCCTCAAAAACTACAAAGAAAAAAAAAGTACTCATTTTCTCCTTCAAGAAACCTGACTGCCATATCAGCTGGCATTGCCTTTTATAGCTCCACTGCATCAGTCTGATTAGGCTTCCCAGGTGGATTGAATCTAGGCTGAGTGGCTACACTTCAGCCCTTCGGTGCCTGCTGGTAGAGACTTGGCTCTAGCATGATACATTAAGTAGTTCTTTTTGCAACAGCATTGCATTATTATTTGTATTAAGTTACTATATCATGGTTGCTATAAACCCCTGAAAAATGTCTAGGCGTTTGTTCAATAAAAAACATAACTGTAATGTCTGCACAGACTAGAAATGCAGTTTCTAGCAAACACTTTCGACAGCTAAATTAATATGATGTTTTCTTGAACAATGTTGTTAGAGGCTTGCTACAGATACCATGGGAATTCTATCAATATAGTTACAAATGTCTGAACTTTCACTTTAGTGTGATTTGGTCAACAGCTCTCATTACATTAATATTTCTTATAAAGTAAATTGGTAGTGATGTCATAAGCAGCTTGTATGTTAGACATTTTAGTCAATTGAATTCCAGTACACAAAGGGGCTGGAATTGAGCAGTAGCTGTCATAATCCTGTGCCCTTTTTATCCAGATTGTGTGGCTGCAACTTTTTAGGAATGTTCCTTTCACTACCAACATACATATAAAATTTCTGGCATATATCTGCAAATAACATTTTTTTCCTTGTTTCTTCCCAAATGGAATTATTTGTTTTTTTGATTGCCTGATGTTCTGCAGTCATGACCAAAGCAGCATAAGGAAAAACACACCTTTGCTACTACAAATAAAGTTAGTTATTCTCAGGCTTCACGAGTTAGCCTCTGAGTTACAGCTAGCTGGACTGCAGCTGTAGGTGGGAGGAGGAAAGGGAGGGAACATTGCAAAGATCCAGTGGCCCACAGTCTGAATCTACCCACTGCCAAAACCATTTCCCAGTGATGCAGAAGTAGGAGAGAAGGGTCTGCCCTTGCTCTCTGTGCCGTTTGTGGGTATGGACATCTATGCAGACAGAGTCTTTCTTTCTAAGCAAGTTGCCTGGCATTGCTGTCTCTTCTCGCAGACTAGGGAAACAAAATCATTGTGACCATAACACCTGATGTTTGCCTGTTCTTTTCCATAAAAAGTATTTACATAAACATTGTGAGCCTGTATCTAACACCAAAGTTAAATCTTGTAAACTACTGAATATTGGCGTTTCAATATGTTCAGCTGAAGTGACTGAAGACTGAAAGAGGAAGGTGGGAAGTGTAAAGACAACCAACTGCTTTACTTCATTGTGATCTCACTTGAACTGTGAGCTGTTAATAAGAAATGCGCAGAAAAAGAAGCCAGACAAATATGCAATAATTGCAGCTGCTACGTAAATGTCTGTTAGGTGTCTTCTGATATTCCTCAGGCATATAAAATACAATTGAGGGGGGCAGTTCCGCATTTTCCTCCACATTATAAGGTGTCTTGACGTCCGTTGTTTTAAATTTATTTGCTTTTAGGATGTATTCATACAAGTTGTGTGCATATAGTTTTTATACAGAGGTGTAGATAGCAGCATTTGAGACTAACATTCAAAAACTAGGAAACATTAGAATTAACCGTATCTGTAAAATCTCACATTTTTTGCCCACTTGTGATACAATTTTTAATTAGAGGAATGTGCATTCATGAAGTGCACAGGTGGATATTGCTAACAGAAAAAACAGCTATTCATTTGTTGTTTAATGTGTGGTGCAAATTTTATTGCAAACTATATAAATTCTGCTTATTAGTTATTAATACACATATACATATATATACACATCATTCGCTTTGGGTTACTAACTGCAGCATATAAAATTTCATGAAAAATTATTATTTTACATAGAACAGCACTTCTGTTTTGTAATGGACATTATTAATCCCTTTAACCCATTTTTACAGCCAGGAAACTGGAACTTAGAAATGTCAGTGTTTCTTGGGACTTCTGATTTTTCTTTTTCTTCCTTTTTATAAATATGTCATGCCTCTGGTCAGTCATCATGCTCTGAAACTTGAAAATCTTTGGTTTTGTTTTAATTTATGCTCTAAAATCTGCCCTGAAGTAAAAGTAATTGTCATACTAAACCTAGATAAGCTGCTTTCCAGTTCTCTCTCTTCCTCTCCCCCTCTGCCCGTCCCTCTGGAAACTCATGGATGTATACCACATAGAAGCCTGTGTTCTGGTTTGTTGCCAATGCTTGAAAGCTGAAGGCAGCTTTTACTGTAGAACAGAATACAGATTTTGCAAGTAGTTATTTGTTGTGCTTTGACTTGTGTGCCACTTAGCTTTTGTAATATAGGATGTTGAAAACAATGCTGAGGCAGTACTAAGAAAGGATTCGCTCTTTGCTGATGTTACAGTATATTTACCATCTGGCACATTGGTCTGCCTGCTAAGCTCCTGCGAGTGATCCTAGGGACAAATGGCACACTTCATTTATAGCTAATCGGACTATAATATCAGCAGCTCTTGACATCAACAAAAAATAACCACTGAATGTTCAACGATTTACATGTGATGTTATTCCCCAAAGGGCTTATCATAAAGCACTGTCTTGAAAACAAGTATTTTAAATTATGAATCAGTACTGGTGCAGCAAGTGAAAGGCCTCTCCCATCCCTCTCCCAACTCTGCAGTGACTGAGTTGTTTAATGTAGACTATGAAAAGGAATGGATGCCACTATTTTACATCCAGAAAAGAAAGGCAGACTTCCTGAATGTACGCTGTACAGATGTTAGTATTACACAGTCATACTACGCTTAGTATTTTAGAATTACAGAATAAGTGTTTGCATTCCTGCGCAATGTAATGACACATGGATCACATCAAAGAGTAAACATCGCTTGTCTACTCTGAGATTATTTTAAGTTGTACTTTCTAGTTTATTTTTTTTTCTGCAACCTGTGTATGTTTAAAGGAGGTTTTATTTGTGGTTTCATGGAAAGCTTTTTCTACCCCTGCACTGTTGACTGTCATTGCAGAGATTTTTGCAGGCTTCTGCACAGATTTGTTCTTTCCATTTAACACCAGACTCTTTTTTGCGAAAAGTTCCACTGTTTTTTCTAGTTCTAGGCCTTCATGTAGATGCCTAGTCTCACATTGAGAGTTATCTCATTATTTCTCTTTCCTTCCCTTTATTATAGATCAAGGAAAAAGAGTTCTGAAGAGAATTATCTTTGCCTGCTTTTCCATCCTTTCATATTTCTGCTATTTTTTTCTCGTTGCCAGAAGAATTTGAATGCTCATTTTCTCCTTGAGTTAGTTTTAATCTGTCTTATACTTTCTAAGCTCTTTTTCCTAAGAAATAGTGCTTAGATCATCATTACAAAATCCCCTCAGTTCACTCCTGTCATCCCAAATAACTATGCCCCTGTTTAAATAAAGTTATGTTGCATGTGCCTGTCTGTTTTTAAGATAAAACCCAAAAGCTTAGTTTTGTGTCAATGCGAGTTGCTGAAGCGGGTTTCCTCCTGCTTGCCTGCAGACAGTAAGATGTGATGAGCTGGACATAACAGATTTCTTGCAGTAGCTACATTTTTAGGTGATACAGAGGGACAAAGGGATAGAGCTTGTCTTCCAGAATTTTAGAAATAATAAAAACCCCACACTATCTTTTTCTGAACATATGTGGCCAGTTATGTATAGGGAAAACACTGGGGAACAGCACTGGGGGAAAAAGAATGCTTTCAAATTTAACACTAGAAAAAGTTTCACTGTCTAGCAATTAATTACTTTTGCTATAGGCTTTTCAGATCTAAATCTCCTTACATCTTCTCTTCCCTTTCTGTTGCAGCAGAAGTCTTGCGTCCATAAAAAGTTCTGCTTCCTCTGACGTGAAAGAGTATTTTTTAACAGACACAGCTGACTGCTGATGCCAGGAAGTTTTGTAGGCTTATTAAATGTAAGTCTTAGGAAGTAATAGACAGTAGTGAAAAAGAAACAAAGAAAACATTCTTAATTCTGGAAAGAAGGTATTTCAGAAAATTCTGAGTAATCAGAAGGAATTATTGGTAAAAGTTTTTATGTTTGTGTCATGGTTGTCGAGCCACAGTGTCCATAGCCAGACTGGACCGTGAAACCAAACTGCTCAACCTGCTGCTTTTTACCTTGGAGGAGCCAATGCACATGGAAAGGGAGGACATGAACTGCAGGCGCTCAATCCCTGCTGCAGAGGCACGTGTTTAACTGCCACTGCAGAGTCTGCCAGGTGGGATCACACCAGCACAGGTGCTCACCGTCAGAAGACCAGATCAGTTCCTGCAGCTTACGCAGGGGAAAAAATATGGCTATTGCAGATTACTACCCTAATAAAAAAAGTCTGAGATCATTGATAAGTTTTGGCTGGTAGTAGAAAAATCAAAACAGGGCTTTTAAAAATTCAACTAAATTCTGTTGATAAAGGACACTCATTGTAGCAGCATCAGTGCACAGAATGGCCTATGTATTTTTTTTTCCAAGTTTCACTGTAAGAAGAACCTGACCTAAATGATTGCTATTAATGTAGTTGTATCAAATCTGTTTAAATAATTAGGGGTCAGGAGAACAAGACTGAAACATCGGATGTTATTACAGATAATCCATCTCCAGTCAGCTCGTTGTGCTTCTGTATGTCTGTAGGAATTTGGACTGAGAATCTCTAATACATAATCAGTATGTGGAAATTAATATTTTATATTTAAATTAGATTACATTAATATTATATCTTTTAAAATACCACACTAAATGATAGACAGGTTCACAAAAAGCACTGTTTTTTAGTGAAATTTTTTAGATACCTGTATAGAGTTGATTTATATGTCATTGACCAAAGAAAGAGAGATTCCTAGTCCAGATTGATCTGTTATGCTGCATTGCTGTGGCTCACTAATCTTGTCGGTTACTATCTACAGATAATAATGGATTATACTCTTCGGAGTGGTCCATTACATTAATGATGAACGAAGATTAATTTTGATTCAGTTTAAGATTTGCTGTGTCTGGATGCAGTGGGTATTGCTCTTACATCAGTGATTTTTGATCTAACATAGCTACAAGCTCCTGCTGCTTCCTGAATCAATTCCACTCGCTTACTTTGCCAACTAAAGCTTTTGAAAACATTTTTGCTGCACCTTGGCTATTTTTACACATCTGTATTCAGATATATTTGCCCTTTGTTGTGTTACGCACTGTTTGTTTGTTGATTGCCACATTTGTTTTGTGGTTCTAGCCCTACCAGGAACTGTATTCTCATGAAGTTAAAAATGAGCATAATCATTGAATGTGAACTGTTAACAACAGGACTGTCACTGCAGACAATACTGATATTGGTATTATCATAAAATTGTTTACTTGAACAGCTAAAAATTCTTTATCAGCCCAATGACGATACAACATTCCTGAAGGCCTTTTCTGTTTATTTCTTGTATTCTATCACTTACAGTTTTGTAGGCAGTGATTCTTTTACAGTCTGAGTTAGGTTATTAGTAAATAGACAAGCGTGATTTATGGTTCTGCTGTGACACAGATCTGCTTTTCTGTATGTGAACAGATGTTTATGTATGTCATTCAGGAAGGGCGTATTTATTTTGCTCTACATGGTTTTCTGTTGTGGCCCTCAAATTTCTTAATAACTTCCCTAGATGTGATGAATTCTTTTATTTACAAATATGGGTCATTCTCAGTGTAAGAAAATGCAGCCTTACAGCTACAACTTTTAAGATTTATAGTAGCTGTATTCCATTTCTCCATCTATCAGTAATTTGCACTTTGTTTTTCATTATAAAAATACTTTTAATAAAGTTCTGTATTCATCATGAGGAAAAAATGGAAATCAATAAATTTTCTATAAACAGTCACATAATTAATTTTGAAATATGACATTGGGTAGGAAATCAGGTGTATGTGAAGTAAAATTCAGATACTTTACTGACTTTTTCAGAAGCTTGTTGAGGAATTCAGACTGAACTGCCTATAATGTTATGTGCCTCCTTGAGCTGCGCTGAGTTTAACAGTTGTTGTAACATTCTGTTTTTAAGATTAATATCTTAACATCCATGTAATAATAAATCTGTAATTTGTAACCAAACACCTTCGTAGCCAATCAGTCTCCAGTAATACACGGTTAGACCACCATTTCATCTCTTACCTATATTTTTAATTAATTCATATATAAACCCTACAGGAAGATTGTTTAAATTGATTGATTGTTAATTTCTTAACTCCTTAACTTCTAGTCTCGTTCTTTGAGTATCCTTTACAAAATTCAAACATTCAGCCATCAGTGGAAAAAAATTTTCATGCCAGTATTAAGATAAACTATCTGGATTAAAAGACAAGCCTGAGTTACCATAGGAGTCTATTATCTTGGAAAAGTCTGAAGGAAGACATTAAGTTTAGTATATATTTTAAGATCGTGAAAGGTAGGACTCTGACAGTGCAGGATTTAGTGTGTTTTAGCAAACACATTATAGCATCAAGACTTGTATGTATAAATGCTGAGACTATTTGGTGTAGTGAACACAGCCCAACTGCAGATAACAGTGTGAAGAGCCTCCTAGGTGGGACCTGAGCTGTGTAAGATTTCAGTTAAATTTAAAAAAAAAATAATTAAAAAATCCAGAAATGTAGGAGGAATGCATTTAGACTTCTGACTGGAAGAGTTTGTTTTTTATACAGGATACTATTAAACTAATAAGCATCTGTCCTCTGTATTAGATGGAGAAGGGTAAATACATACAGTGAATGTATTAACCATTTGGGAAGTTGCAAATAAACATACGATCACCAGTTTAATAAATTACTGAGGTTTGAACCCTCAAAGCATTAACTCATTTTTCTCTCCTAATTTTATCTTGATGTTGGATTATTTAGAAATGATCTTCAAAGAAGTAAGCACATATTTGCATGATTTTATTTATAAGGATAAGAATATCCTTATAAGGATAAGATACAATGGATAAGAAGAAAATACAGTTTTAGTCTTTTAAATGTACATCTGAAATTAAGCTCTCATCTATACTACAAAACTGGAAGGCTGTCTAGAAACCAAATCCAATTACAGCTTAAGCACTTGAGAAAGTGAAATCTGATTTAATTACTTCTTTCAAAAGAAAATTACCTCTTTCAACTTTTCATTATTAAAACTCTACAGTTATTTTTATCACTATAAAAAAGAACAAGCTTGGAAGAGAAGCTCTCTTCATGGAGTTCACACTCTACTCTGTTATTTAATACTGAGGCTGAGTATTGAGTACTGAGGTTGAGTCCTTATACAAACTTCTGATTCTCTAGAGAATAAGCCAGAAAAAATACTTTATGAGAGCTAATATTTGTATTCTTAGATATGGGATTAGAAAAAATTAATTTTAACATTAGAAAGAGCAAAATGGGCATGATTTTTTTATATTTCATTATCTTTATAAAAAGGTCGTCATTATTGCTGAACACGTATAAAAATAACAGCAGGCTTTACCAAATGCAGTGAAAATATGCTGTTATAATATAAAAAAAAGTTGGAAGTGATGAAGTCACACTTCCATTTCATTTAAGATTTCTAGAGCTGTTTTAGGAGTGAATGTAGCTTTACATGTAGCTTTGCATTTGCAAGAGAACTAAATAAAGGGCCATTGCCCTTGATGCAGCTTGGACGAGATCTACGGCCTCTGACCAGTCCTCAATCAAAGGGCTGAAGGACAGATAACGGATTGTACCATATGCAGATAAGATTCAGATACTTGCTCAAAGCCCATTTGCCTCCTTGAAACAGCAGTATTTCATGTATATAGATTTGGCTTAGTCTCTGGATATAAAATCAAGTACGATAACCAGGTACTTTAAGCGTCCATTTCTCAGGAAATTAGAATCTTAAAAACTTCATACATCTATATTAAAACCCAACACTGGCAGATACTCATTTTACAGAAAAAAACTTGAAGATATTTTCAAATTTAGTCGTGTATCACCCTAACGGAATAAATGGTGACAATTAATTTGTTGCTGGGCAGAATTGTAAGAGAGGCCAGGGAAGAATGCATGAGAATGGTGTGAGGAAATGGATGTAATTTTATATTAAATTGAGATAACTTTTTGAAATTTTAATGTGACACCCACCCAAAGATCTCTGTAGATAAGTTAAATGAATAAATGTTTTACTATGTTCTGCTCTCTCCTTAAAAGCCTATCAAATATATAATGCAGGTCCAAGCAAGTATCATCCAATTAATCCCCCTGGTTTTGGTGGGAAGTATGAAATTCTGTGAAGACTAGTAGCCTTAGTTGTGTAAAGTGCCATTTTTCTAGTATCTAAACAATTAGAAATGTTACTCAAAAATCTGTTACATCTTCATTAGACACTGACTTCATTTGGCCAATGATATTTAACATATCTTAGTGTTAATAGAAAAACTGGATGGTTGGAAGGACTAAGAAAAGGGAAATTTAACAGTGAGGAAAGGAAGTAAGCTGAAGTACTGGAAAGGAAGACAGAGAAAATAATTGTATGAAGAAACTTCTTGTGAAATACTCAGTAGAGGGTTTTGTCTGTAGGTAGTATCTAACATGCATTTCATTGACACGTATCATGTAGATAAGCTTTGAGAAGTGCGACTCCTTTACGCATATGTTATGGCTGTGCCCAGTAATCCAAATATTCTTGGATTACTTCAAATACTATTACTAAATAATAATAACTTTGTCAGATAACCATTTTTCTTTAAATTTGTTAGTTTGCCTCTTGAGCATTTATCTAAATTAAATTAATTTTGTGTGAACTGAAAAAATGTATTTTTATTGGGTCTTGCTGCGCTTACTGCCTAAATCAGAAAATATTTGATAGACAACACCAGGAACTCTTCTGCTTTTGAAGGAAGTGTCTCATCAGGAAGGACTGCTAGAGAAGAGGGCTCAATACTTAGAAATGTGAATTCTTTCTCTGACTTGGAGAACAAAACTCCCCAGGTTAAATAAGCGAGTTTCTAACCACATATTTTGAATTTTAATTAATAATGCCAAAGGCTTTTCCTGCTTAAAATGCTTCTGTATTGATAAAGTAGGTAATTATCACATTATAAGAATAGTTAATTATTCTTTTTAAAGTATTATAATTACAACTTTGTGCAATTTATGTATATTCCAAATGTACTGGCAGTTTTTTGTTGGTGGTTTGAAGTACGTGCAAAAATTATAGATGGGGTAACATTTGCAAAAGGATGTCAACTCCCTTAGTAGACTAATGGAGAAAATGCGGTCACTCGTTTCTGTTGCTGTCACTCATGGGTTTTTGAAGTTAATTTCTGTATAACTCATCAACCTTTTAAAGCATAATATGCTATTTCAGCCAAATCATGAAGGTAATATGATGCTTTATTAGTGTTTGAACCGTAAAAGGCCTTTTAATATTTTGTTGAGAGGTGCATAGTAAATCTAGTAGTTTCTAATTGTAGAGCAAAGGAAGAGGTGTGTTACATAGCATTATGGTTATGGTTGTTTTACCGGTAATTTTACAACTGTGTCCTTTGCTTGTGCTGCGTGCATAGGGAGTTGGCCTCTCAGTCCATGGACATTTCCGAGTTGCTACAGAGAAGACACTTTTCGCAATGCCAGAAACAGCAATAGGTAAGTATTTTACACACATATTATTAGTGTTTAAAGTTTCACTGTTTGTGTAATAAGGATGAAGTGTCTTTGACTGAAAGCAGTGGTGGTAATGAAATAATTTTAAAAAATGAACTGGAGATGACATATATAGAAACTATTTTCTGTATTATGGGAGGTTGATCATTGAAGTTCTTAACTTGGGGTTTACTGTCTAGACTGACGCAAAGACTGTGGGCATACAATTTTTTTAAAATGGAAGTAGATCTGAGGAATTAAGTCTTTGCTACAGCTGTAGGCAGATGAAGTCTGAAAATCCCAGTGTGAGTATGTCAGCTTTACATTTGCAACTCAGTATGAGTCAAACTGGCTGTACTACAAGCTGATCTGCAATGTTAATGAGACAGGTTTTGAAATTCCAGTTTTTCATGTAGATTATTAATGTAGGCCCATTACAGTTGTGCACAGACTGTGTGCAGGGGAGATAACAGCGTCATTGTCTTTTATTTTTTTAATAGCAACACGTACCTTGTGTTTTCTAATGTTTGATCATACAGCTTCTTTGTCAACTCTGATATGTACAAAAGAAAATGTTGTGTCTCAGAGCTATACAAAGATGGTGGTGTGGCTCAAGAAGAAGCAGTAAGATTAAAGTGAACCCTACTGGGAAATCATTCACGTTTCCCTTCAAGAAAATCCTGGCACCAACACGGTATCCACGTTGAACCTATTATTGTTTAGCATGTATACTGCATTAATGTTTTCATCAATGTCCAAGTCCCTTCTCCGTGCTTATCAGGAATGTTTAAGAAGAATGCTCAAAACCTGTAACCTGTCCTGCATTTCTCTCCTGCAAAATTTCTAGTTTCTACATCTTTCCAAGGCAATGCAGCTGAAGGATGATTGCAATTGTTCTTATCTTTATGTCCTCAAGCAGGAGAATGAGGCTACTCTGTAATATGTGGCCCTGTTGAACACATTGTTCAGAATAAAGAACCTTATCTGGTGGTTAAACAGCTTAAATGGCATCAGATATGGCACTATTAGGTTCAATCTTAGTTTCACCTCAAAGAATTAGTTGTAAGGAGTAGTGACCGTTATTTTCTTAAAAGAATTTCCAAACAGTAACGTAATGTTAAAACTAAGAGATAATTAAAAAAAACCAAAAATCAGGACTCTGTTCTGAAAAGAGAATAAAAGTTATAATATTGTGCTTTTGTTGAGAATATTTAAAGTACAACAATGTCATCACAACTAAAGTTAAAATGCACACTTAGCTAATGATTGGATTTTTGCAATGCCCCCAGTTAGTAGTGCTTAAAAGCATTTTTCATATTTTTAAAGGGTCTTACACATACTATCTATTGTTTATTGCAATCCAGCCTGTATGAAACATTTCACAAGACTTATTCTGAAATTCTTAAAATATTAAATGAGCTGTGTCAAGTCAAATAAAACATAATAAATCTCCCAAATATAAACAAGCTGATTATAATTTTAACTCCTGAAAAAAAATATTAGAACAATTCCTGCTAGCTGATAAATGTCATGTAATTTTTCTGAACAAGTAAGTTTAGAAGGAGAAAACCAAAAACTATTGCAGCTCTCCAAATATTTTTCTCTGATGAAGGAAAAGTGAGTAAATGAAATAGCTCAAGCATTAATACAACATGGATTTGCTAAGCTCCTGAAGTTCATAATCAGTTGTTGTACAATAAAACTATTTGAAGAAAACATTTATTTTTTTAAAAAACTAAGCGGAGAAGTTCTTTGGCGTATAAAATCATTCTAATAAGAAAGATACCTGCTTCGCTTTCTTCTTTAAAGGTAAAGATATGAGTAGTCTTGTATTAAAAATTTTGTACTTTACATACATTTCTTGTGTTGGGAAGGAATTATTTAAACAAAAATAGACTGTGAAGACATGTAAACGAAAATCTTATAACTTGCTTAGGAGAGAAAGTAATTAAAACCCTTTTAGGATCAATTAGAAGTAAAACCACTGAAATCTGGATTTAAGGGCTTAGCTGTTCTGATCTCTGTGGTGTATGTTTAAAATGTCTAGCTGTCTAGATACTGTATTAATTGATTTTTCATATGTCACTTATTTCAGTAGGCGTTACACCTTTTCTGAGCAATGAAAACAAAGCGTTCATTCAGCTGCTACATTCTCACACAATTGTTCTGCATTTATACACAACCATAAATAAAGGCTATAGATAGATATGCCACTTTGCAAATAGAAATAAAGGCAGTTCTAGCTTGTAGGAGTTTGGAACTGACATAGATAAGATAAAGCACTGGAAAACAGCTTAGATGTAGGAAGGTGTGGAAAAACCACTGGTGACAAGAACAAAAGATGAAAGCTTATTTTAAGAGGTAGGCTTTAAGGCAATGTGGACAGTTTCTTGTATATCACTCTAAGTTTTTAGCTTTCTATAAGTCATTTAATAATAAATCTCCAACCACCTCTGCATGATAAGGTAGGAGTGCGGTAGCTGCCTTTATTTTATGCTTGGCAACTGCAGAGTTTCACAATTCGGGATAACAGCGAAGCGTGTTGCATCTGTCTCAGAGCATAAACTGCAAGTCAGCATTACAGCATTTAGCCTCGTAAGCGCAGCAGACGTTCAGTTCTTCTCTTATTTAAGTAGGGATTTGAGAAATAATTCTTAAATGCTATCAAAAGGGAAAAAAATCAAGTATATGCAACACGTTAAGAGAAACCCAGTAGCAAGCAGAAACATATGGGAAGCATTATTGAGAGAATTAAGAGGAATATGTAGAACAGGAACAAGAGGAGTAAAATTGTAAGAAGAAAACAGGGACCTTGAAAAGGATACAGTAGAAGCTATAGTGGACTATGTTTATGCAACCAAGTAAGTGTAAAGTGGATTAGTTACACCTTCACTAATCTTGTTTGTAAATTCCTTAGTAATTAAAGCAACCTTCATTCAGTTTAGTTTTATTCACCTCTAAATCAACTTAAGCTAATCAACTTCACAGCTTATTTAGAACTAATTTCCCTGTTTATGGCCATGTGGAAGGGCCCTGTATGGCTCAATAGGAAGATGGCTTTCCCTCTGGAAACTTACTGGAGCATGGGGAGAACGGTACTTCAGCATAGTCTTTTCATTAGAGCAAAGAGGAAAAGGTTTGTTACTGTTGCAGTCCTGGTGGACTGGGAGAATAATGTAATTGACTTTTTGCTTCAGAGGGCGTTTGTAAGAGAAGTTTCATTTTGAAATGAGGGATTGTTTTGCGGTAGTAGGATATCCAAGTGGAGACAGATGAATGGAAACATAAAACTAAATGACAGTCTTGGCATCAACATTATAGCTATGATGTCTCAAACTGAGAAGGTAAAATGCAGAGTAGACTATTCAGAATGTGAGTGCAGGAAAAAGAAGATAAGTGATGAATTTGGGTTAATACAGCTTAGAGCTTTTAAAGGGTGCCAAGAAGACATTCAGCATTTTAGGAGAAGAGCTGCATGTCTCAGTAGCCTGTGTGATGAGGAATAAATCAATTAATGGCAACACACACATCAGTGGGAATGGGAATAGAACATTACAACTATAGTGATGTAGTAGATGCAGCAGAACTAAGGGAGGACCAAGAAGGAACCAGAGGAGCAGCTGAGAGATGGGTGAGAACATAAGGCAGTGATGAACTCAAGATTATTGAGAAAAGGAAAACACTGAAGAGAAGCTATCTGAAAGAAACCTCCCCTTGATTCCGTTCAAGGGGGAGGAATATTCAGGGACCACTAATTTCCCACATCTTAAAATACCTGTAATGGGTTCTTTCTAAACTACGTTGAATCTTACGTGATTTAAAGCAATTACTTGTCAGTAAAAAATTACCACATTCTATCAGAACCCCATTTAAACTCTTTATGTACATCTTAGTCTTCCCAGTTAATATCTGCGCTTTGGCAAGCGTTTTCTGAGCTTCTTATCGCTCATTTGTATTATTTTTCATTTATTTTCATGTTTCATTTATTCTCTCAAAGTGAAAAAAACACCAACACACCTTTAATTTCTTCAAAAGACTCAGTTTCATGAATGCACCATTGGGGATTATTTTGAAGTAGTAACCGGACACTGCTTCTTTCCTTTTGATTTCTGAGATTGATACAGCTATGCTTAAGTTTTCTTAAGTTTAAGTATGTTAACAGTTACAAAAAGTGTTTGAATTCATTTTGTAGGTGATAAATGTATATAATAGAATAAATAGATATTGACAAAGTGATGATTTTAAATACTTAAACTTTGATAAAAGTAGTTATATTTTTCAGTTACAACTTTTATAAGTCTTCTAAATTTTATTCACAGATTTGAATTTTTAAAAATGACTCTAGATTTTTAAAAAATATAGGTGTAAGCCAGTCACTAAACTGCGAAGTTTTATAATTTTTTTAAATTGCAGGTTAGTCATACTCCTGTCAGAGCCAAGTCAGCATCTTGTGCCTCCACCTTCAGGAAGACTCTAGCAATACTGTTGATCTATTAATGAATTCTCAGCCCCAAAATTTGTTCAAACTTAGCTGTGAAAGAGGCATTTCTTCATTGTTTGATATTTTTATCATAATAAAAGATTTCAGAGAAAGAGCAGCATGCAGTTTGAGCTTGCACAGATTATTTCACAAATCTTGGTGTCACTTCTGTTTTTTGCTGAAAGCACGCTTGATTCTTCAGGCATCTAAAAAACATCTCAAGTTGTTGGCAAATAGAATGAAAATACCATATTGTCTGGTATATGTTTGTAAATTACGTGCCAGTGGAAAGGATACAGTTTGGAAGGTGTTCAAGAGCTTGCTTTTAGGAAGGGTTTTGATGACAGAAATGTCAAACCAAGTCAAGGAGAAACGGGCAAGAGAGCCATGCCTAAGTCAGGGAGATGAAAGTGAGACAAGAAGAAATAGCTAGTAAGTTACGTGCATGAGTAGGACAAGTTGTTTTCCCTTGACATTTTTTGTTTTGTTTTGTTTATTACAGGCCTTTTTCCTGATGTAGGTGGAGGATATTTCTTGCCAAGACTATCAGGAAGGATTGGCTATTACCTTGCACTAACAGGATTTAGGCTGAAAGGAAGAGATGTACTGAAAGCTGGCATCGCTACACATTTTGTAGAATCTGAAAAGGTAAGCTGCTAACCAGTGCTAGCAAGGGCGCAGCCTACAACCATTTGAGACAAGTTTGAGTTGTGTTGCACACCAATATACTTTTACCAACTTGAGTGTATGCAGAGGCGCAATTGTATTAGCCGGCCGTACGCTGTGAACAGGGATCATAAGATATTCCCAAGCTGTCACTATAACACATTCCAGCTAGTGACAGCTTTGCTTGGAATAGGGAGCAAGTGTTGCTGTCTTCATGATTCTACTGTTGAAGGACATGATTTACAGAGCATAATTGAAGTTGTTTGAAGGATTATACAATTGAGAGAACAATACCTGAAATGAGAGATTTATACAACTGCGAAGTTTTTAATCTAGGTAACACCCCATTAACGTGGTCTTTTGCAATCTCCTTAAGAGATATCCTATTTGTTTCTTACAGTTGCTGTAAGAAAGTCTAAAAATTCATATATTTGATAAAGTCAGACTCATAATGTTCCAGTAACTCGCACGGACATAAGTGAAGGAGAAACAATGACTTGCTTTCCTTCTCTGTGGAAAGACCCATGACTGTCATTGTGGCATTGGTTAGATACTATTTTGAGCATAGCATGGTTGCCAGGCACCTGCTTTTTCCTCTCAGACTGTTGTAGGCTGGCTTTACCTGCTGCAGCTGTAGCACTGCATTGGGGATCCGCTTGGGAAGCAGAGTTCTTTGCTGATTGCTGCAAACATAATTAAATCCAGATGGTTCAACACTGAAAAAGTGAACTATGGCTCCTTTTATTGTTTACTTGCTACCTCTTTAAGATCTGTCTGAAAGTTTATATACATATGTACTGTGTAGTACTATTACCAAAGCAGTAACAATCCAATAAGTACATTTTTGTTTGATCTACTGTTCATTAAATCTTATTTTTAATAGCTACCTGCCTTAGAGAAAGACCTGATAGCACTGAAATCTCCTTCAACAGAAAATATTGCAGACTTACTGAACTCCTACCATGCGAAGGTAATCTGATGAGTTACTGAAATCAAGCAGAATTGTTAAATATACGTAAAACCAAATTATTTTTTATCCATGCTACTAATCTTTCATTTTATGTTTAAAAATAATGGGTTTCCAAACTCTTTGCACTGATTTGCAGCACTAAGGCCTACAGTGGTCAAAATTAAAATTTAAAAGTCTTTCTTCACTTTTTATTTGTTTTGGATAATCCTCAAATTCCACTTGTGATCAGCTCGCTCTCTCTTCTATGTGTGGAAGTAAGTTTTCAGCCAGTAGCATGATCATGGGCATGAAAATAAAAGGTTTTGGCTTTACAGTCAGTTTACTCGGTGGCTATTTTAGCTGTTTTGATGTGCATTGTAATTTTATTTCAAAAGAAAGGAAACTTCTGGAGTCAAATCAGGATTCAATGTATTCAGTTAATCTGAGTAGTACTCCTCAGTTGTTTGGCTTTAAAATGAGCAGTGTCTACTCTTTTTATTTGTGTTTTGGAATGACTAAGTTCATATATAAAGATTAATTAGAAAAATAAATGGGATAAGCCAGTTTACATAGTAGTACTGATTATTTTGACAAAATAGAAAGCTATGAAATAGGAGTGATTATATGTTGCAGTATACTGCTTTACAAGATGGCATGGAAAGGAAAAGGAAGCTGTGTATTTTTACGTATCAGAGCTGAAGGGAACCTTTCCCAGCGTCAGCTGCTGTTACCAAAACATCTGCTTATATCCTAAACCGCAGGAAATCTGAAACATTTGACAGCCTTTCCACATAAGGTCAGCATATTTTTCACACTACAGTTTTCTGAATAAAATTTTGTAAAACAACAGAGAAAAGATAAAGAAGAGAAATGCATTTTTTTGTTTCATCATTTAAAAAAAAAAGTGTATATATGTGTTCGTTTGCTTTTTAAGAAAACCAAACTTTTTTAAAAAAACAAAACATTACTGTAAAAAATACAGTAATGTTTTGTAAAACAAAACTGTAACTCATTAAAAATTTCAGTGTCCTATGAATATTAATGTTCTTTTATGATATGGTATTTCTGTAACACAAGTCATTGGAATTTTTCAGTACTGATAAGTTTTTCACTCTAAAAATCCCAAGTAAAATATGTAATTTTTTTTTAAATAGAGCAAAATTGATCAAGAAAAGGAGTTTGTACTTGATGAACATATGGAGAAGATTAACAGGTATTCAGTAATTTTTTTTTTTTTTTTTTTTATTCTCTTGGATAGAGAACATGAAGTTAAATCCAGTAACAGTATCAGTGTTCCCCAGATAAGGTGAT
Organism: Larus michahellis; assembly: GCF_964199755.1. Classification (NCBI taxonomy): domain Eukaryota; kingdom Metazoa; phylum Chordata; class Aves; order Charadriiformes; family Laridae; genus Larus; species Larus michahellis. The sequence continues at coordinate 24,038,635 of NC_133902.1, read as the reverse complement.
AGAAATTACATTCAAGGTAGTAATTTAAACTTTTTTGTCTTTAGGGAGCTTTATCTGAAGCTCAGTAAATATTTCACTCATCAGTATATTGAATACTTGAGCATATTTGCCTAATTCATAGACCATTATATTAAACTACCCTATGGCACATGAAAAAACATTTTTTATAGAAACTGGATGGGGATTTCTGAGAGTAATCGTTCAGTTGGACAGGAAATGTTACATAGCACATTTATACTCATTGATATAAGGCCATTTCTTTGATTGTTTGGAACTTCTGTGTGTCAGAAAGGGAAGAATAAGAGTGATAAGAAGCACCTAAAACTTTTGAAGAAGTACGGCAATAAGAAAGTTTAGAGATGTTGACACCAAACCAATAGAACAGAACTGATAGCTAAACATTTGATGTATTATAAAAACACAGATAAGACCGATGGTAGTAACTAAAGTTTCTGGATAAATATCAGAGTTTGTAAGTGAAGTTTATTGAAATGCTGGAGATCTGTAAAGGAAGAGGAGATGCCTGTCAACTGAGTTACTTAAAACTGAACAGGGAACGCATTGCTAAGAAAAGCCAAATCAGAGGGTTACGCTCTGTTTCTAATTTCTGTGTTACTAGCACTTGATAGGGAAGAGGAAGGCTAAAGCAGTTCATTCATTTCTTAACTACTTTTTTTCCTTTTAGTCTTTTTTCAGCAAATAGCATGGAAGAAATTGTTAAAAAATTAAAGCAAGATGGTTCTCCTTTTGCCATTAAGCAGCTAGAGGTAATGTCTTTGTGTTATTTTTGTTAGCTATTTAATTATAGAATAGTTAGAGTTGGAAGGGACCTTAAAGATCATCTAGTTCCAGCCCCCCTGCCATGGGCAGGGACACTTCCCACTAGACCAGGTTACTTCAAGCCCCGTCCAACCCGGCCTTGAACACTTCCAGGGATGGGGCATTGACAACTTCTCTGGGCAACCTGTTCCAGTGCCTCACCACCCTCACAGTAAAGAATTTCTCCCTAATATCTAATCTAAACCCCCCCTCTTTCAGTTTAAAACTGATGCCCCTCATCCTATTGCTCCACTCACTGATAAAGAGTCCCTCCCCACCTTTCCTGTAGGCCCCCTTTAGGAACTAGAAGGCCGCTATAAGGTCTCCCCAGAGCCTTCTCTTCTCCAGGCTGAACAACCCCAACTCTCTCAACCTGTCCTCGTAGGAGAGGTGCTCCAGCCCTCTGATCATCTTCGTGGCCCTTCGCTGGACACCTTCCAACAGGTCCATGTCTTTCTTGTGTAGAGGACTCCAGAGCTGCACACAGTACTCCAGGTGGGGTCTCACCAGAGTGGAGTAGAGGGGCAGAATCACCTCCTTCACCCTGCTGGCCACACGTCTTTTGATGCAGCCTAGGATGTGGTTGGGTTTCTGGGATGCAAGCGCACATTACCAGCTCATGTTGAGTTTCTCATCCACCAACACCCCCAAGTCCTTTTCCTCAGGGCTGCTCTTAATCCATTCTCTCCCCAGCCTATATTTGTGCTTGGGATTGTTCTGACCCATGTGGAGGACCTTGCATTTGGCCTTGTTGAATTTCATGAGGTTTGTACAGGCGCACTTTTCAAGCCTCTCCAGGTTCTTCTGGATGGCATCCCTTCCCTCCAGCATGTCAACAGCACCATAGAACTTGGTGTCATCAGCACACTTGCTGAGGGTGCACTCAATCCCACCATCCATGTCACCAACAAAGATGTTAAACAGCACCGGTCCCAGTACCAACCCCTGAGGAACACCACTGATCACTGCTCGCCACTTGGACATTAAGCCATTGACTCTTTGAGTGTGGCCATCCAGACAATTCCTTATCCACTGAGTGGTCCATCCATCAAATTCACGTCTCTGATTTAGACACAAGTATGTTGTGTGGGACAGTGTCAAATGCTTTGCACAAGTCCAGCTAGATTATGTCAGTTGCTCCGACATTGTTAAGTCTGGATCTCTACTTTCTCTTCATGGGGCAGACTTTAGTCACCTTATTAACATAACTAATACTACATAACACCAATACGACATTGGACAGTCTTGTGGGATTGCCAGTAGTTCCACTCAGACAAGAATATTCCTCTGTAAAAGCATACAATGTGAATACCATCATATGTTGTATGAAATTGTAATCTAGTAAAAAAAACAAGAACTCTTTCCCTTTTCCCCTCCCCATGATCAGGGGATTGTTGGTGACAAAGGTTCCTTTTATAGCTTCTCATTCAGTGCCAAGGGTTGAAATAAAACAGTGCCAGAACAGTGTTGCTCGTTTTCTTCCATACTAGATATCTCATTTGGGTAAGCAGCAAGCAACTTGTCATCACAAAGTATTTTTTGATCCTTTTAATGCATTTCTGAGTGTTGGATACAGTCACTACTCAAAAAAATGTACAGCAATATTACACACTTCAGCCTCAGAAGCAAGAAGCCACTTACATTCATTTACAAGTAATGTGTGTATTTTCTCTTTTTCCTTTGAAGTATCTGTATTCTGGTGCCTTGTAAAGGTTTGTCTTGGAGCTCTTCAAATATTACTTAAAATTGGATAGCACACAAGCATTTGTCCAACAAAGCTTTGTTTTAACTTTGGTAACAGATCACAGAAGAAATCCTGCTCTTTCAATGAAAGAAAACATCCATCATCTTTGGACTTTCATTTGAGCAGAAGGAATATAATCTTATAATGTAGTATCACTAACATTAGGCATCCTGTCCCAGATAACACAGACACATTTTTGGTTTTAGTTTTTGGTTAAAGATTTAACATTGTGTCACTGGAACTCTCAAACAGTTTTTGAGAAAGGAAGTTTTAAAATTATCCTTGTGCCAACCCGTACGCCTAGTACATTGCAAGAAGTTCAGCGTATGTATTACAAAACAAAATTGAATGAAAGGGAAAGCTAATTTTTTTTCCGCAACTAGTATTCAGGTTTCACTGAATAAAGTAGTCAAGTGAGCTAGTGCCAGAAGAATAATTTTATGTTTGTAGACCTGAATTCTACCACAGGCTACCATCATGGTTTTCCCCCAAACTGTAAAGGCTGTATGATTCAGTTCTTCACTTTTTCCCTATGTTATAGATGGCAGGGTAAGCAGTAATATTAAGGTCTATTGAAACAGTTTGATAGCATGTTAATAGCAGTCACTTTTAGTGGCTCATATTTCTTTATAGTATTGAGTTATGAGGCAGTATTTTATTTCTAGATTTTGTAAAGTTTAATAGAATTCTGCAGGCATATTATATTGATTAGTTTCAGTGGAGGTTGAAAACAATCAAGAACTATTTACATACAGCTTTTCCTAAGTTAATTTCATGCAATTTTATGGCACTTTAAAACATAATCAGACCTAGTGGAACTTTTAAAAATGGCTTATAACCCTTAAGGGGTGCTTTTTTCAAAATACAGTTTCTACTAGAAAAGGTGCAAGGAGTGTGGAAACACTTCATTACTGAAATATGTTAACTAGATAATTTGTTCTGCCACATTTGCTCTAGTTACCCAGACCCGGCTTGACTTGCTTCCTCCATCTGCAGCCTTCTAACTCAGATCTCCCCTATTTAAAAAAAAGTTCTTGTTCCTTCTTTTTAGGGGGATACATTTGTTTCATATTTTTAGTTTAGAACTGAAAACTGTCATCTACTTCAAAGTTATGATTTTGTGCAACTGATTTTTTTTTTTAATTCCTGAACAAAAATAAAGATCTTTTGTTGCTTCTTCAGGTTTGTTTTTTTTAATTTTATTTCATATCTTTAGTAGGACTTTATAGCAGCCTTTTTCTTTCATATGATTAGTAAATGAAAGACTGTCCTTGGAGCTGCCAGAAGTTCCCAAACAATTATCTGTTCAAGAGATGAGACTGTGTGAATATGAGTGGCTTCTGTCCACCCAGAAATTTGTGGTAAAAACCCACCACTAATATTTTCTAGCAGGTACAAGGCTTATTAGTGTGAACAAGTATGTAAATTTCAGACAAGTCTCTAACAGCACACATTTTGTGCTAAGCCAGTAGGATTAAGTAAATTTGTAGGATTGGATACTTAATTTCTTCTGCAAAAGATCCATAAAACCAAAGAAGGAAAATGCATTTGGGGCAGGTGTGTGTGTGTGTGTTAAAAAGGGATTCAGGTATAAATTTTTCCAGGAATATAAATTTCTCCAGGAAATGCTTGCCGGTTAAACTGGAGGTTTTGTTTTACTGGGGAAGCAGAATTGTAGTTAAACTTAATTGTAGCTGGAGGAAGAATGGTCATTTGCACCCCGGCAGTTGAGCAACTTACAACACCCACACTCCGAGCCTGCTCTCACATTGCTCAGAGGAGCAGAGTTCAAAGAACTGGTTAGAGCAGGGAACACATAACAAAACCACAACAGTCTGAGATTATCAGACATTATCCTTGATAGCAGTTTGCTGACTTGTGTGAAGCAAGTAATTTTCCTCATCAGTAGTGTCACAGTACCAAGAGTATGCCCCTGCATGTTTCCTGTCACTTTGTGAAACCAAGCTTTTACTTTAGTGTCCAGGTACAGGAACAACAGCACATTCAAATGATAAATATAGAAGTTTTAAAGGATTCAGTAACAGCAATGTGTATGCTTTTTTTTTGTTTCCCTGTATATTTATTATGATATATTAATAAGCTTATGGAATAAGCCCTAACTGAAAGTCTAATACAAATACCCTAACTTGGAGGTACACCTTGGTACATCCACACCTTGGATGTACGGATACCTTTTAGCATTAATAAAACAGAACACTAGTTCTGCTATAATCCAAGTATGCTGTGAGCCATGCTATCCTAGGTATCCTGTTCTGTTCAATTTACAGTACTTCCGATTTTTACTTTCAAAACATGCCTGATTGGCGGGCTTTCACACATCTGATACTGAAGTGGTTTGCACGAGTAAGAAAAATGTAAAGTTGTTAAAATTCTACTTGAGAATGGCTTTACGATTTAAATCATATTTTGAATCCAGTTACAAATAGGTAGAAAGCCAGAGTACTAACACACTTTTTGAATTCGTAGTAAAATATTTTTTTAAATCTTTTACTTTATAGCATTACTTTGTTTTCAGGATTTACATGAGCCATAAAGCTTTGATCTGAGTGACAGAAGTACCACTTCTAATTGGATGAAGTAAACATGCAGGGTCAAAACCTGAAAAGCATCTGATGTTTGACTTGGCTTTCACACGATGCTTTCTGACAGCTTTCTTTGGCAGGAGAGTGCACCTTCTGAGCACTGATACTTCATTATTTACTAGCCTTCATTGTTACTGAATGAATTCCAGTGTATTGTGAAGGACACTGCAGAGGCTAGGAATTATAAGACACCTTGTCCAGATCTACTGGTCAGGCTGGGATGCAGACACTAGCTCCTGAAACTTTAAATGGGCGTGCAGCAAGTGGGTGAGATGATAGATGACAGGAACGAAGCTGGATGGTATCTTGGTAGTGCTGAATTCAAGTAAAGATGCATTCTGAAGCCTCTGTTAACAGACCAGTAAGAGAATGATATGTCTGTCCTTAAGTAGCTTTCCTGTGATGCTTTAGCTAGATGCTCATATTTTAATCAAAGCTCGTCCAGAACCATTGTTTGCTGCAGACAAACAAATGCTTTGGTATCTCAGAGAGTAAGTGATGGGTGTCTTCATCTATTGAAAGGGAACTGGTACATTGGACCTCTGGGAGTTGTTTTTTTTTTTGTTTTGTTTTAACTTAAAGAAAGCCTCCCTCAAGGACCCTAAGCAGCTCAGGTGAGAAACTTCAATGGGCCGTGGAGACAAGAGGCAGCCACTATTCCAGCTGTTACTCTTGTAAGGGATTCCATTGAGTCAGTGACACTTAATTTGGTCACCTTCTGACAGTATCTTATTGGAATTCAGATCTATTGCAAATTCAGCTTGTAGCTTTCAGGATCATTATGTTGAAATCAAGATGGTGTGAAAGATACTGGAATAGATGTCAAATACTTCTATGAAGACTTATTTGCATTTTAGTACTCCCCGCTTCAGCCTATCCTATCTCCTTTTCAGGCTTGTTCCCTAGCACCGATCCCCTCCTCCTCTTCGTACGGAGAATTTATTTATAGATACACTGGTGACTCATTTTTCTGCAATTACACCTACCCATTTTCTTTCCTTGTTCCTCTTCCTTCAGCTTCATTTATGGCAGTCCCTCCTCCACCTTCAGCCTCATTGATATGCCAAGATAAGGCAGCTGCTGGATGCACTAGACTAGTTAGGTGCTAGTTTCAGTTCTTCCCCATTTCAATGCTTTCTTTGACCAGAAAGAAGTTGCCATTACCCTTTCACCTAGGAAACCATCTGGTTGCACTGTGCATACTGTTTAACCTGGTCTGAGCAAAGACTTTCTAATTAGACGACAGAATGTAAAACTCAAAGGAGAAAAGGTCCAGTTCAAAGGTACAGCCAGCAAGAGCATATTATGGGAAATAAGGGATCCAGTTAAAAACTGCTATCCATCTGAGACATACATAGTGACGTAATTAGAGGTATAGCTGGTTTCCTTATCTGCTGAAAGGTAGCTTGTTGTTAGAGAGGTTTACCAGAATGCAGGAAATGCTGACAGGTTGAGCCAGCATTAATTCTTTCTAAACCAGCTTCTCTCTCAAGCGAGTGGTCAACATGCAAATAATAGAATGACAGAACCAGTGCTTTTAAGGTACAATTGCACAGCCTCCTGCTTGTATAGCAATAGCATGTTTTCCAGCTTAACTAGGCAAAATGGGTCACTGCTGTATCAGCTGGTGTCTGAAGAGGGATGAAGAGTAATTGGGAGCCAGAAAAAACATTAATGACTGGAAACCTGCCATTTCAGTCTGTGAATAAGGAGTCTAATGACTGCAATGAAAATAATGTAAAGAGGCAAATCTTACCATCTGCCACTTTTTGGTAGTGGTAAAAATGTCCTAATTAACAGGAAATGTCTATTGTACTGTGAATAATACAGAGCTTTTAGTTGAGTTTACAGGGAAAGAGTAGTCTTGTTTAGAGTAAGAAAACAAAGATCAACAACAATAAGATTTAGCTCCTTTCTCCCACAACCCTGAAAGCTTTAAAGCTCAGCTCTGTTTTCTTAACTAGGTTTTCATCTTTCTCCCCACCTCCCCCTACTGTTTACTGGCATGCTGTTAATTGAAGGATAATCATGAGAGCCAGATTTACAGCATTTGTTTGTGTGCCGTAAACAGATCCTGTTTGTTGCATAATATTTATAGCCTGTAGCTCTGTCAAAAGAAGGCAAGACCTCCAGGCTTCCCATCAGCAGAGCTATGTAAGGCTAAATTACTGCAGTATCTGTTGATCCCAGACAAGAAGCCTGGACAAATATGCATTTAGGTTTGATTTCTTTTAATATTTTTTTCTTCCACAAATTTCTTCTCAGTATATTGTCTGGTTTTTGCAGATGATCATAAAGCAACTACTTAAAGTCTGCGGCTATTCTCACCACTGCTACCTTAAAACTCTGACTATTGTACTAAATAAAATGTAAGTGCTGTACAATAGTATTATCAGCTACAATATCGGTAACATCTAAGAGCAATTCAGACTATACATTTATATTTAAAAATGGAGTATAATTGCCTGTAACGCTCACCTTCACTTACAAAAGTATCTGTTTGGAAATCATTTAAGCTGCGTTAGATTCTCTGACTAGTAGTAATTTGATAATAAATGATGTGACCTTAGGAGTTCTAGGCTTTCCACAAGTGATGGCATGCTTCCACAAGATCTTGCTGATAAAAGTTTGTGCAAGTAAGTTCATTTAGTATGACAGCATGGTGGGAGGGAGCAGAAGGGATAGGTACCACGTAAGTGAGCTCAGAGAGAAGAGTACCATCATTTACTTGAAATTTAAAATGCAAAAAAGAGAGACTTACAGAAGTGTCTAAATTGAAGATAATAAAAAACATTTTTAATATCTTCCCCAGACTATTAATAAGATGTCACCTACATCCTTAAAGATGACTCTCAGACAGCTCAGAGAAGGAGCTTCCATGAGCTTACAAGACGTACTCACAATGGAATACAGACTGAGCCAAGCATGCATGGTAAGCAGGCAGCTGAGTGCTGAGCCCGTTGTCTCTTTCCAGCCATGGAGGGGCAGTGAGCCTGTCAGACACTTAGGTTTTCTATACATTACATTAAGGGCTCAAAATTTGTAGGGATTTTTTTTCCAGTATCTTCTTTTTGTTTGTTAGGCTGTCACTTTCTTTTTTCCAGTTCCACATATTTATATGCAACTCTAAGAAGATCACAGTAATGATGGTCAGTTGGGAATGGTAGAGGACTTGTTAAGAAAACCATGATAATGTTATACAATCTAGGAAGTTTTGTATTTGGACCATAATTTTAAAACTCTGGTGTTGTTGACCAGATTTCCTATTTACATTACTTTGCTCTCAATGCCTCAGTTCCTGTCAGCAGGGTGGGAATAGCTGTGTATCACTGCCTTTCAGGAGCGCTGTGATAAGTTTATTAAAGGAAACAGGAGATTTTAGTACTATTTGTAGTAGGGGCTGAGTACTTGGAGAACATATGAGGAAGCAATCCTTTCAGTAGAACAGAGTTGCTAAATGAATTATCTGAGCAGATTCCTCAAAGCTTCCCCGTGGCACCCTTATTAATTTTGTCACATTTTAAAATAAGATTTTTATGTATCTGATTAAATGATTTGTGATAAAGTAAATGTTTTTTAAAAAGTTTGAAAATGTATATCATTCTGATATGTTGTAGATCCTGACAGTATCCTTACCATATCTTTCCTGAAACTAGTATTGTTGCTCCATTGCTAGTGAAGCATCCTTAGGGATTTAAATGCTAGGTTTACCTTTATAAAAAAACAAAACTGGATGTTTCCAGGAATCCATTTAACTGCAACTTGTTTCATGTATACAGAGTACATCACAATTCCTGAAAACTGGCCTTTCTCTGAGGAATTTCTAATCCTACACACCTTAGCCCTCATCATGCAAAACTCTTCAGAAAAATCTATGAAGTGTCACACCGAGAGAGAGCTTGCACTGCATAAAAGTTGGCTGATCAACTACAGTTCAACACACTGATTTTAAGAGTTGTGGGTGCATTTAAGCAAGAGGATAGAGAGCTCAAAGTAAGGCGAAAGCAGAACTAGATGAGAACAGTACAAGTGGGATTTAACCAAATCTTGAAAATTTACATTTCAAGCAGAAGTGGGATAGGGAAAGACGGAATAAATAGAATCTGTCACGTTACAGCTTGTTTTTGTGTCTTTCAGAGAGGCCACGACTTCTATGAAGGGGTTCGAGCAGGTAAGCATGCACATCAGAAATGTTTCTCAAATTTAATAATACGCAAACTCACTGTTGTGTTGCTTCTCTAGAGGTTAAGAAAAGTACATGCAGCAGCAGCCCAGAGAACACTTCCCAGCTTGCTGCAGTTTTTGCTTATTGGACTCTTGTATGGCCAAAAGTTATTATTTGTTCCAAAGTGTAACAGCCATGTTGTTTCCTTTGTGTAATCTCAGTTTCCTGGTGTTACTTATCCACCTGGTAATGCAGCACCGTGAAAAGGTTTCACCAGTTCATTGGGAAAGTTCAAAATATATTTAATGCTGGTAGTAGTGAGTAGCTATGGGTATCATTTATGTGTCTAGACTTAGTGTTGCCACATAGCTGGTTCAACCAGCTGTAAGATGGTTTAAGACTCAAAGTCAGGAACAGCTATTTGCTTAGAAAGTTGTTAGAACAGAGACTACTTTCACCCATGTCCAACATATCTCTGTATAAAGGTGTCTTACTATTAAAAAGTCATATATGTAAACTTAATGTTAAATAATTCAGCATTTTAAGGCATTAGTCAAAATAGGTAGTGGTAAAAGTAGAGCAGCAGCTCAGCAAGTTCAACTAGGGGACAAACTTAGATTGCGTCCTTGATTCTACTGCTGATTCACTATGCAGTTTGTCAAACCCAGTGTCACATCTGTTGGAAACTGTAGTAATTATTTATGTACTATACAGCACAAGATGAAACAAAACAGAGGCGTTTCCTTTTCCAAGGAGCTTACAGTACAAAACATTTGGATGAATAACACTTTGGGGTTGAGGGAACCTGGCTTGTAATTCACACATTTACATACTTGAGTATGTATTATCACCTCCTCCTCATTTTTTATATCTGTCTTTATAAAGTAGTGGATATTCGTTTGAGCATTCACTATTAATAATATTGTGTTAAAGATAGCCTGGGGTGAGAGATGCAAAGTTTGTTTGTACAACATGGAAAAAGTTTCTGATTTTAATTAATCTTTAGCACTTATTAGCAGAGACTCCTTTGAAGAGTTTACTACATGCATTAAGTACATGTACATTCATTGTGTAATGGGGACAAAGATATCTTAAAAAGAATATTCCTAGGATATATTCTAAACCACCATATAAACTGCTGAAATGTAGTTATTTGGGAAGCGACAAATTCAAAGTCTGAGAGTCAGATGAACAACAAACCAAACTCTCACTCGTAAAGCACAAGGTCATTAAACCATCTGGGGATGCAGTAGAACACAAAAGCAAGTCACATGTCAGTATATTATACAAACTGCTTGTAAAGAAAGAACCTGCAAGAACAGCAGTTGGGAAGCTCCTCTTTTACAGAGGATGGCATAGCAGAGGCTTAACTATATCAGGGGAAGAAAAAAACCCCACCAGAGATCCAGCTGCACTGGGGGGATTGCTAAGAATAATAATTTGTTCTTGAAGCCCTTTTCTTCTCTGCTTACTGCATATATCTTGTTCTCAGATTTGTCATCTTAAAATTGTTTCTCTTGTTTAACAGTGGTGCAGAATCGGACTCAAAAATCATTTTTGTAGTTGGGTCTAATCTCATAGAAATCATTATCCAACAGTGTGCTGAGCATCCTTTTTAATAGGAAGTAAAATTATTAAGTACTTCACAGGATCAACCATAGTGAATAAAAATGAAAATGATAAAAGTGTTAAGTATTAGCTTTTTCTTCATTAAAACATTATATTCCAAGCATTTAAGAGCCAGCTATTGACTCTGTCTACCACAAAGTAAAATTAAGATATAATAATCAGATTTTAGTTTTTGAAGATTTTTTTTCAGCAGCAATGGCCATTGGTCAGGTTTTAATAACAGTTTTTATCTGCTTCAAACCGTAATTTTAATAGGCATGCTAGGGAAAGAGTTTGTTTAAAAGCTTTTTAAACCTGCTTTGACCTGAGGTCAAAATTTCATTTTTCTTTTAGCCAGTTTTCTTTCAGCCAGACTGAAACTCTGCTGCCAAATCTACTTCCCCACTTGTGATTGGGGCTACTAAGTAGAAGCCTAAACCCTTAAAGCATAAAATACAAAGATCATATTTCATCAGCGTTTTCCCATATAATGGTAAATGCGGTCTTTAAATACTTTAGAGATCCATTTTTCACCTTGATTTATAGAATAATACATAAACTAAGAAATGCAAAGATTTGGGTAATTTCCAACAATTTTGTTTTTTAATTCTTACTGCATAAGAAAAGTGTCATTTTTGGAGTCTGTGCTCAAACATATCCAGGTACACTACAATCTCAGCAGCTTGAGGGTACAGAAATCTGTTAAATTAGCCTCCTAACTGTGCAGGAATGTACACTTCAAATGGAATTGTAAAGGCCTTCTACATATTGCTGAGCCTGCAAAGATCTTACTTCTGTATGGCTTCTGCCCTCTCTCCTGCAGTGCTGGCAGCCTTACCCTGGGCACGCAAACCCCCTGCAGTCAGCAAGTAGGTAGAGAGATTTCATTGCAACCAACAGAATTTCAGGTGCTTAGAAATATCACTGTTTTGACTGTGCTGAATGAAGCTGAAAAATAGAACACTAATTTAACTCTGGTGAGGTCACTGCTACTGAACAGAGGGGTTTTTGAATTGTTTCTTATTTTTGAAGAGGTAAAAAAACCACAACAACAAACCCTGAACACAATGTCTATGTTCAGTTACTGTTATTTTAATGAACGTCCCTTAATTTATCTTGGAAATCTTCAGAATAGCATACACATGGACTTCCCTCCCCACCCCACCCCGCCTTATTTAAAGCGTCTCTAGTCAGTGTTGTCTTTTGTGGATAACAGTTAAGATTATTTTGGCCAGATCATGACCTTCAACTTCAGTTGAAGTCATTAGACAAGTATTACTCTGATGGAATAAACATAGTTGATTTGGGACAATTATATGTTTTGACCCAAACCAATCAATCGCTTCACATCATAATATTTAAAATTAACTTGTAGAATCATAACTTTTCATTAAGTTATCCAGTTGAATGGCCTAATAAAATCATTCTCTTAAAGCACATTTCTTTTAAAGAATTGCCCACATGGATTCTACTCTCCATGGAACTGCAGCTTCTATCTCTACAATGGGTTTCTCTTCAAAAGTGTGTTTATTTGTATCCAGGGAGTCCTTAGCCCTGTACTTGAAGGTAAATTGACACAGGGCTCCAATTCTCGTTGGAGATGCAAGCTAAAGAGTTGCAATGCCTGTATGTCTTCAGCTACAGAAATATTAATTAGTGCAGTTGTAATTTGAACAGTATTTATTTTCTAGGCATTTTCCAAGAGTTGGTTATAGAGGGAAGAGTTAAAAAGAAGATTTCAAGTCACATTTTTTACCACAAACTGCCTTAATGCCTGTCTTTTGATAAGACACAATCTTTAGGTGGGCATTCTTTCCACTGAATTTCCAATCCAACTCCTTTATACATTTCTCATCCTGGATAGTTGTAGTTTAATCACCACAAATGAAGTCCATTTAGAAAGACATGAAAACTTACCTTAGCTGTTAGTCTTCAAAACATCTAGTCCCTGTGAGTATCTTTTGTCTGTGTGCCTTTAAAACCACCTTACTCTGAAGTCTTTGTCAGAAAGGACAAACAAATTAATTCTATCCTCAACAGAGGAACTTGAAAGGTACTTTCTGCCCACCCTCCCTTATATGCTGTGTGCTGTGTCAGTCGGGAGGTCTCCCAGGACACAGGTGCATCTCCAAATCAGGTGCTGATATCACACATCTGAAGAGAGGGTGTGTTGAGGAGGAATGTTGGGCAGTCAGTGCATCCTGGACAGCTACAGTTACTAAAGCAATTCTTTTTTAAATTATAAAAATTTCACATTTTGAATAGCACCTTTATGGATTTTCTTGGAGCCACAAAGGTGCTCGGAAGGGTGCTCTGGAGTTCCATTCATATTGCTCATTTTTACACACAAATAAAATCTTTCTTGTCTTACTATTGTTTGCTAGTGCAGCTGTTCCTGCTGACGTGCCTTCAACATTCCTATGATACAAGGAATGCTTTTTGAGCATTGGTATTTCTTGTTACAGTTTTAACATGCAGTTCATTCACTGATGATTTTAGCTTCAGTGATGTGTGTTTCACAGCCTACAGAGTAAAGTATACATACTAAGGTTATACAAATCTTCACAGTTAAATCTACATAGGTCTGCAGTATCTGTCAGTATTTACAAATGAATATTCTTGATTTTCCCGCAAAGATACTCTGCTTTACTCTTTCATCATTAGTTATTTCGTTATTAGTTTATATGATGCACTTAAATTAGCTTTGGGCATTTAGCACCTACTTTGAGTCTTTTCCTATACTCTACAAAGAGTCAGATTTACACAGAGATGTGAAAGCCCTTGTCCAAAAGCATCATCATGCATACTGTTCCCAGCTTCACGTGAAAAAGCAGAAGACAGGCAAGAATAGTACGTCTAAGAGAAAGCACAAATTTCAGGACTATTCCTTCAAAGCTTGGGCTACTTCTGAAGTGATCCACTGTGCCTTGTATCATCAGGTGGTTCCCCGATATGTCTCTAGACAGGTCACAACTCCATAATTTTTGTTACGGTAGAAATATCTATGTTTCAACAACTGCATCTTCTCCAAAGCGTATTGATTTTTCTCCTCCATGTATTCACTGTATATGTCTGTCTTGATGCAATCTAAAGTAATCTTAATTAGAGAAAGTTTACAAGTAACTTTTGTCTTTTTATACTCCACCTGACAGTGCTGATTGACAAAGACCAATCCCCCAGATGGAAGCCAGCTGCTTTAGAAGAAGTCAGTGATGAATTTGTGAACGATTGTTTTAAGCCATTGGGAAACAACGATCTCAAGTTGTAAAGATCAAGCCTATTGACATCTTATACATCTGCTTAATTCTCTGATATAAAAGTTAGTAGTAGTATAATGAAGTTTGACAAGACTCTTTTAGCTACCCTGAGATTTGTAAATCTGGTTTTTTGCATTCAGGGACATTCTTTTTTGTTACATTGCCATAATGATGGTTAATAAGGGGGAAAATGACTTCAAGGCAAATTGTTATTTTTACTGCTTTACACAATGATTAACATGTAATTTTTTGCATCAACTCTTAGTTTAGGAGGAACCTTTTGGGGAGACAGCATAGTTAAGGGATGACCTAATAAGCAAGAAGTCGGGAGACCTTTGTGTTCCTGGCTCTGTCACTGATTTGTTAAGTTGGGATTGTGCCTCAGATTCTTCTTTAAACAATGAAAATAAATATACTTAAAGCTTTAAAACAGTCAGAGCTACAAAGGAAAATGCAAGGCATGCTAAATCCATGGTGTTAAGTAGTCTTTTAAATAAAAGGTCAGACTGACACATTATCCATTTGAGAGCAAGAAATTGTTCTATTGAGTTAACAGTTGGTCAGTATTCAGTCTTGCTATGTGATGTAGACATTGTTTCAAATGTCAAAATATTGCCAGAGCCGAGAGCGCAGTTCTGTTGCTTGTAAACCCAATTTTTTTAAAATGCCATTAAGTTTGATTGAACTGCATTGTTAGCTTTTCATGATTCAAAAATTGCTAGTTTTCCTGGTTTTACAATGGTGAAGAAATAACTGTCTCAGACTTTCCTCTGAACGCTAAGCGGCACATTTCCTGTTGATCTTAGTGATTGCCTAATGATTTTAGTGACAGAGATCAGCCTGGCCCGCGTACTACAAGTGGCTGGAGTTTTATCTATACCAACAGGTCTGGGTTCCCGTTTGCTTGTGCCCGTGAACATCCTGTTCGCTGTGTGGAAAATTTGTGAAAAGTAGCGGGGGACACAGCAATACGTACCAAAGATAACAAATAGGGGAAAACATGAAATATCTGCTGCTACCTGGATCATAAATTTTTTTAACACCACATATCCTAAAAAATGTATTTGTAAGGATCAAAATTTAAATATACATCAAAAAACCCTGGTTGTATACGTACAAAAGGTTGCTGGGTTCTGATACCAGTAATACTTGGAAGTTAGATGACATAACCAGAGCCCCTTGATAAAAGTATAATCTTTTGGGGGGTTAAAATTAATTTTTCTATTGTGTATGCAACACACAGCTACTAATCTTTCTTCAACATTAAGCCTGCGTGCTTTTTTACGGTTAATCAAGTCATACGTCAGTATGTCTTCCTAGTTGTTTCTACAGTTACAGGCAGGTCACAAATACAAATTTTGGCTTCTCTGAAGATGAACCAATGAGACTAAAGAATAACATAGTCATCAGCACTGGGGAATCAAAAAGTCAGAGGTACAGCAGAACCATTACGGAGTTTTCAACATTGGGCAGTTTTTATTACCGACAGTAATGGTCTACACTGGCTTAAGGCTCCTTTCTTCCTAGAAGCTGTTGCCTGGAAACAAAGTCCAGGAAATTCAGGCATCAAGGTGAACTACTGCAGTGACTTTCAAAGAACTAGAGGTGAGCAAAATGGAGAGAAAAATCAAGAAAAAATGGCACCTTGCTTTGGCACCAGAATCTTTAAGATAAAATTGTTAAAATTTAAGCTGTTACCATGTACGTATTTGTTACGAGACAGTCAAAAGTAGTTGAGAGATTCCATTAATATCTCTAGGGTAACTTCTGAAAAATGACTTAAATTTCTACCTCACGCTGGTTCTGTAAGGAATGTAAACCTCCCCCCTTATTGTTTAAAATTTTTATTTGTTTTAGATTCTTAAAAAATGGCTATTTTTAATTTATTTTTAAGAATTGGTTCATTCCATTATTTTTGTACAAAAGAAGCAATCTTCAGCAACTATATTTAATAAAAAACACAGTAATCCCCAGGGAGTAGGGATCATGCCTTCTCTGACTGAAAAGGCCATAAAACATTTTAGCAAGAGTATACTTCTGAATCAATAAACTTTGACTTGCACGTCCAATTGCTTCCAAAGTTTATGTGAACAGGAATTATCCCAAACTCATGGTAACAGGACCCTGTCCAATTGGTGCATTTTATGAAATAAGAATCTTACAAGCAGATGGCAAGTTTAATTTTATTTGGTCCACAAGAAAGTATTTTCCACAAAAATACTGTAAAAATATATCGTAGTGTGTTTTATTTGGGAATACTGATGTGTCTTACTACAGAAATGTCACTTTTACAAAGTTGTGCTGCAGTTAATGTGTTTTGAACCATTATTAGAATATTGTCAGTCACATAGTACCCACTCTGACTATACTTAACGTTTCCTGCAGAAAATACAAAGCAAATGTATTTTTAACTCCTAAATAGAAGTGGTTTTGCAGAGTATGCCAGTCTCATACTGGAGTGCCTTTATTACACAAAATCAAGTCAAAGAATCAGTGGCAACTTAGCTGGAAAGCCACTGTAAGTGGCTTTGTAAGACTATAGCACAGTTTAGAGTAATCTAATGATAAATAAGCAGATGTAATTTTATTTAGGTAAAGAAGTCTTTATTATATATTGTGCCTATTAAAATACAGCAGAACTCTGGAATGAGATGTCATTCGATCTCTCACCAGATTGTAGTATTGAACAGATTTATTTTATTTTTTTTATTTAATGGTAAGTGCATTATTTATTAAGGACAGCATCTTGTAAAAGAGATTATTTTCCTGGTGAGAAGCTGTCTCCCTGTTGTTTGTAAGCTTGTTTGCAAGCTTGTACGCTTTCCATTTGCTGTGTGCTTTCCCTGAAGTGCCAATGTCATAGAAAGCATCGTAAACCAGCTGGAATTGCGCTTCAGGCCATATTGAAGTCGCTGTAATCTTCAAGCATTAATGAGGGAAGACAAGCTTTGTGGTTGCAGGTAAGTGACTGTTTGGACATAACCAGCAGCAGGCGATCCAGTCGCTACTGCGTTATGGATGGCTCTCTGAGCAAGCGGTGTAGCTGTCCTACACAGCCAGTACTCCAAAAGGAAGCTCACTGTGATGCACGTTTAATTATACTTGGGTAACTTTCTCCTTTGGGGAAATTTTGGGTGTTTATCAGTACAGATGCTTGAGGCTATTTCATGTTATTTTGTAATTCTGGCTACTGTTGGACCGCACAGTGGCAGCCTGCCAATGGAGAAGCTGCTTTCAAAAGTGCACACGATACTCCGCCTCCAGAAGAGTGCCAGGTGCTAAGGCTACATCCAGAGAAAGGATTTGAGACATTGCGACGGTGAGCACTGCAGCACCCAACTCCCCATGGCAGCCACCAAGGTACAAGGGTCAAGACAGATACACCTAAATGCACTCTTTAAGCGAGTGCAGTTTTCTGTCTGCTCTTCGCCTATCTGGCAAATAATATCTATGGAGTTTGGGTGCACCTTTTTTAATTAGTGTCTTTAGGAGTGTAACATTCTTGAGCCAAGACTAATGTTACAGAAAAGCTGGCCTTTTTTTGTAATAAAGCTCTATTTTAGCTATAATAAGGATAGGGATATTTTTTAATGCTGTGGTTAAGCAATATCCAATTCACATGTACTGATCTGATCAGTGTTTTGCTTTTGCTTTTTAATTCACCCTAGTATATGGCATGGAGTTTTCTTAGATAGAGCAAAGGTAGGGCATGATTTAATGTTTACATGTTTTAGAGCCTCAAGGAACATCGCCATTAGCGGAATTTAAATGGACCATAATACCTTAGTCCCACTTTACATATGGCTTCAACGAATACTACATTGCTTCAAAAAAGATGACGTCACAACAAGAGCAGGGTTTTTTTCCCTTTTTCAGCAAAAGGCTGAGAACAGTCTTACAGACAGGGTCTGATCAGTGTGAATTAATGGCAGTCTTGTGCTGTGTTACAAAGAAGTATTTTTCACCATTTACTCTTGATACAACCACTTCCCCAGTACAGGTGAATTTCAAATAACTAAGTTTGTGTCACAAAGTTTGCAAAACAGCTCAATTCATAGACTCTCTCATGTTTGAGAATAAGCTAAAAATAATGATTTGCATGGTCCTCTTTCTGCTTGCTTACCATGGCTTGAAAAATCATGCTTCATATCAGTTACTAGAACTATGTGTACTTTTTAAAAATAGTAACAGTTTTTGCCAGTATGGAAAGCATTTTTCTATAAAACAAAAACATAAAATGGGAAGCACTTTGATTTAGGAAAAAAATATGCATCTTTTAAACTGGCCATAATAAAAATGAACAAACAGGTGCTACAACCCCAAGCTTCTACAAGGCATTAATTTTGTATAAAATGTCAGCAAAATTGTAGCTTTCAGATGACTGTGATTAATTAATCCCTTTCTTGATCTCTCAAATGCTACTTATGAGCACAGTAGGTCAGGCTGCAAGTCCTGGAGAAGCAGGGTCCAGTGTGTGGATGCAAGCGCGATAAAACTGGTAAAGAACATAGCCCTTCAGCTTTGGGCCTAAGGCTGATTCGCTAATTCAGTGCACGGCTCAGGCTTTAGGTTTCTACAGCTCTTGTTTGCATCACCATTACCAGTAGGTAAGCGATGAGCCTACAGAACCTAAGGACGGTATACTGTCCCAAGGGTGTTACTTTAGAGTGAAATTTTAGTGTAATGCAGCCATATTTCCCATGAAATACATAGTCCTAAAACATCGTTACACCTTTGAAGGTTCATTTCACTAGTTAGCATCAGTAGTTTTTGCACACCTATCTGTGTTACAGTAAAAAACCAAAACTCCCAAAGCCAGCACCCTAACACCAAAGACAGAAAAAAACAACACAAAACCCTCAAACCAAAAAACCAAACAGCTCTGGCTGAACACAGTGATCGGATGTAATTAAACTATCTTACTGCAGGATTTTAAAGAATAGCCTTCATGCATTTACAGACTCCAGAGCATCTGTTAATTATAATGCACTGTTCATCAATATTGTAATGTTTCTCATTGGTTCGCTTAAGACTGGAAGTTGAATATTATCATAATCCATATGGTTCCCTGAATACTACTTGGTTTTATAAAATGCTTCTCATCGCCTTCATTATTTTGTGGCTTACAGATTTAGTCAGGTCAAAGAATCAAAGTAAAATCTATAACAGCAGTTACCTTTGCTACATGTAGACCTTGGTTTCACTTTAGCAAAATGCAGGCAAATTTACCAAGCACGGAGAGTTCTTCTCTTTTCACCTACAAAGAGGCCTCTGATTTTTTATGTAGTATATAAAAATAATCCACACTTTGTTCTTAAGCATCTTTGGGGCCTCTGTGGCAGCACTTCTACAGTTGCAGGGCAACCACGTTCTTCTCCTCCTTTTTTTAAACACTGATTTCTGATCACATTCAACACATACAAAGACAGAATATACTCAAAATACGGCTGATAACAAGTGAGACTTGATTAATAGATTCTACTATAATCCAATTAGTTTCTTAGCAATATAGATTTAAAGGCAAATTTTTTCAGCCTGTCATTGCAAACACACTCATATAGTGGCATTATGCTCAAATCACAGCTGATTTTACTTTATTTGCACTGGTACCAAATACAAACTGCTTAACAGCCAGGACACCCACTGTGAAGACAGTTCTTGCCAGCCAGGGCTCAGGGCACATCACTTTCGATATAAGGGATGTCGCTGTATTTGCTTTCCGTCACTGCCCACTGTTTCACCGCCTGATCAAGAATCTCATGGGAGAGACGGTGTGCATAGTCTAGCACTATCGTGCTTGATGGACCCTTCTCGTCCACCTTCACCGCTATCAGTGATGATTTCTCCCCGGTGCATCCTTCGTTACCTCCCCTGATCCGTTCATCCTGGATAGCATTTGAACCTGGAAAGGCGTCCTTGGATTTGATGCATCCCATGGTACATTTGAAAATGCAGCTGCAAAATTCAGTTCAACAGCATGTTTTGATAATCTGGAAATGGTTCCCTTGTTCAATGCACAGCGTTGCTGCTTCTTGCCAGTGGTTCCAGTTATTTTGAAAGAACAAAACGTCTCCTTTTGTGCTTCTTTACTTCTGAAGAAATCTGTCAAAATAGTGTTTCATATAAATGCAATAGTTTGCCATTCTCAGTGAGCTCAAAGGAAAGCTAAATTCACTACAGACGCTTGTAGAAGCAACTTCAGTAAATCTCTGCACGGTGTGCACGTAAAATGTTTTTATCACTAACATCCATCTACTACAAGTAGGCAAAGCTTGACCTGAATTCAAGCTGCCTTTGAATGCAATTCCCAGTACGTGATGTAAGGCTTCTAGGAATGTAAAGGTCTCAGAAAAAAACCCAAACTGTTTCTTCCAAACTGACAACGCAGTGCTATTTTCCTGAATCTTTAAACAAATACTGTTTAACTCCAGTGACTGCTGCTGCTAAAGAAAATAAAAATAAAACCCAAAAACACCCCACAGAAGCACCTCACAACCACCAGAGCGCCCTGTGTCGTGGCTGTGGTTACACCCTCTGGGCAGGAGTGACGCTCACTCTCAGTGTCACTCAGCTGCTGCTAAAGGATGCTTGAGCATGCAGTCAGGAGGAGGGATTCACGAGAAACGAGCTGCTTTTCGGTTTTTCCTTGAGAGGTTAAAGCAGCTGCGGACAGCTGCGTTTGAGGCAGGTCTGACAGAGCGCCATTCCTACTGAAGCAGGACAACTCAAGATCTAGAGAAGGGAGAGCGAGGAATGAAACACCTGACAGGGTCCCTTTGTCAAACTCCTCAAGAATCAGAACTGGTCAGCCCCAAATTCTGGTATATGTTTTTTTGTTTACTGGCCTACAAAGCTGTTTCTCAGGCTACTTTCTCTATACAGGCAAAGCAGAATCTCATGATATGCCTGACTTTGCTTGGCTGAGCTTACCCGCTTATCGGAGTTAATAGACTGCCAGCCAAAATAAAGACTGTGCTGCACAGAAACCAACTGTTTCCTACAGCTTCACCCAATGACGTCATACTAAGGTCAGCCAAAGTTAAAGATTTTTTTGTAAATAGCCTTTGAAAACATCATCATGGCAAAGATGTTAAGCCTTATTTATTTGCTTTATATGCTGGGGCAAATAGGGGCTCCAATCCAGTAACCTGATGACAGGCAAATATTTGCAGAGGAAATCAATCCCATTTGCAGGTAAATGGTGTTTTACAGGTAGGACGGGACTTCCCCAGTCCACCAGCTGACTCATGACAACCACGTTCACAGTGACAAGCTTCTCTCCTCTTTCTGCTAGTTCATGGAAACATCACTATCTGTTTAGAAAACCATTTGTAGGACTGATGTGCCAGCACTCAGAAGCAGTGGTTGATATTCCTGGCAGAAAGCCAGACCTGAAGGGCTTCTGAAGCCAGAAAGTACATACAAAGCTAAAGGTATGAAAATGTGTGTATAAGAGCATTTCAGAGTTCCAGAGAAATGTTTTTAAACTACTTTAATAAAATTCAGGGAAGTTTTTTTGTGTGCGTAATGACACGCTGCAGCATGTGCCAGTGCATTTTAGAGCAGGCGGTGTAGTTAACACGCCTGTAACAAACCCCGCTGCTAGCATTTGTAGTTGTACCCAACACAGAGGAGAGCTAAGCTATCAGTGAGATTTTTACTGTAACAACTTGATTAAATGAGTAAAAGGAAGGATTCCCTTCACTGCACAAGAAACCACATTTATCCCTGTGGAGGTTTATAAAAAACCCCATGAGCTTTATGCCCATGTCTATCAACTGCATACATTGATGAAACTTAAAACGCTTACAGAACTTGCTTACAGACCAGAGGCCAAGGAGATGTCTGAAAGCAATTCAGACGTCTGAGTAATTCAAAAATTTCTAATATTACTGTCTTGTGCACGTCTAATTTCAATGTTTACTAATAATAACACATTAATAAAAATAATTTCCACTTGCTCTTCTGGACAAATATGTAGCTTGAAGTATCTAATATGGCAAAGAATCACTAACAGCGTCTATAACCCAGCATTGCTGATACTAGAAAGCTGCAGTCTTTATCCAGCCAAGGTAATACGCAAGCTTCACTGGGAAGTAGACAGGTATGCCATCCAATACCTTCTCACTATGCTACTGGTGACAATTAGCAGTTTTAGATTCGATACTGTGTCCTCCTTAGGCTTAGTCAGAACCGTAAATACTGTAGATTTAAACCTCGGATTCCCTGGCCATAAACATGCTCTATGCCACTGTTGATATAACAACATATTTTATCTGAGTTTCATCCCTGACTATTTAATGACTATTCAGATTTGGATTTTTTATCTAAGTTTGGAGCCATATTCTTTTACATGTTATTCTTTTTTTGTGCTTTTTAGAGGTCTGTTAAATGGTAGCCAACTTCAGTTAGTATTTTATTGTTAGTTTAAGATGGTTTTGTCCTACAACTGGTGATTTCCTTTCCTGTTCTGTTAGAGGACACATGCAGATGAGTTAATGTCTAGCAGAAAGGAGGAGGGAACTGAGTAGCGGGAGGACAAACATCTCCTAAAGCAGGTGGGAGGAATTCCACAGGTCAGCATCTTTCTCTGCAGGATTTACCTCTGTTCCCACCTTTTTACCTCTGACTTTTCATTTGTGCTAAATCAAATGTTTGGCTGTCCTACACAGAGGAAGGGGCGGGCTATAAAACTTCTAGACAGCAAGGCACAGAAGACAACTAAATTCCAAATTGATTACTAGTTGAGCTTAAAAGCAAGGTTATCGACCCTAGTTTAAATTCTTGACTGTTGCTCATTTCATTATTTATACAGCACAGTACTTTCCAAGTCACTGCAGTAAGTTTTATAGTTTGCCTGCTCTGCTTGAGTTAATAATTGTTGGCACATAAATGATCGCAAATGAAGCTGCCCTCAATCTTCTGACTGCTTCCTTGTTTTTCTGACAACCATTGCTTGCACATACAGGGTGAAGCGCTGTTTAAATCCTCTCCCCCGAACTCATCTCCAGAGCGTTAAGTTCTGACAGGGTTTTTAACATCTCCAGCTTTCCTCACAATGCTCACACACTCAGAGGGGGTGAAAAAAAGAAGCAGCTCATTTTACTCCCAGCACGATGTTTCATTCAGTAACTGCACAACGCAAAATTGTCTGATAGGAGTCTGTTTCTTTCGGTGTCCAAGCTCTATTCTGTTGCCAGTTGTGTCTCAGAAACCGCTGCATAGACTGTTCGAGGCTCAGGCCAAAACCCCTGCAGATGCAGTTCCCCACGTGACAAGCTGCTGCGCTTAGCTGCAGGCAGAGGTTAGGGAGCTGCCATCTGCTTGATTACACTGTCAACCAGGAGTTAAAGCAGCCCCATCACATACTTTAGCATATCTTCTCTTTTTAAATTCCAATTTTACGGTAAGTGAAATGTTGATTTAATTCATCTGAAAAATACAGGTTCCTAGTTGTGCTCAATTTCAGTGGACATATAGTCAATATGCTTTTAAATACCTCATTTAACTTCAATACTATAAACACTGTTTATTATTTTAAGAAGAGTCCCGCAAACAATCGATTCCCTTCCATATCCCTGAATATTCCATATTCCCTTGAATCAGAAGCTCACGAGGACAAGTTCAGGTGTTGTCTCACCTATTATGTTATTTACTACGCGTGTGCCCTGTGGTAATACAAGGAGAGAGAAAATATTGAGGGAGTCATACCACATAGCTGAACTCACCTTGCATGAGAGGGCTAAGCAGTCTCTTTGCCAGCCTGGTTACGTGTTTCGTGCCAAGGCGAGTTCATCTCTAACCACTGAAGGAAACAAAACAATGGTAAAAGGATGCGTGCAATTCACTATTATACAATATAAAATACAGGAAGAAAGCATTAATAGCATAACTGCAGTTTTATTTAGAAAAACAAGACTTTTTAAGGTATTAACATCATCAAAAAGAAATAATTACAAAAGGATAAATGTGAGCTATCCAAAAATAAGGGTTTCGCCTGCCTCTCTGGAATATGATGAAGAATAGCGTAGTGCAGCTTTGCCCAACTGAACACAGCGAGTAATTTCTGCTGTGACAGAGAAGGTCAGTATGCTACTTACCAAAAACACGTCTGCTTTTAGCAAGTTGTCCCACTTGTCCCCAGTACAGCACAGACAGCTTCACAACCAGGACTCTGCAATGGGAACCAATAAATAAAGCACAGCACTCAAGAAGATGTCAAAGTTACGTCTTATCACAAAGTTAGATGAACCTGTAGTGCTGGCCTTGCAGAAGTCTGTTTGCCTGTTCACCCACAGTATTTGACTTTGCTAATGGTAAAAGGATGATACAGCACTTAAGAAATCAGATTGAATGGCAGGCTACAACCATTTATATACAGCTCCTAATCCCAGGCATACAGAGGGGCCACTGCTTGGGCATGTTGCCAACCTCCTTCCACAGTAAGTCCAGTTAAGGATGATTTCAGCAAGGATACAGGAAGGGTAATACGCCAGCATCTGGAGCACCCCATCTTTTGCCTAAGCTTAAAAGTTCTCTCCTGTTTTCCCTTCCCCCTCTCAGAGCTTCTGCTGAGACCTGGACCGTCATCATCCAAGCACATAGGGAGAATAGTCAGATAATCACAGCGCTGTCATAATCGTGGAAACAATAAACATTACCCTTTGTAACAAAGATATTCAAACTCAAGGCAAATGACCCAACTGTCATACCGGCAGAGGTAAACCAAACAGCATTTAGACATCCAGACCTCTGAACTGCACCTAATCACGCTAAATATTTACGTTCTCCATCTAACAATGGAGAGAAACAGAAACCCAGAACATCCTACGTCTGCCTTTCCTCTCCCTAACAAGGTGGGTTGTTATTCAGGAGGATACATGATATTATGCTTATGTATATTCTGCAGTTTTGAACAGAGCAATGGCACATAAATGGTAGAGGGATGAATCATTCACTTAGCGCACACCATCGTCTCCATCGCTGCAGGACTCAGCGGCTCCCCGTGCAGAGCAACCCCAGGCAGGGGCTCTCAAAGCAGTCCAATCCACCAGTTTTATATTTCTGCCTCTCCTTAACATCCAGTTTTATGCAAATCCTACAGAGCGGCTACACTGGGGTAATGTTTATTATAAAGTCTCCTTCTAACCCCAGGAAAAGGAAGTTTTAAAAAGCTAGAGTTCTTTTAAGACAAGCACAATTCCCAAGATCAAGCTACCTTGGGCAATCACTAAAATATCTAAATACCCCAAAAGAACTCAGGCACCGCAAGAGAAAAAGCGAAGCTCTCATTCCTCGCAGGGCCGTCCTCTCCCTCTCTTGCTGCTTACTGACAAGGAGAGATAAGAGCTACAGATTGGGAAGGGCTGGATGCAGGAACGGAAAACAACTGCTGTGCAGGATTAGCATGTAAATGAAAGTCTCCTGGTTATCTGTCTCAGGGTACGTGCTGGAATTTCAATGGCTTGAGTTTTTTCCCACCTATGGCCAGAATTGATAAAACTTTTGCAGGCTCCTAAGCCAGTTTGTAACTGACTGGGGAAACAACACACTCACTTCTCAGAATCAGGCATGACCTCTAGCTTACTTTAAAAGGCTTTTCAGTAAAAGGACAGTTGAAGGAGCAAGCAGAGGTGAAGGACAGCGAAGAACCTTTAGGTGAAAATACCAATATTAGCCATGCCAGCAGGTACAGTCCTCAGCAGCCATAAGGTGAGTTTTCATCCAGGAAAAATGACATGTTACAAGTAAAGAACATCGTGTGCTTGGTAGCTGTCTGATTTCATGAAAGTAAAACTGTACCCAGTCAGTCTGTCCTGAAATCCTCCCTCCAGTACAGCGGTTTATTTATCAGAATTGCATGCAGTTCAGAGAGCAGCCTGAAGGCAAGAGGGCAAGAGGATGCTGAGAACTTCTTATGGGTTCTGCTCTCGCATAACTTAGCTGCTTGTCCAAGCAACCATCCTACTACTATTTTGGAGAAAATACGTACAATGTATTAATTCTGCTTTTTCAGTGCCTGGTGGTTTTTTCCCCCGAGTGCCCCAGAATACAAGCAAACAGACATTTCTCAACATACTCTGCCAGACCATGGACAAGGGAGAGTCATTACCTTAACGTGCCCTCACACAAACGAGTAGGATGCCTAATGCTTATGAAAGCCTGCTTTCCAGATGAGTAGGAGTGGACCAATGGAGTTTCCTTAGCAAGTGAGGCCTCAGAGAGAGGTTGTAAAAGAAGGGCATGAAGAAGACGCAGAGCTTCTCAGAAGCTCTGTCTGCAGGAAGCTTTGCCAAAATTGAAGGAACTCAACCACAGAAATTAGTGAGAAATGCCTTGGTTCAGAGGAAGGAAAAGCTAATGGTCATGGAGGAGATCTGAAACTCTCCAAGAACCCAGACCCAAATACAAAACAATGCTCAGAACTGGTGAGTAAATAGAGACGGGACATAACAAATGGGTATGATGTTTGTAATATAGATGTGTAGCTGCTTCCTTGCCCTGCATAACATGGAAAGATATTGGATCAGCACATCTTTCAGCAAAGCCCACAGCTGTTGCAATTATCACCCCACCCCCTATATGTATTAGCTGCAAATCTATAGCCTGGAGAAGACCCCTACAAATATTTTCTCCACAGGTGGGAAAATGCAAGGCGTACCACCAAAGGCTGTCAGAGAGCCCCTCTGAGTCACACACCGAGGTTACACAGCTTGAAAGCACGGCGCTGGGTCAAATGAAGCAGCCTCTTGGTTGATCACAACGCTGTGATACCGTTTTCAATGAACTAAAGCAGAAATTGGTATTTTCCTATATACAGCACAGAACTTCTATCCCAGTATGTCAATCGTGGTATCACACCCTACCTATTAACAGCCCACCTTCAGGAACAGTTAAAACATTAAGCTAGTTATACTCATGCAAAAACTTCGTATCTAGCCTTAATAAAGCATATTACTCTCCTCTACAGGTGCCAGCCAAAGACAGACTGATGCAGACGACAAACGGAGATGCACAAATCTTTACAAGCAAGAAAGCCCCTCCTTCTGTTGTCTCTGGCTGCTGCCCAGCCTGGGGATCCTGCCAGCCAGAAGTGATGAGCAGCAGCAGGTAAAACAGTGGATCAGTATCTCAGTCTGACAGGGGCGCGTTTTATTGTAGTATCTGTCACAAGATTCAACTACGAACATATGGAGCTGCAGATCATAAGGTATGAATGAGGTGCATTGCTTTGCTTTGTGATGCCCTTACAAAGGCAAAGGTCCCACTGGATTAACACAAATGAAAGTCAGAACGAAGGAGATGGCCAGGATCTGCCCAGGAACAACCAGAGACGAGTACAAGAAAAGCAGCACACACCCCGTTCTGTTCTTTAATCTCCATATACAGAAGCCAACTGTAAAACTGGGAATCAGAACTAGGAATGCAACAGAAGACCAAGTCTCACATAGGAATGCGCAGGAAAACACAACCCCACATTTTAAAATCACAACTACATCACTAATGATTGGCAGAAATCAGCCGAGGAGTAAGAGAACAAAATGAGAAGTTAATGACCAGATTCTCTGTATGAAAGCTGCCCAGAATCGTGAGAGAGAACTGCATCAGCCTTAAAAACCACTGTCTCACGGCTCTCCCCCGGTATTTGTTTTCTTGAATTTCATCGCTCCTAATGTGCCAGCTTCTACTTCTAACGGAGCTGCTGCCTTCGCGCCCGAGGAGCGGGGCAGCCGGCAGCCAGGCGAGGCAGTCGTGCCCCACGCAGCCTGGCAGCGCCACCGGCTCCCCCCACCCCCAGGACCCTGCCCACGGAACCACCTTGTCCCTGGAGACACGAGCGTGGCGAGGCTCTACCCAGCCCCTCGTGTGACACATACAAATCAAAGTGATTTTTAAATATTTTCTCAGCAGAACAAAATGTTCAGAAGAAAATGAATCTGGATGTACTTAAAGGTTAAAAATACCACTTTGTTAAGACTATAGTATAAATCCCTGTATTTCTCTTTTTTTTTTTTTTTAGTTACTATATTTAGAAACCTAATGTGGACTCCTACTTCCTGAACTATGAGAAAGCATGTGATGTTTCTGAATGTTTTACAATTTTTGCAGCGGCTGATCTAACACCACTAAACCTGTGTTTCACAAAGTGCCAGATCAAGGTAACCTTCCCTGTACAGGTCTGTGCCGAAGCTTGGGAAAGCTGAAGCATGGCAGAGCAGGGGCAGACAAGAAGCCCTCACACCACCTCGGCCAGCAAATACCAGTCTCCTGCCTTCCCCACAGCAGGAACGTGGCTTACAGAGAACCAGCCGCACCATTTACCTTCCCGCACTCCCTCACTCACATCATTTTATGGGGTACTACCTCTTCTCAGGCAGCCCCACGGGTGCCCAGCTGGAGCACCACCTCTCTGTTTTGCTCGGTTTTGAGGACTTTATTGCTAGTGACCTCACTGCGAGATGACGGGAGGAGTAAGGGTCACTGCTGCCTGTCCTGAAACCCCCACCTCAAAGCCCAGCTCTTCTTCCTTTCCTTGCAGCACGAGCGGAGGATGCTGAAGGCCAGTCCTGCCCATGGCCGTGGGTCACCACCCATTGTGACGCCTGCGAGGGGCCACGGCCTGTTCCTCCCGCAACACCGCGCCAGGCTACCATGGTCCTCCTAAGCAAGATGAGATGGGAGCAAGAAACCCGTCTGACATACCAGCACGGTGGGGGTGGTTTAAGTGCAAAGAGCATGTTGCAAACGCGGTCCCACCAGCACGCCTCCGGCCACCGAGGAGAAACTCCTGGAGAGGGATGCTCCTTCCTCCAAAGGTGCCAGCAGGATCAGGCCCTCGTCCCACCAACGCCGCGTCCTCCAGATCGCCCTCCCTGAACCACAGAGATGCGAAACCACCATCAAAGTCCATGCTGACAACGAACACTTCGGGGAACCTGCCCGCAAGCTCCCCCCGCCCAGCCGGCGCGCCGGGGGCTCCCGGCGGGCAGGGCCGGGCCGAGCCGCCCGCTCCCGGCGCGCCGCCGCCCCGCCTCCGCCCCGCACCGACGGCACCGCCGCCCCCCGCACGGCGGGGACCTCCCGGGGGAGCGGGCAGCCGGCCCGGCCCCGCTCGAACTGGCAGCGGTCGGGGAGGGGCCCCCCACCCGTCGCCGCCGCCGCCACTACGACTCACGCCACGCCGCGCCGCGCCGCTCCGCCGGGCGCTCTCCGCCCTCCCCGCGGCACCGCCGGGGCGGGGAGGCGCCGCCGCCACCGCCCCACCGCCCCGCCGGCCCCTTCGGCAGCGCCGCGGCAGCGGCCCCGACCTGCCGCCCCGCCCCGCGCCGCAGCGGCACCTGCCGCCCCGCACCGCCCGCCCCCTCTCTCCCCCCGGGGACCCCCCCGCGCCCGGCGGGGCCGGTGGCAGCGGGGGCCGACGTGCATCGGCGCCGGGATGGGGCCTGCGGTTTAAAATTTAAAAAAAGGAAAAAAAATCACGCAGGAAAATCGCCTTTCATTGGCTTCTCCTTCTTTCAAACGATGGGAAGCGCTTTTTAAGGACGGAGTTACCGCATAAAAAGCTCATGGCTATCGAAATGGCACATTTGGCTAATCCCTGTGACAAAACGCAGACGTGCCCCAGGACGGGGAGTGATTCAGTGCTGGCGAGTGCTCAAGTGAAGGAAACTGTGGGAAAGACTAGGGGCGAGGCCTGGGTGATGGTCCTCCGATTTTGTCCTGTCAGGCAGCATCAAATTGTGCGCAATGACAGAAAAATAGCAATTGTACCACAGCTTTTTAAGAAATGCCCCCACCCTGAAGGAAAGCTTCCTGAATGAAGGAGCTCAGCAAACTAAAATAACGCTTTTAATTTTTCTAAAATAAAAGCGATGCTAAAAATGAAATAAATATGTCTCAAGAGAGGCTGTGGGCAGATGTCTCGGGTAAAGGGTTCCTCCTGCCTTCGGGGAGCCTTGACATCAAAGCCATGGGGGCGCACCGTGGACATCGGTCACCTCCGTGAGGTTGCACTGGGGCTCACGCCTGGCTGGGGCTGGCCAGCAGCACCCCAGGAGGTGGCAGTGGTCTCCTGGTGGCAGCGATGACCGGCTCTGTGCTTCAGGACACGAAGCTCACGCTGGGCCCCAGTCCAAAGGCGGGGGTCTCAGGCCCCTTGGCAGAGGTAGCACTGGCTTTATACCCTGCTGCTGACCTGTGGTGAAGTCTTCCTATGGATTTAGGCCACAGTTTTATTGTCAAGTAGGTTTCTAACATATTTCCAGTTAGGCATTGGCCAGCCAAGGAATTTATTGCAACTCTACCAAAGCCAACAAAAACACCACACTGGTAATATTAGTAAAGAAAAATGCTATTACAAATGTAGCTGCTGGGTCACAGTGAGTCCATTGCACTGCTGTTACTAGGTCCCGGGGGGGCTGTGCAGGAGAGCCGGGGGCTAGACAGGCATGGAAAAACACATGCCACATCTCTCTGTGACTGGCAAACCCCACGCCCTCCTCCCTAGCCCTGAGCTGTGGGGCAGGGAGTGGGCAACCGCCCCTACACACCTCCACAAACAGCGTCCAGCTGTTCATGGGAAGGGATCGCTGCCTACAGCTGTTGCGACCATTCGACAACAGTGTGCAATATCACACTTGTTACTTGCAAGCAGTCCATCATGAGCGTGAATTGAAAAAAGTACATATTTTACTAATTACTGCCTTCGGGGTCCAGAGAAGGCATTTAGCTGACAAGTGCTGTGCGTGGGGTTTGTACGAGAAGCGTTTGCTGCATCATTTCACCTAAAGCACTAAGGGGAACCACGCCGCCCTTAGAGACCAAAGGGAGAGTTTCTGGGGCTGGGGTGCAAATGTTGGGGGGGTGATGGGATGGCACAAACCCTCCCCACAGCAGCGGTTCCCAGGGCAGGCAACCTCAGCTATTGGCATTGGCTCCCATTCTTTTCCCCACACCTGCGATTTTTAAGGGGTGAGTTCACCAGGCAGCAGTAAGCCCCTTGGGAGCTAAGCACGTGTGTGCAAGTGTTTGCAGGAGCAGGTTTTAGGAGCTTGACCCAAAGCCTATTAAAGCTGGAGGCACTATATCCTTTCATCTCGAGGAGCTTTGACTCGGCACCCGCTGACACGGGTAGATTTTGGTCCGTTGTTTTTATGACTGTTTTAGTTCTCTGGGTGGGTCGGGGAGCAAATCAAATAAAATCATAGCCCTGAGAAATAAAACGAGACAGAGTACTGGAAAGGTATGGTTGCCTTGCATTAACACAGTAGTATTATTACAACAATGATTTTTAAACTATATGCAAGCAGTTTTTAAATAAGACTTTCATAACTAAATTATGAATATTTTTGCAGTGGTTTACAAGCACTGTGGTCTTTTTTTTTCTAGCCAGGTTTCTAATGCAAGGCTCCACTTTTAACCTCAGCTTTTGAGCGAGTGCAGTTCCCGTTGAGTCTCAACAGACGTGGGGCATGGGCTGCCTTCCTCTGCATGGCACAGGCTGCGAGTACATCAGCAGCACCCAGTTTCATCACTTCATTACAGCCCATCAGCTAATAACGGTACAGTACTTGCGCACCACTCACCTGCCCGTGCCAGGACCCGACAACAAACCGTTTAGCCTGAGCAGCAGCACTTCAGTGTAAAGCCGGGGGGGACAGGGAGTTCAGGAGAGGGAGATATGTGCGATGAGAATTTCGAACCGGTATTTATTTCTGGGTGCCAAAATATACTTAATATTTTATTAGCTGTGGAGCATGCGAGACAGCTTATTATGTTTGGCTCAAGCAAAGCAGTCAGTCTTTTTAAATGCAGAGCATCCATCTGAAATGACTACCACCAGGCAGAGACCAGGCAGTCTATGAAATATTTAGCTTGTAAAGCATTTCAACGCGAAGGGCTGGGCCCAGACACAGGTGCTGTGATGTTGAAAACCCCAGTGCCCAAATCTGAGGTACCCCGTCACCCAGCGAGCGGGGCCGGGGGTCCCCAGGGTACCAAGCAGCCGGGGTGCAGGAGCCCCTGCTGCACACAGACTGGTTTGGGAAGGCACCGGCACCAAAGCCTTTCCTGGGACTCCGCTTCCCACATCGTGCTGCCTCTTACACCCGTCTCCCCAGTTTGAGTGGCTGAAAGCACTTTCCTATAGGGCTAGGGAAAGCACTCTCCCTCTGGAAGAAATAGTTTTGAACCAAGTTCGACGTTTTTGTTGTCATAGGATCTGATATTTATTATTAGCTATTTATTTATTAGCTATTTTTATTAGTTATTTACTTATTAGTTTGCTACATCTTCCTATAAAATAATCCGAATTCTCTAAACGCTTGGCATGCCCTGCTCTGTGTGCACTTATTCACCTCAGCGGGGGACAACCGCTTGGATGTCCCCAGAGTGATACAAGCGTTTTCCGATAATAAGGTAAGTGCAGCATAAATACATTTGCAATGGGAGGAAAATGGCGCAAACTGAACCATGGAAGTTGCGGAATGGTGCTGCTGTTGGCATTGCTGGAACGGTAGCTGGATGCCGGACTACATGATAGCGATAGCTGCGTTGAAGTTTCAGAGGAACTTGGGTAAGAAATTGCTAACCTACTTTTGGTGCAAAATTTGTCGCTTACCAACCTCTGTACCAGATGGCAAACTTTTAACGAGTTTGTCCAAGGGTGGCATTCAAAAAAGGGCTACAAAACTCCACGGAGGACTACTGGATCAGTCCAAATCCAACCGCCAGCTCAGTCCCTGGTCATCGGTTGCTGGCTGGACCACTTCATACTTTCTCCGTTTCCCAATTCATGTTATTTTTTTTAACATACATGCGTACACTTGTATTAGGGAGGGCTTTATTGAGGCACGTATTTCTAATTCAGTTGAAGATTCAAAGAAGGGAAGCTAGGACATGTGTCCTCTGCCCCAGTAGCTCCCCACAGCGTGCCCACAGTCACGTGGTGACTCTACAAAAATCTATTTATATGTGCAGTAATCCACTAACTCTGTGGGTTGGAAAATGTTACGCAGTCTGAAAAGCATCAGTATAGAGTATGAAGAGCTAAAAAACCCCAAAGTTTTCCCATCAACTAAAATCTCCTAACAATCCAAAAGCCTTAAAGTTTTACCCGACGTGCTCTGACCGCCTTGCAATAAGGTACTTTGGTAGAGTTTCAAACTCAAAACCATGAGGTAAAGTAGGTCTTCTTCACTGCAACCACCACCTTTATAGGCTAAATAATTGCTTTTTAAATAAATGCTCTTCTTAAAAAACTTTATGATGGGAAAGCTGTTCCTTTCCTCAGCTACGGATTTTTCCTCTCTTCTTTACCTAATTCTTGTCCATTATGCATTGCTCTTGTATTCTGCGCACAACTGAGATTTACCAAAGCCTTTTCTTAGAGCTCCTGTTTTCTTAAAATATTTCCTTTGTGTCTGCAACCGTGTTGATTAAAAGTAAAGAAAGACGAGTGTGATTAGAGTATGCCCAAGCATAGGCCACAGAAGTCACTCAGGGCTGCCCTAGTTTTCAACTCTGTTACTACAAAAGTACATGACAGTGGTGATTGCACGTTTGCTCCAAACCTTAGGGCACAACATTGATTTCTAGACTACAATTATTTTTGGAACAGCTCATCCTCCTGCTCTCAAAAAAGGGTTTGATAGTTTCTAACTTTAAGTTCAGAATATAAATGTAAAACCTGATTCCACTTTCTTGTATGAAGATATACTGAATATTTAAAATACGATGTTTAACCCATTGCTATTGATTTTTTTTTTTTGTTAATTGAATGTCCATATACTGCTATAGCTCAAAGGAGAAAACCAACATGAACCATCAGTATATTCCCTGAACTTTGCACGCATTAAGGAATCCCCAGCACTACGTGAGAATAGCTGGCTATTATCGTCAGTCTCCATCACGATTGCAATGAGATATTTGGAGGAAGACCTGTTGGGGTTTTTTTCCAAAAAAAATGGGTGAGATACCCCGTTTAGCAGCAGAACTTGAAGCCCGTGGGCTCAGTTCCGCTCCTGTACTTACACTTCAGCGTGTGCTGCTGTATTTCAGCGGATGGGGGCTGTGTTGCAATAATTCATTGCATCCAGTCAGTGACATCTGTGTGAAAACATTTGGAACTATTTAAACCACCTTATTTGCCAACTTTTCTGTGAAGACATATTATTATTTACTTAGAAGTTGTCTAGATACTTAGAAATGTGCTAAAAAGTTAATTATGACAATATGTTATGCTATAAAGGCGTAATGAGATGTAATGTGTGGGTATTAATTCTTTTCTCCCATATAACAACTATACTTACCAGTAATAAAGAAGAAACCAGAAGAGGGGTTATAAAATAAATTACACATTTCTGTACAGCACAATTTTTTAGCCAATTGAGTGTAATACTTGTTGGATTCTTTTGTTCCAACGGGTGGTAGCCATTGTTCCAGAAATTGATAGCAAGTTTGTAGTGGAAGCCTATTTGGGCAATTTTAGGAATCCTTATAACAAAAGTTAATTCACAAAACGCATCTTGGTTTTTTGATAGAACCTGTAATATTGTCAAGAATTTATATCATACTGCATGTCATTGAAATACTGTTAAAAGGACCCCATAAAGAAAATAAGTTGGTGGTTTTTGTAGAGCAGAGAAGACAAAGTTTACAAGAAAACATTAAGTCAGGGAGAGCCCACGGAAGCTTTTGTCCTCTGTTTTCTGCACGGGAAGGCCTGAAAATGCTTTCCTTATTTCTGCTTTTTAGTCAGAAACCTGATGGATGTTTGTAATAAATCTCCTCTTGTCCATTGTCCATCAGTGTTGTACATCTCCCATCTTACACCTGTGTTGAGCAGATTTATCAAGAAACATTGATAAGACAGAGTAAATATTAAATACTGAAAAACATAAGTATCTAACATAGGTTCCATCTTTTGTAGCACTGTTACAACAGAAAAAAGACGCTTCCATTGTAGCCTATATGTAGGGAGGTAAAAGCAGGACCAGAGTCTGGCCTAAGATTATAGAAGAAAGAGACCTCAGGGCTGAAGAAGGACACGGTACAGAACATTAATTCTGTAAGAGAAAGCATGGGTTTGATTAACATTTGGATTATTAGTTATACCAGATACAAGCGTATCTTTCCTTCCTTACTCCCAAAAACGGAGATACCTTTGTAACATAAAGCCTTATTTTATATAACTACATGCTCTAGAAGTGTAACTAAAAGAAAAAATGTTTTTAAGCCAAAAACCCCGAAGTACTCCAAATTCAAGACTTCTGTAAGTATCTGGTGACTGATAAGAAGTAGTTTCACCTTACTGGATTCTCCCCAGTTGCTGTAAAGCTCGAAGATTGTTATATTGGAAAAGCCTAACGGTTTCCTCATGCTCCCGGGGCTCTTTGGGTTTAGTGTCCTACAACAGGGAGCGGCGCTGGTGGCCTGGGACTCTCTGAGTTACCCCCGCTCCCCAGAGGCCTCAAGTCAGTGCCCTCGAGTAAAGGCAGAGAAAGACACCTGAGGAATTCACAAGCAGCCAAGAAATCTTTAAAAACAACTCCGAGTATTAATTCTCATTCGAGATGACAGTTTTCCAGAACAGTGGAATTTCTTCCAGTGGGAGGAGGTTGACGGTTTCAGCTAATGAAGACTCACTGGTGGTGAGCTCTGAGCTGGGCTCTGCGCTGACAGAGGAGTAAAGTGTGTTCCCCAGGGAATTACAAACACTGGCCTCGGTCTGTGGCTCATCTTGGTGCCATGGCAATAACTGGGGTTTTTTAAGAAACCTTTCTCAACGATGGCTCCTTCTGTGGTGCATACAGAAGCCGGGCACTAAATCACCGAAGCAGCACTGCGCGTTCATCGTGAAGGAAAACCGAAACAGCAGCGATAAAAACTTCCCAGGAGCTTTGGGGAAAGAGGCAGCTGCACCGTTTGCTTCGGTCTATCTATGACACTGGAGATGGTGTTTGGCAGACGGTTAGCAGCGAGTCTGAACGTAAGCTGTCTGCGAGAGGCAGCGTGGGCACGGGGCTTCAGCCACGCCAGTGGGCGGCAGCAGCTGGGGTGGGGTTTGCACCCAGCCTGTGCAGTCACACACGTACCTCCTTGTGAGCAGAGACCACCCGCACCCCCTGCGCGGTCCTAGAAAACATCAACCAGGAGAACAGCAAACACCAAATATTACTTACATTTCTGCTAATAAGGCAATATAGCAGCCAGAGAAATATTCGTAATTTATATGCGAGTCCTCTTTTCTTTCTTTTTTTTAATGAATATCTTAACAGCAGCAAAACATGAAGCAGGGGAGGACATGCAAACCGCAGCCCTGAAAACACCAGGCAGCAGCACAGCGAGGGGATTAACCAAACATGAGGCATTAGAATATTGCAAAGAGGATCAAAAGAGATTTGCGACTGAAAAGCCACCCACCAGAATTATAGTCAGCTGAGAAGCCAGACAGACAGAAAACGGGTAAATCTTTTACATTTAGATTTCTCCTAGAATAAACTCAAACTTTGGGATGTGCGCCGCGATAGGTCACGTCAGGCTTTCGTGCGACATGAGGCTGCAAACAACGCCATCTTCTTTCTAAACTGGAAATTATAGCTTTATGATAGTCAAATATTATCTGTCAAAAAAGCAAAATCACATCTAATACGGTCACTGACGCGCCAAAAGCTAAGAGCCCTGAGGACAGCAACAAAGCAGTAGCAGTACAAAAGTTGTTACACAAGAGGAAACATTACAGGGAAATAACAGGAATTTAAGGACCTAATCTTCCCATAACATTCCCTTTGCCAAAATAAAATTCACTCCCAGGGTTCCCAATCCAAAGATACTAAAATAAAATATTAAATGGGAAATTGCTTCTAAGTGGAGATGGAGACACGTCGCTGCAGACAAAGCCATGGATCAGCAGAGCAGTGACACACCGAGATCCTGCTCCTCCAAATCTTGCAACATCTGTGGACATTAATGTCCTTAACATGAGGCAATGTGCTTCAGAAGAGCGTTGTACCAACATCTGTACCTTCAAATTTTCACGCTGAGATCACCATCATTATGAGCAACAACTAAAAAGGTTAACAAATATGAAACAAGAGTAAGAGGCTTTGTATTTGTCCTGGGTCTGGTGGGGATGGAGTTAACTTTCTCCATAGCGGCCCGTAGGGTGCTGCAGTTTGGATTTGTGGCTAGGACAGCGTTGATAACTCCCCAATATTGCGGCTATTGCCAAGCAGGAGTTGTACAGCGTCAAGTGTGTTTTCTCTCTTTCCCACTCTGCCCCCCCAGCGAGCGGGTTTGGAGGGACACGACCCGGAGAGCTGACCTGAGCTGGCCAAAGGCACATCCCATACCCTACGACACTGTGCTCGGCTGTACAAGCTCAGGAAAAGGAGGAGGAAGGGGAAATGTCTGTGGTCGTGGTGTTCATCTTCCCGAGTACCCCTTGGCCGTGCATGCTGATGCCCTGCTTCCCGGGAAGCAGCTAAACATCTGCCTGCCAGTGGGAAGTAGTGAGCAAACTCTTCTTGTGCCCCTAGCTTCCGTGTCACCTGATAAACTGTCCTCATCTCCATCCACAAGTCTCCTTTGCCTTCCTTCTCTTTTCTCTAGACCCAGCAGGAGAGGGGAAGGCGTGAGCAGCCAGGTGGGTGTTTGCCTATTGACCGGGGTCAACCCATCACATTATTTCATCCCAGCTTTGTTCAGAGTAAATCAGCTGCCCCCCTAAGAACTAATACGTTCCCCAAAATGGGCTCTTCATGCGTTTTTATGGACAAAGCTAAAGATGCTTAATGGGTATGTAGTACTTGTAGTACTAGGAAACCAAAACTGTAGTCCCCAAACTACCTTTGCTTAGAAGATGAGTTTCTGAACCCTGAGAAATTAAGCCATGCAGACAAACTTGTGAAAGGGTGGACTCCTGCTGCCACGAGAGCAGCTGTAACGTCTCTTGCTGTTTTGAGAGCCTGGCCCACTTCTCTCGGTTTTCCTTGAGGGCAGGCGCGCGTCCCCCCCTCACTTTAAGGGGCAGCTTTTGTTTGCTTTGTTGTTCAGCTGCCTGCCCAGCACAGGCAGCCCAAGGGGGACCACCAGAGACTCACCCTGCGGTGCAGCCCGAACCGCTCAGTGCGCTAACGAAATGGGCAGAAAAATCGGCTCCTTCTGAGCAAATGGATTTTCAAATAGGAAATGAGCCAGAAGATACCTTGAAAAGACGCTGGGGTGGAAACTCCCTCAGAAGCTACATCAGGGCAAAGACAGGGGACTGACGGATACGGATGCCGAGGATGCGCATCCCTCGGGGAGATTTATGGGTGACTGAATCAGGGCTACTGCTGCTAAAGACTCTTTCATTTCCCTAAATTGCCTTGCTGGCTGAGATCAAACACTGTGTACTTTCTCTCATATACCAACACCACCTTTTCCAGCACAAATGTCAAATAAATTCCTTTATAAAGTCACAAAATGACTTCAGCTGTCACTGAAATGAGAAGATAAATTTGAAATTCATTTTCAGAAGAGCCTAATTTACTGACAAAGAACTGTCATCATGATTACCTCACAAAATAAATATTTTGATACCTACAGGTATTATCCAATACCCTAATGATCTAATTATCTCATCTTATCTGAGCTACTATACAATATATGATATCCTTTCCACTGTATCAAGAGGTTTTCAGCTGCATAATCCTAAAATCAGAGCCCTTGTACACAGTGAAATTTATGCCCATACATAGGTCAAACAGCAAGATGCAATAACAATTTTTTGTAAGTCATAAATAGAAATATTATCTATAACCACATAATGGCAAAGAAGAAAATAAGAAAATGGATTTCATTCATGGTATACATAGGCCCCCATAGCCCTGACTTTGCAATTTGATTTCAGGAGGAAAAATTAACCTTTAACATGGTACAAGGAATTTCTCTTGGGTGAAAAAAAACACTGCCTTGAGGATGCTGTAAGCATGGCAGAAAAATTAAATTGAAATAAATGTTGGTTATGGATGGTCTGTGTAACCGTTACTCTGTACTGAGAGATTCAACAGAGCGCGAGTGCGTGTTTCAGGAGCCCTTTTCTAGGATATGGTCTAGAGTTCTGCCTTCAAGTCTCAGTTTTCCCAGTTTCTAGTTAGTTTTATGATACCTGTTCCTACCTTAAATATAGCAGTGGAAAGAACATTTTAGTTGGATGACTGAGTTAGACAGCAGAAGCTTGCAACACATTTATTTCATTAAAGCAGAGCTTTGAATAAAAGCTAATTTTGATTGCACATAGAAAAGTTTTTATGACTGAAAAGACTCGAAATATTTAGTCTGATAATATGCATGATTCTAAACAACCCATTATGATCAGCTACTGCTAAAAAAACCTAAAAATTGAGCTGGTATGCCACTAGCATACGATTTGAACTAGTAAAGGGTTTGTGGAATAAGCTATGAGACAGGATAAAGCCAGAATTAAGACCTAGGTTTAATGGTCAGTGTTAATTGAGATCTTGCGTTCACCTTGGACAGGTGGTGGGTGCGCTTGTAGGTTTGGGACTGGCAGGGGCTGCTGGGGCTTGAGCTAGAGGAGAGGCAGACGGTAGAGCAACGATTAATGCCCACAAGTACACTGCCAAAATACACTGAGAGGTGATGCCTAAACACTGGCCTACAATCAGGGTTCAGACTGGAAAAAAAACCAACAGGCAAAATCAAGCTTATATGGGCCTGCCAAAAAAACCCCCAAAGCTAGAGATTCTGTCACTGGAAGCTTGATGGTGGAGTTTAATCTCCCTCCGTTTTCCAGTAAGCTTTGGCTTACAAAAACGCACATCTCAGTTGGCATTAACTGATGCTGCGTTTGATCTCCGAGCAGAAATGTATACAAGAAAAATGTCATAAAGTAATATATAAGAATTAAACCTACCTGGCTCAGCCTTTGGCTCTTGCAAAGCACATTTTTCAAGAAGCACCAGATATCCTGTATCATATCAGTTTGGGATGTAGTCCCAAGTTTCAACAAGGTAGCACACACAGATACATAGTTTGGTACATATATATGTATGTATATGATGATCCAGTAGCTCATAAACATAAGAGCTGTCTTGCACTTAGATGCAGCACAATGTTATATGGTTAAGTTTTCTGATTTGATCAAGGAGTTAATATAGGAAAGGGAGACAAATGGATCACCAAAATAGTCTCAGGGAGACAAATGGATCACCAAAAATCTGCCAGCGCCACCCTATCTGAGGTGGTCTGCCAACAGCTTCATATTGGAAATTTGCTCCTGCTAACTTGAGTAACTTTTCACTCTCCTTCTGGCTCTCCTTTCTTCCCCTCGCCCCCAACTCTGCTTTTTGATGTCTGAATTGAGCATTGTTCATCTCGCGTGGTTCAGAGTTCAAGATCCTACTTGTATGTGGCATGACATCTTACTAGCTGGAAAAATTTAGTCAAAAACAGACTCTGTGTTGAGAGTCCAACAACTGGATGCAATTTCCACAGCAAAACTTGTGTCACTTAGCTCCAAAACAAGCCTGCATTTAGTGAACCAGAGGAGTCATTGAGTGGGTCAGCCAAGAGCTCACAAACGCACACGGTCTGACAAATTCTTTTCAGCAAGCGTCAATAGTACACACAGACAGAAACACGTTGCAAACCTCAGTTCTGAATCAGAGAGGATGAATCAGGATGAATAGCTTCAGCCAAATAAGAATATTTAGTATTTTTATCTCTCTCGTCTATGAACTGCATCACGTACTATCAGTAATTAAATAACTGCTTCATGCCTGCAACCTGTACCGCTTGCCATCTCCTTACCTATCTGCCTCTATGCTTAACACACCTCTCGCCAGGGCAGCACCTTGGAACATCGTACATTTTGTTACCACAACTATCCTCCGAGTGGAAAATTATATTTACTTTTTAACGGTGGGGAAACGAGGGACAATGAGAGGGGATGGGTAGGGAAGTTTGGAAAATGTGTAGGCTTAAGTGTGTGCGTGCAGAGAGTGGCTGTGCAGAGAGATCCGAGCTGGCTCTGACAAGCTGGGGTACGGCGCTGGGCTCACCTCACTGCTCTGTGCCGCACCGCCCTGCGTTGGAGTGGCAGCCGGGATGCATCAGCTCGGTTGGGGTTGGCTCCGGTGGCTTAACACAGCAACCGGGCAGCCACATAGTCACTTGTATCACTAGAAAGAATAAGGTCTCCGTTTAACAATTAGTCCTTTTACTGCTGTTGGTAGCGGATGGGAAATACTAAATTGGTTTGTCCAAGGTCACCCAAACGACCTGGAGAACAGAACCAGAAAATTGCCTCTTCAGTTTGTCGGTCACTCCCTTGAGCAAGATTTCAAATAATGAAGAGGTGAATTCATATTTGCCTGAGTGAGTCACAGAATTATCGATGATTTCAGTAGAGCCAAGACCCAAGTTTTAAGGTATTGAAACTAAATAATCTTTCTTCATTGCCCAAACCCATCCTTTGAGCTTTGCCAGTCATGTTTTTCTGTGCCAAAAGAACGATCCCAGGCCACTACAATTTGTTTATGGCAGTAAACAACTCACTACCCAATTTATTATTGGTATGATTTAAATTAATAAAGGAGTTTGTAAGATATTTTTTTTTTCTAAAACCTTTTGACAGAATTGAATTAAAATATGCTAGGATAGAAACCTATT
This sequence comes from Larus michahellis, assembly GCF_964199755.1. Classification (NCBI taxonomy): domain Eukaryota; kingdom Metazoa; phylum Chordata; class Aves; order Charadriiformes; family Laridae; genus Larus; species Larus michahellis. The sequence goes on along the minus strand of NC_133902.1, from coordinate 23,996,764 downwards.
GTAAGTACAAATAACTTTGAATGAAGATGGATCTGTTGAATTTGCTTGTGAGATTCCCTGCACGCTTACAATACAAGCACTCTATTTCAAACAGAATGACAGCAACAATAAATTAATGACTTGTATTAGTGAATATAACATATTATTTCATGGCTATCACATCCACACTGTTATCACATCATGCTGTCATGACATTTGTTTGATGTTCATATAATGACACAATTAAGAAGAGAGCATACATCACCTTTTTATTAAAGTGAGGAAAAAAAAAAGAGAAATATCTGTCGCTTAGAAGATGCTTGTTTGGAAATGATTTTGAAACATTACCCCTCTCAGGAGAGGCAGCAAAAATATCTGTTCTATCATCTTACAAGAGTAGCCTGTGAGCCACGTTAATCATCTTGGACTTAAATTTATAACAACATGTGGAAGACTTGCTTCACTATTATTAGAAGTTGGAAATTTCGTATGTGTTCTTCGACTAATTTAAGGTTCACTTCTGCTTCGAACATTATACCCCAAGTAATAAGTGCTATAAGAGGTCATTTACATTCAGGAAATTATTTTTGGAAGAAGCTCCTGCTTGATGCAAAAGGGCAAAGGCCACTGGAACTTAAAGTCAAGCATCGGCTTCTTTTAGGGCTTGATCTACACAACCTTCGGAAGTCCCTATGATCTTCGAATTCAGTTTCAAAGGATTTCAGCAACACTGCCTTTGGAATATTTTGTCTTTACTGATGTTTTGCCAGGTTTTATTAGTTACTCATGGCTTTGTATATGTGCTCATTTGCGAATGGAATTGCACACAAGATTTGGTCTCTTCAAGCAGCACTGGGACTTTTTTTGAATCCTTATTATACTTCAAGTTCAGTATTGTTATTTTGTCCTTTGAAAGAAGAAAGCCATTTCATGCTATAAAATCTCTGCATTTGAATCTGTTAGTCTTATAGGCACGAATAAAGAATTTTGTCAAAAAATTTTTGCATCTCTTTGGATATTGATACAGCTTCTTTGTTCTCCCTAGCAGAAAACTAGAAGATTTTGTGCTTTCTCCCCCCTCCCAGTGGATTTCATGGTGTTAGACACGTTTGCATAGGCATGTGGATGCACTGCAATAGTATCCGTACTCCACCCTCATCCCCAAAATCAAGACCCCAAAGACTCAGTGCCACAGCAGTCATGAAAAGGTGTTTTGGAGGATTCTCAGCCACTTCTCAAAGTCATCACTGACTGTGAGTAAAGTGAACAAAGTCTGTTTATTTAAGCTCTGAAACTTTTTTTTCCCTTTCTCTTTTTCTTTAAATATCCTTCTGCCGCTCCTACAGTCATGCACAGAGCAGATGGAAAGTAAATTTATTCTAGCTTAGTTCCTGACTGCTCAGCTGTGCAGCAGCCAATATCATAGGTGGTGCTGTATACACCAAGTACCAGTAAAAATAATGGTTGCTTTTTCTTTTATCTTGTAAGTAAAGGTAGTTTTATGATGTCGTATAGAAAATCAAAGTTTATATGATATAATCTCACCTTTGAGAAAATTTGGGCTCACTGTTAAAGTACATTTGAGGGACGTCACTGATAAAAGTATTTAGTATTGTAATTGTCATCCCAGTAAACTCAAGTGCAATACTTAAAACTATTACATGATTTTAAAAAACTTAATAATGCATAGTTTAAGCAAATTTAACCCGTTCAAATTTCTTTTTGGATGCAAGAAACTTCCATGTCATGGAAGCAGCCAGAACCACCCGAAGTGGAACAATTTAGCATTGCTTTTGAGAGCTGCGCTTCTCACGAGGTTCGACTACAGCTAAACTAGAAGCGCTTCGGGGAAAAATACCTTCACGTCCTGCCTTCCAGTCAAACAGCCGCGTAGAGCAGACCGTTCCGCTGGGATTACTGAGTACGCAGCCAGGCAGAAGGAAGAACTGAATTTCTTGCAAAGCTTACAGGCGTTTGTGTTTATTATACTTTTGTAAAAAAATTGTTATTTTTTAAAGAGAACGCCACTGTGAATAGCTCGGTTAAAAACTTCTGTTCAATGTGCAGGTGTTTTTTGTAACTTCCAAATACCAGAATGGGTAAATAAAAGTCCACTATAGTTTATCTACAGCTGTATAATCAGTACGTTACCTTGACTGAAGTATTGTAGACATTTGTAGAATATTGTTGATTACTCTCTGTTAAGAGAAACAAACTCCTCACAGCGTAGCCCTAGAAAAGGGGAAAAAATGATACAGGGCTAAACCACTAATATTGAAAAAGCAGAGCTATTTACTGTAGAAAAGAAAGAACATGATAATCTATCGAAAGGTATGCATGGAAGAGAGGAGGCAGATAAGAAACTGCTGTTTTCTATTTCTCATAGAAAAAGTACAACAGACCGTGTAACGGAAAGGAAAGGAAAGGAAGGAAATTCCATAGTGATAAAAGGAGAAATCTCTTTACTTATCTCTTTATGTAGTCAGCCCATAGGAGATGCTACCACTATAGTGGATTCAGAACACCTAGATTTACTGTAATGCGCACCTTAAAGTTTGGAAAAGATTTCTGATCTCATGTTTTGACACTGAAGCCAGTCCTTAGTCTGCTCAAGGTGCAGAGCTGCGAGGTGGCAGGTTATTTTGCAGGCTTTCGGAGATTTCTTGAGGATTATACCATTTCCTGGTCCCTGTGACTGTGGTAAAGGAGACAAACTTTACAGCAGACCTGAAGGATCTGGGTGTGTGCTAAATACATGCATGTTATCTCTGATTTCACAGCCTCAACCAAAATTGGTGGATTAGTAATTAAACAGCAGAAAACAGAAAAGCACATATTTCACAGAACACACAGTTTAATGACGGTCTCACTGGAAAACAAAAGAAATCAGTGAAAACCAGAGAAGAGAATGGAAAGACACGAGGGGGAACAGGGATTCAAGAAGCACAGTTTGAATTCCCTGTACACCTCTGGGTATAGCCACGCGGATGTGATGAAAAACACGCCCATAAATATTAAGGAACTAGCTATTAGTAGGCGCAGAAATATAAATTAACTGAACGTTAACGCTTAGGACACCGAATGGCTGAATTACATCAAGAATACAACCCTGACAGTCAACAATGAGATATTTAAAAGATATTTGCATTATAGCTTTACAAAAGCAGAGAAAGCTTACCAGGCTTGTTTGAATCGGAATGAAAATAACCTGAATTCTTGGGTCCTGACTGATTTGGTCATACAGATGCAAAACCTGCTCTGGAGGCACGCGGCTCCTCTGACGGGCCACAAGAATTGTCCTGAGCCTCATTAGCTTTCTTATTGATTACTACTCGTTAACAAGATTTGTGGTTTATTGTGGTTCTCTTGAAACACCTGCTCTTCTTCTGATCATTTGTAGAATGCCAAAAGAGCTTTTCCAGAAAAACCCCAAACCAAACCCCCAAAATATTTTGTGATGGCTGCTGCTATGGAAGTTTGTGAACAGAGTTATCTGGACGCAAACCGCGACAGATATTTCAACGTTGCTGTGGGAGGGAAACGAACCACTGCAGATAAGATAAAACCAGTTGAGCTCTTTAGCAGTGTCTCAGAGCCAACCTCCAACACCAGCTGAAACAAGGCAGCGCCAGTGCATTTGGGCAAGCTGGTTCCAGCTCCTCGCCTTTCCCCTGCCTTTGGCACCCGCTTTGTGCCTCTCGGGAAGAAAAAAGGTGAGGAAAGTTGCTCCCAAGGCAAAGCTCAGATATACGCCTTATCCTAAGAGGAAATCTAGCCCACCCCCTCTGACCCTGCTTAGAACTTACATGACACATTCAAGCTCAGTCCGTTGCTGGAAGATGGAGAAATGTCTGTTTAACGTCACCGCAACCTGCGGCTGGAAGGAAAGTCGCTGCCGTTGCCGTGCTCAGTAGCCATCCTTCAGAAAGCAGGGAGCTGCGGAATGCCTGCCAGTCTCCCCTCACCCTCCGCTAATTCCCGTGATTAGGAATGCTTGCGTTGCGTGTTCTTGTGTTGTCTGCTTTTATTGAATGAAAAACTCCCCAGGGACCACGCTGCGAGAAAGCTGAAGTGAAAAAACACCCTCGTGCCCTCGGCTGATTTTTGTTTTTCTGTATGGACGGAGGAAAGGCTTGGCTGGGCCACCATAACCCTAAAGCAGTTGCTCCTTCTTGTGTGGGAGACCCTTCAGCGTGGCTCCAGTAAGTGTGCCATTGCCCTTCCTTCCAGCACCAGCATCCATCCAGTCATGCTTTGGTCCCAATGCCTTGAAGTCACCTTCCTAACAGAGAAGGTATATGGGAAAGGTTTGCTGTGGTTTATGTACTGTGCACGGCAAACGCGCTCCTTCGAGAAGAGAGAGGTTCATAAAGCATGATGGATGTCTTGCAGGAACGACATATTAATAGCAGTAATTAAAGAGCAACTCTACCCCAACGACTGGCTCTAACGCAGCAGCTTAGAAAGATGGCTATTTTTGAGGAAGCAAGGGCCTCTCTGTAAAAGCTGCAAAGATTCAGGGCATTGTAGGACTCTTATCCTAGATAATGTAACAGAGAACAGGCATCATACCTAGCTGTACGGAGAAATTACTGACGGTGGCGACTTCCTCACTATCTATAAACCACGGACGACACCGTTATACTGAAAAACACTTTTTGATTAGATTCTCTCTTGAAAATCAAAATTAAATTCTGTGCTATGCAGTGGTGGTTGCTGGTATTATACAGGGTCCCCGTGAGTTTGTACTTGCTGCATTGCCCTGTTTCGCTCTGGGCTAACACAGCTTGAGGCCTTCCAAACAGCTTGTTGAAGCACAGAGCATCGTAACGCAAATAACATCCTTTCCAGGGTAATACGCTTCTTTCAGTGCTCACTATGACTCACAGTAGAGGCTACAAAATTGGCTATCAGTTCTCCTCTTTTTATTACACTTCAGTAGTGCTGAACAGCTGAAACAGAAAAACAAATTTAACCCTATACAGTAACGCTCAGATAATGAGCTGTAAATTTGATTTATGATTAATAGATTAGATTATTAACTTATATCAATATCAGCTGACACCAAATCCTAGCCTGGAAGTGCAAGAAGGTGTGCCTCTCACTAAATAATTAGCATTTCTAAGTACAACATTCTTCCTATATACACGACAGATATACATTTTATCCAATTCCATATACATGCTGACATAAGTAATTCCTTCTCATCATTTTGATAGACCTTATTTCTTATAAGAAATACATACCATTCATTTTGTAGCACAATTCTGGAAAGTATTTAGTGACTTTATGGTCCTCCCAGCTAATGCCCGATTGATTGACGTGAGGGAAGAGACATACAGAAAGGCAGTCTCTATTATTAAGCTGGACAGTGTAGTAAGAAAAAATGAGCAAACTTTTGAGCAGAGACCTGCTCTTTTTGTTGAATGTCCAATCAAAACCTATATATATATATACATATATTTATATGTACAGAAAACCCCTACAACTATATAAATACAAACATAATATTTTTAACACAGTTTAGGATCTAGTGCAGCAATTTCTCTCTACTGAGTTATTACTGGGATATTAAAATGTACCACACAGCTTTCTCAGAGTTATTGATGTAAGTCATTAGTTTACATCAATCAAACTTTAGAATTAGCAAAGCAGCCAACTGCAAATTCAGTAGTAATTAATTAATTTTCCTTTCTTCTAGAGGCTTTGGACAAAATGACAAAATGTTGCAATTTCCTAATGCTGAGCTACTTTGGTAATTTGTAGAAAGTATAATAAAGTAATTTGATATAGTCAATTTTATTTCCATTTTGCATTGCATTCCTAATTATATCATCCGTCCATTTTAATCAACACGCTCCAGAAAGCCTTAAAGGTTTGGTCAAACTATTACATTTTTAATTGATCATAAGCTTGGCTTTTGTATGCAGCAAGAGACTCTTTTCCTTGTTAAAACTTCAGAAACGATCGTGAGCCACTTGCTTGAAGTTCCTCAGATTTGTGTACTCAAAATATCCTGGTACAAAGTTCACTTGACATAAAAAAAGCTTTGTACAGTTATCACAAAGTCAATAGCATACAAATTACTCTATATCTATTCATCTGAGTATCCTAGGAATATTTTTTTCTATTAACTCTTCCAGATCTACTCACTAAAAGCCATTCTCTGGTCTACATTAATAGGAGCATGCCTATTCCAGCTAATGTTACACCAGCACGCCTTAAAACTCAACTCTGAAGCAATGTAATATTTCAGATCTATTATATGAACTATGTTTTGCATAATCCTTTTGATCATTTGCATAGTCAGTAAAGAATATGAAAGCTTTACGTCATTTCCATGAGTATAGGGCATATATCCATTGATACAGTGATAGTCAGGCTCTTTGCTACAAGACTATGAAGAGTTAACTCCTAAGCGGTTCTTTATACCTGCAGAATGATAGAGGGGGTTCACAAGTCTGTTGCTGAAGGTAAAAAAACCCCAAAGAGTCAATTCCTTTGTGGTTGATTCCTGTTTCTCATCAACTAGTTGGCTGATGCTGCCAATTAGCAGGCTGATGGGAGAGAAAAGCTTGCGAGTCCCAAGAAAAAAAACAAACCGCAAACTTGTAAATTTTTAAAGCGTCAGCCTTTAAATTGTGAGGAACTGGAAATGTCTGCTAAAGGAGCCAGAGACAATTCCCCAGGAGGAAAGGGCAGTAAAGCTAATGCTTGAGCCAGTATAGGCCGCTTTCCTTCAGTTGATGCTCTTCTGTGATGCTTCATAATGGAGCTCATAAATACAAAACATCTTTACCACATCGGCAGGGAGCAAACAACAAATCAGGAAAGATATAAAAAAGGAGAGGGAGTAAAAGCTGTGTTTCTTCTTCCCTTGGAAGGCACAACCCCTTTGAACAGTTGCACTCGTACGTGCAACTCCAAAGCTACCTCACTTATTACAAAACTTATCATTTATGTTTTTCTCCTCCAAACGAGGATCAAAATCATCAAGAAATTTCACTCAGTCTCTGATCTGCTCTTTGTCTTCTAAAACCCTGAAGCAGCCTATATGACCTCCTGTCTCTGCATTATTTTGTAGGGGGTTTTGCCCAGACAACACCTGATTCTTTGGGGTCTTACTTCAGTAGAAACAGCTTCATCAGAAGCTACATCCTTTTGTGCCTGCTTTTTGCCATTACACACTTCTGTTATTAAATGACTTTGAAGGCTTTAATATGATGTATTTTATCATCAAAAATTACCTGTTTTAGTTTTTTTCCACAGGGTTTTTGCAAATTTAAATTACCAGCATTTTTAACAGCAGGGTTAAATCAGGTAACCTAGTTCTAAGCTGTCGATTAAACAACTTTGCTGATGAATATGCCAGATTCCAAGGCCACCTTGGATGACTATGGATCTGAATATCGTTCTTTGATTCCTTTGAGAATGTTATCACCACTTTCCATTCCATCGTAGAGGCTCTTCCCACAAATTAGCCATTCTAAAACTGACTATAGATCACCGAATCACAGAGTGGTAGGGTTGGAAGGGACCTCTGGAGATCATCTAGTCCAACCCCCCTGCCAGAGCAGGGTCACCTCGAGCAGGTGGCACAGGAACGCATCCAGGAGGGTTTTGAATGTCTCCAGAGTTGGAGACTCCACCACCTCTCTGGGCAGCCTGTGCCAGTGCTCTGCCACCCTCAAAGTAAAGAAGTTCCTCCTCATGTTTAGGTGGAACTTCCTATGTTCAAGTTTGTGCCCGTTACCTCTTGTCCTGTCTCTGGGCACCACTGAAAAGAGCCTGGCCCCATCCTCCTGACACCCACCCTTTAAGTATTTATAAGTGTTGATAAGGTCCCCCCTCAGCCGTCTTTTTTCCAAACTGAAGAGACCCAAATCCCTCAGCCTTTCTTCATAAGAGAAATATTCCAGCCCCCTAATCATCTCGGTAGCCCTTTGCTGCACCCTCTCCAGCATGTGGCGGAAAGGGAAGGAGAAGCTGTACCACAATTTTATCTTAGTCTTTCTGCTCGCTTGGAGCAATGACAGGAGATCAACTAAAGTGCACACCCTTGGGCAAGAACTGTGATCCGCATATTCCTAAATGAACTTTGTAAGTAGGAAAAACCGTCAGTCCTGTGTTGCTATGAGGTATGAAGTACCACCTTGCAAAGGAAAAGGTTGATATTACTGCTCTTTACTGGGATTTCATTAGTGGACGTTTTTGAAAGAAGTTTCATGGGCAAAATCATGTTGTGACATTTCTCATCGCCTCCTTTCTCTTGGTATGCATTTTAAACAGCCTGCCGCTCTCAGTCTGAAAGGTAATCTTCCTTTTTGTCTCAGGTTTAAAGTAGGTGCCTAAAAATGTCTATATAATTTGGCGCAACTGAAAATTCTTACGCTTATACAGAGTAGACAAAATTTAGAGTGTTTAGAAGAAACGCCTTACAACTTCTGGATCTGTTTTGACTTTTGAAATATTTGTGTTTATAACACTTAAACATGGACCTAAACACTATATATAAAAACCTAAGACTAACACCTTTGCTGTGTGTGCAGAAATGCACAGTGTGAGTGTGGTTGGCCAATCCCGGTAGGTACGGCAGCAGCCAGGAGAGAACACCAATGTACGTTTTCAGTATCTACTTCATTGTGAAATAATTACGCTACATTATTATCAGCTGTATTACAGTGTGACTGATTATGTCCCACCTTAAAAGGAGTTCAGCAAATGTGTTGCCGCTGCAGATGCATGCTGCTAGAACAATGTGCCAGGCTTGCAATCCCGGAAAAGTGCTTTTATTTTAACCATTAGAATTCCATGTATTTATGAATTCACTGTCCCAAACGCTAAGAGTTTTGGAAGATGTTACTTCAAAGCCAGCCCCTCTGCTTACAAAAATCAGAAGAGGAAAAAAAATGCTATTCGTACCCCTGTATATCACTATATTGCTGTGATTTTACTTGTCGCTTATAGGCAAGCGGGTACCAGGTGTTACAGGTTGTTCCCATTCCGCCTGTACCTATATTCCGTAGAGGCAAAACCACGGAGTGGGACCAAAGTGAAAGAGGCGCACAGGGAGGGCAGCAAAGGGGTAGTTTGGACGAGGAGCCAAATCCGTCCCGCAAACAGCTATCTTCTGATCAAAAAAGTTGATTAATTCAGTCTGTTATGGCACTGGGCAAGATTAAGCAGAGTCAAAGTCGCTGCATCCTGCAAAACTACATTTTTCTGCTTTTGTCAAGAACATCTGTTAGCTTTTAACCCATCGTGTATTTAAAAGAAAAAGAAAAAAAAAAGAAAAGGAGGAAAAGGAAAATGACTCTTCAGCGCTGTGGCCCTCGTTTCCCAGCGGATGCCGTTCCCGAACACCCCAGCAGAGGACAGGCCACTCATACCAAATCTCTGACCTCCGGGGCCCAAAATCCCCTTCAAAAGAGTTGTGCCTGAGAGAGAACGCAAGCATTCTTGTAGCTAGTAATACCAAGACGAAGTATTTTGGTATTTCAAGCACTTTGATTGTGCAAATGCAGAAGTGAAACCTCTCCAAGTAGAGTAACAGCTCCTTAGTGGACTTCAAGGTTTCCCGTCGGCGATGCAGCGGCTGATGCAGCTATTTTAAAAGACATTGAAGATGAATGTCAGGATGAATGTCAGAAATTCTGAGTAAAAGCGTAAAAGCTACATCTTTAAAGAAAAGACAACATTCTGCAGCAAGGGTAGAGCCTTTAAACAGGTATTTAACAGGGCTCTTTTATAAGATTTATTATAAGACTGGTAATTAGATGCCATAGCGAAGGCTACAGAATAAAATACCAAACACAAAAGAGCTCAGAAAAACTGGCAGCTTTTACTATAATTGCATCCTTCCTTAAATTTTTTTAATGAGCCTAATGGGAATATATTTTCCTGTCTGTTTCTAAAGTTCGTTTCCATTAGCGTATCACGTTGGTTCTGGAGCAACACGAATTAACAAGTATTGGGATACGTAGGAGAGAAAAAAGCGACGGGGCATTTTTGGCCCATTCCACAGGCACAGTTATGCATGGCAGCACAAAAGCTGTGGGCAGGAAGGAGATGGCCAGAAAGGCAAGAGTAAGCCAGAAGTTGAAGGGGACCCCATATGACTTCCCTGCCCAAGAGGTTCAGAAGAATCTCTTGGCCAAGCTAAGAGGTGCAGCAAGGGCTGAAGTTGCCACAGCACCAGTTTGCCATCAGTTTTACCTGTTTCTCCCGTTTTATCCATCACATGCTTACATACCATGGCTCGCGAGAAGCTCCTTAGCAGGTAGGACTCACTACTGTCTCCCATAGCTCCTGAGTTGAGTCATCCACCAGACAGAGGGACGTTTTGTCCTCGTACTCAAACTGCAGACACAGACCCAAGCATACCCTGGGGGAGACCACTCAAAATCCCTGAACATCAGGGTTTTCCTGGGAAAACAACCTGAGAACAGGGGCTGAGAACCCCCACCCAGATGCCAGGGTACAGGGCATCCGTGCCCTGCCCCGTGCACACTCTTCTCCTCAGTGAAATACGCTCTCCGATACCTGGAACTCAAAACTGGTGAAAACAAGATGAACTTACTTATTTTTTTGGTAAGTTGCAGTAATTAAATGTTCATACCATCAAAATAAAAAAAATAAAGTTGACTTTCAGTAGCTGATACAGCACAACGTTTAGAACGTTATATGTGACTACTTTTCTAGGAAAAAAAAAAAAAAGTATAGCAGGAGACAAACTGTTTCAGGACATTTGTTACAGAGCAAGAGTTCATACTACTTCCAGCCTTCATATTTTAGTTCATGGCAATAAGTTGAATTTTAAAAGTGGTTACTTTAGCCTTACAGTAGCTGCAGCTTTAGTTTTCATAACGTGATTGGGATGATGTTTTCATAGGCTTTTTGTTATTGCAAGATTTCTTTCTAGGTGTTTTATAGACATGACCTTATATCTGCTATGAGGTTCAAAGCAATGCATTTATCTTGCAATTCAAGCAGCTGGTAAGTTAAGGCAGCTGGGCTCATAGTTAAACACTTAAAAACCCTAACTCCATTGCATTTAATTATATGTCTGAATTTTTCTATTCAAATTTAACCAACCAAAATTACTTCACAAACATTATTCCCAACTCATTGCAGCTAAGTGAGAGATGAATCTGGCCCAAAAATATTTAAAATGGAATTTTCTATCCATTTCAATACGCTATTCTAGAAATCAGGCTTTGCGCTGACAACAGTGAGAGAAAAGGTGACTCAAAGAGGATCGTCCTCAGTGGCTCAAGAGGAATGTTGTATCTTCCTTATAAAATAAAGCCAGGAGAGAAGCCAGCTGCTTCAGAGGTAGGACTTGACATCAATGTAAACAGCAATCACAGATTTGCAGTGCATTTCACACCACCTGATTTTTTCTTCAAGTGCTACCTTCGGAGGTAGAATCGATTATGGGAACTATTCCATTTAACTTAAACAACAGAAAAAAGCAGAGTGAATTTCTGGTCCTGCAGGCTGTAAGGATGTGTTTGGAAATCTAGCCTACAACAGGATGAAGTTGTCTGATTTCTGGCAGGGTTATAACCCATGTCCTTCTCCTTCCCTGCCATGAGAGCAGCTCCTCCATACCCCTGTAACTCTCCCTTTTCTCAGAAACGTCCTGGTTTCCTTCCATGTCCACTTGGTCCACCTCCAAAACAAGCTCAAATCCCATCCTGCTCCCTATCTGTCTTTTCTGGGTTGCTGGCCCAGCAAGGGACGACACACTGTAGATGGTCCAGAGCTATCAGCATGCTGACTAATGACGAAGACGCACAAGCTGATTGGCTAATTAGAGGCTGCCAAAAAGGATGGGTAATAGTTGGGCTCCGTTTGCCTTCTCCTCAGGGAGGGCATTAGTAATCTCCTTTTCCTCTACACAGTCACTGTTTTTCCATAAAACTCACAGTAACGCAGTGTCTTTGAAACCTCTATAGTGGTCAAATTTGTTGGGGGTGGGTTTGGGGTTTTTTTCGTTCTTTTTTTTTTAGGTTTTCCAACGAGCACAAAAGCTGCTGGTGGAAGAGGGAAAGGAGAGAAGTTGACAGGTAGACAGTTCCTTTCCTTCAGAAAGGAACATTCTTACATTGCTTGATTTTGGGGGCCTGAGCCATGATCTTTGAATAGTTCGGGTTGGGAATACTATTCACTATTGGCAGGCACGGCGGGTAGAATGACACAAATCCCAAAGTTAATATTAAAATGCCATAAAGTTCAGTAAAATATGCATTTCATTTTTAACTCTTCTTTAGTTTTGCTGGTGGGGTTTTTTGTTTAAATTATTTTTTGCCAAATGGATTTTTGAAACAACTTTTGCCTGGTCACTTTATCGCTTACTTCTCACACCTCTGTCACCTACTTTTGTAGTCATCACTTTCCAAAAACATTACAATGAAAGCCAGAAAGAAAAGCAAAATGCATATTGTATTATAATTACTATTAAATAAATTAGATCCTGCAATAGGCTCCTGATCAAGTGCAACTGTTTAAGCTCTCTTCCAAGTTCTTGCAGCCTCATAGAAAAGAAAAAGCCGGCAACAGCAAAAGAGGAAGAGAAAGGTATTCTACTGACAGCCTAGAGTTATGCAGAGTGCATCAATACGAAGTGCATTTTATGAGGGAAACATTGGAAAAATACTGCTCTTGGTCATGCGGCTGCTGGTGAATTCTGGGGCACTTTTGTCATCCTTGGTCAGTAGTCCCTATGCCACCACTCCAGCTGCTGTTGCTGCTTCCTCCTTCTAATCAGGGAGCAGAGGCATGGTGCTCCGCAGGGTCTGTTCACCACCACGTGTCACCTTGGTGGCCGAGAGCAAGCTCAGCTCTTGCTCAGAGCTCACTGGGGTTTCAGGCGTACAAGAGAGGACTTTGGTCCTGCAGCCACCACCAAATGCGAAAGGGGCCCTTTTTTGCAGACCAACGGAATCCTTGCAGAAGATTGGGAAAAATAAAATAAATGGAGGTTCTGCATGTTCATGATGAGCCACAGTACCAGTGGGAAGACCTGGAACGAGAAGGAGCAGGCCAGGTACCAGCGCGGGCACTGGGCGAGCTGCTGCAGAGCACATTCAAAGAGGAGTCATGGTGCGAGGGGCATCGCTTTGCTGAGCACTTCTCTTGTCCCCTCTCCAACATGAGTGGCTTATAGCCACAGCCTGCCAGAGCATTTAATTACTCTCATATTAATGACTGCATCATTATTCCCACCTGGTTACTGGTGGATCATTGTTCTCTTTAAAACTGTTTCTGGTGTGAAGCCTGGTGCCTGTCAAGGTTTCCGCTCGGGGTGGATATCCTTTTATACCCAACTGGTTAAATCGTTCTGGTTTAAAATAAAAAAGAATTAAAAATAGTTTTATTATGATATTCACTGTCATAATAGTAAACAAGCAAATAAAACCCCCCCAACATAAACCCCCCAGAAATTCACCAACAGGGTCAGTGCTTTTCAAAAAGCTTCTTACTGTGAATCATGCTATGCATCTTCCATAAAAATACATTTCCAGCACTTGAAATGCACTAAGAATCTGTTTAAAACATGTTATAGACATGGCAGGCAGTTTTCACTGCAAACTCGGATCTACCCTGACTTCTAGTTCCAGTGAGCCACGAGCCCATTGATGTTGCCACACGTTGGGAGTAGCTGCACCAGTATCTTGTGTAAAAAGCAAATGCCCAGGAGCTAAGTCGTCCAGCTGCTTGCTTTAAACACAGATTTTGACTGAAATCAGAATATCAGGGTCTGACCCTAAAGCCATAGGTCTGGAACGTGCAAGCGTGATACATCTATTGCTTGCATCAACTTTACACCAGGGTAGGAAAATCAATTTCAATTGAATACTCACGATTTACATCACTGGTCATGAGCTGAATGTTAGGCTCAGTTGTGTGCAAGGCAGTGAATTTGCACGCCCTGGGGAGGTGATACAAATCATATGAATGACCAGGCAGAAAACAGTTCTGTCCCACATCTTCCTGTATACCAACATTTTTCCTGCATGAACATATGCCAAAAAAACCCCAAACCCTGTTTGCCACATGTTTAAATGTACTGAGAATGGAAAAAGAAGAGAAACTCAATGAGAAACTGACAACTCAGTCCTAACTTAGATAGGCAAACTTTGGCATATCGCATGAAATACCAGGATTTCTGTTGGCTGTAATATACCGATTCCAAATACACAAATATACACAACATATACAAATTCCAGGGTTTCTTCTTGCTGCAATATACAGCCTATGCTGAACAGTAACCCCCAGCCTCCCACCTCCCCAACTAACCATGAATTCCATAATTCTTGCTAAGAGCACATCAAATGTGAACTGCGTTGCTGTAAGATTTTTGTAAGCCACAACCTGGAAGTATAAAACCATGCCTAGAGGTATCTGCCTCATGCAGAAAGCATATTAAAACTGTAATTTATCTAGAGAACTTACAAATATTTGAGCAGAAAGCAAAAGAAAGCACAGAAAGGTATCACTTACACTGGCATAACACAGAGGCATTTTGAACAAAAATAAAGGATGACATGCAAAAAGAAGAAATGGTCAGAGTAGAGATTTAAATGTTTTAAGGCTTTTAATACTTTCACTATTAATGGAAAAAGCAAGCTTTATTATTTCTGTATAATATTACAGTAAGTAGCTAAAGATATTCCTTAAAAATACTTTTGCTACTAAAGATCTCTCAATATTTAATTTACTGCCCAGGATTCTGCTGACCTAGTGACAGTATGAAGAGGACAGACTCATTTTTCATAACTGACTGTTAATTCAGTAAGGGATTTGTTCTGTTGATTTTTTTATATGCTAAAGGGACAAACAGATAAGATATGCATTTACATAGAGTCATACATGCACAAAATCTTTACTACTGCTTTAGCAAGCACCTAGCAGGAAAACCCATTAAGGTTTTTTCTGAAATTTGAACCGCTTTATATATTTTAGTTGTTGAACAACCTAAGTTAGCACTGTTCACACTGCATTTCTAAAGCATTTCTTCCCTGCCTGCTAACAGGAATCCCCTGGGATTTTCTTTAAAATAGCACAAACTTTCAAGTCCAAAAAACCTGGTAGAAGCCTAAAGCAAGTTTAGTGAGATGCCTGTCTTGATTCATAGTACAAATACAGGGTTGGTATATATTTAAGAATGACAGTGCTGTCTTTCAGTACTGCTGCCCACAATACTTGGAAATATATCCTTTCAATATGCGAAGACATATCCTCTACGAATCACCCAGATAAATCAGTTCACCCTTGGCTGTAACTAAATGCTGTCTAGTGACTTGTGATCGACAGGGCTTTACCCTCTGACAGCCAGATTCATTGTTGGGACAGCAACCAATCGTCGGGTTTGACGACATGAGCCTAATCAAAGTTGGAGTATAAAAAGCCCCCTTGGAATATATAAGGTACACCAGTGTGGCAAGCTGTCTCTCAGATTGCATTTGCTTCCACGGATCTGTTTAGTACTAAAGGGAAAAGGGAAAGGGGGAGGGGGGGAAAAAAAAAAAAGAAAAAGAAAAAAAAAAAGAAAAAAGCTGCACTGAATGTGAGATCATGCAAAAGCTAGTGATCTATGTTTATATTTACCTGTTCATGCTGATTTCAGTTGATCCGGTGGCTCTGGATGACAGTAGTCAGCCCACAGAGAACGCCGAAAAAGATGGACTGTGCAATGCTTGTATGTGGAGACAGAATACAAAATCTTCCAGAATAGAAGCCATAAAAATTCAAATCCTCAGCAAACTGCGTCTGGAACAAGCTCCTAACATTAGCAGGGACGTTATTAAACAACTTTTACCCAAAGCTCCTCCACTACAGGAACTGATTGATCAGTATGACGTCCAGAGAGACGACAGTAGCGATGGCTCTTTGGAAGACGATGACTATCATGCCACCACCGAAACGATTATCACAATGCCTACGGAGTGTAAGTAACCCTGCTGCTTTCACCTCCCACCGCTCCTCCGAGAGAGTTGTCTCCCTGCTGTAGAGCCACGCAACTCCTCCTCGGGCTCTCCCAACAGGCTGCTGGCTGAACTCTGCTAGAGGGAGGGAGGAGAGCGTTATTTCTAAAGAATTTGAGCCAGGTTCAGATGACCCTGTTGTGATCCTTTGTTTTACTGTTCGGTTTTCGGCTCCTTATAACGCGGGTGCCCTGTAGCGCTTAGGATTTGCCCGTTGCCTGAGAAAGCAAGGGGAGATCCGCAGTTTAGTTGACTGCGTTATTTGCGGTACGCAGGGCATTTCCTATCACAAATATGAACTACTAGTGCAGATAACGAGGTAACTGTATTTTCCTGAGGGAGGTTTCACTGGCCAGTATTTTTAGAAGCAATAGAAATCAGCAGAAATCCAGCTTAGAGCACCAGAGCTACCTCACTGCAACACGTTGCAGCAAGTGCAAGTATAGAGTTAAATTCTTGCTGCTTTGCTGATCCCATAAACTAGCACCACCTACCTCTGAGTTAAAACTATATATTTAAAGCAAATATGTGTGTAACAGATTTAAGTGTTAAAATGTCCATGCTATAGCACTCAGCTCCAGTAGTCGTGCCAAGGAAGAATGAAGGCATTTACTGAATGAGCAGATTCTGAGTTATCTTCTGAGTGCTAAACATCTGCTATGGCTCCTATCAAGTATCTTTTGCACGGCTAATACATACAGTATCTCGTGTTCTTCATCAGCTAAAGTATTTGGCTATGGCAGCTGTTTTTTTAAATAACACTTACGAATATGATGTCAAAAAGGAAAAAGATGACAGGACATACAAGGCATGTTAGCAGTTACAGATATTGTTACAATACACACACTGGAATAACATATCAGCTGCTCTAGCCAGCTAAAAATGTATGCATTGATGAAAAAGTAACTTCATCTGTAAAATTTTTTAAGTTATTCATTAATAAGATGTGTACTCAATAGCGATATATTACTGCAGCCTTATCACAAAGTTGAGGTCTGCCAGCAGTTTCATCCCAGCCTATTACGTCCAAGGCTTTATAACTATTTTTAATTAAACCATTATATAATTACAATGACTGAAAAAAAAAGTCATTATACTTCATTGATCCGAGTTCATGTCCTGCTTTTTATAAAAAGCCCTCAAACTATTTTAAATGCACTAAAGAGACAGGTATCTTAAGTGGTGAGATTTATGAATGTCAAAGCCCTGCACCGTTAAAGATCAGTATTACCCATTTTATCCTGGCATGGAAAGATATGGCCATGACTAGGTATGACAGCTGCATCGTAGTCCACAGGAAGGAGGAACGCAGCGCTCCACGTGACTTTGCTATAATATTGTTCAAATGAAAAGAAAGCAAAACCTCTTTTAACTATTTGTTTTACCATTGAGAAAAGAGATTAAAGTGCTCGTGTAGTTTGCCCATGGCTGTCTCCGTACGATGGGAAGCCCACTAAGGCTACTTAGTAAATCAGAAATAGCTGGATCACCACATACATGTTGAGTCAGCTTATGCAAAGTTGCTATTCTGCATGCTTTGTGACGGTCCTCAGGGGATGACTACCAGCAGCGAGCGGGTAGTAGCTGCTGTGAAGTGGAATAGGCTGTGCCCCCTCCCCGGACAGTTTGTGTTTGGGAAAGAGGCAATTTTGCAGCTGTGCGGGTCAGCCCACGGCACCGGTACCACTGGTCAGGGCCCCGAGCACGCCGAGGACCGCCAAGGTCCCCCACAGCGTGCACCTTCTCCTGACTGCCCGTCGTTTCCGAGTTTCAGCCCGAGCACAGCTCCGCTCGGCTTAGCCCACGGAGCACAAACAGCAACCAGAATTATGTAGAAAATGATTAGCCAAACCTCATTTTAGCCTGTTTACAAAGCAATCGTCGGTTCCTTGTCACATGATGTTGCTTTCAGGGGGTAGCATAATGATTTTGTTGATATCCATTAAATTTGCCATAGAGCATAAACCACAGAAAATGAACTATGTTAAATCCACTTTGTTACTGATACTGTTTATAACCTATTGTAAGACTTCCTACATGGTCTAGAAAAAAAAAATAATGGGGTTTATATATGCCTATTTCTTTTTGTTCCCTGTTCAGTAATCTGTTCTTTCCATTCATTTATAGCTGATTTTCTTGTACAAATGGAGGGAAAACCAAAATGTTGCTTCTTTAAGTTTAGCTCTAAAATACAATATAACAAAGTAGTAAAGGCACAATTGTGGATATACTTGAGGCAAGTCCAAAAACCTACAACAGTGTTTGTGCAGATCCTGAGACTTATTAAACCCATGAAAGACGGTACAAGATATACTGGAATCCGATCTTTGAAACTTGACATGAACCCAGGCACTGGTATTTGGCAGAGCATTGATGTGAAGACAGTGTTGCAAAACTGGCTCAAACAGCCTGAATCCAATTTAGGCATCGAAATAAAAGCTTTCGATGAGAATGGACGAGATCTTGCTGTAACTTTCCCGGGACCAGGTGAAGAAGGATTGGTAAGTTTATTCAGAAAAATCCCATTTAAATATCTTGCATTTTATTGGAAAGCATTTAAGTTGTGTTTGAAGGATAAAATGGAAGCATTGCATAGGAAATGGAAGATACAAGCTCTGTATAGCCAAATCTTTCATTCTTTCCTCTCTGATCGTGTCAAAATCGATAGCATTCCTGTGCCTCTGCTTCCTATTTGAAAAAGTGAGAAAAATCGCAGTACTTCACTAAGACATCGAGAGGCATTAACTGGAAAATATTTTGGTAATTATTGATGGATGGTAATATTAAAAGTAACCTTGTTTTCAAATTTGAGAGCAAATACTGTTTAATAAGCAGTAAATCTAAACAGTATAGTCATTGGATAATTTCATTGATAGGCAAGCTGCCTCTGATAGTGCTGAGGAAGCTTTCTGCATTCAGACTGTCAGGGAGTTTCTCCCTATTCTGTATGCATATGTTTTCTGTTAACAACAGCCAGAATTATCTATGTTAATGAATGTGAGAACAGATCTTCTTCATAATGCTGTGTACCTTTCAGTAGATAGAGTGTGTGTGATAATGTGGTGGAGGGCATCATTCCACCTTTTAGAAATGTCTGAATAGAGAAATTCTGCCTGCTACAATAAATGGGTCATAATCGTGAGAAAGAGCGTAAAATAACTATCTGGTTCCTTTTTGTAAGTATAGATGAACAAATAAAATCTGAAGTGTACCAGTTAAACTACAGCATTTTCCTCGTTATCTGTTTCTGCAAATCACTAATCCTCGACCACCTGTAAAAATTCCTGAACCTATTGCAGCTGAAACAATCACAACCAAGAAATCCCTCCTTTGAACAAAGTATAAAGAATATTATTGTATTTTTGCTTCTATGCAGTAAATCAATCTGTATATCATAGACTCACAGAATCATTTCTGTTGGAAAAGACCTTTAAGATCATCGAGTCCAACTGCATTTATGTAGCTATGTAATGTTTAACTTCATAGCAGTATAATGCAGATAAAAGAACTTAAAGGAAAAACTCGGTGGTATCTTAATTGTAGATCCAGTATAGATGTGGATCTCCCATACTTGAAACAGGCCGGCTGGATATCAGGATAAGGAACGTCCTCACCTCCTCCATCCCTTCAAACACGCAACACCGTGTTTTCACACGTGTGGATAATCCATGGTTATCGTCATCTGTAAAAACAAACCGATTCAGCAGCAGGGCAGGGTTAGATGCACAGCTGATAACGGGAGAGGAAACTTCTCTTCCCTCTGGCTCCTCTCTTCTCCGGCAGCTCCCAGCAAGGGGATGCTCCTCTCGCCAAGCCCCACTCCATATCATTTACCTTTGGGAGGAGCATCTCCAGCAGCTGGACAATTTGCAGCTGTAGAGGCGGGTATCTTGGAAGGGACAAATCCATGTAACAAAGTTAGCTGGGCTGTTATTTACTCCTAAGGAACGCTCTTCCTTCATGGGACAGCCCGGTCAGTGCCAAACCGGCACACGGGGCTGAAACCAGTGAGTGGAAGGGAGGAAACTTTGGGAACTTTTTCAAACTCGTGATTGTGAAGGTTGTAATTTCGTTCTATTCTCAGTTGTTGACTGTGGAAACACACCTTCGCTAGGAAGCACGTGGCTCAGAGATCTGCCAAAAGTACATTCCTGGCCACAGGGCTCTTTCAGGAGGCAAAATATTGCTGCTCATCCAGACTCAGTACGGCAAATTCAGCCCTCTGGTGGAGGGGAAAGCTGTGAAGTACAAGTAACCTGTACCAGCAGGTGAAACGCTCATTTCTACTGCCATTGCAGTCATTCAAGAACGACAGCAATTATGGAGTGATTTTTCTCCTCCTTGGTCTGGACAAGAAGCCTTCCTTGGTTATCCAGAGAGCCTGAACTGAATATGACTTTAACGGAGGGAATTTCAGAAGGACTCACAAAAGGGAGACCAACACCAGTTGATCTTGCCCTTGAAAAGTTTCTGGACTTCTTTCTTTCCTTTTGGGAGTTCTTCCATAGGAAAAAAAAAAAAAAAAAAGTAGCTCTTACTATTGTTTAAAACAAACAAACAAAACCCACATCAAAAATAAAAATTCAGCATCCTCCAAATTTCTGAAACCTTTTAGCAGTTAACAGAAACGGTGCTAGCAGTGAGATGATGGTGATTTCAGAAAGAGATGCTCAGAAATTACAGCTCTTTATAGAGAAACAGCAGGGAAATGCTGGTCCTCAGCATGAAAAAGAGGAATAATCCTTGAGCAGAGATCAGCTGTGGCAGAGATTTGCAGGAGGACAAAGTGTTGTTCACAAAAATTATTTGAGGATATTAATTTGATACATCTGTCTGAGATATTATCTGTTTGCATGTTCTTACTGAACTTAGGTTTACCTCCGTAGTGCTTCTGATTCCTTCTCCTCTCCTCACAGAACCCATTTTTAGAGGTCAGAGTTACAGACACGCCGAAACGGTCCCGCAGAGATTTTGGCCTCGACTGCGATGAGCACTCGACAGAATCCCGATGTTGTCGCTACCCGCTGACAGTGGATTTTGAAGCTTTCGGATGGGACTGGATTATCGCACCTAAAAGATACAAAGCCAATTATTGCTCCGGAGAATGCGAATTTGTATTTTTACAAAAATACCCGCACACTCACCTTGTACACCAAGCAAACCCCCGAGGTTCGGCAGGCCCTTGCTGCACGCCCACCAAGATGTCCCCCATAAACATGCTGTACTTCAACGGGAAAGAACAAATAATATACGGCAAGATACCGGCCATGGTTGTAGATCGCTGCGGGTGCTCATGAGATCGTCGTGGGATCCACCGCTTCGTAAATTGTGGAAGCTACCGAGGGGAAAAAAAAAAAAAAAAAAAAAGTTATACCCACTTACCAGTCTTTGAAACTGTGAAGTTACGTATGCTAGGCATTGCCGACATCCTATATGCTGTATGATAGGCTATCCTACAATCGTACAGATTTAGTGCAGCACCAGCTACAGAACATGAACTAAAGGACGATATAGTTACCTAACGGCTGGCTTTGAGCCAGGGAAAAAGAAAAGCTACAATCAAAATCACCGGATTTAATACGCGAAGTTCTTACATTGCGAGGGAATCAATGTTCAGTCATTCACACGCAAATTTATATGCAGGTTTCAGTACGTGTTGGTAATTAAAAGCAAGTTCCTTCTCACCTGAGGACAGAAGGAGCGGGCTTTTAAGTCCATTTCTTCACAGCTTCTCTTAATATTGTACTTACAGGAAAATATATACCGGTAACATATACACCGCCACACAATACCACCAGAATCATCCTTAAACACTTGAATATATAGTGCAGAATTGTGAAATTCCACATAAATGGATAAATCCTGAAATTAGGGATGGCATAGTGTATTTAGCGTGTTTCCATTCCTTTTTCTCATTAGTATGTTAGTAATCAATGGCAATGGTGCTATGTAAGCAGGCTGAGTAAATCGAGAGATAGTTATCTAAGTGAAAGAATTTAGAATAATAATGAATTTGCCCTATCCTCAGGTACACTATTCAACATTCGCAAGAAATAGATATTTTTTAAATGAAAGGGAATAGTTTTCTAGATGTAGTAAAACAAAAGGCAGCAGAGAAGGCTAGCATTCAAATCATAATCCCGCATTATAACCTGCCTTTGCAACATTACCATTTGCACTATGATAAACCAATGCAAATAGTTGGTTGCTACAGATATTGTTTAAAAAACCACTTTGATATAACTGACTTGTGTAATATGTATGCATCAATATTTTGTAAATAAATGTTTATTTTTTAATCACTGTTGGTATATGTTCATCGCAAGAAAAGAATGACTTTCACCTGTACTTTAGTTTAATAAACAAAACCAATATTCTCTTCCTAATAGAATTTCCTGGATTTTAACACAAATAATATGTAGGAACAATGCAACAAAGTAAACCATATGTTGAGAATTATACTGCATTTTATATGTTTTTTACATTGGTATGAGCCATCTGTGATAAATGATGGGTGTTGACATGTTTATAAGGTTCTTTGGGTTACTGTTTTTATGGTCATTTTGATCCACAACTTAATTTCTGTACTTTGAATGTTACGTCCATAAATAATGATGATACCACAAAAGATTGCTATTAAATGCATTTTATTATATTTAAAAGTTTGCAGCAAAGTATTACCTTTATTTGAGTAAACATAGTACATGGATTACCACACAAATTCTGTACAGTTTCCTTATGGTAAAATATTGTTAACTGAAATTAAAAACTCTATTTACTATAAAGTCCATTTCATTTCACATGTGAAAGACAACTGATAAAACAGGTGTTTGTTAAGACAATACTATCACTGTTAAAACATCTTCATGCTAGTACGATACATATTTTCTTATATTCCAGAATTCAGTTTTGAATTTTGCTTTGCGTAAAACCACCCTAAAACTGCACAAATGCTTGATCTTCTTCTTCTTTTATGTATTTTCTGTCAAGGTGGTAATAATTTTGTATTGAGTTTTCTACTTTTTTTTATTTGTATGCAAGGACATTAAAATTTAAAATTTGAGTGATGAGGTTTGGAACTTAAAAGCAAACAGATTTTCTACAGTTTCTTTTGAATGACTAGGAGTTCTGCTAAAGCTGTGTCCGAGCATCAAGCAGATGTTCAGCTTCTCCTGATGGAGTTCATCAGAGCAGGTCTCTGGGGCCCTTAAATACACTTTCAATTTAGTTTCCCACAAAACACAATCAGAGTAAATAAAAGATAATTTAAAAACGCTTAGGAATACGGAGTCTTGGTGAAGCCACAAGAAGTAAAAGTACAACTCGATTACTTCCTCTCCAAAAATCAAGGTTACAGAATTATGGGAGAAAACCTAGGTTTGTTGAAGTTAAACTTCCACTGGCTTTAAGGGAGACCAACACTTTGCCCCTTGGACTTTTAACTTGTGACATTCAGGCACCATCCTGCTCATATGAACTGTGAACAGTATCTCTCTGCACCAGGCATACCAAAAGCCTCTTAAACCATTCGGAGACTTCAAATGAACTTCCATTGTATAC
Organism: Larus michahellis; assembly: GCF_964199755.1. NCBI lineage: Eukaryota > Metazoa > Chordata > Aves > Charadriiformes > Laridae > Larus > Larus michahellis. Next base: position 23,973,233 of record NC_133902.1, on the reverse strand, counting down.
CGTGTAGTTACACCTTCACTCGCTTTAGTTGGGTCAGTTCATACAGCAACAGCCGCAGAGACGCAGCAGCATGGATTTTGGAGTTGATTGATAGCAAATAAAATATATCCCCAGTCTGCACCAGAGTCCTGTTACAACACCTGCATGATTATTTTTACTCCCGATAGCTAAACTAAAGCTAACGCAAATTCAGTTACCCCCATATAAGTGACATAATTGTCTGCCTACTGATACCTGTACCCTGCACAAATGCGGTGCACAAGTGACGGGACTTTTTTTTTTTTTGCTGGTATCACTGAAAACAAAAATAAACCAAAACCGAGAAAAGAAATAATATGAATTTCCAAAAGCATCTACTCCAAACATCATTCCGTCTTGACATTCAGATAAATTTTATTCCATGGAAATTTTATGCAGGATTTGCCCTTTGTATTTTGCCAAACTGGAAGTTATCGTAGAACAGTCCTGGCTCCCATGTTTCTAATATTGACCTCTCATGCAAGTGGCACCTCAAGGAACACGCACTGGGCTTTGTTCTTGTTGATTTTAGCTGCCAAATGATTCATAATTAATGTGTTTATTGGCAAACAGCTCGAGATGTCAATGGTTCATTCAGTTCTTATCGTTACATCCTTATATTTCCAAGGCTCAGGTCCTAGAGACTTCAGCTTTATGTGTCACTCAAATATCACTGTTAAGCTGCGTACCCAGAAAAAGGAAGATAGGCAATGAGACATAATTTCCAAGACATAAACAGCCTCCTTTCCTTGCCGAGCATTTTGAGAACCCCAAAGGAATGACACAGGTAGAATCCAGCTTTCCAAGGCAGTGTTCAAGTGCCCTGAGACGTGTGTGCACCTTCAATGGGGCGGTCCCTCATCTCAGTTTTGCTTCAAATCTTCTCGGCCCTACTGCCCAGCCCCCCTCCCAACATAGAATCATAGAATCTTCATGGTTGGAAAGGACCTTTGAGATCATCGAGTCCAACCATACACACACACAAAAAAACCCCCTACAATCTCTGCCCTTCAGAGCATGCCCTGAAGTGCCAAATCTAGAGGTTTCTTAAACGCCTCTAGGGATGGTGACTCAACCACCATCCTGGGCAGGCTGGTCCAGTGCCTGACCACTCTTTCAGTAAAGTAATTCTTCCTAATATCTAATCTAAACCTCCCCTGCCGCAACTTCAGACCATTTCCTCTGGTCCTGTCATTATTCACCTGGGAAAAGAGGCCAACCCCCACCTCTCTACAACCTCCTTTCAGGTAGTTGTAGAGGGCCATGAGGTCTCCCCTCAGCCCCCTCTTCTCCAAGCTAAACATGCCCAGCTCCCTCAGCCTCTCCTCATATGACCTGGTCTCCAGACCCCTCACCAGCCTGGTAGCTCTCCTCTGGACACGCTCCAGCACTTCAATGTCCCTCTTGTACAGAGGGGCCCAGAACTGAACACAGTACTCGAGGTGACATCAGCCCATCTCTTTGCCCATGCTATTCTACCCCTACCTCTTACCCTGTTCCAGTACACCGGGGTTGAAGTAGCGCTTCCCCTCCCCATTTTTCACAGCTTCCCCCGTCCCGTGCCACCCCACCCCAGCCCATGTCCCTCCCCAGCTCACAGCACACTCCACGCTCTGCCCCGTGGCCCCTTCGGCAGAGGGAAGGAAAAGCCCCCCCTGCAGCGTTGCCCTCCTGCCCGTTAAGCAGTTCCAACACATCCTGCTTCTGCTGAAAGCTGCGCTTTGAGGGAGAATCTTGCAATATGCTCGAATGGGGCCTTTGGGGAATTCAACAGCTGACACAGGAGTCATCACCACTAAGCACGTGTGAACTGCAGTTTCTCACAGATGTACCGGTTTGCTAATTGCGAGCAGATTTCAAAGGAACAACCGAAGGCCAAATCCATTCACGGTTTTAGGTAGCTTTTCCTCAGTTCTGTAGAGTCTAGGTTTGGGGTTGTTCGTTGGTGTTTTGGGGTTTTTTGTAGGTTTTTTTGGGTGGTTTCTTTTTTAATCAAGGAGATTATTGAATTGACTCATTCTTGGATGCGAATGGGCTCTTTTGGCTAAATGTCTTAGAAAAGAAATCGGCCTGAGACTAGGCTTGCACAGTTCAGTCCAGGCAGTTACATTTTGTTAAAGTTACAGCAAGACAAAGCAAGGTATTAAAATGTGAAGTACTGGACAAACTTAATCAAACAATCCCACCTCTGCTTATAAATTTAGTCAATAATAATTTTAAAAGTTAAGAGATAGGTTATGGAAGACACTAAACTTATGTGACAGGTTTACTTCAAAATAACACTGTACCTACGTACTTCAGCAAAATCGTCATAAAGAACCTTAGTTATCTGTCGTTAATGATCCCAGCTAGCCACGTGCTTGCACTTTAGCTTCATCCCAACAATGTTACCTACAGCAACAGCATGTCTCTTAACATCGCAAGTATCTATCTACGCATTGATTTAATACCAAGACACACGGCAAAGAACCACTTTATAAATTAAAAAATTTATAAAGCACTTTGTAAATCACTAATGCATCCGTATCTGCTTCTCTATGCGATCTTCCCCTGCAAGCAGTAAGACCGTAACTCTCCCTTGAAATGCACGTGTAGCCTGTTTGAATCCATAAAAACAAGATGTTAACAAGCTCTGGAAACACTAAAGCGCCAATTCACTCTTATGGTTAGTTTATAAAAAGCCTGACATGACCCAAAGGAAGAAGTTAGGGCTACAGGCCAACTTCTGAATATGAATAGGCAAGAAGTGCAGCTCTGTTCACTCTTGGCTATTTCTAAATAATCACAAAATAAGCAATAGTGCCAGCATCTGCTGCAAACAATCTTGTGGAAAAAAAGTGATGGCGAAGTGCAAACATACAGTTCCTCCAACAGTAAACTACTGCAATTAATTACTGGATGTGTTGATAGATAAAGCAGAATCATTCTCTTTGACAGTTGGACAGGGGGAACTGAGGTACGAAGAACTGTTACAGTGGATATTCTGCTGTCTGTTTTTCACTACTCCAGAAGTACAGATGACGACAGCCTTGAACCCCTCTGTAGATGAGGTGACAAGATCAGCCACAAGCTTTACAGCCTTTTGGCTGTAAAACTGGCTGACTTTCACCAGCCTTGATTGTTAAAGCTTTCTGAGGTTTCAGGAAAGACCATTCCTTTTCTTCAGAAGTGGACATAATTCACACCAAGCCTGCTTTCAAAATAGTTGTTTCCAGAGAAAATAAAATAGCTTAGTGTCCATCACCTTGTGATGCATCAGTTCTTAACCTAGAGGCTATTTGTGCTCTAAATCTAATTACGTGTCCAAAGTAACCAGTGACCCTAAAAGCTATTACCTTTTCTCCCTATAGAAATGCCTTTCACTTACAAGTCAATAAACAAGTTTAATTTCAAACCTGTTGCTTTTCCATTATATTTATCATACTATCTTGAGTCCGTAAAAGTAAAGCCAATCCCTCTTCAAGAGCTCAAAGGATTCAGGTCGAATGAATCCCACCTGCGGAAAGACAGAAGGACAAGTCCTGGCTCAGCACTGTCTTTTCTGTTACTCTTGATGGATGCTGTATGACCTCTGGGTGAGATCTGGTTAGGCATAATAACTGATGTTCGGTTTTGGCAGGAAATGCACCTTGTGTTCCATGTTTCACCAGTAAAATTAACAAGAGGCCTTAAAGATTATGATGGTATGATGGTATTTTACGGGGAAGACTCGCCTGGAAAGCATTACGGAGGTGTTACTTAGTAGGCAGCTTCCGCAAAACTTAGAAAAGGCAGTTTGTAAAGCATACCATACTTATGGTAAACTAGTCATGTGCAAAGGATGGTCTGCTTCTATAACTTTCAATGAACTGAGCATAATATAAAAAACAGAAATTTAAAGGAGATAAATAATTTGATGGGATGTAACCAAGACAACAAGAAAGATTTTATTTTCCCAAATTCAGGATGATACTGGAGGCATTTGCTAATCCTTGACTACCTCTACCATAAAAATGCTTAAACTGAAAAGGTTTATTCTTTGCCAAGATTAAAAGAGGTTTTAAGGCAAATCTAACTTAATTGCAATCTTTCACGTCATAATCTGAATATGAAGCAATCGAAAATATAATTGCTGATGACTTGGCTAATAGCTTGCGGTTAAGATTATTGAATTCATGAACTCTTCCTGCAGAAATGCAGTCAAAATTTTTATTTTCCTCATTAGCTTTTCACCTAGGAGAGGAGCAGTTACCTTCCCAACCCAGCAATAGTATTAGGCAGCCAGAACTGCAAATTCAAGTGCCATAAAGCACTCTAAAGCAAGGCTCTTTCTTAAGCACCGCACACAACAGCATGTAGAGCAAAGCCTTTCCTTATCTCCAGCATCTGCACCTTTGAATGAGAGGTTTACTCTGATTTGAGCCAAGCAGCGACCCGCCCTCCTGCTAGCATTTTTGTCAACGCTTTTCATGCTGTTATTCATCAAGTTTGGTAAGGCTGACATATGAAACAGCAAAACTGAACACCTGGCTGTCACGCATTATAGCATCAGGTTGCAGCCCCGCGGCGCCAGGTGGTCGCAGCAGCGGAGGAGCGGGAGGCACGTCAAACGCGTGCCTTCGGGCTGAGCTCAGCTGCCTACTGTATGCTGCTGTCGCGTGGGATAGCACGGCCTAGGTGCTAGTCGGGGGGGGGGGGGGACCAACCCCAAAAAAGCACCTTGCTTCGCTACTATAGGTGCCCACAATACGCTGGAGAGCTACCTCCCCAGCTGGCCTGAGGCTTCCCTTCGGCTGCACTGCGCACCCGTCGCAGCGTGGAACAACAAACGCCATCAGATTGCAGCAGCGACCACGGTATGCCCAGAGGTGCCAAAGAGCACGGGTTACTCCAACTAACAGCAGCGTTGCCTTATCATTACTGAGTATTTTCCTTCTAGACAGGAATTATTCTCAGAGCACATTAAAACGGGGCTTTTCCCCATGGCAGAAGCATTCCCCTAAAGTCACGTCACAATATACAGCCACAGCATCAGAATTTTACACACTTACACGCAGTCAGATATCACGGATGTGCGTCCACGAGACTCCATATATCAACAGCCACCAAAAAACTCGATAAATCAAACTAATAAAACTCATTTAATTTGGTTTTGGGGTGTTGGGGTTGTTTTTTCCCTCCAGAGGATGTTGTTACCTGGCACCCATTCAGACAGAACGTTGCCTGTATAGTGATGCTTCTTTCCTAGGGAGACAGAAAATGCAGCTGCCCAAAATATTCTCTTTTGAGGTCGCCATGGTGTCTCTGAAATATTCTTATTCTACTTGTCTCACCTTTTATTTGTTAGCTTTTATGTATAACTTGTGGCTTACACACCTATTGATTTACTCTTTTGTACTGATCTCTCTTTATTTCAGATTTCCAACATCTTATCAAAACTGCAAATGTTATTTAAAGCATCCTCACAGATTTCTCTTCTGATTTCTAAGAGCATCTTGTCCTTGCTCCCAAACAATTGTCTTAAATTTCCTTATCAACCAACTCAGATCTAAACTCAAGCTCTCGTTGCCACAAAACAATAGTCATCTTTGGGCTTACTATCATCTTAGGTTTCTTGTCAAAAATTTTATCTGCTATTGAAACGATCTTTTTCCTTGTGGTTTTTTTGTTTTCTTTTCTTTTTTTTTTAAAGTTCCTTCCTTGTTCATGAAAACATTCATAGTAAAGTTTAAAAAGTACATAGAATTTTTCAGACTCCAGGGAAGAAAGTATTCAGAAAAGATCCTATCTTTTTAGTGCTTTATCCATATTAAAAAAATACTTCTGAAGGAATTAATTTACTTATTTATGTTTAAAAATAGCAGTCTTAGGAACACTGGGGGGGGGGAAGGTATTTTTCAGTAAAAGACATTTTCCATCATAATCATTGGTGAACAAGATATTTATTGGTGACTTTTTTCTTACTTATTCTTACATATTTCATCATACGTAATGAGCAATAGAGAATGACTTTTTACTGGTTCTTATTTGGGGGCACAAGTTTTAGGCAGCAAGGTATTGGTCTAGTAACAGATTCTTACGGTGACAGTGACGCTCCTGTTACCTTACGTTTATCTGTGCACTTGTGTTAAAACCGCTGGCCTTTACAAAACGCTTCAGAAATCTGTAGCTGTCCATAACTGCCCACTTCTTTAACTCTCCCACCTCAGTTGTACAAGATCTCATTTGACTAGATCTGCATTAATTGTTCCTACCACATAATCCTATGTGGTCCTCTTTTTTTTTTTCTCCTGTTTTTGAGTGGATCTCAAAGCAAATTATTCCTCCAGAAGGCACAACGCTGGGTATCTGTTGTTTGGATTAGATATGGATAAACTTCAGATCTTTCGCTGAAAAAGAACCAAAAATTGGTTCCACAAATTTCTCTCAACTGTGATTAAGAAGGAGCTTAGTTAGAACAAAATGCAATTACTCGGTTTTGGCCATGCAGCCTTCACGAGGCGTTTCCAGATCCGCTCCCACGGACCCTAATTCTGGTTCAGAAGCCAATTGTTCCTTGGCAGCGTTGCCATGGATCTCACTCAGAGATTTAGCAACACCTTCTCCACCGGCTTACAGCAAACACCAACGTCTTCAGTACACCCACCACTTGCTTAAACCACAATTTGTAAGTTACCCATATTAGATCCTGCCCATTACAATGACGGGAAGGGTGGGATGCTGTGTCAGTTGAGATCGAGCTATTCTAACCATACCCGATACTGTATTTTCACAATAAAAAGTTAAAGCTTCTTGTAAGTAGAATATGCGGTTACAGACGACACAGACATACCTGAGCTAAGCATAACCTACTTGGTGGGAGAGCAACAGTCGAGATGCAGCAGCAAAAAGTCAGCTGACCAGGACCGAGCTCTTGAGCTTCTCTCACTAGAGCTGTTGGGGTTCAATCAGCTTGGGCTGATCTAACGCATCACAAGCATCGCAGCTTGCTCTTCCCGCTCTTCCGCACAGAGACAAAACCATCCCTGTTGTATAAGGCAAGTACCAAAGGCAAGACAACGTGGTCAGTACTTCAGCAGGAAGGAAGCCAGGTCTCAAAAGCCAGCTTTATTCCCAAGTGGGTCACCGTGTGCAGATAAGGACCTGACTTCCGCATACATACTGGACCTACATAGTTACTGCATGGTTCTAGAAGTGACGCCAACTCATAAACAGTTCATTAAAAAACTCAAACTATTAAAGTTTCATTTAAACAGTTGAAGATGATTGCATTTGTATGAGGCTTACATAGGTCGAAGAGGGAGAAGTAGCAAGAGTGCTGCAAATGCCTCCTTTGCTGTTACTGACTGCATGGCTGGTTGCAGGCAGGGCATTGGTTTCTGTGATGACAGGACCATCTTTGAGGGTGAGCACTTCAGGAGAGAGGTGGGACCTCTCTGACAAAGTGGCTACAAGCATCTTTGCCAGCAGGCTTGCAAACAGGTTATTTGAGGGGTGGAGCCCAAGCCTCTCGGTGAGTGGAGGAATAGGGGAACTATGCATGGACAGAGGGGTGGTACTGCCCCCAGGCAAGCTGCAAAACCATCAGGTCCATCTCCAGAGCCCATACAAAACATCACACATAGTGGGAAAGTTGCAGGAGGAATTAGGATTCTCCAAGTATTTGCAGAGACATTGGGATCAAAGAGATGTGTCCCAACAAGGGAGACATCATGGTGGGTGTCTCTTATGGAACATCTCATCAAAAAATGAGGAAGCCTCCTTTAAAGAACTAGATGAAACTGCATGGTCACAGGTTAACATAGGGACTTTGACCACCCCAGCACCTGCTGGAAGGGCAACACAGCAGGGCACCAGCAATCCTAGAGATTTCTGGAGGACGTTCGAGACGGGTGTGGGATGGGCTGCATGAGAGAGATTTTCCACTGGCTCCGCTACTCACACCTGGATTGGAACGCGATGACTGAAGGTAACCATTGTAGTGACTATGAGATGGCAGGGCAAGGGACATGAGGTAGGCAAAATAACAGCAGCCCTGGGCTTATGGCTTGTTTCAGCAGCCAGCCGGTGAGATCATGGTGGAAAGCTGCCCTGAGAGGCAAAGGGTCTGAGGAGAACTCACTGATCCCCAAGGACAACCTCTGCACAACCTGGGAATGGTCCCACCCGGTGAGCGGAAAGGGATGTTTCTGTTAGATAAGAGTTACTACTATGAGTGCAGACAGCAGAAAAGAACATAACCACATAATTAAAAACGTTGACTCAATATTTTGACAGGTGTTCCCCTAGCTGCAACATTTCTGGGTCCTGTTTGCAAACTCAAGGAGGCAGAACTGATGTTTCAAGTCAGTGAAATGATTTAAAACCTTTTCTTTCAGAGTATTTTTTTCTATGTGCTTCACCTGTCCAAGAGTGCTAAACAAATTGAAACAAGTGTGAAGCTGGAAAACTGAAACAGAAACAGACAAGGTCAAAGGGAATTATTTCAAGAATGACCCTTTCTTGAGCCAAACCATCAAGGCCTCATGCATAGAGCAGTTCCCAACCATCCGTGCAAGTATGACATGACAATAACGGAAAGTTATCATTCTGTGAAAGCACCTCTTGCACTTCACTGTACTGCATCCAGAACCTTTACCGCTATCAGACCTTTTCTTTCGCATTCGGTCTGCAATCACACTAACATTAGATACCCTTCACTTAACAGAATTTCAGTAAATGTTTCCAGAGTTACTGAAGACTTGTAGGCACCCGTAGCCAAGGCCAGATTTTCTTCTATAAGCGCCGAATACCTACCATAACAAAGGAAAAAAAAACCAAAAAAAAATCAAGCCCCACACCAAAACCCAAAAGCCAAGCACAACTTTATCAACCCTTGCTTTCCTAAAAGCTTGTGAAACTTTGGCAAAAGTCAAGGTTATGTTCATGGAAAAAGGAGTCAGACACCTTGAATTGGCAACGTTTTTGATTATTACTGAAATGATGACAGGAAAATATGTGTTTACTGGATCTGAGAAGCCCCTGTTCCGCTGGTCCTCCTACCACGCTGAGGCATCTGGCTTTAAAATTCTTGTATTCAACAGAGTCACACATTTTACCTTCTACACAAAATGTAAGTTTTCAAGTATCCTACGGATAATATTCAGAAGGTCATATGAAAAAAGTATAATAAATTCATGAGACAACTGATTGCTGTCTTACACCAAAAATGATTGTTTCTCTAAAATCAGGCAAATACTATCTCAAACAGGATGATCTTTTGGAGAATAAGTAACTTGGTAACTTTTCTTCTGAGAAGGTGGAATGATTCATGGATCAGCATCTTCGAATGTCTCCTGGCATTAATATTCACTCTCTAAGTTACAGGAGAGGGATACAGTGGATTAATACTTTCCAAAAGACATCCCTGAAAATCCCCTTCTCAACCCAAACCTTGAAAACCTGACAACGTTTAAACAGTAAATTCCGAATAGACATTTCAGGTTGTTAAGTCTAACTCACAAGCATCTACGTTTCTTTGTCAGGATCCACAACTGCCCAAGCCTTGTTAACCCTAACACCAAATCCGTCCTGCAAAGGTACAACTACATAACACAAAATTTATTTGGTCCTCCTTCCCTTTTACCTAACTGTGTTGTGCTGCTGTTGGTTTTTTGTTAGCTTTTTTTGGTGTTTTTTTTCTGTGTGTGTGTGTGGTTTGGTTGGGTTTTTGTGTGTTTTTTTTTGTTTTTTGTTGTTGTTGATAATTTGGTTTGCGTGTGTATATTTGGGAAGCCTTCTAAATTCTGTGTTTCTTTTCTCCTAGATGAATGCACTCTCAAGCTATGGGATAATTCTACTAAAGCACTACTACCCAATGTGGAATAAGTAATTATACATTACATGGGGCAAGGAGAGAACGGTATAGACTCATTTACCAGGTAGGAGGAGGAATAATACTTTCATCCTTTGTTCCAGTTAATTTTTAAGTCTTCTCTCACCATTCATCGGTGGTCCAGGTCATAAGACTTCCAGCAAGCCCCCCACTCTTGAGTTATGTGGGCTTCAGACAGTAAAGAATGTTCTGCGATTTTTTTGTAAAAAAAAATTTTGAAACCGTTCCAGTGAAATTTTTGCAGTCTAATTATGTCCTTTAATAATTTTTTAAATTATTATTTTTTTAAATATTTGACATTTTCCAATAATGCTTGGCCAGCATGAATAACTGGAAGAGTTATTGGCATTGCTATTAAAAAAAAAAAAGTCACAGAAAGATTCTTTCTTTTGTCTGCCCAGATGTTCTTATTTAAGGAAACAGTAAAACAATGAATAAAACCTCCTTGGACTCAATGACAAAATCACAGACTGGAATCTGAATTTCATGACCATTATTTCATAAGCGAGATGAAAGTATTCAATTCCAGATTTCAGTTGTGCTAAAATACTCAAGTAATTTTTATTCTAGACACGTGGAAAGAATGTAAGATAATATTGCCATTATGGTGGCTTGCTTTAGCGCACTACAGAGATTACTACGAATAAATATATTTCATCCCAGCAATTCAGTTGGGAATACCAAGAAAGCTACATGGGCAATTGGATGAAAACACAAAAACATTTACTTGACCTGCTATTCAGAAACCAGGAGTTTAGGTTTCTGGTTTGAGTTCTTCGTATACCTATTCTCAACTAGCTCTACTTTGACATAGGTACTCCTGTTAACAAAAAAAGAAGTTCCACTCATTCTTGCTGCCAGCAAGGTAGTGAAATTTGGCTGTTCAAAGTTGAAATTCCTAGTTGGATATTTTTAATGGGTTTTTTTTTGCATTTCACATATTTGAGATTAAAGGGAAGTCTGACTGCACATAAACCTCTGGGTGGGGAAGCGGCTTTAGTATGAAACGTCTACTTCAGCATCATTCCATAGTCTCGTTCCTGCTTAAGAGTTCAACCCAGAGCCAGCTATAATTTATATTCAATTATTCTAAGAGTGCAAAATTCTGTCGGTTTTACTCCTGTGTTGTTAAATGCACTAAATGACCCCATTCTGAGATTGCTGACCAAGCACCCCTCAAGAACTACAGAAGATTTTTCTCAGCTAAGGCACAGCCTCGTTCATCAGTGCAGGGCTTGCTCTAAGAATGGAAAACCAATGAACTCTTGTTCCCGTTACCCTGAACGGTGCTACACAAATAAAAAAACCAAGAAAGACTCATCTTTGATTTGAAATAAATATTGTAAGAAAATGTTGATAATGTGTATTTGTCACTCACAACTCACATTTGCACTAAAACTGCATATGATATTAGTAGAACGATTACTCCTTAATCATAAACATAACTAGTTGAAAATTTCAAGGGTATATTTTTCATATCATTGTGGGCATGAACTTCCATTGCCACAGGCTGGGTTGCACACGCACTCTGACCAAAGGGATAACCCCATTGTCTTCTGTGCCACTGTTCAAAACCTCCAGACTATTGCCAGATGCTAGAAGTAGACTTCAGTACTAATGGCTGCAGAGCCACATGAAGCCCTGGACAAAGAAACAGAGATGTAATTTCAAATAACTCACAAATTACTTAACAGTGTCGTTCTCTTTACCAACAATTAATCTAAGAATTTCCCTGTTGAAAACTAAAAACACTAGATACCTAGGTTTTGATCCACGTAGAGAACATCTGTAAATTACTTGTTTAGAAAGTCCATCCTTTCTAAATGGGTCACCTAGATACAAATACAGATCATCATCACAAGATGGCACTAATGAAAATAATCTTAATGAAAGAGTGAAACGTAAAAGAGCTTCTCTTTCCAACTGGAAATTTCACAATGAAATTGTGACAATCCTACACCAACAGCACAGTCACTGAAATAGTCTTATTGAAGATTTTCCATTCCTCTTATGAGAGCACCCTGTGTGAAATGCTGAGGTCTGGAAATGTACCTCTGGCTGCGGTAGCTGTTCTTAACCCCATCAGTAGTGTTAAAAAATTAGAAGCAGCATCCTTTGTGTTAATCTAATTCACACTTTGATTCCCAGATAACTTTTAAAGCAAAACTATGCAAAAGTCTACCTTCGTGATTAAATCATATAAAGATTTGAAACTATGATGACCATAGGATGTTGAAAGGTAGGTTAAAAGCTACTGCATGCTCCAGACTTGATTTTTTTGGGTGACATGATCTTTTTGGGCAACTGTGACACTGGAAGGGGTGGGACACAAACAGCCTCCCCTCTGGCTGCAGTTTCTGGTGACACACTCGACAGGTTTCCCAGGACAACTGCATCTCCTTTTGCCCTGCAACAGGCAAGTCAGAAACCGCTCCTAAAGCTAAAGAAAGTATTTGCGTATACAGAAGATTTTATCCTAATTAGCTACACCCCAAAACATCCCCATTCCTGTTGGTACATGGAAAAATGAAGAAGCAATATAAAGGAAGACTGAGAAAAGTTAAGGCAAACAGATTGGAGACCATTAAGCAGAGTCAGAAAAACCCAAATACTAGTAAGCTTTCTCATCTTCAAGACAGTGGAGGACAGGCAACAAAAAAGTAATCCTTTCAAAATGCATTAAAATATTGGTACTAAAAAAAAAAAAACCCACATCAGGAAGCGCATACAGCTCTTAAAGCCCGTATGACGGTAAAGATGTGCACATATGTGAAAATTCCAGAGCAAAGAAGTTGTAAAATACAGCACAGTGACTTACACATCTTAGAAACGTACCTGCTATACCACACGATACACAATATAACTTCGTAATACCACAAAGCGATGAAAACTCTAAAGAAATAAAAATGAAATAAGTTTTCCAACTTTTAATGCACACTCCACAGCACATTTAAGATTTGCTAGCTTTGACTAGCTCTGCACTTCTTAACTAATTTATGTTCCCTACTGTATGTACACACCGCTGTAGCAGAAGCATCCTACACGACCGGATGCCTTTGAGAAAAAAGAAATTCCCTACCATAGACCTGAATGAGAAACTTGGAATATCTTAAGCATTTCAGTGAGGATACACCAATAATGGAAATACAACGCTTGCTTTTGCAAGTACTATTCCAGAAGGTGAATTGGCTCCAAGAGCAGTAGGAAACTGCAATACCCTGTCTAAAACACTTTTTTTTTTTTTTTTCCCTTCTCCCTCCACATCAATATAATTTACAATAGCGTACCCATCCTGTAGGGCAACGTATGGGACCCCATCTGTGGAAGTCCAATTTCAAATCAAGTAACCTGAACTAAGCTGTGACCGGGGCAAGCCCAATACTTCTCCTTGAAGCAATACATCTACTCTGAGCGCACCAGCAAAGATTCCCCCGGGATTTGCACTGCCTCCAAACGCTCCTTTATGATTTAGATAAAAACCTGCCAGGGTGTTTTCTGCGAGATTCACATTACCCCAAAGGAATGCTGTCGACACCTAATCTCAGAGCATGGAGTGCCAAACATTTTACAATCTGACCATTTTTTCTGAAGCTGTTTGTCACCAAGTGATGACTATCCTATATTCAATTGGAAATTCAATTTCCATTCCTAGAGCTAAAAACTATCAAGTGATAAAAAAAGCCCCACTGCTCCAAGAACACTGTCGCAAGTGGCTCCCTAATAGCAGAGATTTAGTGATACTTGTCAAGACAACAAATTGCAAATGCTCCTTCAGAATAAAACATTACTGAAGGGCTATTTCAGAATGTCCTCTGCAGGCGGATGTTGGTTTTTAGGACAAAATGCACTTTAATTCTGGAAGAATTACTCCTCTCGAGTGAAACATACAGAAGAAAGGGAAAAATATCTAGAGAATATGAATCACTCCTTGACGGGACAAGGATGGATAACACATCTTCATCACCATCCCTATGGCCTACGCAAAGAGGAGCCACACAACCCAACGTATTTTTTTTTGCACTGTTGACAGCTGCTTCGCCTTCCCCCAGGACCTTAACACAAGTTGCCTTTCCATAAAGACACCCACAATTTGTTTTAGGTTGAGCTCCAATGGACTCTCAACAGAGATCTGCTGCTTTTAGCCTTTCTTCATTTACTCTCTACCATGGCTGCTCTGGGAGAGCTACGACTCGGGGAACTCCCCTGTTCTGGGCAGTTTAGGGTTGGGAAATTGAGAGACCGCTACAGCTTTCCCCCCCCGAGGCCACCACCGCTATGACACCTCCCAGGCTTCATGGACTGGATTGGTACAGAAACTATTTAAATATGGTTAACTTAGCAGAAATTTGCATTGTTTTATCACCACACCCTGTGCATTAATGAAGAAGTGACAGTAAAAACACAACAAAACATGAGGTTTTAAGTTACCACCAAAAAGCGGCAGTCTTCCAAACGAAAATTACTTGAAAGAGATTGCAGTTTTGCTATGTAAGCACAAAACTGGACTAAACATGATTTTGCCTCATTTTGACAAAAGTTTATTGAAAAAGGATGTAGAGTAGCAGGAAGCAGAGATCTTGAGGATCCTGCAGGCATCCGTACGTTACTCCGAATCCTGTTCCTATAACAGAAAGGCTTCCTAGTGAAAGGAGACACCTGCTTTTCCTTAGTGCGCAGTTCCCCTATGGGCCATGAATAATCTGATATACTTCAGCAGTGGTTTTCATCCTTCTGAAACCAACAGTAATCCAATCTAAAATAAAGAATGGATTTTCCAAGGTAATAAATTATATTTATTATTGACATAAGATTTTCAGACAAATTTGTGTTTACAAAATTAACTAGAGTTTTCTAAACACCTGGATAATTGGTCAGTACTGTCTATTTAGGTATCCAGCTTTCTCTGTATTGAAATTATACTATTCAAGCTGAAATACAAGTCAGAAACAAGGCAAGAAGGCTAGTTTATGTTTCATATTTTCACATTGTTACATGTTGAACCAAACGTTTAGAAACAGCTGGGAAACTAAAAACACTGGCGGAAAGCTAAACCACATGATATATTTAGTACTGGCACACTAATATCTTTCCCAAGTCCAAAAGTCCAAGGCTAGAAGAAATATTGATTATTAAGGACTCCCTCTACTAAGACTTTTAAATCAAGTGTTCCTGTTCAAGTTTGTTTATACATGCTATACTGAATTAAAAATAATAATCTTCAGTTAGCTAGCGATGCTTTTGCTTTCTTGCTCTTTCTGGCCTCAGGAATATTACACAATCTTTGCTGTGCATGTTTTTATAAAACATACCGATGTTAGACGCACAAAAATAGATGCTCTGTATATACGGCGCTGGCAGCAAGAAGCTAAGTCAACGTTATGATCGCATTAAAAGTGAACATATTTCCAGGCACCTGTAGCATGAACCTAGTGAATCCAAGAAATGCAATTCAAAACCAAATTACTGCTAATTTTCTAATTAGCATTAGTCTAGCAACTGCCACTAATTGTCGTAGATTAGGGATTGCAGTTCTGCTGCAAGTTTATGCAGCATCTACAACAGGGTCCTGGTGCTACAATGGTAATACTGGGAAACAATGACAAGCTGACGTCAGACTGTCCCAGCAAGCGGCCCGTTTTCAAAGGCCACTTGCCACATCAGAGAGCAGCATTTGTGACAAGTTCAGGGGTAAGGCCTTTTATACCTGTAGCTCAGGACTGTAAGCGATACAGGTTTAAAAAAAATTACCTGCAAACTCCATCAGCAGCTCAGAGCTCTTTTGAAGGGCTTCCACAAATGTACACTCATTTTTAAAAAAAAAAAAAAAAAATCCCTTTCTGTAAAGCTTACTGCAAATTCTATTTGATGAGTTTATTTTAGTATTATTTTACATGGCTACGTTAATTTCAGCAGCCCAGAATGGATAATGAAAATCATTCAATACAATTGCCTTTCCAGCTGTAGTTCTAGCTGAAACATTAAGCTATCACATAACAGTGGCAACTCTCCAGGCAGGGAAAAAAAAATGTTTTGCACCTGTTTACGAATGTATTTAGTCATTATTCATCATTACCTTGACTCTACATCTGATTAAATACATTCATGCCACACTCACTTTCCTTCCCAACTGCTCCAATGCCCTTTTACAGTCAAGCTTCAATCTTTCTCAATGACAGGGAACCCCAAATGCACGTGCCATTTTATTTTCCTGCATCTATCTGCCCAGTCTTCTGTGATTTAAAGAGATCTTTATATGTGTTCATTCGACATTTCCTTGAAGATCTTTGAAACTACCCGTCTGCCAACCTACGTTAAACGTACTTGAACAACCTTCTCCAAGATGCCCCTTTCCAACTGAAGACTGTCATTTGCTACTGACCGTACTCCTCAGCTCCAGCAACTACAAAAGCATCCTTCCAAGTGCGGAGGCGAACGGCATTTTTATTTATGCAAACACTAACCAGTCTCACTTCCCATTTTCAGTATTACAGTTGTTCTGGGAGTTTGAATCAGGCTTGAATGATTTTGAAAGAGTTACACAGCTTGGGAACTGAAATCAAAAGCACAAACCAAACATGAGGACAATATTTAGTTATTTTGGAGTCGTAATATGATGTAAGGAACTACTGGGAAAATGTAAAACTAATGTAGTTCCTTTGCTGAACTTTGTCCAAGACACTGACATCAATGCTAAAACCAAAAAAATACAGGAGGTTGTTTGAGGAGCAAATAGGACCATAAGGAAGATGTATGAATTTCGCCATAGCAAGACTTTGATGGATTCCAGCCATCATCTACCAGCTATGGTCAATGTATTTCCCCTTAATTTCCCAGACTGTCTCCTGTTCTTAAGGAACGTGTCAAAGATGATAGTCATAGAGGAATATATGTTCAAAATGTGTTTTGCCCACGCAGGTTATGCCTAAACTGCATATTTGCTAAATGCCTCCAATCAGATTTTCTTGGAACAAGCATTCCTTTAGGGGTGACTGTACTTTGTTTGCCTTAACTGCACTTCAGCAGCATTGCTTGGGGGTTTTTGTTTGTTTGTTTTTTTAACCTAGACTTCAGAATTTTGAATCTATATTGCTTCAGCTAATTGGGACTGAGGTGGGGGGTGGGATGAGGGAGTCAGAATGAGGACCGCTGCAACTATGCACAAATTTACTTTGGAGGTATACACGTATTTCAGCATAAAGGAAATTTATTCCTCAAGCAATTGCCCACACAGACACTCATCTACGTGACTGAAAGGTATTCATTGAGCTTCAAGAGAGACAAGTGCTCTAATTTGAAGAGGTGGGAGAAGAGACTACCAATCCTTTCTACATCTCTGCATCAACAGGTAAAGGAAATGAATGCACATCTAACTCTAAAAAGCAATACCTGAAAAACCTCAAGAAACTGCTGTAGTTCCTAGGGAAGCAGCAGGGACTGTCTGAGCCTTAGAGGAGCAGGGCTTTAATACGTTCCTTGTTATTTGATAGCTAGTCTTAATATAGTTAGAAGACTTTGAAACAGATGAAGACTGCCTTTATCAAGACAGGATTGATAATCACAACTCTTCATTTTTCTCTGCATTGAACCACAAAAACCTTTTCACGTAGGGAGTGTGAAATCTGGCACAGTTCAGAATAAAACGTGGGCTTTGGGAGGAAAAACAGAAGATAAATTATTTGGTTACATCGAAAGTCTAAAACTAACTTTTACAGAAACTTGAGAACATACCTAAATTTTCTTGTAACATAGGATATGAAAGATTTTCCACAAGATCCTTCCCATACCATCTCTTCCAGCTGAAGCAACAGCCCTAAGAAGACTATATTAATTTTAAATTCCCAATACTGGGTAGGTGGTTTCTCGGTACGGGTCCAATGACAGAACAGACACGTGAAGCTCCTTGCAAGTTCCCTCTGATGGAGCTGTGGCTTCCTGGCAGGCAGCCGTTGGGAGAACAGGAAGGTGTGTGCCATCACCGCATCCAAAAAGGACACGGACATAGGGGCTCTGTCCTACACAGACACTGATCATAAGGAAAAAAAAACCCAAAATCCAACCCCAGGTTGAATGGAAGATGAGACTTTGTTCAGGGAATATTTCCTTTAGATGCTCTACAGGACAGAGCCAAGAGAGACAGAAGTGCTAAAAAGGGATTTGTGCTGGAACAGTCCATGAAGGCAAGAACAGGACCTTTAAGGAGATGATCAGTCCTGAGGGCAAGGCAGCCCATAACGTTCTGTCCAGCAGGGAACATGAAATACTGAAAAAGTGGGTTGGAGGAGGAGATGACGATGTGGTTGAAGGGACTTACCTTTAGGTCTTCAGACACAAAGGTGCCTGCCACAGTACAGGTGGCGGCAGTGTTGTTTGAAATAATCAAACTGTACATCTGTAGGACTCACACAAAATTATACTAGCATATATACTAACACAAGAAATTTCATATTTCCAGAATGAAGTGTGCGTTACCATACAGTTATATATAGGTTATCTGCATCTATCATACACCTTCAGCTCTCGGTGTCCAAGACCATCACAACATACTCTTCGTTAGTCACACAGACTTTCCACATAGTCTTGAAGCCGCACATAAGCTGGAAGCCCAAGCAGATGCAAGGAACAGGGTGGTGGTATTCTTTAGAGACACACCTCAACAACAAATCGCTGTTGTGTTTCAGGAATGAAAGAGAGAGCGTACAGACAATACATCAGTAACACAATGACTTCCCAAACATCTCCAACCTAAGCTAAGGAAAAATGGACAACTGAGGCACCTGAGAGGAGCAAGTAGAGCATAAATTCTGTTTCACTGATGCCTTAAAAAAAATAATGAATTAGAATTGAGGTTAAATTCAGATCATTTGGTCATCAGTTAAGGAAAAAAGGGAGATACTCTAAAGGATATAAAAGGCTAGAATAACTTTTGAACAAGATGATGAAACAGTGGCAAACTTTACTTGATATCACTAAGTTTGTGATGAGTTCTGAAGAGCGTGACTTCTCTTCAAGACAAGGCAAAGGATCAGGTTTCTAAGGAAACCAAGAAATTTAAATTACAAAAGTAATTTAAATGTGAGAACATTTTGAGGAATTCACATATACACCTCATCATCTTTATAAATGACTAAAAAGAAGAAAAAAACCCAACCCAAAACTGACAGCGCGTGGAAAGTGCCATTGAGTGTGTGAATCTTACACAGTGTGAAAAATTAATAGGAAAACAGCATGAGATAACTCTAAATGGCAACGTCTCCATATTAGCAATTGTCTTTGGGTGATTCTGTCAGTCCAGTAACTCTGCCAACGCAACAGGAACAACAGGTACAACACAAACCGGTTACAGGTGTCTAGTTTTTCTCCCGGGCACAGACAAGCCATACAGCTGCAGCTGGCACCCGTCCAACAGTCACATGCTCCTCTCGATGTCACAGATTGACTCCAGGCTGGCAAAGGGGGGAAAAAAACCCCTCCCAAATTCATGCTCCGCTGTGCATCGAGCGGCACAAGTGCCAGAGGAACTACAGTGGGGAGAGGGAGGCTGCGGACTCGGCCATGCGAGGAGCCCTGGCCAAGCTGCTGCTCCCACTTCTGCCGTTGAGGGCTCGGCCCGTGGCCGCTGCTTGCCCTCAGTGGAAAGTTAAAACGCCAGAGTGGGAAGAAACAGGAAGGTTTTGCATTATGCTGTTATTTGCAGTGCCAGCAACAGCCAAAACAGATTAGTCGGTGTCCAAATTCATGAGCACGTGCTTCAGAGCCAGCTTCCCAGTTGTTCACCATTTATCTACCCCTCATCTCCTCCTAAAAGAGCGTTAACTGTTTCAAAACTTGAGTAAGTCACCCTCAAATTATTTATCTCAATTGCAGCTAAAGTGAGTATTCGTGGTATGGCTGGTTTCCCCAAGAGTACAGCGAATTTTTGTGTAAATATCCACCTGTCTCCACAACCAAGTTAACAAAATAGCTATAAAAAAAAAATGATGGAATTTAGAGCAGTCATTAGAGACAGCATCCCATAATGATGATGAATTTTTGGACTATGTACAGATACTGCTACAGTTTCACTCTAACAAATGGCAATAATAATCTACTCTTCTGTGTAGACTACACAATCGCCTAAATACGAGGAGTTTGGGGCTCTGAGAAAAATGGCTTTAATGTTGTTTTTTTGTTCAAATTTCTAAAGTATGTTTTCCTACATTGACTGAGATACTAGCACTGAAAATTATTTGCCCCCAAAAGCTTAATGCAAATCCACTGAAGTGAATTTTGTACATATTTTAGAATATTTAATTATCAGACTGTGTCTTTAATCACATGCAATCACAGAAGGGAGTTTTTGAGCTTGGAGTGCTAAAGAGACAGGTTGAGAAAGAAGAAAAATAGCATCAATGAGGGGGAAAAAAAAAGAAGACATAGATAGGAAACTGTGTGGAGCAGAAAAACACTAAAAAACTTTTTCTTTCAACTGTAGATGTGAAAGCTTCTACTGAGTCCTACAAAATTGAATTTATAGCTCAACAAAAAGGCAGTTCTTTTTAATTTGAAGTTGTTCATGAGAGCAGCGAGTGTTGGGGGGAAAAAAGCTGTAGATGGAGAGACAGAAATAAGAAAAAACAAGACAGTGATGGGTAACAAAAATAAAGAGCAAGAGACAGTGAGAAAGCCATGCGTGAGTAAAAGGAAAGAGCACATTCCTCCTTTCCAGAGGGAGAGGATGCAAGAAGAAGCAGCAGCAAAAAAAGAGCAAAGGAGAGAATTTACCAGAGAAGAATGAAGTCTGATAATTTGGGATGGGGGCGGCAGAAACAGCAGAGACTATTTGCTGAAGGAATAGAAAATCAGAATTTCAAATAATTCAAAATATAGGTAAATTGAATACACTGTTCTTTGATATTAATTTCTGAAAAAATAAATTTGATACTTACATTAATGGAAAACAGATACTTAAAAAGTTACACCATACAGTCAGGTAAAGAAAAAGAATACAAAACAAGACAAGCTAGAAAGAAAAGCACAAAATTATGGGGTATGCATCTCCCCGATATGTAGCTATGAATCATCTTCCTTTTAAATAAACCCTTTGCTGCCTTATTCTATTAGATTAACTTTACCTAAAAATATTATTTGATAAAAGAAGTGTTCCTATAGTCTTAAAATACATGGGGTTTTTTCTGCATGAAAGTTACCAGGAGTTTGTGTCTCATCTTGGAAACAGAAGCTAGTACAAAACACGAAAGGATGCTGATTTACCAAAGCTCAAACAAATGAAACAATATAAACACTTTAGAATGCTTAGAAGACATAAGCGCATGTGAAAGTTGATGGCAAGAGAGAGTACATTGCTCTTGTGCCTGTTAGGAGACGACTATGAATAAAGCTATTTATATTTACTTACACATAAACTAATTAAAAATAACACATTTCCTTCTGTAATAGAATTACGAGCTAAATGTATTTTTAAACTGCACTGGTAATGTTAACTATAAATGATCATAAGAGAAATGCTTCAAGCACAGCCGCATTTTATTCAAATATTTACTATTATGTATTGCAATTTAAAAAGCACGTTCTTAAAGGTTACAGTACTAAAACTATACAAATGGCTTATTTTAATTGGCAAACTGTTTTTAAGTAAGAATATGTCTGAATTGGTCATAGGCAAGAGAATGAAATTTCCTACTCCAAGTTAGAATGCGTTAAAGCCACACTGAGTGGGTGCACATAGGTATAACTCCTGTTAGCATCCGGCTACGTAGTCAGTACAGGCTCCTTTCTAAGCAACAAGCAGTAGAGCACATTGACCTAAATTCAGTGTCAAATATTTAAATAAATTTATTTCAGCTTTCATCACAGGTCAAAGAGAAAGATATTTATGTTCATAATAGCATACTTTTTTTTTTACAGCAACACCTTGCAAGACATTTTATGCTTCGATCTTTCAAACTTATTCTATCACAGTAGCCAGGTATTTTTTTAATGTCGTTTTTACATAAAAAGGAGTTTCTTCAGTTTGTTGATTGGTTGGGTTTGCTTTTTTAACCTTCCTCAGAAGCCCCGGAGAGCGACTGGCTGATGCGGGGGTCAGGGCGCTTGGAGATCTGCACTGACTCGGGAAGGAACACCAAGAATCCCCTCAGGATCTCAGGTAGTGCCTCGCATTCACTTGCACGGGGTCCATATATTGATCTTTGCCAACTGGAAATACATTTCTCATGCTACCAGACAAGTCGCCTGCAAAATATGCAACTTTCCCTGCAGCGTGGCGAGTAGTTGACCTGCTGAGACCACCTTGAGAGATGTCACTTCACTAGCGAGGACGTTATGGCACAGGTGAACTGTCATCTTCTGTTTCTACCAGTAGCCTATGTGCTGATGTTCCAGGAGGGAAATATCTGACCTAACCAAATATTTAGGCTGGACACTAATACCAAGTGAAATGCCAGACACAACAGACCAGACTAAGTGATCTCACTGTCCTGTTTTGAGGTAAAACAGAACCAATTTTCTGATTTGTAATTTTACTTTTTAGCTGGGCCTCTTCTAACTGACTAAAGTCTGAAATTGACAGCGTATTGTTCAGACACTGTTCGCTCTCAGAGTGATAAGACCTGGTTACACCAAGGAACGGTATGCACAGAGGCTCTCGCTTAGACTTATTGCTATAACGACCAAGGTCAGTTAACTTTGCTGTTTTGCCCCGTTAGAGGGTTGGAAGCGGAGAAGCGTAGAGGGGTCCCACCCGTAGGGAGGAGCAGACGGGACAGGTGACCCAAAACTGACCAACAGGGTATTCCATCCCATCTGCATCACGCTCAGTATAAAAGCTGAGGGATCAAAGGGGCAAAGGGGGCTTTAGTTCGTTCACGTAGTACGGTTAGGCTCCGTATGAGTCACGCCACAAGTGAAGAGAGAAACTAACTTTAAACTAAACACAAACGCATCCCCCAGCATCGCTTTATCCTAGTGGTATTGCAGGTACATGATAAGCAAATCCCACATTTAGAGAACACTGTATTTGAAGTCTCTGTGTATTTGGCACATGCAGATATTCCCTGACTATCTTGTTGAACATTGAGTACTAACTCCGTCTCTGTCTGCTTATAGGCAACATTTAAATTTACATATGATTTGTCTACTTCCGGTAAGTATGCAATATCTTTGATAAAAATTATAGTGTTTTAATAATAAAAGGCATTTCTAGTATAAGAAATAGTAGAAAAAGCGTGAGTTTTAGAACATGAGTGTTTAGATGCTGCTCTTCAGGTTACCACAGAATCCCTAAGCAGAAGCAACATATACATATACCTATATATATATTTCAATATGTACTTCAACTGAGGCAAAAATCACATTAGGCTTACTACATAGGTCATAGTCTTCCTATTTTGTAATGAACCCCTTAGAAAAGCCTTCCTACGTTTTTAGTTTGGTCTGTGACTTCTTCTGTCTAAACACCCCTGGGATGAAGTGCAAAGGAAAACCGAGAACAGTTGTCGCTACTGGCTCAGTCCAGGTCTGTTGCACACAGTTCACACGCATTCAAGGCTCAGATTAACCAGGTCCATTTTAAATAGCAGATAATTACAAAAAAAAAAATTAAGCATCGTAAATTACATTTAATCCAAAAGGCTCTTAAAATGCTTTGTAGACTCTACACACAGATCACTCCAACAGTCACTGAGAGCAAGTACCTCTGGGATGAAATGCAACAACTGTTCCACGGGGCACGGCAGAGGAGAGGAAGTGAGGAATACCAGCACATCGAATTGCAATTGCAGGGGGAATTTAGGTAGGAAGAATGTAATTACCCCGTTTGGAGCCTGGCCAGACCACGGGGGTTAACATCTTATGAAGAGCCCTATGAGAATTTTAACAACCCCTAGTGCTCAGGACCTTTAATTTATGTTAGCCCTGGGGAGCAAGGCTAACAGCTCAGCTCAACTGGTTTCGTATGCCGCTGCAGGAAACGGGGAAAAATCAGCTTCTCGTCATTCCCTGTGGTTTCCACCCAACTACTAAGCAGATTAATAGTCCTTAGCCTGCAATATCTGATGAAAATGCAGCAGAAGGCAACATGATTGAAAGCTGCAAGGCATCAGAGACATTTGTACTGATCCTTCGAAAGCTGTAGAGGAGGAAAATGTTTCCTACTCCAGTAAGTCCTAAGTCCTCATAAAGAAAGCATTCAAGATCATCTCAGCAGGTATAATAATAAACAAAGACTGTAAAGATACAGAGATAGGAAGATAGCATCAGAAATAGCAATTCTCTCTCCCCAAGGGCAATCTCTGAGAAAGAGCAGCAAACTAAAGCATGTATACAAATCAGTTTCTTTCATACACGAAGTAAGCAATTGTCACCAATTACACTTATTAATATATCATATGTTAGTAGATACATGTGTGTGTGTATTTTAATGCTTTTTTGCTTAAGTAAGACTGGAAGTTAAAGGCAACAATGAAAGTAAGAAAGATGAGCAGGTAGGAAGAAATACAAGCACGCAGCTCATCTTACTTTTTTTCCACTGTCACCTTTCAGCAATGAAAAAAAAAACGTAGACGTGCTTCCAAGTTTCCTTCCTCCAAAATCAAATATCAAGTGAGGCTATAATGGAGCATAGCTTTTCACTCCCATTGAACCAAAAGCATTTGGAGCAAATTCCAAGGCGCTGCCAAATAGTCTTTGAAATTGTTTACATTATGTGTCCATACCCCACAGCAGTATCTTATTTCTTCAAGTAGGTTACACGCAATTTAGAGCCATTTAACTTCTTTAGCACAGTCTAATGTAACGCACCACAGATATTTTTATTTCATTGTTTTTAAACTTTTGAATGTCCACAGGGGTGCTTTTTAATTTTCTTTTGCTAATTTATTTTGTTCACATCAGACATTGATACTAATAAAATTATCATGGTTTTCTATATGCTTTTCTCTTAAAAACTGTTATTTGTACCATCTCATAACCAGAATTACTCATTAGGATGCAAGAAACTGTGAAAGAAGAAACAATGAAAGGTTTCTCCAAATCAAGCGAAGTGGAGCGTTTTGGGCTGTAAATATGCCTTGGCCACAGCGGAGATGCTGTATATCATATGGACAATGCTACTGCTGCAGGAGCTCTGTGATTTATGCTAATGAGAAAAGCCACCTTGACGAACAGAAAACAAAGGACAGAATAGTTCAGTGCTGATGCAGATTTTGAACATTAGGTTTATGTTTCACAGGAAATACCGAAGACCAGTGGTTGCAGGAATCTCACCATGCTGGTACGTATCTGGGAGTCTTCACCGGAGGGATGTCAGTCAGAGGCACAAATCAGTTACGAGTGATTTCTACCATGCAGTTCTATCCCAGGTCTTACCAGCTCTCCTGCGTGCTCTGGTGAAGAGTGGATGGTCCCCGCTTTTTAAAGACGACTCACAGACCAGTACTTCAACTACAAAAACACCCTTGAAAAAGCACATCATTCAGTCTTTTATGTAAGACCATCATGCAAGAGTGCTCCGTACCATTGCAGCTATAAGGGAGAACTTGCATTGCTACAAGTTTATGTTTAAGCAGGTCTCAGCACTGGATTGGTATGATCCTCTCCTCCTTCTCAAGCAGTTCTGGTACATTTTTCAAGAGCTAAGCAAGTGTTTAGGAGCCTATTTCTTCACTGACTTTCAAGATCAAATAAGCTTTCCTGAGTCCCTAAGCAGCAGCTTTTGAAAAGCATTTAGGCATATGCGAAGTTTTCGCATGTGCTCATCCCTCACCGACCCTAGAACATTGAGGAAAATCCTAGCACTGGTTTAGAATCTGTGTGTCCTTCCTACATTCAAAGATGACCAAACCCAACAGTGTAAGGTCTTTGAAAGGCCATAAAAGGCAGAAATTCATACTCCATGAACTTACAACTTGTTACAGAAGACACAGATCAGCTCTGCTTGAAGGTCTTACTTCGCTCCACAGAAACTGATCCAAATAGGTAGGTTACTTTTAGAGATAACATGTGGTTTTAACCATATAAAGAACCAGTCTCTAAGTTACAAACTCATTTCTTGTCCATACCTACTAGGCGGAGATCATGTCAGCTTGTTGGCAAACAAGAGCCAACAGCAGTGACTTGAGGAGAAGTGGATTTATTACTTTATAACAATCACGCTGTGCAAATTATCATGTCCATGAATTATCTCATGCTTTCACTTTTCACTTGACTAAACAGAGTATCACAGGCCAGGGAGCAAATTTTGTCCTCGTGATTGCTAGAAGCGCGCTCCCCCTCCAACATCTGTGAGGAGGAGACCTGTGCTCACATGTTATTTGCTTTCAAGCTATTCATGCCTCACCCTGAATATAAAAAGTGCTACACAAGTAAAGAAAATGCTACACAGGTAAAGACAAAATACAAAACCCCCGACGCAGACAACCCAGGTTGGATTTAGGAGGAATTCCAATCAGGCTTCCATGCAGATAGCAGCTAGGAAGTGTTCCTATGATCATGAAATGGATGATTAAAATAAAACTGATTAAAAAACGTAGCCAAACTCACTGGCTGAAGGGGATTAAACTGCAGAAATTTCTATGCTGTTGAAACATAAGTAAAATCTTTTTCAAACAAACAAACAAGAGCACGCGTGTGATTTGCAGGGTCAGCACTGTTGATTTATAGCATGACCATGGCACACTGAGGACCCTTTTTGTATTTCTCTAAACACATACTATCATACAGATGCTGCGCACTGTGTCCCTAAGCACAATAGTCGAACAACAAGGACAACTTCATCTAGTTGCTTGCTATGACATATTAAAAAAAAAAAAAACGGGAGTTTTTAGGTTTAATAAAGGTGGGGAAAAACAAGGACTGCATTTTGCCCCATCGGTTAAAAAGTGAACAAAAGTGGCCATGTATCTTAACACCTGGGAAAAGTCAGGGCATGCACAGCTGGCCGCGAGCTGGTCACACATTCCTGAGGTTACAATTACGACCAGTGTTCTCAAACCAGGCTCATTGACAAGCAGTTGCAGATGGCCAAAACGCTTATGTACGGAAATAGCTTTACTCAGCAAAATCTTAGAAAAATAACATATCAATAGGAACACTTGTATATGGGGCTATAGCACTTTCTCAGTGATGTTTTCTTCAGTTAGCCCACAGGTCATGTCATATAAACTGAAAACAGGAAATCTTTTGTATTGCACATCATATATATCATTTGGTACCAGCATATCATTTTCCCCCACAAGTAGACTTCCAGTGTAGTTAAAGTGGGGAAACACTATCAGCGTGTTAGGTTCTGTTCCCAGATTTGCCAACAACCAGCTATGTGGCCAATCCTCTTTTCGATATGCCAGTTTAATGAGGGGACAAATGGGCATAATGTGACTCTCATCTGTATATACAACTTCACGTTTACGACCCTTGGACAAACAGCAATGAACACTGTAAAGTATCATTTTATTATCTGTGTAAGTAACACAAGAAAATATTCTCATGTTTTCTCCCTTCAGTAATGACATTTAAAAAAAAAAAAAAAATGCACTTACATGAAAACTTCTCTGATATTCACTGAAACAACCAAAATTCAAACATGGTAAAAACTGAAAAACATCCTGTTTAGATATGATAGTATAAAGTGAAGGTTTTAGTTATTTGCAAAACAATCCTTGCAAGATACTTCTTTAGTAGTGATGGGGTGATCACATGATCAGGTGACATTTTTTGTGATGCGGAAAGCCTGGACACTTAATACAGAAGAAAGGAAAACAGTTGTTAACATCTTAAAATACAGGAGGAGAAAGATATTCAAGCGCAACTTATAATACACTTTCAATTCAATGTTTTCAAACTCCTGTTTGGCAAAATCTATACCAGAAATGATATAGTAAAAATTCTCAGACTTCACACCAACATTGCCAGCGCCAGCAGTAGGGACGGAAATTTGCACCACTAAATGAACCTTATTTTCATAGGAAAAGAACTACTATCTTTTCCAAAACTGAATATGGAAAAATTGCATCAAGGTGTTTCATTTCAAAATTTTCTCAACAGAAAGCACAGTAGAAGAACAAATACACAAGAGCGTTGGCTCATGCCTGCTATCCCCCGAGCAAGAGCCCTGTCACTGTGATTAGCACAGACCAACAGATGAACATCTTTACGCACATGATCAGCAAGACCAAAAGGTCACTATGGTTTTAATTTACTATTTGCTATAAAACTTGTATCTTTAAACACACTTCATATAAATTTTTCAGATATTATGCATACCTGAAGTCAACAAATCACAAGTTAGATTACAAATTACTCAATATAAATTCCTATTAATATTTTGACCCAAACCAGTAGAGAAGAACTCTCCAGAACTTCTGGCTTTCCATTTTATTGGGCCTAACACTGCACTCCTTGAGACAGAGAAATCTTCCTCTATGAAGATTAGGGAATTTTACCATGGTAAAATATGCAAGGTCAGAGCTAATGTACAACAATAATCATAAAACTCTTAAAACTATTAGAGTTTGCACATAGCACTTGAACTCATCATTGAAAAGATTTGTAAATAAAATAATAAGTGTGATTCACAATTTTGTAGGTTTGTATTACTGAATACGCCAAAGCCACTTGAGAGAGAATTAGTTGCGAGGTAAATTTGGACTTGCATACTCCCTTCTGTATATTCAGCTTTTCAAAGATTATTTTATTCAGCTTGCAACTACCAGCACAAATGCTGATTCTAAATATATCTGCTGAACTCTAAATGACTTCTGTTTATAGAAATAGGACACAACAAGCTATTAAATCTTCCTTACAAACCGTGCTATGCCAAAATACTTGCTCCAGATTTTTGAGCTACAGTTAAAAGACTTTGACAACCAGAAGAAAACTGGTAAGACAGCTATTATAGCAATATATTTTATCATTTAAATCTTTCCTTAGCTGGACTTGATTTTAGTCTTACTAATTCTGCATCCACACAGGTTAAAAAAAAAAAAAAAAAAAAGAAAAAAACAATCTGGTGGTGCTTGAAACCTTCATTGCTTTACACTATTTAAGAATTCAATTCGCTTTCTTGCTATATAGCATCCAAATAAATTCAAAAGAAATACAACACAATAATAAAAACCCACATAACTCTCAGTGACTCAAAGTAGTATAGAGTCAGAAATTACAGTCCTGATGACTCCACAAAGAGCTCATACTTAGGCAAGAATTAACTGCACCCACCCATTAACCATTAGGTGTCATTAAAGTAAATGCTCATTATAGTAAAAACGCAAGAGTGGGAGCTGAGTTACAGAGTTTGGTTTTTTTCCCCCTGTAATGTCTGCCCCCAGCTCAAGGCCGATTGAGCTGTTTCTTCAGTTTCCTTAATCTACAAGTGATTGATGCACTAAAGTGTTTTCAGGTTCTACAGTAAAGATAACTAATAGTGTAAAATACTACAATTCTAAA
The DNA here is from genome assembly GCF_964199755.1 of Larus michahellis. Taxonomy (NCBI): domain Eukaryota; kingdom Metazoa; phylum Chordata; class Aves; order Charadriiformes; family Laridae; genus Larus; species Larus michahellis. The sequence goes on along the minus strand of NC_133902.1, from coordinate 23,943,925 downwards.
AGGCCAGTATCCATTTTATTGCTGTTCTAGTTGACGCATAATCACGTTTACTGATCTGCAAATGTAGACCAAAACTGAAGTTTCAAATCCATACTTCCTCAAGGAGTTGGCAGCATTTTCAGTTGCTCAAAGGTCATCGTAAATAAAGCATAGAAGTTATGTCTCTCCTAAATGGCAACGGGATCTCAGGCAGGCAGTTCTGAAAAAGAGGATTCTGAAGCTGAATGTGAAGCTGTGGGAGAAGTAACTGTATGAATTCCTCTGATGAGGGAACATTTTTCTAGAACTACATGTATATAGTTTCACACGTCTTAGTAACTATTAACTTGTTCTAAATTATACACACCTAAGCCGTCAGAGAACATCAGGAATGTTAACTGACCCAATGACAGTCAAAGTCTGCCTGCTTTAAGTGAAGAACAGAAATCTAACAGCACGTTCCTTTGAAATTTATTACAAGTGAGTTTTGGCCAAGTTTGACAAAAATCATACCTAGATCTGCTCCTCACAGCTGAAACCATTAGCCTTTCAACAACTACTTTACATGAGATAAACTCAGACTGTCTCCAAAAGAATTTTCCTTTCCATTCTCTTGAAGTGACATGACAGAACTCTCTTAAAGCTACTTAAAACACGAGAGGGTTCCTCCCTCCCTCTTCTTTTAATTGAGAAAGTAAATTCTCTCACCTTTTGTCAGGAACACTCTCTCATTTATCTAACATAAACAGTACCAGGCTAACAAGAACAAGGAAAGATATTACCTCTTTGTTATTTTATATCAATTTGGATAATTTTACCTGACTGAGCATCTTTAAAATCCTCCAAAAATAGTCTGTCCTGACATTAGAAATAAGGTAGAACCTTAGTTCTACCAATGCAATTTTATTACTGCAATGACCTGACAAGGGAATGCTCATATATAAACGCTTCATACAACGTTCCCCTGTCAAAATGCTTGCTGCTTGTGAATATTTTGATTTAAACAGGCATTTTAAGTGCTGAAGCAAAAAATATCAGTGACCTAAAATATCTAAAAAATGTAATGATTCAATTAATGCTGAGTTACTCCATGCATGAATGAACAATTTGACCTGGGCTTGAATACAGTATTTTAATAACGCAGCTGCCATATTCATTGGTCTCTACATTTCCTGAAAACTAATCTGCCAAATAAGTTATACAGTATTAATCTTCTGCGCTTCCGTTCTTGGAGTGCTGAGTTAGTAATGCTCCACAATCGCATGCCATTTCATTGAAAAGCCAGATTTTTTAGAACATTTACAGATACTAGAATTCTAAAATGAAGACAGACACGTTTTCCAGCAGAAGAACTGCTACTATCATCTTAGAGCATCTGAGCAGCAGGTACTGGTTTCTTCAGGTCAGTTTAGGCACTAATCTTTAAACATTTTGAAATATTTGTTGTTTTTTTTACTAGGTACCTGTGGTATTGCATCTGCAGTTTTGAGGTCTTTTTTTCCCGCAGGCTGTCAGAACCATAGCTGTTCTGTATTTCAAAACTTTAGCAGCACAATACGGTTGTCATGAGACATACAGGAAATAAATGAACTAAGACTAAACTTATTTTCACATAAACCAAAAAATTTCACGCGCTAAAGAACCCCTCCTGGAGCACTTGATTGGGACTATGCCCATGCGCAGTGCTGGACATGACCAGCTTCAACTGTAATACCAACCAACCTCATATGGAGCTCCCAGGAAATGCGTGTTAGCCTGGGCCCTCAAGATCAATTTTTTTCTCCCCTTATAAAGACAGCTCGTTTCATTTCAGGGTTAATATACAAAACCAGAAATAAACCTTTGAACAAAGGTAAGTCAGAGCTGCTTTGGCCGAGTAATTCAGCCCGATGAAATCATCAATAAAATTACTGATGTGCAAAAAGACTTACAATGGGTTGATGAAAGACTACAATAACTTTGGATGAACATTTGCAACTTCAGATACAAAAGTGATTAAAAAAATAAGAATTCTGTAACTGCAGATGACAGCAGCATTACAGTTAATATTTAATCATGATATTGTGAGAATGTTCAGTAGTGGAAGACAGGATTAACATATTGCTTTAAAACATTCCATTACTTTCTGCATCTGTTTACTGATAATAAAAGAAACAGCTGTTCTAAATGTAACATTAACAGGTGTAAACCGTTCATTTGAGATTTTAAAACAATAATTCTCCTCCATTTCCTCCATAGCTATTTTGAAATGACATGATGAACACCCCTCCTATTAGCTTACACAATTAACTCGTAATTGTTTAACCTCTCCGCATGTCCGCAAAACGTATACATGTGGAGTTAGCTTCCTTCTCGTTTTGTGCAAAAGGCTCTGTTCTTCTGCAGGGCACATCCTGAACTAATGCACCAGATGTGTCCCATAAAACGGTTGGTCACACTATTCAGCAGCTTGCCTTTAGCAACTGTTCTATATCAAATTTACTGTAAAAAAGCATCGTAATTATGAAGTAACACTGTATCAAATTCACAGACTTAATATCTCACTATGTTTAGTTAAACTATGAATGATAATTGAGCTTGAAATTGTATATTTACTTTAAATAAGTCCTCCAAATCATCTGCAACAATGTGTGCTTAATTCGAAGCCATTAACAAAAGATTTAACATTTCCACATTTATACTCTCCATAATTTCAGATATGATACTCCATACTTAGAGAGAGAGACACACACAGGGAGACGAAAAAAATAAAAGCTATTCCTGGTAGCTTTCCATTTGCAAAGTTAAACGGACATACCCTAAGTTTCTTACAATTGTTAACCCAGGCCATTAAAAGCTACATACAAAAGAAACAAAACATTCAAAATCCTTCAATATTGCTGTTGAAACCAAAACATTAATTCAGTATTATAGGTTTAATAAAACAACCCCAAAAAATCCTGCCAAACCAAAACCCGACTTGCTTTTATGCAAGATAAAACAAGCTCTGACGACCAAATGTTACAATCCTTTCAAAACCCTAAAAAGCTGGTCTTTGATGCTTACTTTCATGACAGTAATACCAATATGCACCTAGGGAAAAAAAAATGGAAGGAAACCACTTGCATAAATTGAGACCGAAGAATCGGTGCTTGTATAACTGAATGGTGTGTTGCTCAGGAGTATTGATTCTATTGCGAGATATTTTAATTATTCCATATTAGAATATGGAAATACAGAAGAGCCTGTTTTAACAAATCACAAAATACATCATGCAGATTTCACTGTTGCCAATGGCTTGCTAAGTGCTCCTGAAACAAGTTAAGTGTTCTTCTGTTTTTGCTATTATTCTCTGAACTGCTACTACTCATACTAAAGGAAGAAAAAAATCCACAGAAATACTCCAAATCTCTTCACGGACACTCTTAACTGAGAGGAAACAGAAACTTCATTATTAAGATGCCTAATACGTTCAGACAAGAAACAGGTAAAAGGCACTACCTCCGTTTCATGCTCATACCCATATTTATATGCAGGGAAAATCATTCTTTTTTAAATTTAAGAAGAAAATTCATATTCAATAATTTCCTATTTAAAGAATAAGAGCTTTTCAGGATTTGGGCAAGGTGGGCACTTGAGCTGCAAATAGACCACCAGAACTGAACCTGCCCAAACCGACCACACAAATCACAGAATCATAGAGTGTGTTGGGCTGGAAGGGACCTTTAAAGGTGATCTAGTCCAACCCCCCTGCAGTAAGCAGGGACATCTTCAACTAGATCAGGTTGCTCACAGCCTCATCAAGCCTGGCCTTGAATGTCTCCAGGGATGGGGCCTCCACCACCTCTCTGGGCACCCTGTTCCAGTGTCTCACCACCCTCATTGTAAAGAACTTCTTCCTAATGTCTGATCTAAACCCACCCTGCTCTAGTTTAAAACCATTGCCCCTCGTCCTATCGCTACATGCCCTTGCAAACAGCCCCTCCCCAGCTTTCTTGATGAGCCTCTGAAAAATTAAAAACTATGTACCAAGGCATTTTATAATTTTTATTACGAGATTGTGCTTTAGCCTGGGAAGCTCCAGATTATCACACAGGAAACACTGCTACGTGCACTAGGCATGCTTTGGGAAGGCAAATATAGACATCATGAGAAATATCATAAGCGATAACGCTTTGACCTACGGGTGACCAAAATTAAGGAACGAATGATGCTCATTCACGGTCAACCTCAGACCCGCCTACCCATCATTTTTAAGTGGACAAAATTGTACAAAAATAAAATGCCAGCAGAGGGCAGTGCAAATACTAGAAGTCCCCTGAAATGCCCCGACCTGGCCACTTGTGGTGGAAACAGCTGCGTAGGACCGTGGTGTGGGGTACAGCGATGTGGCAGCCTGTCCACTCACTGCTGGGACATGCCCCCACCGGGTCCTGCCCCGCTGCTTTTTCCTCTAAGGTAAGAGGTCAAGCACAACAATAATCAAGTCTACTCATCATTACACATTTCAGGTTTTGTTCTTCCTTTCAAACAGCCCGTACAGCTGGGGACTGAGGGACTGCAAGGACAGGCAGCTCTCCAGGGAGCCTCATGGCATTCATCACTTCATGAAACATTTGAGCGGCATCAGGTGTTGATGCATTAGCAATAAGTTGGTGCGCCTTCCTTTTTGAGAACCATTAAATCAAGTGCACCATTTGACTCCTTTTAAACTTCTAAATCTAGAACTGGGGTACTTCTATTGTTTAAATACAGAACATAAAACAGATGCATCACCAGAGGCATCAGTAGCATCTCTAGGAAAAGAAAGAGCATCTTTAGGAACAGGAAACAACATTTCCTTTTGCGCACACTGGATAAAGTAAGGAGACACCCAGCCTATGTAAAGCCATCTCCCATCAGCACAGTACCAGAGCAACTCATAATTTCAACCTTGCACCCCCAACCGCAAGGACCGTGGTGGGGAGACACCCAGACTTACAGCTCCAAAGCCATTCTACAGCACTTGCTGCTGGCACGTAGCCACATGACAAGCCCTGATACCCCACAGAGACAGAAAACAAACTGTATGTGCACGTACACGTGGAAGAAATTCATACCAGCCCTCTGAGGTTGAGAACAAGAGCTAATGGGCACAAACTCAGGACAAGAGGTAATGGGCACAAACGTGAGCACAGGAAGTTCCACCTAAACATGAGGAGGAACTTCTTTACTTTGAGCGTGGCAGAGCACTGGCACAGGCTGCCCAGAGAGGTGGTGGAGTCTCCGTCTCTGGACACATTCAAAACCCGCCTGGACGCGTTCCTGTGCAACCTGCTCTAAGATGACCCTGCTCTGGCAGGGGGGTTGGACTAGATGATCTCCAGAGGTCCCTTCCAACCCTACCATTCTGTGATTCTGTGAAGTGCAGCAAACCTAGCCAGGAGAGGAGGAGGTACGGGACTAGGGAAGACCCAGCTCCCAACTGCCTAACCTGGTGCACCTGCACCCACAGCAATGCCTGACACTAATTTGCTTCCTTAGCAACTAAGCCCACCTCGGCACCTGTGCATACCAATTTACCAGTCCCTTATTATCCTCAGCCTCGGGTCTGAACACCTGTTAAACTTGTTCTCTACTAAACAGCAGCCCAGTTAAGTGAAAGTACTCGAGGCTGATAACAGTCTTACCAAAGATACTAGCATTTGCTCCAGTATAATTAAGAAACAGCTATTTTACCTTTTGGAAAAGAACCGGCAATTATTAATCTCTTTCTATTCCCAACTGAATAAAAGAGGTTCCAAACTTAGTTTAGTGATAAACTTCCTTTCTCCAGCTTGCCTTTGGCTTTTCTCACTGTAATGGCTACTCTCTAAACTCTCTCAGTTTGTATCTAAACAAGAATAAAAATAAACAAACTATAACCTTCTGCATCTACCGCAAGGCTGGGATCTTGTTTCCTCCTCGGAGCCAAGAGTCACGTCTCCTTCCTGTGTCTCCATCCACCTTCTCGCTTCCATTCTAAAAATTCACATCTTCTGCACCGAGTGACATTTAGAGCCAACAAGCGTCCAGTTTTCCAGTGACATTCTCATCTCGTGCCTCGCTCACCGGTTAAGTTTGGAAAGATAGCCTACTTGTGCCCTCCAAACATCCCTGCTCTCTCCCCCCACCAATCCCTGTGCTGCCCACCTTCAGTATAGCAGTAGATAGCAAACTTTCTCTTCCTCCAGGAAGAGACCTCTCCTTCCCAATTTACACTTAACTACCATCACACGCCGTTCACTTGATGCCCTTCCGCTGTTCCCAATCTGACCTTGCACATGGGCAGGGCAGAGGTGGGGAACAGCAACAGAGGCTGCACTTTCTTGTGCTCCTGTTCCTTTGCAGCTGTGAAGGATGCACACCCCAAAGCAGCAACAGGGAGAGAGCACCATGTTTGCTACTCCATCTTATCTTAGCTTGGGCCTTTGCACCACTCTGCCACGTCTTAGAAGAGGTAATAAACAAAACTTCCCTTATGCATTTGCATTCTTTAAACCTTCCTCTCTGTGCCTCCTGGGCAAACATCAGCACGTGTTATGAATGGAGCAGATGATGGTCCAGCCACCTGCTGCTGAACAGAGCAGACTGTGGAGTTCAGCCTGACTTTCACCTACGTGGGGGCACAAGGTACTCCCAGCTTGCTGTCAAGAGCATCCCCTAACCAGTTCATTCCAAATGCACATATATGAACTCTACATAAGACTAACAGAGCTACTTTGAGGCAAACACACTATAATTAATGGGGGTAACTACTTAAAACAAGCATTGTAATTTAAAATGACTGCGAGAATGCAGTTAGCGTTTTCTGTACTTGTTTATCCTTTCTCCAGTTTGAAGTTATAAACCCCTCTTCTATAGGAAAACGATAAAATTACTTTAATGGCATAAAAATATAATCATTAGCTTTCAGTTTAGAATTTATACGTTTTCATGTATTGCTGTGATGTGATTTCTTAACTTAGTTCACCCGTTGAGCATTGTTTGATAAAGAGCAACAGGTCAGTAATTTACACATTTGGATTGTACATTTGCTCGTCTGGTCCGATACTCCTGTCCACAAACCATCTCACACTCAGGTCTTTCATCAGCAACCTTCAACCATTTACCTACCAGCCACAGAAACACTACAAAGCTAGGTCTTTCCTAGTTTTCCTAGTGCAAAGGTTTGTTAACAACAAAACAACTGGGGATGGACAGGAATTTTCAGGTGACCTTTCTTGAGACTTTTAAACATACTCTTCCAGAGACGCTGCACCTGCTATGTACAGAAGGCACAATCCTGTAGCTTTACAGAAGTAGGCTACTACCTGAAACAGAGGAGTATAAATTATGTTCGGGTAGAAAGAGAATGAACAAGTTTACCAGAATCAGTAGTGCTTTCTCTAGCAGACTTTGCCTGAGTTATGCCACATTCTCCTTGAGGGAGGACTGTTTTATGTTTCCCAATCCCAAACAGTTTGTGTTTAGCATTGCACCAACACACATGTATTGGCATCATCTGCTTTCAGTGCTAAGCTGGGCTCCTGTGACTCTGATCCCTTCATCTTTAAGGTCACTGGCCAGTTTTTTTGTTGATCTAAAGTTTTAAGAGTGTACTAGTCTTTTAAGAATCACACTTTTGTAAGCTAAGGTTAAAAATACTCTGAATTATTTGCACAGGTTAGAGAAAAGCTTTTTGAAGACTGGACACTAGGACTTCAATACTCATTTACGCAACCTAACACCTTCCAAATAGAACACCACAAAAGTGTAACTATAACAACTGCACATGGTAACGCCGCATTTAAATACCTACAGCTATCTGGCATTCCTTTGAAAATTAACATCTCATGTCCTCAGTACAATAAACTTTGCCAGGCTCTGTTGAAAGCATCTTCTAACCAGTTCACATATAAAAAATTTTGAAATGCTGATATTTTCTAAATCTGCAGCAATAAGAAAAAGCATCAAACCAGTTCGGAACATTTCTTTAATTTAAAAAAAAAAAAAAAGATAAGTTGTTTCTCTACATAATTTATTTCCAATCTTCAAGTAGCATTTGAATTTAAATAAAAAAAAAAGTCTCTAGGAGGTGAACATATGATAATGAAAAGTCATTATACAAAAGCTTTGCAAAAAACATACTGAAATTACAAAGTAATGATCAAAATTAAGCAAGAGAAATATGATCCCAAACAAAATGTTCCATTTACTGAGTAATTTCCATGGAGCCGTGCTTGTCAACTTCTGGAATATCTGTTAAATGATGAAAAAAAGGACGACCATGAACACAGCCTTTATTTTCCTTTCCAAGCTGTTGCTTCATCCTGTAAATTGTGTTTTGTACATCTTCTTTTGACAAATGTAAGGGCAGCTGCCGAGCTAAACGTACTGCTTCTCCCTGTGGAAAGGAAAAACAAAAACAAAACCCCAATAGTTTTAAAGTACCACTTTTTAACACATTAACCTGGGGCTATCAGAAATCAGGAATTAAGCACTCACTGTTTAAAGGTCACTATTCTCTTTTCTGCTGATAAACATTCCAAATTCCAGAAGCACAAATGTAACTAATCATATCTTACTGGTCATTTCATGACACTTCTACAATGGAGTTACACACAGTCAGTCCCCTGGTCACGTTTGCACTCGTTTTCTTTTAGGGTTGTTTGCAAGATGCGTTGTGTTTCTGACTGTCTGATTTCCTGTTGGCACCATTATCAGCTGAAGATGTTTATCAGTTCACATGGCACACTCTACACCACAAACTTTAGAACTAACATAAATGAAGTCAAGCAGTCAGCTAAACAAAGTTTTAAAAATACTATACTGAAATTTTAGATTAATATTGTATTAACTATTGTCTATTGCATCCAGTTACCTCACAACACGTGAAAGCAGAAGTGACTGATAAACAACTACTGAAGCAGTCATCCTCAAAGAATCAAGCAACTTCAAAAAGAAGTTGTCAGTTTTTTTTCTTTCCTGCTCCAAGATGGGCCTTCCTGCCATTGCCTTCTCTTCTGTACTTCAGTAGTGCTGCCTAGACAGAAATGGACGTGCGATACAATCTCCCTTCACACTGTACCAGACTGAAGCAGTGTTTATGTTTTAATCTGAATATTCTCATTTTGTTTGTCTGGGATTTTCTCCCACTCTTCAAGTGGGAAAAAGAACATTGTGGTCTATTTCTCTACCTGGGAAGGTGGCTGCTTTAACCATTATCCTATTCTTTCTTCAGTATCTACCAAAGACAGCAAAAGCTGCAGACACGCTGCCTGCTCAAACATGAAATTTCTGATAAAAGTTGCAATTCTGAACATGATAGTGAATGGCGTTTCCAGTGTTTAACCCCCCAGAATGGTGAAGAAAATGCAGGGCTTATTTTTCTATTTTTTTTTCATGACAGCAAGCCATATACTTCCTAGTTAATATGTATTTTCCAGCTGTTACTGCTGCACATACATCTTCTAACAGTTTCTCAGACTCAACATTGCTCTTAATAAGCCTTCCTTTGATAATGTCTTGAAATGTACCTTTATGTGCATATGTGTGCGTTTATCTATGTATGTATACAGATACATACATATATAGGTACATAAGTGTGTATATATATGTATATAGATATATACAGGTATCTGCGTATACGTGTGTGTATGTATCTCTCTCTATATATAAACCAACTCCATCACACTCAATCTGACTGATGGGTATTTTGTAAGTAGACGAAATAAAGCTTCCGCCTCCAAACCAAGTTACAAACCATTCCTGTTTCAACACGGAACTCATCCCTTCTTTAAGCTTCTTTCATGAGTGCACAAGAACGGTTCAGTAGTATACACCAACTCGCACCAAAGGCAGCTGTATACTTACCGCCCCAAAAAGACAGGGACAGATTTGTATAACAAATGTTTAAAAGATAAAACACATACCCTCTGTAAATGCCTAGGTTCCATTTTGAAGTAGCCTGATTCAGGAAAGCATGTTAGCGAATGCTTAAACAGGAAGAGACCTGACATGTATTTTGGTAACCTTTTTGAATAGAGATCCTAAGAACCGTGATTAAAGATAGCATTAGTAAAACAGAAATGATAGAAAGTGACAAGACAAGAAGCGATAGAAAACTACTGTTGTTAGTTACTCAGCTTTAACTAGTACCACATATATTAGTTGTCTCTGAAACTTCACGCCCATTATTGTCTCTGGATGGAGGATTTTATCTATTTGCATATCAAATATTAACAAGAGTCATTCCAGTTCCAAATGTCGCGTAATAACTTCTGTAAGAAAACAGATTAAAGATTCTTTTACTCAAGTACTGTCTTTCTGGCAACTAATAATGCTGGCTGCTTGTGAAGAACACATGGTTTGCTCTCTGTCAGCACACTGCAGAACTTAGTCACTACTGCATTGGATAGAGTGGACTCACAAGACTCTTGGTTGTCAGTATGTGCTTCCTTTAACTGCAGAAGTTGTTGATGTTAACTAAATACAAGCATTTGCAGAGGTATATGGGGTACACCGTATGTGAAACTTCATTTTTTACTTCAACATCTCAATTCCAGTGGCAGCTTTTCTGGAAAAAAATTTTTCCCATTTGTCTATCTCTACCCTTTCTTCGAATGAATCATAGGATTTTTTTCTTCTTTAAGTGGAAATGGTGCACTTTCTGATTTTCAGGATGTACATCTTGTTGAGGTTTACATGAGAATTAAGCTTCAGTTAATGCCTACTTTTCATAAACTATTACCTTAATTAATTTTATAACTTCTTCATAGGTTGGTTTATAAAGGAGTTAAATCTTGGTGACCGTTCTGGATTCAACTGCCTTCTGGAATTTGTAAAGCAATTTTATGGCAGTTCGGTATTCTAACATGGAGAAATGCCTTTCTAGTCTGAAAACTGCCTATGTAAAAACATTTTGTGCACATCAGCTTTCAGCATGTATGATATCACATTGGACGACTTGTTTTGGATATGTCCAATGGAAACACTTGGATAAGCGATGCAGAATCCATACACATTAGAGAGGATATAGCATTCTCCTTTTCAAAAGTAACTTCTGTTTAGAATAGCGCTACATTAATTAAAACAGAAAGCTGAAGAAAGATTTTCAAGCTGTTTAAGGATTTATTATAAGCTTAGCTGGCCAATACCTAAAAGCAAACTTCTGTCTCACCTCCAAGTAATTTATCACTTTGAGAGGCCTACATTCATGTACTTCCTTTGCATTTCCATGAACTACTGCATTCAGAATTTCTTTCAAATCAGAAATACCATAATATTGCAGACAATTTGCCATCCCTTCTATTTCCAGGTGACTTTCTGTAGCTGAAGCACCTGAAAATACAAAAACAAAACAGTAGTTTATACACTGCTTTGATTTCTATTCTGGAGCAAGTCAGAGAAAATTAAATAGATGTAAAAATCACCTAGTAAATTAGTCTCACAAAGTCAATAAAATCAGGAAACTTTTTTTGCTCCTCCCTAGGAGTGAAAAGCATCTATTTGTCCAATGTTTCATTATGATGATGTGTGCCTATTCACATCACGTATGCCTCATCTTATTTTAATTCAAATCCTAGCTGGCATTGTTTAAATGCTTGAAACATTTTGCAGCATTCCCAGTCTTGAGCCTACCTTTAATTAAAGCTTCTATGGCTTTAATTAAACATATATGAAATTAAAGTAGAAACTAGCAATAAAATACAATTTAGGTCAAAAAAATTAAAACAGAGTGTTTGCTCTGTTTTTTCTTTATACCTCTGTAGAGTTCAAACGTTATCATAACAAATTCAGCTTCTACTGAAATAAAAAGCAGTTTTTTCTCCTACCGCAGCAGAAGAACAGCTCAAGCCCATGTAACTAAAGGCTCTATGACAGACTTCATACTATCACTCATATGGTACCACTGCTACAACAGGTACCACTCTGAATAGGAATGATGGATAAAACATTTAAACAACCTTCCCAACAAAATATCTAGTCAATCTTTGACGTGTAAGAGATTTCACTTCTTGTTCACGCTACTCGCAAAAAATTTTAATGAAACTGCTACTGTACAGCTAACTTTTCTTCCATTCCCAGTCAGAAGGAAGTTCTCCAGGGGTCAGGCTCACATATCCTCACGTGGTCCTTCAGGGCTCCTCCTCTCATTCACGTTGGGTGCACAGAATTCTCAACCCAAACCACACGGCTACCTTCCCTTTCCCTGCACAAGTCTAAGCAGTGAAGAGCTTCAACAGGGAGGGCATGGAAGAAGACAATTCATAATGAAAATAAACCCACCCTTGTGTAGTGACCCCAGGTAGGATAAATTATAGTCAGCCTGCTTCAGGAATGTTTTTTGCCTTTTTGCAAAGTCAAAAAAGCTGGAGACAAATAGATTGCTACAAGGTGGCTTAAATTAACAAGCTGTTATAAGGGATCATTCATGTTTCTGATTCAAACGATGTGAAATATTTCAGAAGTGCAAGAAAAAATACATGCAATATAAGTCACCACAATGTACTTTCATTAGCTAGTAGAATGAGACTGTTATCCATGACCAGGCACCGTTTATTTTACAGTCATTAAATAAGAGCACAGATGAACAGGAGGACTGTGCAGGTTGAAAATTTTTCTAATATGGTGTGTCACCAAGTAAATAATGCTGTTGGGCCTTTTTAAGCTTCACGGCTTTAAAGGTCGGTTACAAGAGCTGAGATACTTTGACAAGAGTGGGAACTTGATATAGGGAAAAAACTCCCCAGCCCCCCAAAAAGTCACGTAACGTCCTTCCAGCTACATATTGCTTTAAGTTTGAAATTTTATTTCCTTTTTCACCCAGCATTGTCTTCCTTCTCTTTTTCAAGCTGTCTTTCCCTCATCGTGGCCAGCAAAAACAGACATATTTTTTTTATGTACTACTGTAAGCCTGTGATCAGATTCAGCTTAAAGTAAAATGTTAAACTACCTGAAAGTTCGCCAGTTATTAAAGGTGAGATAAGATGATGTACTATGCCAATATTTCCCCATGAGAAAGTCTGCCAGTAAGAGGCAGGAGCATAAGATAAAGTCTGTTTTTAATCTCCTTAAGCTCTTTTCTCTTCCTTTTTATCCTGATTTTGCTTTAATGAAAGACTAGATTTGAGAAACTGTTTCAGACCATCTGATTACACTGCTTTCTCTCCAAAAGGAAAACTTAGTCTATTTGACAACCTTCCAATAATTACCTCTCTATATGCTACTGAAGACAGTACAGAAAATTTTGTTAAGTATCAAGTGTTAAGATTTTCATTTTAAAAACTTGTATTTCCAGTACTTCCTTTTAAAATTTCATGACAATGAGGTTCTGGATTTGCAAAACATTATTTTTTTTTTTTTTTTTCAAATCCACTAAACCAATGATACACGCTTGCTAAGATGACTGCTAATGCTCAATACTCTTCACTTTTACCAACAGCAATTTTACTGTCTGCAATTTTGACAGACAGATTTGACTTCACCATGTTGCTCATTAATCTGAAGTCAAAGGGGGCTTTAAAGAGTCTAACATAAAAACAAACAATACAAATCCTGGCTAAGAGGTTTTCTTCTTTGGTATTTCTGTTTGTGTCATTCTCCTTTTGTGCTTACATTCTTTAGACTGGAAAGTACCCCATTGTATCCTGATTAACACACATTTATCTGCAAGCCTTTGCAGGAATTCTGATATTGGCAACATTTGATGACATAAGCAGACATCTGAGCCTCAGTGTACTTGTAAATTTTTGACAAAATATACATTAAGATTTTTGAGTATTCAAACAGCAGTCTTCAAGCAGTTTCCACAGTAGTTTCTATGAAATGCTTTGGAACTTCCAAGGAAAATATTTCCGTGAACAAATAAACTAGCTTTCAATTGACTAAAAATGTGGATTTCTCATTGCTACAAATTTCCCCTTTCTCTTTCCAAACAAAGCATTCGCAATCATCTTTGGATAATTCCTTCCTGATGGCCAGGAAAAACTCTCCTCTTCCAGCTGCCACCTAGATTAGGTGACACTATAAGACTATCCATCTTCCAGTCTATGGTCAAAATCAAAGTGAAATTAAGTAGCAGCATGATTTTCCACTGGTCGGTTACAAGAGCTGAGGCAGCTTGTATTACCAGGGAAGATGGGTTATTTACCTATTACTGCTCTTCGAGGCCTTGTAAGCACATTCTTTGGATATATATATGTTGGGTACACATATTCTATCAGGCAGACAATTCCACCCTAACAGTTTGCCTTGGACCTCGGCCCAAGGCCCACCATTGTTACAAAAACAGGTAAGACATGTTCCTTGCTCTCGGTTCCTTTCCATCCAAGAATTCACATCTCTCTTGGAGTTTCACGGCGGGAAACACACAGATGTGCTGTGAAGGTATATAACAAACACATCTTAAGAAGAAGTGGATGGAAAGCAATCCATCCATCTTTTTTGAAACGCTCCTCTGTATGCAGGGGTCATTGCAAGCTATACCCAGCAAAAAAATGCCTGGCAGATCCCAGAATACTGAGTTAAGTAAAAGCAAACAGTCTGCTCTCCCAAAGGTAGCATCACTTAAACCTCAGTAAGGCCAGGACATGAGGGGGCGGGAGGGCAGTGGAAGACGGACTGGAGCTCAGCGTCACAGCTTTGCAAATCACAACAACTGGCACGTTCCACAAAGAAACCATTGATTTTGCCTAACTGACATACTTACAGCAAGAAGCTTTTTCTGAGCTATTTCACAATTTGTTTTTCACTGTCAGCTATCCAGAGAAAATCTAGTTGAAAACTCCTTAGACTGCTGAGAAGTCAATACAAAGAGAAACAAGGAGACATTAAAAAAGATCTTAGTCTACCAAAACAAGAAGATAGGGCATGTTCAAGACCTAGGATACTTGCAACAACTTTGGCTGCAATTATACAGAGTCTTTGAACAGTAAATTACATTCCTGTCTTATGATAAGAGAGCATATTAGCAACAAGAGAGCAACAGGACTTTCCCTCAAATGAAAAAATAGGCAAGTAAGGCCTGAAACTCTTGCAGTCTTGTGAAAATAACTATCCAAAGGCTGCATTTGTGAAAAACTAAAACATTCCCAGAAGTTCAGTTTTCCCACCAAAATGACAGAACAAGAATGAAACTCCATGTGGAACTGAGTCCTTGTTAGGAAGAAAAGGCCTAATAAGACCTTTCAAAAACCGACTAGGAAGAGTCCAAGAAAAACTTCTCAGAAATATAAGGCTGACATAATTGAAAATGTAACCACCTAAGCAAACAAGTCTAATAAATAGTTGATAGCTTTCTATTATTAAGAAAAATCAAAAGACCATTTGTGATTGAAAAAATCCAGCCCAATTCTAACTCCAAGAACAGTTCAACATCCCAACTCTAACATGGCAGAAGGTGCCCATGTGCAGTGGCAGAAGATCTGGTAATAAGGGCATGGTTCTGGGCTTCCAAACACTAGGCACAAAATCCTGAAATTAAAACTGCCTTGACCACTGATCAACTAACGGCATTGGCAATGCTCAAGCTGAGGTCAAGTACATCAGTCTTGCTGTCCGTGGGATCAGAAATACACCAGAATCAACAGAACGGGCTCCTCAATCAGAAAGAGAAGTGCCTGCAACTAAGCAAGTGGACCACAAGAGGGAGGAGAACGAGAAGGGGAACAAAATGGCATTACTATACAGATGTTGTTTAGCACCTGCCCAGACAAAGAGAACAGAAGACATGAGTTAGGACAGATATCATAATTTCCAACTGAATACTGGGAAGACAGCCTGGTATTCCAGAAACAGGCGAATTTCTGTCTGCTTGTGCATCTGGTGTCACATGGTGCCACGGGGTTCAGAGCGAGCCATGTCTGTGCTATGCCTTTGAGAAAGGCTACTGGAGGTTATTGGAGTAACTAAAGTTCAAAACCACCCTACTAGCTAAAAGGTCTTGGCCATTAAAGAGTATAGTTGTATTTCTGCAAATTCCAAGCACTGTGAGGGAATAAGATTCAATTTCTGAGTATTAATCCCAAGACCTGCCAAATTTCGTGCAAGACAAATGAATTATTTTTTATCCTGTAAGAGAAGTTGTCCCTTACAGACAAGTCATCCAAATAAGGAAAAACTAATACTATGTAGGGTGTGGTCTTTGTTAAATAAGAAAGTGTCAGAATCAAAATCTTTATATGAAGTTCCTCAACGCCGTAAGTTGCCAAAAGGCAGGAATTTAAACTGCGAGAAGCATCTTTAACAAAGACCAGTTGAGATGCAAGCCCAATGCAACAAGGGAACTACCAAAGTCACCTTCCAAATTAAGGCAGCTGTTCAGATTTTCTTGTTATTTAATAACCAGTCCTGTAAAACACCCCTCACACCAAGAGGAAATAAGGAAAGAATTTATGGTCTTATATTCAAGCCATTACGCTCACCTAGGAAACAGTCCTAGCGAGGTGCTCAATATCAAAGCAAGAGGTCTTGCGTTCCAAATTACTGAGTATTATGAATAGACTTAATATATGATAATGGACAGCACTTCTGCTTTGGCAGCAGGGTCCTTCTCCTTTGGCTGAATATGTGTGGAGATTTAAACAAATAATCAATGCAACCTACTAGACTGACAGTCCTCTTCAAGAGATCACCATGGGTCAAGGAAAGCCTCTTCTTCTGCTAAAACTGCCAAACATTGAATTGGAGCAGCTAAGTTTCCTTTCTTCTTGTTATGGAAGGTATCTTAGAGCTACTGATGGCATCACAGACTTATCCACACGGATCAAGAGAAAGGCTTGTTATTTTGCAAGAAGAAATCACCAGAAATAACACTTTCACATTCGAATTCAAAGCTAAAAATGTGGAACCTTTGCTTGTGACATAAAAAAGGATGTCTCTGTCAGAAAAAGGAAATTTTGTACCACAGAAAATAAAACTCCTAACCCAGGATGAAAAAGGAAGCCATGCCCTAGTGGCTATTAATAAGAAAATGACCAGCAGTGAGAACGGGACATCTAGTATGACCACGTCAAGGTTGGAATCCCAAAGGAAAGTACAGACCTTCAAATATACTACAGAGGACCTTGACAGTAAGGAAGAGTTGATAGTTTGGTTGAGAAACAACAAATACTAGGACTGATCCAATTCACCCCAAAAGTTGGAAAAAAAGGAGTTATAAAGGTAGGTGCACAGCGAATAGGGTTCAGGTGTGCTCCTATGGATGCTGCTAAGGTGAAACTAAGGGTTAAGTGCACGTTTGCATTCTGGACACCTCTCTCTACAGCAAGCTATGACTTTATCATTCACCATGCAAAGCAGCAACTCCGGTCACAAAAAACTAACAATATATCCTGAAGGAATAAAACTTTTCTGAGGCAACTTATAGTTCAACATCTGAATGCCTCCCTTTCAGGCTGCGTCTGAGTTTCAAGAAACCACAAAAATAGACACTGAATTCAGACAGCAAACAAACAAACAAAAAAATGCTTCTATAAGGATAGTGAAGAATGTTTTACAAGATGAACTTATTCTCTCAAAGTTGAGAAATCCTATAGAATACTCAGGTATAAGTGGGACAAATCACTCCTGGCCTGCAGGTCACTTTCTGTAAAGATTATACAACAAGAATCTACAAATTAAAGAATCGCAAACTGCATAGTGAAATTCCCAGAGAAGGGCACATAAGGAGTGTTAATAACAAATATCCGTGTTTCTAAAAATCATCTTTAATAAGTATTTGTAGAAGACAGTAGCATATTTGTAGAAGACAGTAGCATATTTCAGGGATGAGTTTAAGAAAAAAAGAAAAAGGAGGGACTGATGAAGTATTAAGTAAAAATCCTTGGGTCAGCTGGAAAAAAGGCCGCAAGAAATTCCATTTGTTTGCTGGTATTTCTACCTTCATCTGCAATGGTATGTTCTTCTAATAACAGAGGCTGTAACTGCAATAATGTCATCAGCAGAAGCTTATAAACATGACTGACAAGCCTCAGATGTTATTAACGTTTCATTGAAGTAGTTAAAAATCTAAGACTGGGACAAAGAACTGAATTACATTCCCATTCTTCATACGGACGAGCCGTATGGTACTGATCAAGTCCGCGACCACGGTGCATCGACCTGTATAGTGCATATAAAGCACTTTTACCTTCCCTAACTGTAAACCAAATGAGAACAGTTTCCTCACAAGATTTCGTTTCCTTAATTTCATGTACTTGGTAACACAAGTTTGGAAGACGGTTACTACTTCCTGGTTACTGTGTCAAAGCCCTTGCTGTTATATTGTACAATTCTGCTCTTAAACTAATCAAGCTATCCTAAAACTAGTTTCCCATTTCCAGCACCACAAGGCCGGCCAATCACGCTGTTGCCTAGAAACTGTCTTCAAATTTTCACATGCAATTTATTCACATCCAGTTTACATTAACTAGATTTTGAGCAAACTTAAGGTATCAGGAGGTGGAAAAAAAGAAAAAAAAAGAGTATGCAAGCAAAAGGCAAAGCAACAATCCCTTTCTCCCATATTTGTCTAGAGGCATATCATAGACCTCCTCAGCTTCTGATTTGCTGGACTGAATAAATCTTTTAAGAGCTGCCTCTGACAACATGCACTTTATTCCACTAGTCATACAATCTACGATTATCACTACGAACACCTCTCCTACAAAGTTTTTGCTATTTATCTAGGAATTTAGCCAGTCAGAAAGAAGTTTCCTTGGATTTGCTGTGCATGATTCAGTAAAGAAAACTAAGCTTAGGCTCTGTTCTTCCCAAAAGCCAGCCTCTAAGTGAAGGAGTTGCTCTACATCCCTTTTTTTGTACCTACCCTTAAAAGATCCCATATGTTACAGCAGATCTGTCATCACTGTACATATGTGGGGATCTGTAACACATGAAGCTATAGCATTTCTAACAGCTCTTATAGTGAATCCTTTCTCTGAGCTGTCAGCTAGGTACTACCCCCAAAGACGTCTGCTTTTCTCGGAATTTTGCTGGAGAAGTCCTGGTCTGAAGAACTGACCCTTGGTGGGTTGCCCCTGGGTTTCCAACAGCATCCCTATAAATCATTCTTCAGAAAAATATATAAACATTTGATCTCTCTTGCTAAGGTAAAAGGATCTTATGTGAAACAGATTTATTCTGTGATCAACATAGAGGCATTTAAAAATAGGCTGTCTCAAAAAAAAGTTCAGATCGAACTCTATGAAAAGGTATGTTGATGATCCTGTCACCCTTTCTTTATTGGCCCCTTTGGGCTCTGTGTTGCAACCCTGATATAAAAGTGAGTCAATAACCAGATCCACCTCCTCACTGGACCTCCTCAACTGCTCAACAGCAGAGGACTAGTCAGCTAAAGCGTGTACTCGTATAATCTTCATCTTAGAAGAAACTGCCAAGACTGAGGAAGTCTTATCAGTTTAATATAAGCTCTGTCAGAATGCCAATGAAGGATATCAACACCCAGCATTTTGAGAAAGACGAAAAAAATAAGTCAGGATAATGTGGATTTCAGAGCATTCTTTGAAATACTATTGAAGTATTCTGTTCAGCTATCAGTTTCTATTACTCGGTGTTTATGTAGGAGATTACATTCTTTGCCAAGGAATAAAATCTCAACATTAAGCAAAGCAGGATGTCAGTACTTTAAATGATAAAGTGATGTAGAATAACATGATCTACATTAACAATCATTTAAATCATTAAATCAGGAGAATATGACTAAAAGATTTTAAAACCATCATACCTTCTATCACTTTTATCTGGAATCCATTTGCTACAAGCCTTGGATCTGACAAATACCCTGATCCATTGAAACTTTGGTAATCCTTCTGCATTTTATAAAGAGCAGCCATATATTGAGATCCACCAAGAAGACTGGAAAAAAAATATCCCCAAAGAGTTAAAAGCCAAAATCCTTAATTTGAAAATTAAAACTTTGAGAAAAATACTGACAAAAGTAGTTAAGTGATTAAAAGTGATCAAGATTTTTAAAGGTACTCTGAAAAAGTGATTGGTTTAAAGAAACAAAATAGCAGCTATTCACATATCTTAAAGAGTGATCAAGTTTAGGCATATAATAACAATTACATAATCCATGGGGGAAGTTAGGTAAAGTTGTGAAAATGTGGAACACAATTTTCTTTTGGGGGAGGAAATTTGTCTTCACTGCATTACCGATGAAAATGGTCAAAATTCATACTTATTTCAACTGGAGTACGGCCAGGCCTGCTCATTACTAGAAGGTAACAAAAATCTGTTCTTACAGATAAATGAATGTGCAAATAATCACATAATTAGCAAACAGGGCCTTACCAGAGTTTTCTGTAAATAGTTATCAAACAATACTTGAAATAATATACAATTTTTTTTCTCAATTGTACTATACCTGTCCATTAACACAATTGGCTTGTCCAGTTTCTCTACTGGAAGCTTATGATTCATCAGTAACCTTTTATGTAGCAGGGCTTCTTCCAATCTATATGGATTCAGCAACATTAACTTTTTTTCAGTAGCAAATATCCAGACATCAGGAAAACTCTGACGACGGATCAGGAAAAGCTTCTGTTCATCTGAATTATTTTTCTCATGTCTCTGAAGCTGACATCTACAGGAACTCAGAGAAAAAGGCACTGTCACAATTTTCGTAGGCTGTTCAGGTTTCCGCTTCTTTTCAGTTTGAGCATGAAATATCTTGTCAAGCTTCTGCTGGTCGGATGGCGAAATCTTCAGCTTGGGTTTCTGTTTTTCTGCCTCCTTTGTTGGTCGGTGCACTGTCTGCCCCGTAGCTTTCTTGACCTCTCTGTTGTACCGTTCCAGGTCTTTAGCAGCTTTTATTTCATAACTTAAAAGAAAACAAACCAGTAGCATAATCAGATAAAAAACCAAACCAAACCCCAACTCCTAACATTCTAAAACAAAAGGCAAGGTAACCACTCCAACAGACAAGAATGACTCCTATGGTTCATTCAAGTATCCAAATCACTATGCTTTCCACAACGATGCAGGTGGAAGGTGATCAGGGACTGTGCCCCTATTACATTATTCTGTAAAGATGATAAGTTGGAAATTTTCCTTTATCATGACAACCAGCAAAACCTGAATGACTGAAGGGGGCGGAGTAGAGCTCATGCAGAGTTACAGCAGGTTGCTTTTGACCTCAGTCCCAAAGACTATGTTTAACCCTAATTCACAAGCAGGTATCTAGTTTTGGAAGGAGTTTTGTCCCAGGCATATCCAGTCCAATTCACAGAGTCATTTAAGCTTCTAGAGCTCTACAGACTGCAAGGGGAGTCCACATGGTTAGGTAAGAGCTTGGAGCCTAAATAACTTTATATTAAATAAAGCCTGAGGCTTATACAGAAGTACTTTTTACTTCAAATGGCCTAAAATTAACCACAAATAAAAAGCATGAGAATACAGCATAGGTAAGATTATTACAAAATTCTCTAACTTACAGATTTTTTTAAGAAGTACTTAATAACGAGCTACTCCTAGATGCTGTCTAAATAGTTAAAACACTACTACATACTTAAGCTCTGCAACCTGAATCGATTCTTAATGAGTTTGCAAATGTCAGGAAGATAGCTAAACTTGTATAGATGCCAGGTTTATGCTTGCCTACTACATACGAATCTTACTTTTTTGAAGGAGAAAGGAGGGATTTGCTGAATTCCCTCTTTTTGCCATTATTTGATATTCTGAATTCTAGCAGGTAATTCAAGGCAGTCCGATTTTCAATTAAAAAAAAGTAGTACTATCATATGTAAGTACTGGAAAGAAGTATTTTAGCTCGTCATATTTATTTATTGCTACTTGCTGGAACAGTTTGATTCAATTATGTGTATGCATGCTGGAAAATTAAGGTCAACAAAAGGGTCAACATTTGCAATTAATTATGATGTGCTAGCATTCACATATGGTACCAATATTTAGTTAACTAAAAAAGTCAGCTTAAGTAGTTTCTTGCAATAAATCATGTCGTAGAAAATATGGAGTAAACGTTAAGATAGAAAACATCTGCTCCTTTTAAAATGAATGGATGAAATCACTTGACCAGAAATTTTTTTATCCCAAATACATTTATAGCTTTGACCAGATCAATAAATACTTTGTTCTGAATAGACTCAATTGTAATGCAGGAGAATATTTAACTATAAGAGAAATGAGCTTTCAGTGATACACTGATAATCCAAAAGAAAAGCACTTCCAAAGAAAGTCCAACTTGCCTGTCACTATAGGCTACCAGAAAAATTCTAGCCTTACAAGCTTTGATTGTGAGGGTTTTGCAAATTCCTATGTATCACTATCAGTGAGTTCACAATCAAAGAAAACAACAGGTTTACAAACTACGAGGCAACATCTTTGCCTTTCCAAAAATCCTTCCACAAAGGCAAGTATAATCACCAAGCGCTACAAGAAGAGTTTCTTCTCTGCTTTGTGAATTCAGCATCCTTTCCTCAAACTACAAAACCCAAAGCCAAGGAAATTTGCAAAAATGTAAGAAGGGAAGTGGAACACTAGAATGAAGTGTAATTTCAAAGGCAGCTTTGGTTTAACTAGAAAAATGGATATCACCACTTACCACTTTCCCTTGCTTCTTAAACCCAAATGAAATATTTAGCATATAACAAAAACCTTTTAATATAAGGTCTCTCAGACCTTGTAATACAAACAAGACTATCTGAATTTGACTATTTGGAGTAAACTCTGACTGGAGATCTCCACTTGTGTAGATTCATACGTGTTCAGAATAGAGAGGCATCCCATTCTGAACATAATATCTCTCAGCATCAGCCTCTTCACATAATGAAACCAAATCAACTGGAACTATCACCATGAGTAAGTATTACATTCTACTTCTGTGTTTCCTTCCTTTGTGAAGAGGATAATAAAAACAGCTTTTAATTGCCTGTATAAGCATTTCACAGTCGTCTTCTGAAATGCATAGGTTTCAGGTACTAGCACTGTTTCCCAAGGGTGGAGAATATGGACCTACTGTCATGACTGAACAGATGCTGGGGGCAAGCAACAGATACCAATTATTAATACCATTATTCATGATTAATATCTAGCAGCAGATGAATGGCACTGGATACAATGGATGGCCAATGACCACATGGTACCACCAAAGTACCCCCATCCAAAGGAAAGAGAACACGTTAACTAAAAAATTAAAATACAGTAAAAAAGAATTTTTATGGAATTGCTAAGCAAGCGTATTTGCCCCAGTGTAAAAGAGTTGCAAATAATGCATATACACACATACAAGCCATGAGATGCATGGAAAGTTCATCAGACAATAAAAAGCTATCACACATGAGCTAGTTATGACGAGCCACTAATCACTGTCTATGTGCACACTCTTACCTGTCAACAGACAGCAGCAAAGGCCATGCTACCTGAAATGATGTTTCTCCCACAGTACAAATATACTCATGAAGAATTACTGTAGAGCACTGACAAGGTAATTTGTTAGCCCCAAGATAACGTGTGTGTGGCTCTGAACCTTTCCTATGCCTTCAGGATAACTTCTGCTGCCATTCTCAGGGAACTTGGAGGGATTTCTCCCACTACTACCTAAGCCTGATACAGAGAAATATTAAGACCAGAAACACACGCAAGCTGTATTAAGTAAGAGCAGCGTGAGCGCAAGAAATTAAATCCTGGCTTTGTAAGGCAGGGGGATATATGATGCTGCCAACATGGACACGCATGGAAGCTTTCCTTTTCTATTATAACCTAAAGACCATAACATTTTACATTCCGGTTGAGTAATAAATGCTGACTTGTTTTGAAAAGGCTATCCTATGTCACTGTAAGACATCTGTTGGTTGTACTAGTCCCAAAAAGGATTTAGACTCATTTAGACCTGCTGGAGAGGCAACAGAGAGGAAAAAAGAGATGCTGAAGCCAAGCACACCCATTGTAGCATAAATGCATGACTATCACAGAAGGAAGGAGGACTAGAGCCCAGGAAAAGTGGTGTCTTGCCAGAAAGGTTGCATGAAGTTGGAGGTATAGCGTGCTCGGTAGAACTGAGGCAGTTTGGCTGCCCTGTTGTATATACATTTGTTGTTACCTCTAGGTGGCCCAATTTATCCAGAGTATCTGGTAGGCAAGACTTAACGTTCTCTGCCAGACATACAACAGTTCTTCTGGATTGTTGCCTTGGAGGATATGACTGCATATCTCTTCCTATTTGTTATTTTCTGAGGCAAATTAAGAAGATTAAACGCGGAAAAGAAGTACATCAAAGCTGAAACGTATGGATACAACTAGTGGTAAATTCTTCATTCACTTCAACATCCACTGGACCATACTTCATTCATTCTTACATATAAGGAAAACTTCATTACCAGAGAGGTTTCCTTCCTGAACCAATACAAAGCTAATCTGTAGGCACGCTCTTAAACATAACAGTTGTACCAGGAAAGCAACCATGAAATCTCAAAAGCTAAAGCAGAGCAAATTAAAATTTTCTGAAACAGCTGGCAGAACCTTTTGTTTCATTTCATTAAAAGCATGAATATAATTGGAGTAGATTTCTACTATTACATTAATATTTCTGCTAATGCAGAGATGGACAAACCACCTTCTCACACGTATGATTTTGTGTTCATGGCATGTTGCTTACTTAGTGAACTTTAAGTTTGTTGAGAAGTTAGACAAAAAGTTAGGGAAGTTAAAGGTTTCATTTAACTCTGAGACAGCTGGTATTCAGAACAATGCAGATGTTTTCAAACAAAGTCAAGAAGTCAAGGAAAAAACAGTAATTCAACAGGTACAGCTTCTCTTTCTTACCATTTTCTTAATCGAATCTCTCATTAGAGTTAAAATTACACTGTTTTGGCTAGTGTAATTTCCTTTTCAGTGCTCTTTCTTAATGCCCTCTCCTTGCTTCCACAACACGAAGAAAACACATTTTCACACCACTTGCAATGAGTTTGTTCTTCAGAACCAAAATTTCATTTCCCAAACTTTCTGCTACAAATCACAATACACATTCAAATCATTACACATAAAACAACTGAAGAACTACTTCTGTTTTCCTTGTTTGTGTGATGCCCTACAGTGTTTCAGATTTTATAAAATTACAAACAAAACGTGGAAGGTTTGGTGTTTTGGTATTTTTATAAACTGTCTTAGAATGTCTCACAATCTGTTATTCTAATTTATCTTTTACCATAATATAAGTTCCACCTAAAGGACAACATATACCTAGTATTTTAACTAATTCTCCCCTGCCCCAGATTTGGCTAAAGTATTTCCCTTACTTGCAGATAGATTTCAAAAACTCAGTGACAATTTGTTTTAGAAGAATATGGAATTTAGCTGTTCAGATTGTAATCTAAAAAAAGATTTGGTATTGATTGAAACAGGTTAAAATTCAAACTGTACTATATTCTCTGAACCAGCACTGGAATAGCTGTTTAAGGGAAAAAGAAATTCCTAGCATGATTTCATTGGGTTTTATAAATACAATTCTGAGGTAGCCAGGGTTGGAATACATACGAAATCTAGAGGAAAGGAGTTTACCAAATGTTCAAGTACTAAAGATCCTGAAAAGAATTCTCACTTAGTAGCAATAAAAAAGAACTGTTGGTTGGAAAAAGCTCTGTAGGAACTATACGGTGTCTCGTCCGTGACCATGCTGGTTTTCATTCACAGTGTATCAGGAGTGACAATATACAGGCAGCCCTTAGAAAACAGAAGCTTGTATAATTAAAACAGTACATTTTCTTGCCTGTTAGCTCTAAATAACAACTCAGCGAAACTGTCCCTACCTAACTGCTGCATGGCACAGTGGCAAAATGAGTAACTGAGGTCAGCAGTGCAAGTATGCACACAGCAAAGGACGACAACTCACAATATCAATGCTGATCTTGAAAAGCCAAAAATAATTTTCGTTCTATTTTTACATAAATAACTGGGAAGTTATAATTCTTTTCATTCACTAAAGGTTGACTTACTAGTAACTACCAGATTTAGAAGCAAGACAGTCTGAAAACTTACTTCTTTTTTTCCTCTTCATTCAAATTCTTCCACTGCTCTTCAATTTTCAGAAGGATGTCCTCCATGCTGGTCTTTGGATTATCAGTTATCAATTTTGGACGACATTCTTGAGTGAAAAATCCAATTGCAGACTTTGGTTTCCTTATTATTCTACTACTAATTAAGTCATAAGCTGTCACATGTCCAAATTTATCATTTATCACATTTCTTTTCTTTATGCTTTGATTTGAGATTTGTGGATCATTGCTTTGTTCACCACTATGTTCATTTTGCTTATTACTTGTTCCTCCAACTTCAGGAATCAAAATCTTAACAGGTTCCAGGTTGTCTCCTAGATGGTTTTTAAATCCACTTCCCATACTCCAATTATCAGCAGAGATTTCAGGTAAGTCTTTAGGGACTAAAGCTTCCTCATTTTTTTCTGTTTCGTCAATATTATCAGAACTCAAAATATGCTCATCGGCTTTTTTCGACTGGGGGTCCACGGGAACACTGTTGCTTTGAATATCGGTCATATTCTGTCCATTCTGTTCCTCCTCACACAATAAACTTAAGGAATTGTCTGGGAAGGCATCACTCTTAGAAACCTCTTTTTTGTCCCGGCAACTATGTACATTATCACCACAAAACGTCTGATGATTTAAGCAGATCTCTGTGTTTTTTCCTGCTTGACAGTTTTGCACATCACTGCTGAATGAAAGGAATGAAGTATGAGCGTGTACATCATCGTTTCCAGATGGTCCCGTTTCATTAACAACCACATCTGTTTGTTCTGTTCTATAAACAAACATGTCTTCTGAGGTAACATCTGTTTTATTACTTTCACCAGGGACTGTAGCAGGTAGTGGCCCATACAGTGATTTCAACACGTTTTCAACAGCAAGTAAGACAGATTCCTAGGAAAAGAAAAAAAAAAAACACCAAAAAACAAACAAAACACCAAAACCAGAAAAGCCACACACAAAAGCACACCTCAAAATGTAACTGACATATTGAGAATATAGAGCAATAAGCAAAGTGATCTTATACAGAATAATTTTCAGACAAATTTAGACAGATTATTGCATTTCAGTTGTTCAGACATGCTCAAAGAGACTCTAAACTGGACGCTTTTAGTCTCAAATATTGTGTGATAGGTATTCTGTTTCACTGGTTTACTCTGATATCACAAAACCAACTAACTGCTTTCTTTATAACAGGGTACTGACTGCTTAAACCAGTATCAGGTAAAGCTATTCCCACCTAATATGGAGTTAGAAGCATACAGTCAAGACAGATGCACCAATAACATCCCATTTCATGTAAATGTGTTTCTGGAGGTGTTTTTATGGTGCATGCTTCCAAGACAGCTTTGCACCAAATGACGGAAATCAAAATGAATAAGAGGATTAATGTACTTGTGTGACTACCTACACTCACTTTGAGTAACCACCTTACCTATGTAGCCTTCTTAATTTCTGTGGCACTATTTTTCATATGAAATGCTAATAAGTGAAAGTGAGTTTATGGAAATTTATCACTGCACACCCTCTAAAACACAGGTATATATGGTCTAAATTTCAGGTCTTGATAGTATGAACAGGATATCCTACAACTTAAGTGATATCAACGATAATCTATACACATAATGGCAAAATATTGCTTTGAATGGAATTCAGCCCCCCCCCCCTTATGTACATGGTGTTTAAAAAGTGATTACTTAGTGTATTTATGAAGTTAAGAATGAGATTTATATAGGGTCACACATCATAATTCTATTTAGCTTCTCTCACTATAATGCCATCTGAAAACAGTGATACACACATATATCTGACAGCATAAAAATAATCTTTGAAATCAACTAGTAAATGAATTTTGAATAATCCTCCACTTAGCCTACTTAAGACGTTTCAAACAAAACAGTCCTGTGATAAAGGCAAGCTATCATGTAACTAAAAAAGAAATAAAAAAAGAAAAAA
Organism: Larus michahellis; assembly: GCF_964199755.1. Classification (NCBI taxonomy): domain Eukaryota; kingdom Metazoa; phylum Chordata; class Aves; order Charadriiformes; family Laridae; genus Larus; species Larus michahellis. Next base: position 23,916,014 of record NC_133902.1, on the reverse strand, counting down.
TCAGTGGCACTGTTTACCTTCAACCATTTCAGTAGTCCCAGAAGCCCTTATTATGCTTACATAAGTAAAAGGTTGACAACTCAAAACCAGATTAAAACCCTAGTTACCTTATAATGCAGTAAAACTTGAGTTTTGTCAGGTGTTAAATTCACATCCACAGCAGAGGCAGGTACAGTAATATTCAAAAAGAAAACTGGATATAAACGAGTACAGTCCTTGTGCGTCACCAGACTGTAGTACTGTCGAATTAACTACAGATTGATTTAATAAAGAGATGTCAGTAAAGGCAATAAAATAGACACAAAGGCAAAGAAACAAAAATTGACATTATAAAAGCGTAACTGGTTTGTTGGTTTGGGTTTTTTTTTTTTTTGAAGGAATGCTAAAAAGGTCCTTGTGGGTATACATGTATGCCAGAATAATCACCAAAAAAAGGGCATGTACTGGTGGTCTCCGTGTCTTCACAGCTAAATTAAAAAAACAACAACAAAACAACCAAAAAAGGAACCAATCCCAAGATGCTAATGGTAGCTACTTTGATGTTCTGAAAGAATGTATCAATCGCACTTGGAAGAAAAGGTACAATATGACCAAGTTGGACTGCAACTCCCACAATTACTTCCTCAATCAACACAAATACTACTATTTGTTTGTTATTTAAAGAAAATCTTGTAGCATGCAAATACACTGCTGTCACTTTCAGCCAAACTAAAGTCTGTTTGAGAAAGTAGCACTTGCACCACCGACCTACACCCTTCCCAGAACAGGATTAATTTGTTCCTTGTATTAACCCAACTATAAATTTACATCTCTTCTCAAACTCTGCTCTCCCTTACTATTTTCTCTATAATGCTCCCAAAAACTCCTCTAAAAGATGACAGAATTATTCAGTTGTTTCAGAATTTTGGTCTCATTAACCAGAAGAATCAAATAAAGATCCTTGCATTTCCCTCTAGTACCAGGGATCCTTCAACAGACACACCTACTGGAGAAAATAACACATTAACGAGACAAAAAAACCCCTGAAAGCATAAAAAAATAAAGAGTCACTGCGGATTAAATTTTAATTTAATTAATTTTTAATTCATAAATAATGTTTAAATAACTTCAAGCTTATTTAAATATTTTCAGGTTATTCTAACCTTAATATTCCCATAGTCTGTCCTCAGCGGGCACTGAACTGTAGCAATAAGAGGTCTACCAGCACTTCTTCCCCATACGTTGTGTGGAGACAAAAGTCATCTATAGCTTGTTTTGCATACCCACCAAAATGTATTCTTATAGATGTATTGTTAATCTCACCTGGCCAAAAAAAACCCTAACAAAAAACTGGCAGGAAAAAAAAAAAAAAAAAGGCAGTGGAAGACTATCGCTTGCACCACTTCAAGAACAGCCCCGAATGAAGGACAAAGTATTTTTACTTTACGTGATAGTACTGTGAATCCCACCTTGAATCTAGGCCTCCGTGCTCTGGTTAAAAAGCTGTCTCTGACATGGAATTCAAGTTGAGCTTTGAAGTCCCGGAAGAACCCGGCACATCTAATACTACGTGGAGATGGATTAGCTTCATTTGTCACTTAACGTACCAACACAAGTTCAGGGTTTACATCTACAAAACTCTGCTTGCCAACTGAAAACTACTTCATTGTTTCCACTTTAAAACCTACACGTACGCTGTGGCATGAATGTGATTTTCTTTTCTGGGGAGGGCAAGGACTAGGAGAGCAAGGCTGCTCCAAGGGAGGCGCTGCAAGGTTCAGTAGTGTGAGAAACCCAAGAGTATCAAATTCTGCCTACACAATGCCTAGCTGTAGCCAATGCTGCTGCACTATCACTTTCATTTTTATCCAATGCATACACAAATTTAAAGGGAAAGTACAACTATTTGCTTGATAAGCCCACATCAAGAAGCGGACAAAAATCAAACCTTCATTTTCTGAAGAATTCTCTTACAAGAAACCACATAAAGTTTCCTCACGGAAAACTGCACAGGTGTATTTCTGCAGGCTAATACAAAGAAAGAATCCACTATTCTATGGGAGAGACCAGAGTATCTGAAATGACATTTTTTTTAAACAACCATAACCTCCGGCTCTGTGGTTGTAAATGACTGCAGCAAATGCAATAGAACTGAGGCACCAGGAGCATCAGACTTGTGGAGGGCGTTTCTGTTGTAAATGCTCGTATCTTCACCTGTAATACTCCAGTTATTTTATGTGGGGAAGAGGCTGTAGGTTGCATAGGTGTATCTATCCTCAAATAAGTCATGTTTCTATTTCTTGCATAAAAAGCTAGACGATGTTACCTTCAGTATTTCCTTCTGATGAACTGGACGATTATTTATAAAAACGAAACTCCTTTCTGAACTTGAAAGACTTGTCAAAGAAGCGTCTGACTCAGCTTTTGGGAGAAATCCAGAAAGATTTATCTGCAATGATAAAAGAAATACAGTACAAAAGTCTTAAAAGAGAACCCTAAAAAGTTTTTTTTAAGAGGTGAGATATTGAAACAAAATTGTACAAGAGTCCAAGTCATTCAAATGCAGCACACACTGCTTCTTGAAAGTTATGATTTTAAAAAATAAAAGTACTAAAAATAAAAAAAAAAAGAAAAAAAAAAAGAGATTGAGAAGGATGGGTTTGTATCTATTTTCCTCAATCAATTTATTGAGAATTTCCCTTTTGGACTGCCAGTTGCACCTGGTTGTTGCCTGCAGCTGAGGGCTACAGAGAACACCACCAGCCAGCTTTAGGTTTGCTGACTGTATGGTTGCCAACTTAACCCCTACAAGCCAAAGGCATGCACTGCTGCCCAACCTGGTGAAGGCAGCAGTGAATTTCCCCTACGTGAACAGCCCGAATCACACAATCCCTCCTTTCTACATGCAGGGCACCTTAAATAGCCTGTCATGGGGCATTTATTCAGGGCACTAAATTTACCTACGCCACCTGTATCCAAATCATCTGACTCTCAAGAGCGCTGAGCACCCACGATTCACAGAACCTGTGGGCACACACCACTGCCAAGGAGCCTTAGACTTGAGTACCTAACATTAACTCCAAGTTTTAAGATTTTTCTGTTGTCTGAGTTTTTAGCTTATTTTTTTTTAGGTCAAAATGAGGCCGATGACTTGTGCTGCCCGTCCCGTCACCTCCCCCGCTCTTCCCCAACACGCAACTTTGACACTGTTGGATTGGTTTCAATTCAATCTGGTGAAGAAGCATAAATCCCAACGATATTATATTTCCACAATTTCTGTCATAACTGACAGCTGTTTGGAGAGGAGAGCCTAAAGATAATGACCTTACTGAGGAAAAGACAATTGTAACTTTTCAAAAGACAGGATCTATCAGCATATAAGCACCGACCAGCCCCCATACTGCCTCACGCATCACCCCACTGCCACTTGCCCAAACTAACAGGTGAAGGAACACCAGGGCATCATCAGGATGGAGGTTTTGGAGATATGGAAAAGTCTGGAGAATGTTCGGGTAGCAGGGTGGATCACAGAACACAGAAATCAGACCTCATTAGCTTTGCTTTTGGCAGAACCACTTGTATTTACTAAAATCCAAATTATCATGCATTTGAAACGGAATTTAAAATCCCTGGGATTTGGCCTATCCTTCCCATTCATCTACGTCACACCAGCTATCTGCTCATGTGCTCCCTTATTCCCTCTTGACCTTGTAATAAGCATTCTGTGCTAAAGCTGGAGTGTTCTGGTCAGCAACGTCGCACATAACCAAACACCACTGGTCAAGTTAAAGAGGTGTCAAATATCTGTTGGATGATTATCAGAAAACAACATGCAGCACTTCTAGATTTTATTTTGCAGCTTTAGCACATCCTCCCTGAATGTTCCTCCTCTAAGCTTCAAGCTCCTTTTCTAATTCCCAAATATTTGTACAAGTCTTTCACTTCAAACAACATTTTTATATACAGACAGCATTAAAGCAAAACTGAAAGTCTCTAAATAACTCATTTAAGGAGTTGCCAGATTTAGAAATGGCTGACTGCTGTTACTATTTAAAGCCATGTAGAATATCAGTATGCTCATTAAAAGTTAGCACCAATTTCTAAAACTAGTCTTAATTATTAGAATTTTCATGTACAAAAGTATACGAAGTTTAATGACAAAGCTACAGAGACTGGAAAATATTAAAGATGTTTTGTTTCTAAACTAGATCAACTGTTTTCAAAGTTAATACTTTAATTAAAAAACCCCTTATAGACCTATTAAAACATATCTGTGTTGAGTGGACAGTAGAACGTATTTCTTAAGTACTTATCTTTTTCCCAGGGCATGTGTATCCATGCCACTTAACCACAAAAAGAAGAGACTAGGAAAATTTCCTGTGTGAAAGTTTTCGGTCTTTTACAAGACTGGGGATGTGAAAAGCAGAGATGCTGTTTTGTACATCTAAACAGTTGTGTCAATTCTTTATTTTCTCAGTTGAGTTTGCATGCTTTGGAGACAGCTTGAAATTTGTTCTCGTTTCATTCAGACCTCATAATAGAGATGTTTTGAAGAAAAGTCTTTAAAACCCCTGGATCACTTGTTACAGAAGCTTTACCTCTGCAGTTAGTAAAGTACAGCTTACAGAAAGTTGTTTATAGCAACATTAATTTTGTCTTCAGAATAGACTTTGCAGCAAAGGAGTATGAAGCCACACATGTACGAAAGGAAAGGAATTAAAGAGCTGCCCTCTGGTCTGTGTACTGAATGAGGCAGGCACCTAATGGGAAGGAAAAAAGAAGCATATGCTTTGTCAATAAATACCTATCCCAATACCTGCACACAAGGGAGAAAGAAAGGGATACACAGGCAACCTTAATTCTGTCATTTCATAGTGTTTGTGTGCTTAATTTATCAATGTCCATGGTTTCTGAACGTAGATTTGTGTGTGAGCAATATGCATGGATCACTTATACACCTATAAATGATGCACGTGGTATTTTACACACTATTTAGAGACAGAGAGAGACAGGGAATGTTCCCCAACTTCTATTCAAGGAATATGGATGCCTCATGATATAGCAGAGAGGTAATGTGAGACCCTGAGTGCCTCCTTCAAGCTAGTCCCTTCTAAATACCCCCATGTCTTCCCTTCGGAGCCCGCTGCACTTGCGCTGCCGGGCACATCCAGGCTCATTCAGGTAGGAACAACTCTGGATGTTCTGTTAAGACATAAGAAACTAAAAGTTTGTAAACTACAAGAAACAACTTTGCTTCTTTCCCCTCATTCCCCTGCATATGTGTACTATAAGCATTCTGACAAAGTCAAGATTTAAGTCTGAATAATGCTGCTAAACTCTAATACATGTATATATTCAGACTTTTAATAAAGGCTGAAAAATGCTACTAAATACAACTTACCATGACGAATGCAGCACGGTTAGTTGTGTTTAATAGCCACTGTGACTTTACAGATGGCAATTCACGTCACCTATGTGACTGGTCAAGATTTATTACAAGATACAGGAAAATGCAACTTTGAAGGATCAGCATAAGCAAGACTCCCTTTTATAAGAACGTCTCCAACAAAAATGAAGGCAGAGTAAAAAGTTTTTTGAAAATATTTGACAATTTCAACAGGTCCAAAGAAAGCCAAATGGACTAAGTTTTTTTGAATACTAACTAGTATTTCCTTGAAATATATGTTTAGTGGAAATTTTGCATAACTTGCCTTCTAAGCATGTGTTCCTTTTTCTGCTCAGGTGCCCCTCGCTGAAATTGAGGGGATGTTCTTTAGAGTATAAGGCTAAGAGGCCACAAGGATGAGAATGATATAAATGCTTAGATATTAATCAGAGCACAACCTGCCTGTGGGCCAGGAATCCCAACTTAGACAGCTCTGAGCAATCAGCAATTCTGCATTTGTCATCACAACTGTTTTTACTGCCATTTGATCAGTGCCACATGAGTCCTGACTAGATGATTCTTGGAGTGGATTTTCAATCACCAAACCAATTAATTTTACAGAGAGGACAGTAATAGAATCAAATGCATTAATCAGATGTCAACCTGAAGATAATATTCTCTTTTTCAAAGTCTCCTTTTTGAATATCGATTTAGCTCTCTTGATTGACAGGCTTTAAGTGGATTTGGGAGAAGGAAGTTAAAACTCACCTCAGGATCTTCACAGCAGTGTTGAAAAGGTACCATACTGCCCATAACGGCTGTTCCCAGAACTGACATACAGGCCATTTTGTGATCCGACACCCTGGTCTTCTGCCAAATAACTGCCTGAAACAAATGGCACAGAGTCAAATTTTTGACATTATATTTATATTTGTTGAACTCAAGTCATGTCTATGAACATGCATATGCAACTGCACACATACTGTATATGTAACATTCTGTACTTTGACCCTCTTACATTCACAACTTTCAGTGTTAACACTCACGATATGGTACTTTTTGGCGTGTCTTCTCATATTGTATTACTTATTTAGACTCATAGCAATCAGAAAATTAAGCAAAGCTTTTATTTATGGATGTTACACAGCTAATAAGGACTTCTGCACCTGAAATAATTGTTAAAAACAAATCAATGAAAATACTACTTCTCCTCTTACATATATAGCGGTAGGCTTTGTATTTTTTATGGAGCATATAAAGTGAGGGTTTACGACATGTTTCTGGCACAGTGGTCAATGTGTGAAGGTGGGCACTGCAATGCTTATGGTGCTTATACTCAAGAGACTGGCCGTTTTGGTAGAAATCAGGCTATTAGATGTCCATTCATAGCTCTCATCTGGATACTCCAGGTCTATGACAAGCCTGCTATTTAGAAAGGAAAGCAGCTTCTAAGAAAGTATTTATAAGGAAAGCAGTTGTTTGTCTAAGGAAAACTTTGTAATAGTTAGAAGGATAAAATGATATCTGCTCTATTAGCTACATATCTTGCAATACTATTGTCAAGATTTAATAAATACAGTAAGGTGGTATGAAATGCAACTTGCATCAGAAGATACCTGTCAAGTACACTTACATATACAGAAAGCATTAGCTACTGGGCAAGGTGAAATTTTGTCACTCACTAATGAGAAGCCCTATACTAAACAGCCACAAATTTAACTTTGAACCTGCTGTCTTTTATTGCTGTGTATCAACAACAAAAAAAATTTTTCTTAGTTGGCTTTCTGCTCCTAGGCAACCAAGACCTGCTAGATTCAGATCCGCTTTATATCTATTTCTATCACTGTTAGCTGACTGAGTGTATTTCAACGTGCAACATTCAAACACAGAAGAAAAAAGGTGCAGCAAGTTGCACTTTAAATCTTACGTTACGGTGCTGTTTAGAATTGATATTTTAAATAGGTGCTAGGTGTCCAATGAATTAAAAAGGAGTTCACAGTATTCTGGTACAGGATGTTATGTGAAAGCATGGTAAGTGAGCAAAGAACACACATGCACCCATCTCAAGAAATGCAATACATAGCCTTAAAATTCCACCTGTCCAGTGGGATATTTGCTGGCCTTGAGGGGTAAATTCCATGGAAGAACACGGTGCTCCTGTAAAATGATATTCCCTTCCTAGAGGACAGGTGGAATTGTAAAGCTTTGAGACTGTTGAGCCTAGAACTATTCCCCAAATCTTTAATTTTGCATTTCCATGTACACTCTGCAGCATTTGTGAAGTGGGATTTTCAGTCCTGCCTGAATCTAACTCACCTCCTGCACATCAGCCTGACAGCCCTTTGCACATGCGGGATTACAGCGCAGTCACTCTACAGTGAGCACAAACCCCTTAAAACATAAAGGACAATTGACATCACGGAGAGCAGGGAATACAAAAAGGGGAGAAGGAGAAATGAGCAAGCAGAGCCATGGGCCGGGTGTCCACAGCTCTGGCAGGGAGAGTTCCCACCATGCTTCGGCAGCAGCGAAGGACAGCCCGGGGCTGCCTCTCTCCTCTACACCTGCTGTAAATCTCCTCAAAGACATTTTGGAGTGATGAAAGAATTTGTCCTCTTCTTTAGAGCTCCTCTTATAAAACATATCCTGTACTGCTTCTATTTTAAAATTGATTACTTAAAATGGAAACACAAAGTGCCAAGCAATTTTTTCTGTAGTGGATATATTTTAAATAAATGCATGTGACCAAACCGAGAAAGACACTTGTTACATGACTAATACAAACGTCATGCTGTTTATTTTAGGTTATACTAGTGTGATGCCACAGGTACAGATATAAATCTTAGCTGCTGATTAATGCAAGGTTATTACACTGCTTGACCTACTGAATGGCTGATACTCAGAACTGTGAAAAGATTGCTTCGGTAAGGTGGTTTTAAGAAAGCTGTGGAACACAAGAACTTATTAAATGCAAACTTGCTAAAAGCAGATACTGTTAATAAGTTCATGGGGTATTTTTTTAACTAGTCATATATTTATTGGATATTAATACCCAGAACTACAGATAAAGTTTTACAAACTAGTTACCACTGTAGGTAAAAATACCCCCTATAATTAAAAAAGCCTATATACTAAAGAGACCAGGCAACTCCTAAATTTCTATACTATATAAACACAGAATAGACTGTGTGCTCATTTTTAGCCCTGACTGCACATTATAAAGCAACAACATAGGAATAGCTGGTCATTTAAAGAAAATTATTTTTCTAGACTCTCCAGGTATATCAAGAGGCATTAAAAAATCCAGTAAGAAACAATGCCTGTTCCATTTCATTTATTTTAGAAAGTGCCTGTTTCCATGAGGTTCCTGCCGTACCCTGTTTTTTTAACCTTGATTATACCCTTTACTTTAGCTAAAAATACACACCCACACACATCCCCCATATTTTTTTTTCTAGGTCATATAAAGCGGGTGTCCAGGATGAGCCAAGGAAGAATCTGACTCTAGTCAGTATGATGACACTGCAGAAACAGCCTACTCAAAGATATATAATTACATATGGCCCATCTTAGGTTTTGCTAGAGCTAGTCAAATATATCCCACCCCCCTCCTTGTTTCATTGAAGGGGATTACAGGATCTAGATCTTACAAAATGTCATAACGCATATAAAATCTGTTGCACATATACAGAAGTACGTGTGCATGTATGTGTCTCTGTACGTATTTCTCCACCCCCACCCAGCCCTAGGACATACGCACATGCATAGTTTTGTGGAGGATGACAACATACATGCACACATGGAGCAGGCATCTCTGTTATTTCAGGATGCGTTATTTCAGGATGCACAAACGTAGCCCAGAAGGATTCCTTGAAAAATGTGAAAAGAGTGGAGGAAAGAGTATACAACCTCTTCCCACTGGGTTCCCTTGTATATGGCACCAAGGAGAATAAGATCTGCTCGCTATTTGTCTCCTCTAAGACACCAAGGAAGGACAAGGAAAAAATGCACCCACTTCTTGTCCCTAACTATCCTTTGTATTTTAGAACTTCTACCAGCAGCCACAATGATTTGCAATCACAGACAAAAGAAAAATGTTAATTAGAGCTGGGGACTGGATCTGTTGCTGACTATGGCTACTTCAGTGCAACTATGATGCTACAAGTTAAACAGATTCATCCTGTTTATCTTATCACGACATAATGGCAGTAACTTAATGAAGTGGACTTTTACGACCCAGAAACCATCTATTTTCTTTATTTGTCTTGCGATAATCGTTGTGTTATTTATCCTGCAATAAAGTTTGAGGGTGTAAAAGTCTAGTAGAGCAAACGCTGTACACGAACTGTAGGTTGGTAATGTAACATGAGTTAGCTTTGTAAAAAGAGAATTGTATTTCAGTCTCTCTAATTTTGTTTTACAATGCTTCAAAAATCCTGTGACCCTGGAATCCGAGATCTCACTGCAGATAGTTAACTCTTTGGGCCAGTATGTTCCTTAGCTTTCCTGACTTCAAAATAAATAGTTTATTAGGCTCCAACATAACTGAAAACATCGCTACCTACTTGTTAAGAGAGTATAAAAACAGGAACAAAGTCAGGCAGCAATATCCAAAAGTTTGAATTTAGCCTAAAGGAAACAAAAAAGACATCACCTTGTACCATGTGTATGATCTCTTTCGCTTACGATGCACAGACACCTAGCTGCAAGGGCTGGCACATTCTCTGCAGTGGAAGAAAGCCTATCAGCTAAGATCAAGAACAGCCTTAACCATTTTCTGTAAAATCCCAGCCTTGAAAAGTGTTGATGTTGTTTATCAGCTCCATGCCAGAACTGCTGTCTCGTTTTAAAACCAATGGTAAGTTACCTTACTAAAAGAGAGCTCTTGCATAATCTTCCCTTGAAAACAGAAGTCATAGTAGTTTTTCAATTTAGCTTAAAGAAAAATAACGCAACTCTCTACATAATCATAATTATTCTCCCCAGCTATTTTATACTTGCCCCTGAGGAATCAGTTATCTCATCCATTTCATAAAACATGGCGGGTCAACTACCAGTGGAGGTATGCAATAGAGAAACTTACGGCACCATTTTTCCCCTCATCAGATGCAGCCGACATTACCTGTCTATCCCACGGGCATCGGACATTACACCTATCAAGGGGATTTGTTGAAAGACAGTAATGTTCCACAGCACTGTTCATCCTACAAATTCCGACATATTTCCTGCTGAGACTTCCCTTCTGTGATATGAGAGCACCCTCTTAATGAAAAGGTTTTCTTCACCAGCACAGAGTGGAGAAATGCTTGGATTTGGGAGCTGGAAAGTAAGTTAGGAGGGGAGCTAACAGATACTACAAAGAGCCAAGGACCTTCATCTGGCAACACATGTTTTCAGAGCCTTTCAAGAATCACAAAGACTATCAAGAGTTGTAAGTTTTTTGGCTGCTTTAACCACACACGTTCAGCTGTGGGTGTTTAGAGAAACTCCACTTCCATAGCAAAAGGAAAAAAAATAATAAAACCTCTCACACAGTTAAACTACTGTCAAAAAACACAGTTTCTAAGCCTAAACTGTCATTCAGAAGATGTACATCATCACAGTGAATTCCATTTAAATAAAGGGAGGTTTAAAAGCCTTTTGCGAAAAGAGTGGTTAACAAAAATAACATACCTAACTGTGATGAAGTGCATTGGTAAGGAAGAGGGAAAACTCCCATGCGGCTTTAGAAACATCCTTTTTCTGCTAACCTTTTTTAAGTGTACAAAGTAAGCGTGAAAGCCTAGCAAGAGCTAAAGGCACATCTCAGATGCTGCAAGACACACTGCATATGTGAAACAGTAATTGTTTTGAGATTTCAGATATATACTGTGCTGTCATTTGAAAAAAGTGATGGATGAGAAACTGGAAACCTCAAGGAATTAGTAATAGGATATAAAGCATTTCACCTCTAGGTCACCAGTTCAAATTCAACCAGGTTGGTAGTGACCAAAAGTAGTTACCATCTGGCAGCTGTTCTCTGGCTGATGTAAATTGAGTTGAGGGTCTCAACGCATTTCCTAGTGGACAGGTGTCCTCAGCACAAAACCCACCATAATTAACTCTCTGTTTGGCTTTCTCAGCAAAGCCACTGAACAACGAATGGAAGTAAAGGCTGAGCTATATTCCAGGTCAGCATGAAAGCATGCTGGGTGCAGCGCACTGCAGATTCTTAATCATATTTCCTCTTTATATTTTAAGACACACAGATTAGGGAGGGACTTAATATATCATCATTACATTAAAGGGAGTAGCCTTTTCAACTCAAGAAAGCGCTTACACGCTGCAGTTTCTGCTCAACGCAGATTTCTTTTCAACATGCTGCTACAGTAGAGTTTGGAAGCACAACGGATGAATGCAAAGCACAATCCCATTATTAAAAATGGTAAATCTACCCCAACACACTTACTTTGCCTCAAAGCCCCCACGCTTATTACAGAGGACTCAGAAACAGAAAACAAACTGGTTTTGGACTATTGGATACAGACTGTAGGTTGAGATTATCCAACTTTGGAAATGAGACTTATTGTAAAGAAAAAAAAAAAAAAAAAAAGAAGATGGCATCCCTTAGGTCAACACCAACCGCAACGGGCATCTGGGGAAGAATACTATCCACGGTTATAATAGCTTTAAAACGGTCCTCTTGCATCCAGAAGTTCTGACCTGTGTCTCTCTCAAGAAACAAACAGGACATAGTTCTACGCAGAACTGTGTGTGCCCAAGGCTTCAAAATATTATACATGAAAAAAACTCCGGGAAAAAAAAAATAATTCCCTTACACAGATTTTTCCTTAACAGGAACTGGGAAATTTATTGAGTCTACTTATGGCCCACCTGTGCTTTGCACAAGACACGGACCAGTTGTTTATGGTGTGACCTGCTGATAGGCACCATCTAAACCACCTGTTGCCATAATTTGTTCAGCCCTATTATATCTGAAATTGTTAAAACAGGTATAGTTATTGGGTGTCCTCTCTCATTTCGGCGTTTGTGGAATAAAGGCAACTAGAACAGAATTAAAGTATTCCATATCATCATCCTTTCAACACACAAAGGCATTACTTGAACATCAGTGGCTTGTAAGACTGAGTCGGGGGCTACCAGTGTTAAACAGTGAAGAGTGTAAACCGTTGTTGAAGGGAAGAGCTCTCACCTCGGGTAAAATACAGCCAGAGCTCATAGGTGGCTAGAAGATGGCATTTCAGGCTGAAGAGTATGACGTGGTTTAAGCAGTAGCTGACTCTGGAATGTTCTTAGCATGCCTTCAGATAATGTTAACTTTAAATAAACTTGCTGAATACTCATGTAAATTATTTCCATTTGGCTGTCTCATTATTCAATATGCTTTCAAGGAACACGGTGATGAAAGAAGAAAAATACCTCTTTCTAACATAACCATACTGGCAAGAGGATCAACATTATCAGTATTCAAAGAATGTCTTGGCAGGATAAACCTTCATAAAAAGAAGGAGCACTAGCTAATCCAAGTCGTCAAAATAGCCATAGTACTTCAAGGGTTGATCTGTAAAGTGATTCATTATTTATTGCTAATGCAAACAAAACATTCTGAGCAGAAAGAGCAATTGAGTGTTTCCTATCTTGGAAATCCACTGACTGAGAGTACACGATAAATGAACCCTAGGATGACTGATAAAAGGATATCTATTTTCTTATTAAAAAACAACCCAAAGGCAGGAAAAGCATTGTGGTTCTTCACAGAAAAGAAATCAGACACCTAATGGTAATATTTTCATCTGAACTAACACAGATATGAGATGTGGCACAGCAGCAAGAAAAATTTCTGGAAATTTCATTCAGAAGCACAAGACATACACCATTAAAAAAAAAATGGTGGAAATAAAATATGCAATGTATTGTGCATCCTAAAAACATATACACACTCAACAGCTCAATAAGATGCCTGACGTTCCAAAATAAGTTTCTGCTAGAACCAATTAGGCACCCATTCTCAGATGCTTAACCTCAGACACTTCTATCAAAGTTGCAGCCTCATTATAGTCTTCCTCGATAGAGCCAGGGCTATGCTTTCTTCCGTTCTCCTTTCATTTCTCATAAAACCCAGGATTTTAAAGAATGTACTTTTTTTAAAAAAAATGTACTGGTTGTGTCACTTATTTTCAATATTTTTTTGAAATACACTGTATTGCACTACCCTTTCTACTCTTTTGACCCACCTTTCTTCATCTCCTTCTGTAATACCTCATCTCTGCTACCTTCTTGCTCTTTTAAGCCTCGGAACCCGATCTTACTCCTGACGTGTATCTTCTTCCATTGCAACAGAAAGTATTGGCTCAGCCTCAAGAATTTGAGATTCTAGGAACTCCTCTGAATAATTGCATATACCATTTTTTTAAACCAATATATAACCTATGAGATCCATGAAAAATAAAGCTATTCTAAGAAGTTGATTTTTTTCTCCTAGTACATTTCAAACAGAAACACAACAGCCTCCACAAAAAAAAATCACACACAACCCTATTATTCTAGCACAGACATACAGTAGTATCATTACAGTAAAAACACCTTCTGATCCAAATTAATAATTTTAATTACAATAATATTTAGCATCTGAAGGAAAAAGAACTAATGAATATTCATGTTTTGTGATATTACAGTAAAACAGAGGCACATAGACCTGTTGAATGTTGTAACACAGTGGAATTTCAGAATTTAAAATTTCTTAAAAGGTATGATGCAACAGGTAATTTTTATTTGACCAGGAATGACAACAGCAGTATAAAAACAGGAATCTGCATTCAAAGTTTTTTTAGCATTTTCAGACTATTATAAAGGATTTACACATGCACAGAGACAGACTACACTTAACTGTACAAGTTCTTTAGCCTTTGATTCTCCCAGCTCAGCATTAGCTACTGAGTGACCTCTTGTGTTGAAACATGTCTAAGCAGTTCGTTTCCTTTTTAGCTTTTTCGCTAAATAAATTAAATGAACATAAGGCTGGCAGGTCAAAGAGACCATCTCTGTCATTACACTGAATATATATATATTACCTGCAGATAGCACTTGTACTGATTTATTTGATCTACTGAAATTGTGTATTGAGGAATTTACCTCTGAAGCTAATACGATAGGTAGTCAAAAACCACTGTGCAATGGCTACTATCATGCCGCTCCCCACACCATTTTGGCAGTAAGTATTGTGAAAAAGACATGTGATCAACTTCTTGCACATTACTGCCATTGTATTAAAATAAGCATACAAAAAAAATTAAAGACAAGATATGTAATAATCTAATCAAAGGGGATAAAATCAAAATACCATAAAAAATTAGTTTGCAACTTGTCAGCAGCAATCTCACCGCCTCTCCCCTTCTCCTTATTCCTCTTTTCCCCCAAATCATTTCTGTCTTACTCAGGAGTCACATTCCCATGCCTCTCTGCCAGCACCCAGAAACATCAACAGAAGTTTCCAAACAGACTAGAAAGGCTTAACACAGACTCTGTAAGCAATCGTGCAATAGATGTCTAGTTCAGAAAGGTCAACTGAGCAACCATCTTCCACAATAAGATGTTTCCCAACACAATATATCAAACTTAAGATCTGTAATAGAAGATAACATGCTGCAGTTGCCACAGAGGGGGGAAAAAAGGTCCACAGAAGGTACTGGAAATGAACTGTACAAAGTCCTTGCAGGAGCCACCCGTCACAACCACAGAAAAATTATACCACATCCATCAGAGAGGGCAAAACCAAACCACCAATAAAAGACTAAATTAGTTTTATTAACCAATATTTAAGACCAATACTGTGAAAGCACTGTTAGATAGTCAGGGAGCTTAACACAAATGAAGAAGTGCACAACCCTGAGATCTCCGTTTTCAAACTTTCTGTAGTCCCAATGAAAAAAGCGAAAGTAGCTATGGTTATTCAGCTTTGGAATACTTATTCTAGACACAAGGCAGGCCTTTATCTTCTACAAGATCTATACTTTGATATTTAGAAATAGATACATAAATATAATCAGAGCATGTTATACAACTCCAGAAAAGGATGGGCAATCTGTTGTCTTTTCAATACAGTACAGCGTCATTCGTCATTTCCCCTGACAGGGGACTGAAGTGTTAATGTTTGGTTGATAGAGTAACTGATGAAAATTGCTTAATGAACAGACCAAATAGCAAGATCAACAAACAAAAGTATTTTCTAACAGAAAAAGAATTGCTGAGGGATCTGGCCGCAAGATGGCACTCTCTACTTTGTGGCAACTTGGAAATTCTTTAGCATAGCTTTCCTCTGAGGTGCCAAAACCAGGAGTACAGCCAATAAAGTTAGCTATGTTAAACCGGGGTCAGGTAATGGAGAACTGCTCAGTGTGTAATTTCTGTAGCTGTGTGTGCAATTTCCGTAGCTGTGTTGTAAAATTACTGTTCGGTATGCTCTGAAGTCAAAGCAGCCTCTGAATCTCTTCCTCCACACCTAAACAAAGAACAACTAGCTCAACTAAAGCCTGTTGTTATAACATGTTACTCTTACTTACACCAGTGTAGGAAATTGTTTTGAATTTTTTAGCCTTTTTAAATAAAACCATCATTATGTATTGACCTCTTATGACTCAGCATACAGGAAGCTACCTGTATGTGCTATAGTGTCTATCCAGATGGTCTAACAAAATGAGTTTTGAGAGTTTTTTCAGTTGTCTTCAGATCAGGCCTTGTAGCCCAGTAAGGTCTCACTGCTTTATTCTGCAGAACACCACCGACAACTTTACTAATCACTAGCATGTAAATTCACTAGCAAGTAAAGTTAATTTTTATGCTTCATATATCTAACCAGGCATCTGTTCGAGCATATGAAAAGGCAGATCCTAAGTTTTAGAAGCTTAGGATCAAAATCTGTAACCATTATAAATATACATTTATGAAGGCAAGAAAGAAGTCCAAAAGAAACCTATGATGAAAGAAAATTCCTAGGAATGAAAGATTTTATGTAACTATTAGATGAACTGCATAAATTAATCAGAAACCAATCCTTAAGATAGCTGATAGAGTAAAACTCATTATTACCTTATTATGCGTTAAGGTTATCCTCAGGTCTGGTTTTATGATACCATATGCTACCAGTAGATCTTGGACTTTTTTCAGTTCTTCCTTACATTTTCTAGTTGTTGAGTAAAACTGCTTTCTTACAGGAAGATTCTTAAACAGCTTCAGGACTGTTACTGTAGTACCTTCGAGCAGGTGACAAAAAACAAGTAGAAATTATACTGAAAGCATACCACTGACTGGATATTGAAGAAAATTCAATTTTACTTGAAGACACCTGTCTGTAAGTTGCTGCATACAAAATAAACCCTAGGAACACTAAATTAGATTATATTAACATGAGAAGAAATATACCAAATTGGCAGTGATCCTCCCCAAAATGTACCTATAAACCTCAAGAGCTGTGATTCTCCTCCTTTACTTAGAGTTATGATAGCAGCATTAAGCTTTCTTTCTGTTCGCACTGACAATAGTGAGAATTAACAATAAAGCAAGCTGGAGACTCTTTCAGTGCATATTAAGTTATTTTCTATTACTAAAATGATTAACAGACTAGAATCTAACCAGACATATCTGGGGGAAAAGGAACACTGAGCTCCATTAAGGCTCTTCACAAGCGTTTGCTTTAGGGTAGTACCTGAAGAGCCAGATACCCCTGTTCAAGGCACAGCACACAGTAAGAGGAGGAATATTCATCTGCCAACTCATTCATATAAATTCCTAGCCTGTAAGGATACTGCAAAGTATTAAATGTGTGTCACAGAATTCAGTCAATCACTCAACAATTTTGACAAAAGACAAGGCAACACAACCCACAGGCTTTCTGGCTGTGGAAAATACTACAGTCTAGATCTTTTTAAAAGAAGTCCCTGGTTAAAATTAGAGTTCTCGGCTTCAGCTCTTTCTTCAGTATTTGCCCTCTGACTGGCCCTCGGCAGTGTCTGGCTTAATGGCTCCCCGCGGCCAGTCAGTGCCAAGGAGGAAGGGAGCCGGGTTGGCAGTCAGCTCCCTGTTGGTGTACAAGCACTGCAGCCAGCTGGGGGACAAATTGTGGCCACAATATTGACAAGCAGCTGCTGCGACTCAGCTGGGAAAAGTTGAGCTTTACGGAAAATCTGCACCTGTTTCGTCAGGAGCACATCCTCCTCACAAGAAAGGAGCACACCACTTCTCTCCTGGGAACACACACTGGCTGGAGTGTGAATGTGAAGACACAGCGTGGTCTTAATGGTCCTCACCAAGCAGCGCATGAAGTAGGGCAGATACTGCCCCAAACCTACACCATGACTGAGCTACCAAGGCCCCCCTCTGAGGCGAGGGCAACCTTTACTCTTTCACACAAACACACAGAAGGATTACTAGGGACACACCCTTCCTGCAAGTTGGAAAGAACTGTGATTTTGCCTGGTCCTATAGCCACGCTGCTTCCAGCAACACCTTCCTACAGCAGCAGGGCAACTCTTCCTCCTTTAAGCAACGATTTTGCTACTTACAGAAATGTTGTTTTGGTCCCGAACAAATCTTTCATATACTAATACAGCAAGTCTGCCTGGACCCGGGGCATTGAATTTTTATAGCTTTTATTTCTGCTGTCAGCTTGAAGAAGTGAGTCAGAGAAGGAGAAACTACTTTATAATTACTATCCAAAGCAACTTCCAAGACGTATTATTTCCTACAATAACAACACATTCTCAGTTGACAGACATAAAGCAAGAAATGTTTATAGCTCCAAAGACTGCATACTCAGCCTTCAAGTACAGAACAGGTATTTCAACACCAAATAAAGTCTCAGAGAAACATAAAATACTTCTGTCACAGCACAATGCCAGAACAACAATATCCTACCTTGCCCAAGATGGGAAGGCTTTTTAGAAGTTACATGCCCATTGCTATCCAAAGCATACTGAGTGCTGAAATCATCGGCAGCTGTCTTTGTTGTGATCAAAACCTGAAAAGAGCAATTTAGAAAAAAAGTATGTTAATTAAGGATCCACAAAGTTCAGAATGAGCTTAAAGCTTTGCTACCACTCTTACCATTGCATTTAGTCACTACAGTTACATTTAATTAGTTTATAGAATTTTTCTTCCACAGGTGTTTCTTACAGTCACAGAAACATTCTGCATTATTTCTCATTTTTCCATCCATTTAACTAAAAGCCACACATTTTTATCACACTAATACACAAAGCATAGCAATCCCTACTACCTACAGCACACACTCCTATACCTTCTATTCTAACACAGATTAAATAAACAACTACATCAATTGATAATTTTGCATTTTCATCCTCCGTGAGAGAAGGCATACTATGCCAACTTCTTAAACTCATGTGAGATTCCACAAACATAACTACTGTCAAACAAACAGTATATTATCTTTCCACGCCCAAACATATCTAGCAATGAGTAGTAGCATGTTTTGTAAGCTATTAACACAGATCAGCTTTAGCAAGACCAGACATAAACCAGAAGTTAAAAAAAACTACAGTTCCCTGAGTTCAGGTAGCAATGTTTTGAACAATAGAACCACTGCACTTTAACCACCTGAAAGACATAAAGGTTATCACACATACAGAGCTTCGGGATATTTTGCTTTATTTTAGTGTCTCATATGAGTCATTAAGAGTTCAGCCGTCCCTCTGGAGAGAAAAAACAGTGATTGATGAACTGGAAATGTACAGACCTACTTAAGGGCCAATAGTAAAGTACCTCTTAACTGAAACTTCAGGGGGCAGTTTGGGTAGGCAGAATGCAATTAATGCCAGGAGAGTTTAATTAACGTAATTACCAATCCAAGGATTAAAGTAATACCTATTAAAGTACTTAACACATTCAGGCCACCTCCCATCTCTTATGAAACGTACCACAGACCTGATTAAAAGCTCAGAACAGATGGCATCCTGCTCTGACAATTCATTAGAAGGAACCAATGATTGAGGTCTATCATCATCTGTCAAAACACCAAGACTTTTGAAAGCATCTTTGGAAATCTCCATCCAAATACACAAACCACTCCTGCTTAGTGCAACGTGAATATAGCCCAAGGTAGCAAGGAGTCAAGCTCTAACATCTCTCCTGACCTCCAAAGTTGATGGTTCCAATCAGACACAGGTATCAGTGTCTTCTTACAGGATCTAATCCTTGTCTGACTTTGAAAGAAGAATCCAAAACTTGACCTTGGCGCAGCATGAATACAGGAAGGCAGAGCACAATGGAACTGGCAGATGCTGTGCCCTTAGCAGCCTGAACGCTTTTCAGATGGTTTTGAATCAACTTACTTTCAGTCAACAAGTTAAATCCTAAATATAAGTACACTGTCAGTCTTCTTAACATAAACATGTGGATCAGACTCAGATAGGCCAGGAAACAGGTTCCTGTTTACTCATACGGACAATGAAGTTTGTGCAACTGCAATCATATACATGTCAAGGAGCAATACAGTGCCCAACAAGGCCCCATGACTGCCGATCACCTAGATAACATCAAGGCAGAAATTGTTACTGGAACGGTAGCTATGTGGGCTATCAGTTCCCTGAAATGATTTCTCCTGGTCACCTTCTTCTGTTCCTCATTTTGATTTACCCTAATTGAAGTAGCAAACTCAGCCGTACTCTTTGACATTATATTTGATGGTAACACTAAAGAGGATAAGCCAGTGTTCTAAGGAATCATGTACCTATACATGTATGTATAAGGAATCATTTATCTATACCCTGATACAAAAGAAAAGGAAACAACAAACAATCTGTCTCTGACCTGTTCTGATGGAGGAAAATAAATAGAGCACTGCTGTGACCACTATGACAGAAAGGCAGAACTGACACTAATGAGAAATCCATATTGCTTCCTAACCAGGTGACGTACCTTCTGGGGAGGGGGGGAAAGGCAGTATATACAAGCAAAACTGTTCAGAAAACACAACCCTGGCAGCCTGCTGGAACAATTTAAAGCCTTTGCACTGATATTTTAATAAAACTTTCACAAACACACACACAAAAATAACACAACACAAAAGACTAGACACATTTACAGCAACTGCTCACCTCTGATATGCAGCAAATTGATCCCAAAGCCTCCCCACGGAAACCGTATGTTGTCAACCTTTCAAGGTCCTCAGAAGAGCTTATTTTTGAGGTGTAGTGTTTAATTGCCATAACTGGCACATCAGCAACCTTGATTCCACTGCCATTGTCTCTTACTTCTATTTTGTTAAACCCATAATTCTCCTAAAAAAGAAGAAAACATAAAGGAGCACTAAAACAGCTGAAGGAATTGAGATTGAAGCAGCTAAGGTTACAGCTGCTAGCTGTCTAGATATAAGTGAGAGTTTTGCTTATTTGGAGAAACTGCAACCATTAAATGCATGGGTTTTTTAAAAAAAAAAAAAAAAAGAACAGAAAAGGACAGGACAGAACGGAACTGAAAAGAAAAATACAACATGTTAGGATAGTAGTGAAGGTTTCTCTAATTAAACTATGTAATTCATACCCCGTGGTTTGGAAATAGCACATAAATATAAATACATTAAATTGAAACAGGAATTAAGTATTTATTTTTTTTAAACTATGATGAAACTTGAAAAACCCAAGCTTAGAAAAAGATCCATATCTGGAAAGCTAAAGACTTTTCACCTCTCTTATCTGTTTGTTGTCAATTTTTTCAAATCACCACAAATGCAGCCCTGCGTCCATTGAAATCAGTGAGCACTCACTGAGAATTGTTTTCAGTTTCACTCTCTTTGTGATTTCAATTGTGCAGAGGTTTTCAAGTCTCTGTATTGTCTCTCAATATGCAGAAACCGCAATTCTAATGGGGGCAGGGCATGAATGGGGAGAAGAGAGAAATAAGAAAGCTTGTAAAGAGGTGCAATGCTTTACAGAAAGAAGTAAAGGTTCTTAAAGGCTCTTTTAAAAACAGCTTTCTAGGAAGCAAAGTTCAATCTTTGTGATTTACCTTCACATATATGCAATACATATTTTACTGAATTCTGATTTAAATATGTCATTTCAATAAACACCAGCATAAATAGAGTAAAACTCTGAAAACCCAGATAATTAGGACAGCTAAATAAAATATGGGATTCAGGTTCTGTAACATTTCAAACAGGTGCAGCAAACAAATGCTTCCATCTACAGCTACGTTATAATCTGCACATGTAAATCGCACCCAAAAAGAATCCCAATCCATGAGGAAAAAGTAATTAAAGCTGCAGGATCACTAACTAAACTTCTTTTACAGAAGCACGCCTGACTCTTGGAAAAGATTATGATGTAACATACAGAAAAACGTGCTGTACTGTGTAATACATCCAGGAGACCTCAAAAGTGGTTTTGCTTAGAAAGGATTTCTTGAATGAGTGGTTACTACCACCGATGCTGCACAGACCACATGATGGTTGCTTACAGAAAGCCAACTGATTAAACAGAACTAACTTTGTTGTCCCATCTGGGCATATACTGAAGACAGTTATGAAAAAATACAGTGTACTCCCAGGGTTATTTCTCAAAGTAAAAAAATAATGTAATTAAAACCATAAGGAAGGTATCTAAAGAAATTATCTGTATTCACACACAATCTGCATTAGGAAACATCAAAAGCCTCTGAGAGCGGCATAGAACCATACATATTTAATTAATTGATACACAATAGAAATGGGAGCACATTTCACTTTCCCTATTAATGAATGGTGCTAAAGCTATTTTCAGGAGAAAAACAATGCTTTTGCTAATATTTGAGACAACTTCCTACTGGGAGGCAAAACAGAACCTAAGCAATACCCCTCAACTGAACATAAAAACACATGCAGAGGTATAAACAGGAAACATTTCTACCCCGCTGCTGTATTCACTAATGAAGGGTTTGAGCATTTTACAATTAACCCCTGTTTTCTGTTCTAATTTTTGCTTCCAGACCACTTAACTGCGTAGGAAAAGTGAGATTTATCTTCTTCAACTTGAATTAAAATGTTACATGAATGATTCTCTATTTCCTTTCTAATATTAATCATTTTTACCTGCACACATTTTACTTAAAATATTACAGTGCTCAAACATTGTATTCTGTAACAGCTTCCACCACGCTACATAACCTAAATACTACTGCGGTCATGATCTCATGAGATGTTTAAGTTGCTCTGCCAGATCACTCATGCCAAACCGTATGGTTCAACTCTCTCCTCTTTTACTCACAACTCCACGGTCCCGTCTTCGTTTCAGCTACAGCTCTGTTACTCATGAGAACTCTAAGGTCAATTCAGCTTATTAAATCAGCACAAGTAATCTACCCTTCTTGCTGCGTTACTTTTCTTTTGCATTAGCAAGATAAATGGATCATGAGAGGCAGAAGTGTCTAGCAATGCCACGCAGATGGATGTAGGACTTTGCTTTTTCAGGTGATAAGATGGATGAGGTGTACACTGCAACGTCACCCCGAGATAAACTTCCTCTGAGAAAGTTCTAAAGATTAAAGCACCCCCTTCACGCATTGGGAAAAAAGGTGCAGAAATGAGTGTCTGCCTTTTATAACAGCCATTTTGTATAACAGTAGCAAACCCGTAGCTAAGATTTGTCCTTCCCGAATCCCAACTCGGCTCCAACTACCAACACAGGCTGTCGCACATCTTGTCTATTAATTAAAATATGCAAGTCTCAGTCAGCCTGTGAAGATTATTCTCCTAAATTCCTGTTGTTAGAGGTCAGTAGGGAAACTGACAGACTGATGCCCATAGAGTCTCTTTATCCATACACAAGCAGTTACATTGCTGCATCAATGGTTTTTAGCATACTTTAACCTGAAGCCAGGAGATCACGTCAAGAACAAAACCATCATTCTACATATGCTTAATACACAGCCATGCTACAGAGGCAGTTGATCCCGCTGCCAATAATAAGGCAAGCTCCGCCATGTCCAAATTTCTAAAAGCAATAAAGCTGAGGTTCCAATGAATTCATAGATACCACTCAACACCTTATAGAAAGGTCATGGTTCGGTTTCTAATCAAATGACTGGCTTTTAATTGTAATTGCAGTAATATCACATTATCTAAAACTACAACATAAGCTGATGTTCTTCCCAGTGTTGTGTAAAAGCTAGTTGATACACAGTGCAAAGATGTTCAGTAACATCACTTATTGGAGTTTGGTCAACCAAGAAGTTAACAAGAATAAAACACCAGCCAAGGCTTCCCACTACAACTTTCTACAGTTGTAGAGAACCACAGTTTCTACCTGAGAACCATTCCACCTGCAGGTTAACTCCTGTCTGTCTGTCGCCAAAAAAGCCATTCTGGTCTTTGTTCAGGCAAATTGGGTGACAAGTTTGAATGAATCAGCTAGCCTTCCTAATCCATAGGGAAAAGGTTAAAACAATGAAAACTCTCCAAGTTTCAGCAAAAACCCATCAAGCTGTAAAATGAAATTTCAAAGTTTCCATTCTCTGTTATGCTTTTGAACCAATCCAAAGTTAATGTGGTCGTTCAGGTCTATTATGCGGTCAACCTTATTTAAGTGTTATGCAATAAAAATAGTATTGTGATATAAAAACATTCTTATCACAAAAAAAATCTCAGGAAGAGAATCCATGCTTTACATGGATTATTTTGTACAGTATTATGTACAGCTGTGCAAAGTGCAAATTTTCTCTTCTCCCCTAGTATTCACAGAATAACAATCAGCAAGTCTCATTTACTCACTGGCAACCTGTGTAAGGCCAGGTTGGTTTGTTTGTTTTAGAAATACAGCAATTTGAGCTGAACTGACAAAAAATGTAACAGTAGTGCTGATGACTCACGCGCTGGAAATGTTTGAAAATGCTCATTTAAATTGATTTGGGACCTCTCATTATGGAAACAGCTGGCTTTTGCACAGTGAAACCCACACTGATTAGAGAGCTTTCTCCCCCGGCTATCTCCATGGCTCTATATCCACACTCCAGTAAAACAGACAAGGTTTGTTCTAACAATTTTTGAAGGCTCCAAAACCTTCTGTTGACTTCTTGTGGTTATTGATCCACTCACAGCATCTGATTCCGACTCCCCTACCCCCTGAACTGTGCACACACTGCTCGCTTTGGAGTTACTCATGAAGCGAGATACTACACAGTCTAAATATTGAGATGACAGAGGTCATCACAGACCATAGTTAAGACAGAGTATCTTTAGCTCACTTAAGGCAAATAACAAATAAGCATGTTCCTTGGCAGGAAACCATACTCAGATGGAGAACACTTGAGACTCGTTCAGAAAAGCCAGCAGTGACATGGACAAAAAAACAAGCAGAAATTGAATTGCCCTCCAAACTAAGACCATTTGTCTAACACTTAATTCAAGAATAGCTTATACATTCACTGTTATTTGCAGGAAAGAAAAGTGGATGCAATTCTGGACAAATGCATTTACACACACTGTAACTCCTACTAAGCAGGAGATACTGCTGCTATGCAGCTGTTGACAAAATACTGCAAAACCAGAAATACTCAGGAAAGAAAGAGGAGCTGATCAGCTAGCCATTTTACACCGTTAGGGGGGGAAAAGCACAAATTTCTTATTATGAACAATATCTTATTTTTTTCAGAAATCATCCTTGAGTAATATGCCAACTTTTTTTAACACCTTATAAAAATAAAATTTTAAAGTAGCCAGAACTCATCATGCTGATTAGGGACCATGCGATAATTTGTATTACCAAAACATCTAACATGGCCATCAATGACCTCTTCCATTGTTTACATTTTCACCTTCCTGGCAGTATTTTGCAATAAGACTTAAACATGCCAGTCTAGAAGTGAAATGGGAAGTTCAACATCTTTTAAAACAAGTTATTAGCCAGAAAAAGTAAAGTAGGAAAAGAAGTATTAAAGAAGCTGACAGTTTTTCCCCTCAAGATACACTCAGGAGCACAAATATGACTTACTGTTTCAGTGGGGCCTCAAAAACATTACGGGAACCCAACTTTGGACCATTTTTATTTGAGGTTAAAATATACATGCATAAACACTGTTAATACCCTTCCATTCCCAAAACCACGATAACCTAAAAAACCCCAAAAAACATTTGCAGTGAAACAACTTTTCTTGCATCTTATTTTACATCCAATTATTTGTAAGAGTAAAAGAAAGAACTAGGATTTACCAGTTTAATATCAATATTTGTGGCACTGGCATCCAAGGAATTTTCTATAAGCTCCTTCACCACGCTGACAACTGATGTGATCACCTGAGAACTTGAAAGGAGACGAATAGTTTCTGCTGGCAGCTGTTTCATAGTGGAGTAAGATTCAAAGAAGCTGCATAGAAATAGAAAAAGAACGTAAAAGGAACATTACAAAAACACATTTCTAAGTAATTATTTTACAGAAACTTTTAAATGTAGACGAATCATAACATTACAGATAAAGAGTAAAATTTTCAAGATACAGTAAGACCCAGCCTCCTCTGCAGTCAACGGGAGTTTGACCTGTGGAAGAAACAGAACACAGGTCTAGACTAGAAAACATTATTTTAAGTAGATTAAACTTCTAATGAAAAACCTTAAGAATCCTGAGATACACTGAGCAAAGGAGTATATTATATCACATGTGCACAGTCATCTCCTCTAAATTACTGTAACATGTGCTCGTCATCTTGCAATTACAAGAGTAGACAGACCATATAGTAAGCCAGAGTGCTAGTCAGAAACATCAGATACGGTATTTACCCAGCAGCAGGTCTAATTCCAGCACTGATGCAAAAAAAAAAAATAATAGAACTTTTGAATCTTTGGGGTTTTTTGGTTTTGTTTGTTTGTTTTTACAAACTCCTTACATCATTCCCCCCCTCCCCGCTACATTTACAATTTCTGCATTTAGCACTGCTGTGTTGTGTGTATGATTCCCGGCACCTAAAAATTCATGGAAGAAATATGACCTGAAGGTAACTGTTTCGGAATTGGTAAAGAAGTGGGGAGGAAGCATAGTGGTGCTGAGGCAAAAGTCCTATTCAATGGCGATGTGATCTACCGGCAATAATGAAAAACAAAACAAAACAACACAACTTCAGAATTATCATCTTGCCTTTCTGATCTGACTTACTGTGTGCCCTCAGGCAGGTCGGTTTATTTCTATGTCTCTGTCTCTTCCACTTAAAAATGGAGACACCATTAAAAGCCAACGGAATTTTTTTTTTTTAATCACTGAAAACACTTACAAAGGGTTATAAAACTCCTGCTACATTATAGAGACACTCTACCATGAAGAGATTGTAAGTGGATCTGCAAATTTTTGCATGCATTTCTGTTTAAGTACCCAAGTAGACACAATTAACCAAGCTCGGGGAAAAATCTTTGTCGATCCTTGTAGCCTGACACAAAGAACTCAAGTGCAGTTTTTCAGGCATATGAGAAAGGGGGGAGAAAGAGCATTGCTAGACAGCTCTTTGCACCTCAAGAATGGTTCAGACTTGGGTTTCTTCTCTCCACAGCAGCTCACTTTACCGGGTTACATTACATAACGATATTTACATTGAAAGGCAAACAATCCCGGCAGTCCTGGCTCCCAGGCTCGATTCAGTCCAAGCTATCTACTGGAGAACACAGACGGCAGGCTCAGCACCCATCCCAAGGATATGAGCACACGTGGAGGAACGGAGCAAACCCAGATTTCCTCCTGACACCGTCAGGACACAGCGAGGGGCTGCAGACAACACCCCAGAGTGCCACTATCCTGCAGGGTATATGCAGCTGATAGAACAATTACAGGACACTTCGCTGCCTTGATGTCCACTCTTTAAACATAAAAGACAAAGAACATACATGCTTACTTGGGAAAAAAAAAGGTACAGTGTTTTGAAGAGGAAGCAGAATTAAAACTTTCCTAAGACCAGCTACAGAGAGGTTTTCTCTTTATACTTATTTACATTCCAAAGGGAGTTTGCCTTTCAGATGTGGTAAAAAGATCTGACAAATCAGTTTTCCACCAAACAAACTGGAAAAGGAGCATGAAGACGCGTGTTTTTCAAGACAGGCTAATATTAATCACGTACACGCATTCAGAGAGGCAGGTTTCACCATTCTGTGATTCTATTTCCTCACACATTCATGTGTTACACAGGCCTCCCGTGTCAAGTGCTGCATGATTAACTAATGACAAGTGCCAGATGAAACACTGACTGAGACAAGGGAGGGTCTTAAAACAAAAACGTTGCAGATCCCAAAGACAAATTTTCTATGAGGTGTGACTGATGCAGGTGCTGTGCCCTCCCCTCCCCTGGGCCCAAGCCACCCTGCACAGGGCTGCTGGCTGCTCCATGGATGGCAGAGGGTGGCCGCACGGCCACATCTCGGTCGGGGGCTCCTGCAGGGAGGGAGCGATCTCTAGTACCTGCTACCTATGGATGCATTTCCAGCCCCCAATTACTTTTAGGGAAGAGATATGTATTTCAGCTCAAGCCGTATTAGTACTACAGCTCTTTGCTGACTGGATGTGTTATAATCCGTGCTCAGTGGGAAGGACTTTCTGAGAGCACCGTCACCGATACTGTCCTTTCACCCCTCTGAAAGTGGGCAGCCACCCCAGCACGGGGGGCTCGAAACAGCTGTAACACCGCATGCCATCAGGTAAAGCACGAACAAAGACTCCTAAATCTTCATAGCTGCAGCCCCACGGATTTCTGGAGCAGCACCCACACCCCGCTCCAACAGCCACCGTTCTTAGGAGTCCACCAAAACACCAACTCAGGAAACTCTTTCCGAGGAAAAAAAGAGGGAGAAAAGCTGCAGCTAAAACCTGCGGACAGTCACCCTTCAGTTCACCTAAAACCACACGAACGGCCCCCGGTTCCCGCTTCTGCTTTTCGTCAGGGAAAACACGAGGAGCGCCGCGCCAAAACAGCGCAAGGGAGGGGAGGGAAAAATAGGGGAGGAGAGAGAAGGGAGGGCAGCCACCATGGCAAGGGACGCGGCTCCCGCCCGGCCAGCACGCCTGGCTCCCCGGCACCGCTTCGGGGGCCGCCGCGCCGCACCGCACTAGGCCCAGCAGGCCCGGGCCTAGGCCCAGGCCCGTCCCGCGCAGCCCCGGGGCGGCAGCGGTTCTCGCCGCAGTGCCTCCAGCTGCCCAGGGGAAGCAGCGTCCCCGCCCCAGCCGGGGCCTCGGGGCAGACAGCAGCGGCGGTAGCGTTCCCCACAGCGGGCAGGCAGCTGCCCTCCGCCGCCCTTCCCGGGCACCCGCCCCCCGCAAGGCCCCTGGGCTGCGCTACCTGCGCGTCCGCCGCGCCCCGCTCCCGCCGCTGCCGCTGCTGTGGGCGGTGCGGGCGGCCCGGCCCCTCCCCTGGCCGCCAGCCCTGCCCACGGGGCGGCCGGCGGGGTTCTACCTGCGGCTGGCAGCCCGCGCCTCCGCTCCTGCTCCTCGGGGGCTGTGGCCACAGCGCGGCCGGCGGCGCCCGGGCCGGTGGAAAGGTGGGGTGGCGCTGGGGAGGCGGAGGATGGGCGGGAGAGCTGGGCTGCCGCTATCGGCCGCCTGCCGGTACTTGCTAGCAGGCCTCGAGGCCCCCGGCGGCGGTGGCTGCTGGGCCGGGCCCTGAGGCGAGCGGCGGCGGGAGGGGGTCTGCTCGCAGGGTGGGCGGTCGGGAAGGGAGGTGGCTCCCCGGGGAGGCCACGGCTGCTGCGGGAGCGACCTGCGGCGGGTCTTGGCGGGCGCAGCGTCCCGCCGCTTCGGTGCGGCCGGGCTGCCGGCGGCGAGGGGGGGCAGCGCAGGGGAACGGAGAGAAGGTGCCCATCGGATTAAGTGAGAAACGTGAGGAAGGGGCAGGAGGAGGCGGTAGGCTGTGCCAAGATGTAGGTCTGGGTACTCGCTCAGCTGCCGTGCCGCCTCCCGCGGCGGCAGGCAGGGAAGCAGGGAGGACCTGGCTTCGCGCATCTCGGGTACCGTGCTCCCTCCTCATGCACCTTTTGAAATACTTCGCGGCAAGTATTGATTAAAATCAGCATTGCCCCCGGTTCGGTTTCAGGTTCATCGCATCTATTTTTATTCTGCAGCCTACTCTTACTTAACATTACAAAATACTTAGGTGTTACAGTGCTTTACAGCACTCGGCAAGTATCAGAGACAAGCTTCCTACCAAAAGCAAACTATTTATTCTGGTTAAACAACACCATTGTTGACTGACTTAGAAGGAAGTCAGAAAAACTCCATCCCGGACTCATAAATGAATATAAATAGTTTTACAGATCATGTGAATATGCAGCGTGCAATGAGGTTTTTTTAATTATCGTGAATTTTAGTACAACAGGCCAAGTGAGTCACTTCAAGTAAGTTCTGTCAGTCTCCTGCAGAAATCAGCGTTATGAAACTGTTCTATCTCTGCATATGTCTGTCAATGTGAAAACTTTTGAACCCGTTCGCTAATTTCAGCCAGACTTGAAAGACAGAAATGTCTGCCTGAAAACTAACAGGTGGGGAGAGGAGGAAAATCTGAAATCTGGGCTCTGCTGCAAGAGAGGCAGGCATAAATTAGTCCTTATTTGTTCTTTCTAGCAGTAGGTAGCTGGGCAATTGCTATATGTAGAATTCTTCGTTAGCCGTTACATGAATGGGAAATGGGGAAAATTGTCTGATATGGGAAGTGGAGAAAGACCTGGGGATATTGTCGTGGATGGTGAAAGGAATTTAGAGGACAAAAGTTACAAAGCTTGCTTTCTTACAGGTTTGCAACTTTAGCTTCTAACAGCACAGCTTACTATTTTTTTTAAAATGTCCCTTCTGTAGCAGGCTTTGTGGGTTTTATTTGTTTGGGCGTTTTTTAAGCAAACAGTTCCTAACAGCCCCTTTGTACTGACTTCTCTGTAAACCGTACTTTAAAGATCTTGAGGTACATCCTGGCTTATGCACTTACGTGTTCCTTCCAGACTTTTAAAACAGCCTTTTCCCAATTTTGAAAATGGCGCATGTTAGTTGCCTTCCTATAACAGTAGTCTCAATCTTCAAACAGTTGTGTTTTGTAGAGTAAAAATGAACGTAGGAGTTGCCCACAGCGAGGTAAATCCAAACACACGGGTGATGAACAGTCGTGGAATGTGGCTGACGTATGCACTCGGAGTTGGCATGCTGCACATTGTCTTGCTCAGCATTCCTTTCTTTAGTGTCCCTGTCGCCTGGACTTTAACAAATGTGATTCACAACCTGGTAAGTACCCTCTCTTGTAACAAAGTTTGAAAAGTTGTTCATACGTATTTATTTTTAGTAGCAGGAGAGGAGGAAAACACCTAGCCAAAACGCCACCTCTGCTTGGTTTGTCCACTGTTAAAGAAGTTGGCTTTTTTGGGGAGGAGGAGTGAGTGATACACGTGATCACTTCGGGTTTAAGCACAAAAGACGTGAAATATTCCTTATATATTTTATGTATTCTTTTAAAAGGCATTTAATTAAGCTAGAATTTTGCAAACATAAAATCATCATGCCAGCCGACTTTTACAGTGTTCTGCATATTATTAGAGAGCTGTACTGAATCCATAAAATATATTACATTTTTAATTCTTGCATATTATCTACTAATGTTTCTATACAAATCTGTTAGTATCCCAAAATGTTTAATTTCAGCGCTTTACCTGTTCCTTGGCCAGAAACTTTTGTGTTCTTTTTCTTCTCGCTTTGATTTCTGGTCAAGCTAGATAAATTTTAGCTCAGAATGACTTCAGCATACAATTCTGTCACTATACGTGCCATAAGAAAAATCTTACTTGAAAACAGTGAGGAAAAAACTGGACTACCTTAACCCAAGCCCTGAAATAATTTGTTATTCAGTGGGTCGTGATTTGCATGGTGACTTTTGTATGCAAAAGGATGTGGAAGCTGAAGACTTAGAGAATCTTTCTGCCCCCTCTCCCCAGGGTACTGTAACTTTGTTGTAATCATTTAACGTAAAGCAGCTTTGGATATTGGTCCTGCCAAGCTTAGAGAAAAGACATCCATAATCAGCAATTTCCATCATACTTGAAGTTTGCTAACTCAGCTTTCTAAGATTAACAGCAAAGTAGTCTTGACAAAAAGGTAGCTTATTCCTTATTTAGGAAAATGATAGTTCACTTTAAAGACTGAGGTTGGATAATACCCTCTTGAATCCTGTAAAAAAAAAAATAAATTTGTTTTTTATTTTTGTAGATAGGTTTAAAACGAATAGTGGGATTGTAAGCATCATTAAAGCATTTTGTACATTATCTTTGACAGCATCAGACATGCCTGACTTTGGAAGATGTTGGCAGAGACAAGTATTACTAAATATTTCCCAAATGCCTTACCGAATTCATTGCAAGTAGCTATAATGACAACAGGGATGAGAGCATGCACTGGCAAGTAGTTTTCTAGTGGATCACTAGAAAATGAGTATAAACTGCACTTTTGGATATTTCAGCATCTAAATGGCACCTTTTTGGAAACCAATCCTTGAAGAGTTTGACAAACAAAAAAAATCCTGGATTTCCACTAATGGAAAACTCTTAGCTGACCTTGAAAACATTTTTGGTTGTCCTTTTTGCAAGTACCGGTGCAAAATAAAATGTGTATTAAGCATTTGTATCTGTCCTAAAAGTGCTTTTTGGTTAAGTTATTCAAACTGAGAGGCTGCAAACATCATGAGTTGAAGAAGTAATTAAGCAGATGAATTCTCTTAGGTTAATAGGCCTCCAGTCAGGGGGCAGTTCCAAAAAAAAGTGGAAGACGATGTGAAGTGATTTGCTCAACTTTTAACTCCCTTATAAGAATTCGGAAGAAATGTGATTTTTCTATATAAAGCTTTATATAAAAATTTCTGTATGTACATAAGTAATGAACACACCTGGAATAAAGGAAATGGAAGTCTCTCATATTTTCTGGTAGAGACTCATCCTTGGAGTTGGTATGCTCTCTTCGATAGCAAACAAATGTTCGTTAAAACTGGAAGAGGGTGGACACCCCTGTCTGATTGACCTCTGGGCCCAGATTGATCTTTCAGAACAGACTAGGCATGGCATGCTCCCATCGAGCAGAAACAACCGCAAAGAACAGGAGAAGCAGCAAAGAGAGGGACAGATGGCATTCAACAGATTGCTGGTAGTCAGCTTCGAAGTATTTGAAGCTGGTGGGGGGCTTGAGAAAGCTTTCAAAAGTTCCTGTAATATTGCCAGTGTTTGTAGATAGTTTTTTTGCTTTGTGCAGACTCTACCTCCTAACTCATTTAACACTGTTTTCAGAAAGCGGTAATATAAATTGGCAGCCCTAAACTTGTTACAGCCCTTGTTGAAATTCTGTTGATTTCATATAATTTTTGCCATCTAATATAGAAGACAAGGCAGTGGATCGGATGTCACATAGATTTTGGCTTTAATTCTGACTCTGCCACTGACTGCGCAACCTCGGGCAAAAAAAAAATCACTTTTTGTCTCTTCCTGCCTCTTCTGTAATTTGTCATTACACGCTAGCAGCAATTTGGGTGAGAATTCATTTACTCTCCCTTTTTTTCTTTTTTTTTTTTTTTCCTTTACAATGTAACAATTATAAAAAAAATACAGCTAAAAGTGCCACTGTATTTACTTTTTATTTTCCCCAGGGAATGTATGTGTTTTTGCATGCAGTAAAGGGAACTCCTTTTGAAACACCTGATCAGGGGAAAGCTAGGCTACTAACACACTGGGAACAACTGGATTATGGAGTACAATTTACATCTTCAAGAAAATTCTTCACAATCTCTCCTATAATTCTGTGAGTTCAAAACTGTATTATGGATTAACTGAATCATAAACTCATGATTTCAAAAGCAGCAACAAAATGAGTTGCAATTTACTTTCTAAAAGAATTTTCTCTCGCTTTTTTTTGTTTGTTTGTTTTTTTCCTTGCTTATTTGTTCTTACATCAGAGAGATAAGGAGTACATACTTACAGGCCATATAATCAACAGTCTTTCTTCCTGCAGCTTTCGACACTGCAGTTCACATACTGAAGTCGAAGTTCGTAAACAGTTATTAATGGGGCAGGTTTTAAAAACCAGAAACGTTATGAGGAAAACTTACTGTTAACTCTTGAAGTTCCTTAAGAGGTTGTGAAGTCATAAATATTGAAAATCTAAACTAAGTGCCTTTAGCACATGCACATGGCGGCATTTATTAACCATTTTGCAACTTGTGAGTTACAGGGAAAGCGGCAGTCCTCACCGAATGGGGTCCAGGATTTTGTATGTCAGTTTTGCTTTGCAGTGATTATCTTCTGTTTACACTAGTTATGTAAAGAGGTTAGAAATTCTACGCCGCCTGTCTCTGTTGGCAAAAGTATGGTTGCATAACTGAAGAAAATCAGACACGTATTTAATATCCAATTCTAAAAAGTCTTTCTGTCTTCCACTCAAGGAAGTTGTCCACTTGCGTGGCAGGATCCAAGGGGAAGGGAAGAAAATGCATTGTGTTTACAAAATTGTTCACAAAGGGTAGACACTGAAAATATATATATTACTCCTCAAAAAAACCTTCTCTTCATTCGAAGATAGCTTCCCACGTTCCAGTGGAAATTTTGTGTAACACTTGTGTATTTCTCTTCATGCACTAATAATGAATGCATCAGCAGCTGAGTAAACATCTCCCTTTTGCTGGGGGAAAAACCCACAACCCCCGAGTCTGATAGCCTTGTTTCTGTGACTAGTTTTTGCGAAGAATGAGATGAAATTAGCGGCTCAGAGTGTAAAGAACCTGGTAGTGAATTGGATTTTCTGAGGCATATTTCTATATTCTTCCAGTTGAACAGCTTGTGGACTAGCTTAAAAGAAAAACGTGCTGGAAACATCTGCCAGGTGGGAAGCATTTTAAGATCACGCCAATCACAGATGTGCTCGGTGTAAATTATTTTTGCACTGAAAAATGTCAAATGTGTTGTCACTTGAGCTTGCTAGGGTAGCAGAACTGTGAGTATTTTGGTAACAGATGTTACGCTGTTTAAAACCTGTATCAGAAATCAGGCTTGTAGCTGCAGAAGTCAGAGACTCCAACTAGAGGGGCAGGGAGAAATTCTTGAGGAAAATACCAGCTGAGAGTTGCTTTTTAGCACCTTGAGAAGTACGGGAAGAAGAGACAGTCCATTTCTAGAACCTCGGGTGAGATATTTGATACAGGAATAGGTCGGTTGTTAATCGGAACACTATGACTGGTTACTAAAGCACCTTTTCCAACCGTGCTTTGTTTGTTCATGTTTTAGACAAGAGTGTTATCAGCTAAGCTTGCTCTCTTTTCCCCCGCAGGTACTTCCTGGCGAGTTTCTACACAAAGTACGATACAACACACTTTATCCTCAACACAACCTCTCTCCTGACTGTGCTTATCCCCAAGCTGCCACAGTTGCATGGTGTTCGAATCTTTGGCATCAATAAATATTAAGCAGGAGGTCTGACACTGACTGCCCCCTGCCGTGGCTACTGGTGCTCCCCAGGTGAAGAAAACGAGTAGCCTGCTGTGCTGCGTATCTAGTCGTATTCAGTGAGAGATGCATCTATATCTGAGATGCAATTCCTACTTCCTGCTGCAGCGTTGTCTGGGATGAAAGTTGAGTTTATATGAAGATGCCTTCTAATATTTAAATGTGAATCGGAAACGTCTAGAAGAAAGATTTCCATGAAGAACTGGGCAGGCCCAGCTCTAAAGCCTAATCCCCGCTGAGACTGTATATATGCCTGGCTGATGCGAGTGACTTGAGGAAGGTGTGAGTGACAGTTGAAATGGAGAGAGATGTTTCACAAATACCCGGTCAACCATAATGCAAATGGTGGCTTTACATATAAATCCAGGATTCCCAATGCCAAGGACTGGTGAGGTCTCATTCGTAGATTAAGTGAAAGTAGGTAGTTTTCTGCTGTAGGGGTTGTAAGTGGTTGTGCTCGTTATTGCATTGTAAAAGTTTGTCTCACAGTAAATACTGTGACAGCTAGCATAAACAGATGGTGTAATTCCTGCCTTATCTGTTCTTGTGATTTTTATTTTTTTTTGTCACGAAAACATGAAAATCCTTAACTGTCAGCTCAGGGGATTTCTATATCAACTTCACAGCTCCGTTTATGTGTGCTTTTACAAGTTGCGCCGTGGTGTTTATTTCATTTTGCTTACCGGGATGCTGACTTTTCTATGTGTAAATGGCACATCCCGAAAAAGTGAAATTTCTTTTAAGGTGTGGATTTTTGACTGTTTTCTCTGACAGTTGACTGATGGGCTGTTTTTTAGTAGTTGAGAGGCCTGTAATGGTGAGGGAAAGCACCTGCTGTTGTAGGAGAAGCAGCTCCATTGTAGAGCAACGGTGTCAGAACACATAAGAGAAACTATTCAGGTCATAAGTTAGAACAGAAGCTGAATTAGAAGTAAGTGAATAGGCAAATCATGTGGACTAATTGTATGCAGAAAAAGGTGTAGATAATTTGCATGTCTTGGGAACGTGGAGGAATGCTGTGTTTGAAGGGTACCATGTAGTACAGAGTAATCTTGTATATAATCACCTGGAACTAGATTGAAGGTACATCTAGAGCTCTGAGCGTGCACTTCTCCATCTTGAAAAAAGGATGAATTTTGAAGTCTACCATACGTCTGCCAGCCAAAACCGGCCCAGATTTAACAGAAGACTCCATTTAAGACTTGATTGCCATTTTGGTTGCAGTGACAGACAGTGAGCTGAAAAAAAAAATAAAGGGGGGAAAAAAAACCCGAAACACCTACGGTGGCACACTTATTTTCTTGTTAAGCGAATTTTCTGGCTCTTTACTGATAAAGATGCTGTTTAAAAGGAAAAAGAACACAAGGTAGTAAGTTATGAATTTTAGCAATTAGAATTAATTCCTTGTGTTATTTGCACAGGAGGTGATAACGGGCTCATTTTTTAAAATAACGACCCTCACGAGGCTATGGCAGCCCCTGGAAAGGCCACTGTTTTGTGGACGAGTGGAGCGAAGGGACGGACGCAGGGAAGGGCGCGGGCGCGCGGCTCGGCACCCGCGGAACGCCAATGACTTGCCCTCGGCCGCCTGACGTTCCCCCGCGGCTGCGGCCGGCCCCGGGGTTACGCCCCGTGACGCGGCGGGAGGCGGTTCGCGGCGCGGTACCTCCGGTGGGCCGGGCCGCGGCTGGCGGAAACGGGCCGCTCGGAAAAAGGGGAGGTCGAGGGGCGTGAGGGGGCGGGATATCGCGATGGCGGGGCGCAGCGCGACTGCGCCGTGACAAGCGCGGCTGCGGCCGGCGAGAAGCGGCCCCGGAGGCGCCGCGGTGGGGCCGGGGCCGGGGCCGGGCCGCTGCTCGGGGGCCGCTCGCTTGTGGCTTGTGCCCCTCCCCCGGGACCGCAGGTGAAGGGCTCTCTTGAGGCACGATTAAGGTAAAACAAAGACATTAGCTCCCAACTCTTAAATTATTATTATTTTGTTGTTGTTACGGTCTTAAAAATCATGTGTGGTCATCCATAACTTTAAAAGCAACACCGCCTCTTCAGAACATCAAACCACAGCACCTGCTTAGAGACCCTCCAGTAATAATAAACCGTACAGTTCGTTTCTAGGCGTAACCGCTACATAGGTTTTTAGCAATGAACAGCGTTGCCAAAAGCCTTCTGCCATGGGTTAAGCGCGGCCGAGCTGTGTGGCTGAGAAGCAGCTCTGCGCGCGCTGGAAAACAGCATCTTCGGAAGCTGGTTCTGGGCATAGAGACCAGCTGCGATGACACCGGTGCTGCTGTGGTGGACGACGCTGGCAACGTTCTGGGAGAAGCGCTGCACTGTCAGAAGGAAGTCCATTTACAGTAAGGATATTCTTTTCTCAGGGCTTTTGCCTTAATAATGATTTTACTGTTTTTCTTCCTTGTAATATCATCCATATAAAAGTCTTCTCTCCTCCAGAAAACTCATTGAGAAGTGGGGAGGTGTAAAGACCCGGCTCTTGGGCCGCACCACATCTGCTTGAGATATTATTAAGTATGAGGAAAGAAAAGCTGTGCGTTTGACAAGTTTCCTCCAGTATTTTCTTTCAAAATGAGACAGATTACTTATCTAGCTTGAATTAAAGATGAATTCATTATTTTAAAACCACTAAATGTCTCAAATTTTTTATGGGAAAATTAATCAAATATAGGCATTGTTGGCTAAGTGCGTGAACTGACAAGTGATAAGTTACAGACATGGTGTGGGAACATCATTGAGATACGTTTAAGAGTTATGCGTACCAAAAAAGGGCAAGTTAGATCCTTTTCTGACCTCCCAGCAATAATTGCGCTCTCTTCAGTGCATTGATGCTCTTTACGCTAAACAAGGCATTTGAGAACGTACTAAAGAAACAGCCGGGTTGTGGCAAGGTTTAAGAGGTGTTTGGAATCTATTTTTATACCATTCTATCTGTTGTGAAATGCAAATGTATTGTAATTCTTTGTTGCTTTTTTTTCCTAGAGCAGGTGGAATAATTCCTGTGGTGGCACAGCAACTTCACAGAGAAAACATCGAGCGCGTGGTGAAGGAAGCGCTTAGTGTCAGTGGGGTTTCTGTACCTGAACTCGCAGCTATCGCAACGACAGTAAAACCAGGACTTGCCCTAAGCCTTGAAGTGGGGCTGCAGCACAGCCTGAACCTGGTGAGCAGGTACCAGAAGCCCTTCATACCCGTCCATCACATGGAGGCTCACGCGCTCACCGTCAGACTGACCCATCGCCTGGACTTTCCCTTCTTAGTTCTGTTACTCTCTGGAGGCCACTGCCTCTTGGCAGTAGCACAGGGAGTCTCAGATTTCCTTCTGCTTGGGCAGTCCATAGACATAGCGCCGGGTGACATGCTGGATAAGGTAATATTTCCTTACATAAGCAAATCTAGTTTTTTTTTTTCTTTTTATTGCAGTTATCCTACACAGCGGTAGTATTATCATCAGCCTGAGGGCAGTAATACAGTGCAATATGAGCTTTGCTTAACTTTTTTTTTTCCTATTTTGAAATACCATAGATATAAAGCACGAGAGGCTGTTAAAAATCTGTGCATAGCATCAGTTGTAAATATGTAAATTAATAATATTTTTAGCAAATAGACAACATAACCAAAACTGGTGTTGGAAGTTTCATTGACACCCATTATACAAACACGTTTGAGAAGACTGTGATATTTTAAATGTTTAAAACAATACGTATTAAAAATACTTCTTAATATTTCTGTTATTATTTCTTAATATTTCTTAGCATTTTTTTTCAAAAACAGTTTCAAAAGCCTGTTTTGGCTTTCAGAATCTTTGTGGGTCACTGAGGAAAATCTGTAAAATCAGTTTTTACCAAAAAAAAGTTTTTATGAAACTTGCAGTTTTGTTCTCAAAGTTTTTGAACAGTATTTGTGCGTATTAATTAAAAAAGTGGAAGAGCGAGTGGAGTCAGAAAGGGAATTGTTGAAACCGACTTTGTTCCTGTTAATCTGGTAATAACAGAAAGGCTGTCCGTGTGTTTCCTATAGCATAAAAATTGGGTGAGTAGTGTTTCCTGCAAAATTTGTTGATTCTCATGTTTGCCCAAATTGTTCTAGAATTGCATTTCTAATTACTCCGGGGGGGGAGGGAGGGGAATCCAACTGGTCAATGTCTTGTCCTTGTTGTGCCCCATTTGTAATTTCACGTTGGAGTGGATTTTGTGGTGTCTAATTTTACTCCACGGACGCCAATACAGTGATGGAGTTGCGGGAGGAATTAATTTAGCTCTCTGTGCTGAATCCGTTGTTTATTATCTCCTTAGGTGGCAAGGAGACTCTCTTTAAGAAAGCACCTGGAGTGCCGCAGCATGGCCGGGGGGAAGGCGATAGAGCACTTGGCTCAAACTGGAAACCGGCAGCAGCACGTGTTCACACTTCCCATGCAACAATACCGTAACTGTCACTTTTCTTTTTCTGGACTTCAGAACCTTGTCAATAAAGTCATTATACAAAAAGAAAAAGAAGAAGGTATTTTTAAACGAAGTCAGATGCAGACCATGTTTTTCATGATCTGTACCCAGGAAAACCCATTTGATCGTACATTTTTATAGGTATTCAAGAAGGCGAGGTCCTATCCTGTGTTAAGGATATTGCAGCTGCTGCCCAACATGCAGTGGCCGCTCATATTATCCAGCGGACATATCGAGCCATGCTGTTCTGCATAAAAAATAGCATATTATCATCAAAAAATGCAACTTTGGTGGGTATACATTTTTTTTTTCCTTTTTGTATTTGGCTGTGTAACATTATTGGAAGATGCAGATGCCTTGTTATACTTTCTCCCTGACAGCTGAAGAAGATGTCAGTATGTATTACATTGTGAAAATACCAGGATTAAAGTAATAGTTATATAAATATTTACAATAAAGTCTTTCATAGTTTGGCTTTAAGCGAGAAAGAGATTTTCTTGCCATCTAATCTGACCTTCCGTGACAGTTTAGGCCACATAATTTGATTTAGTGCTCCCCAATACTTGACAGCTGTTCTGGTTATAACATGCTTTTATTCAGGAATCTCTTTTAGCATAATAAGCTCACTTATCATACTATTTTCTGATATGTTTTTATCTTCAAAGATATGTTTTAATCTTCAAATGCATTATTTATTGCTGTCTTCAGAACTTCATCTGATAACCTTTCTTTAAATAGGATGTTAGCTGCGTGTGACCCATCAGTACTTTTAAGTTAATGCCTTTTTCCTTTGTGAAACTGCTGTTAGGTTGTATCAGGAGGAGTTGCAAGCAATCAGTATATCCGAAAAGGTCTACAGACTTTGGCAGATGCAAATGATTTTGCTTTACTGTGTCCTCCTCCAAGACTGTGCACCGACAATGGTGTTATGATTGCATGGTAAGAGTTGTTTCTCTTTGCGTGTGTTCATAGAATCATAGAATCTTCATGGTTGGAAAAGGACCTTTGAGATCATCGAGTCCAACCATACACACACCCACACACACCCACACACACACACACCCACACACACACACCCCAAAAAACAACCAAACAAAACCAAAAAACCCCAACAACCTACAATCTCTGCCCTTCAGAGCATGCCCTGAAGTGCCAAATCTAGAGGTTTCTTAAATGCCTCTAGGGATGGTGACTCAGCCACCTCCCTGGGCAGGCTGGTCCAGTGCCTGACCACTCTTTCAGTAAAGTAATTCTTACTGATATCTAATCTAAACCTCCCCTGCCACAACTTCAGACCATTTCCTCTGCTCCTGTCATTATTCACCTGGGAGAAGAGGCCAACCCCCACCTCTCTACAACCTCCTTTCAGGTAGTTGTAGAGGGCCATGAGGTCTATATGAGAACATTCTATAATGTTCTTTAGAATAGAATGTTTTAAAGAACATTCTATAATGTTCTTTAAAAGCTGGCATCAGAGTCAAGAACAACTGCGTATGGTGACTGAACCACACACGCATGTTCACGTAGTTACGACGTACGTTTTCACATCCTTGCTTTCTCGCTTAGGAATGGCATTGAAAGGTTACGTGCAGGACTTGGTGTTTTGCATAGTACTGACGGCATCCGCTATGAACCAAAGTAAGTGCCTCAATTAATTCACA
Source organism: Larus michahellis (assembly GCF_964199755.1). Classification (NCBI taxonomy): domain Eukaryota; kingdom Metazoa; phylum Chordata; class Aves; order Charadriiformes; family Laridae; genus Larus; species Larus michahellis. Next base: position 23,875,076 of record NC_133902.1, on the reverse strand, counting down.
GTCTGTTTCTTCACTTACTCGCTATGGCCAATGAAAGCGGGAGGGGGTGTAGACTGGAAAGAGGAGCAGAAGCTGATGAGGATTGCCTTTGCAGTGCATATAGGCTTTAAAATTTACCAGCATGTCCTTTTCAATGTAGTTGTGAAATACAAATGATCGTGTCTGGCATTTACATTTGTTTTATCTCAGAAACTTAAATTAGCATACATCGTAACAGTTCTATGTGCTTCCCTATTACCGTTGTGGTATGGGAAAACTGGAGCAAGTTAAGCTGTAATGTGCTCCCCCTGGCTACTCATTCACTGTAGACATAAATCAAAATGCTCCAGGTCAAACTGTCTATTCGTAATGAGCAATCAATTCAAAAAAAGAATTTGACATATAACACCGGATAATACTGGGGGTTTTTTTTACTGATAATACTGATTTTGTTAATGACTTGTTCTATAGATTTAAGTTGATCTAGGCTTAAGGCCAAACAGAATTCTAGCATTTCAAAAGTACCAGCTGGTCTTAAACTTGAATTTTTTTTTAGGGTTTTCCCCTTTATATTTCCAGGAAAACAGACTCGGAAGGTCCCAGGACAAAAAAAAAATTGTTTTATAATTGTCACATGAAAAATGATAAAATACTTTTCTTCAAAAATAACTTGTTTTATGTATCTCATTGAATAATCAATCTCATTGAATAAAATACTAAGTTTTATTAGCTGTAGACTATACATTCTTTAAGATACCCCAGAGATACCTGTGAATCTGTAGTATGTCTTGCATTCATCAGTGAGACGTAAAATGAATTATCAACTAAAATCACAATTCAAATAAAAAAATGTCCCCAAATGAAGGCTTTGAAATCACAACTGTGTTTCCCGAATTTGGAATGACTACAAATGCCAACGTTTCCTCAGTGTAAAGAGGTTTCTAGGTATGGCTTCAGATGGACCATTTTCACGGTCACAGAGTTTTACAGTGCAGGGAATCTGCAAAAGTGAAAAAAAAAAAAAAAAAAAAGAAGGTCTGTGAATCTGCACATCTGTGTGATTTGGAAATAATATTATTTATTTTTAACACATACATAATTTTATTATTTTCTAGAGCTCCCCTTGGAATTGATATTTCAAAAAGAGTTGAAGAAGACTCCATCAAAGTGCCAAAACTAAAAAAGAAGATACAATGGTTGGCATCTTAAAAAATAAAATAAAGTAAATGTAACTATAAATTGTTCAATAAAAACCATTTCAGTGCTGTTACATTTACTGACAGTGGTTGGTTTACAAGCGTTGAAGATCACCTGTCAGAGAAATCAATGCTGTGTGCTGTCACCAAAATGATTGCAGTTACCGCTCCACAAATGTCTTAAGTATTAATTAAAAAAAAAAAAAAAATTAAAAGTGCACTTTCTGATAAACAAACTAATTTGTCCAGTGAACTTAGGCAAATGAAAACATTTTCAGTGTTTATACTTTGTAACTTATAATAAGGTGTTTATCTATTTATAATATATACCATATTATAATTCAACAATATAAGGTTTTAATTGACAGTACGTGTTAAAAAAAAAAATGAATACTTTCCATGATTGAAAAGTTACAGAAAGTGAACACAAGAGAGCACAGATTTTCAAGATGATCTCAATGTGTTAGCTGTGCCAGTACAACTGAATTTCAACAGTGCCGAATTTGCTGCTGCTGGGGTGAGAAGCCTATTATACAAAATTAAAATGTTGGGGCCTAGGGCTAGTGCCCTTAATTTTCTCCTTTTTTTATAAACAGCTCAGTAAAGCTAATCACAGTGTAAATGAGATGCAAGTTCTGAGTTTTGATGTGAATAATGGGTTATTTGACCTTGCCTTTTGATAATAAGTATAATACACTTTTACAGTATTATTCATTACAATGGTATTCACTGGAATAAATACTTCCAAGTATTAAGCATCTCTCCAATAAGAGTTTTCTAATTTGTAATGCGTAAGTTTAAAATTGCTTCCATTTAAATACAAATAAGTAATTGGGATTTGCGGGACAGTTAGACAAACAAGTTGCCTGTTTTTCTAAAATATTTTAATTAATTCTTTTTTAACTTGAAGACAAGATGTAACACATTTACAAGGTACAGGCGTTATTTTTTTCTCCAATACTGAATTTTTGGAAGGTTAAGATCCCTCATTGAGTGCAAACCACTGGAACAAGCCATAGTATTTACATTTTGTTTCTGGAGTCTGATTTTCATGGGATTTCAACTACAAGTAATTTTATCTTTTGGTAATTTATCTGTATCGTTAAGTAGTTTATCTTCTTGGTAAAATAATACCTCATTTAATAAATTTCACTACCACATTTCATAGGCCACATCCAGCAGTATGTTTATACGTCTGGCTCACTGATTTCAACATACATGAAAGACTGGAATTTGTGAAACAAACAGCAAGCAAAAACTTTTTCCTCCCCCGCATTACCTCTAATCTCTCAGTTATCCCAGGTTTTAGTGCTGGTCGTACCTTCCTTGGGATCAACAAGCCAGTCAGTCTTAACTGCTCGAAAGTCGCTCCCTCTTTCCAAATTTTCTGAACGAGGGAGAAATCCCTAAATAGCTGGGTTTTCTGATACGATAAACACTAATAAAATCCAGATACAGTGACCTGATCACTATTATGTTTATCTCATCTCAATTAAGTGTTTAAGAGAGAACACAGCAAAAATGATTATTTTTTTTATTAAAAAAATACTTAAAGTTCTTCCAAAACAAGTACACATGAACGATGCCCCATGTAATTATATGAAAGATCTTTTGTAATATTTAAGTGGACATGTCTTGTAACAAGGAATTAGAAATGCTATTATGACAATTTCCTGGCCTATCTCAGTAAAACAGATTACACGGTTGAAAGTCTGTGCTCAGTGAGTCGTTATTGATGGTGTTTTGATGACCTGTGATTATAGAGCACACAAGGTCTCAAAAGGTTTGCTTCAATGTCACATTCTGTGCATTATTTTTTTTTTAGTTTGTGCCTGAAAATTGAAAGCACAAAAGGAAGCGCTGAAATCGCAGCTTATACCCTTTTGAAAGCAGCTGCTAACCCTTCTGAAAACCTACTTAGAAATATGATGATCTTTGGTTTAAAAAAAAAAAATCAACAAAATAAAATTCAGGACTCTAGTACACTTAAAGACAAGCAAATACAAAATACCAGCTAGGAATAACGAGGCAGATTTGTAGAACGGTAATGGAATCAAATCTATTATGAATCAACAATGTAGTTAAGGCATGTGTTTGGCCTTTGTTATAGGAATAACACATAGGAGACAGGAAATACAGGTTTGGGAATTTTTGCTGTAGTGAGAGGCTGACTGCAACGATGAAGGTGATGCACCAAAGAACTCTCAGTCTACTAAGATGTGTTATGAAACCAGTGTTCACTTGTTCTTCATTGCAGGAAGGATTAAAGTATTTAGCTTCATTTGCAGGAAAGGATTAAAAAAAAAAAAAAGAAAAGCTTTCTGTTTTAAGGAAGCTTCCTTCTTCTTTAAGGAAGTAATGGAGCATGTTTCCTATCGAAATGGATTCCTCAGTCACTGCATGTTATGTATTAAAATAACTTTGAATGCTCTGCAAGTATTTTATTCTTCACTTAGAAAAAGGCTGTAAACTAGATGACCCCTGGAGATCCCTTGCAGCCCTACACTGCTATAACATACGAGGTACATATACCTTGCCCTCATTGCTTGTTAACCTCCTGGATATTATTAAAACCCCCAAAATGTAATCATTTTATATCACTTCAGGAGTCATTGTGCTTTTCAAGTATATTCAGTAACCGTAACAGTCAAACAATTGGTAAGATTTTACATCTAAAAATAATTTAATCTTGAAATTCTCTCTTCGTAAGCTATGTTTGAATAAGTTTGAGAGTAGTTAGTACAATTGAAAACATTTACTTGGAATTTAATATATCTATACCAAGATAAGTAGTTTTCTTACATGAAGTAATACAATCACAATAATACAATGCCTCCTATAGGACATTTTACAGTGCTCAAATAAGGGAAGAAAAAACCCTCCAACCACAATCTCTGCTTGTTTACAATGTAAACCTTAGTTTTATAGTGCTTTTGTAAGGATATTTTCACACGCTTGAATTTAAAGCATGGAAAAAAACAGGTTCTTATTTTGATGAACGATGATGGTTTTCATTTGTTTCTGCAGAACTTTTGTTTCCTTATTTCCAGAAAAAGTAACTGCATTATGCAAAATAAATAGTCGCACAATATTTGGCCACCAACCCTGGATGTTGCCAGCAACTGTACTATAGGTACAGAATTTTAACTAGTGTTTGATAGTATCATTTAATCTGTTAAAAAAATAAATCAAACTGGAATGAAAATATATTTTATTAAGCTACAAAACCGATTATTCCTCTCAAACCTTCACAGTATACTCAGCAGTTTCAGTTAAGTAAATGCCAATCTCACATCAGAAAGGACTTGTATTATTTTAAAGACTACACTATAGTATCTGTATTACTGTGCACGTTCCTTACCTCTTACCATCAAATTCCATCACTGGAATGGGGTAGCGTTCTCTACCTGGCATATTCATGTCAAACAACTGAGCCTTAGAGCCCGACGCGCGACAGGCGGCCTGTGAGAAAACAGTTACTGAACCAGCTGTAAGGATTGTTTACATCAATACCTAACTGCCCACTTCATTAAAATGACCAACAGAACTGCAGCTTCACCAGCCTTACCAATGATCAGCAACCAGGAAGCTGAAGTACAATTTTGATTTCATTTCACGTTTAAAAGTGCTTTGTCTCATGTGCACGTCACAGCAAATTAAACCCGTATCTAACGAGAAGCATCCCTCAGGGACTACTTTATACCTTGTCAGGTGAATCCGTTTTGTTCATTCCTCAGACTACTATTGTGCCATCCAGAAAAGCCACCTAAAGGCTGGGCTGCTTTTAGGGCAATGCTGCCCTTAAGATTAAGGTATCTTGTGCCACCTTGTACGGTTCAGTATTAGCAGCAAATATTCTTCCAGCATACTCACAGAAATAAGTACTGAACACTGTATCAGCCAGGTCTATAAGAACTAAGATAGCCAAGTAACAACATAGTCTAGTCAAAACTATTAACTCCTGGATTAAGCATGTTTTCCCTTATCTCTGATGCTAATTGTAACCAAGTACAATATTCTGTCATGATTTATTAGCTGCAAAGACATACACACACGCACGTTACAAGACAGACAGCAAACTAGAATCACGATCTCTGATGAAATATCCTTTACTGACAGAGTACCAACATCGAAATCAGTTCCCCCATGGACATAAAAATACTCTTTCTGTGCATATTGAAAATGTTGACATTTGAAATTTGGTCCAAAAAACCCAAATGGTTCTCTTTCAGTTTTAACTCCACAAGATATAAAAAAGTGGGGTTTTTTCTTTCTTAGAAGTAGCAATAAGTCAATAGCTTAAAACACTCAAGTTATTTCAGTATTTAATATAAAAGATACATATATATATATAATTTAAATACAAAAAATCTGCAAGGTGTGATATTTTGGAAGATAGAAAAACATAAATGCAAAATTTGAATTTAAAAAATCAGTAAATTTAGGTTTTTTACTGGAATATGGCTGAAGATGTTTACTTAAATTTGGGCATTCCACCTTCTTTTTAAACCCCAGTAAAAATGGAGCTTAAGGTACTCTATATTCCTGCAGATAGCCGTGATTTTTTCCAATTATTTCTTCAGAAGCTTTTGCTGAAGAGATAGCCTCTGCTGCAATCTGGTTTGGTTTGTATCTTAATATGCCTCTGTTGATCTTACCACATTGGTGAACCTATTCGCCACATGAAACCTAAACACATTTTCATGTAGCTTCACTTCTGTAGTGCAAGCATCAATTTAAATGGCATATTATCAGCATATTGCATAAAGACTTTTTTTTACTGTACTGTTTGGGTTATAAGTTGGATCTTCGTTCGTATTTTCATCATAGGTTTCCTAAAATTCATGCTTAGTGGAAATATCAAGAATATCAAAATATCCCGCAAAACCAGGAATGAGTAGAAAAACCTAGAAGGTGAAATGAAATATTTTAGAACGCTATTGTTGCCTTCCATAAAAATACGTTTGTACCACCTAAATGCAAACATTAGTCTTTATTTTTAAAAATGTATTTGTAAGATGCACTATAACCTGATAGTATTGTTATTAATACACTGGGAACTATTACTTCTATGTAAGTTAGAACGTTAAAAGATTCTTTTCTCTCTAACATCATCTTTTTTATTATATAACAAGGCAACTAATTTTGAATCTTAATTATACAGATATGGTAAATGATATAAATAGAACTACGTAGAGTGTTTGGGGAAAAAGTATATACACACGTATCTTATGAATTCTTCAAAATACATCTCTTAAGCCTGGAGCTCTTGTTATTCTTAGAGAGACCTTCCGAGTACTGAGGACTTTTGGAAATCCAACCAATAACTTAAATACCACGGTGGATGCGGAGCTTTTTTGGAAATGCGTGAATTTACAGCACTTCATATCATCTTATAATTTTGCAGGAGATCCAGCGATCTATATTTTTTTCAAGTAATGATCCCAGCTTTAGGAACGCCATGTATAAGCTACATGCAGTATCAGGTATTTTTTTTAATAGGAAAGTTTTCGTACTCTCCTCCTGAACAAAACTCTAAAAATATTTCCATCTGTCTGGGTTTTCCCATCTGTATCAACGTTCATTTCAAAGCACTCTAAGATCCAGACACATTTCTCTTTCAGTATGTATGCCCTAAGCTTCTACCGTGTAGTCAACACTGATAAAAATTTGTCCAATTTTTCTATCAGCTGGAGGAATCTGACACGAAGTACTGTGATGATAATTTGCATCTGAATTTATGGAAGGTTTAAACAGCAAATTCCAGCAGCCAATTCTCACAAAATCTGATGGACTTCTTAATAATACCAGCACGTATCTGAATCCACCAGTGCTTCCAAAGTTGCTGTCTGGGTACACAGATTTTTTTAGCTGGCCCAGCAGTCTCTCTCTGGGAATCTCTACTGAGCACTGTCTCTCATATTTTGAAGCCAGCCAGCTAGAGGACACAGTAGTCATTAATTCTTGCTACTTGCTTTTGTCAGACTTTGCAGACAAGGCACTAGCATTTACCTGTGCTACTGTCTGACAAGCGGGTTGCCTTGTCAGCTTATTCAGCTCTAGGCAACACTTTTGTGAGGCCCAAGTATTCTTCAATATTCTCCAGTTTCTAAAATACAATACTTAGAGGGGCTAAAAAAACAACAAAAAAAAAGAAATAGAATATTATTTAATCAAGAACTATACTAGTATTTGCAAGAAAACAATAAATTTCTTAAGGATGAGATTAAAACACAGTAATGTTCCTGTAGGTTACTCCAAAATGTTATAGAATGCGACTTAAATACATCAAGTATTGAATTTAAAATAGCTTTTTTTCTTTTCCCTCTCCCTCTGGAACCAAACGTGGTCAAGAGACTCTACAAATAATAGTATTATAAATAATAACGATAAATTAATTTCTCATGAATAACTGGATAAAGTTTGCCAACACCAAATTATGTTTTCTTTTTAACCTACCTAAAACTATTTAGAATCCTTCCAAAATTATTTTTCATGTTTCCCTAAATATCAGAGGCCTCTTAGTTTGGAACAGAAACTATTTGCCTGGGTACAAAAAGCGCAACTTTTTTTCTTAATGGCCTAGGTAACACATAACTCCTAGGAACACTCCAACACTACGACAGAGATAACACCTAATGAACAATAGTTGCATTTCATCAGCCTCATTTTTCCTCTTGGTCCAACCTCCACCTGCTTTACAGCAAGATGCAAGAACTCTTGCAAACATCCCAGGGTAAGGTACTAGGGAGTCACTTTCCTCAGAGCACCGGTAAGAAATCTGCCAGTGCTCTGAAGCACTGAAAATTAAGTTTTTTTAATATTTCTTTACAGACTTGAAAAGTTATTTTGAAAACCTACTTACACCCTTAGAGAGACTTTGTAGGAATCAATGTATTATGTTTTGTATGAAAATTGATTATTTTTTTTCTGGTATGATTTTTGATTTCTCCACTTACTTGGACCAACAGAAAAAATATAATTGTGAGGTAGCATGTTGAGTACTAAGCTCTGACCTTAACAAAAACACTGGAGAGCATGTACCCAGTTTTTCTTACGTTAACTTTGCAATCCTTCCATATGCAGTTAGAAAGACAAGCTAATTCAAGCTTTTTTTCAGAGGAAGTCCATTCGTATTTCTACCCCATGATTGCATCGACATACTTTTTTTTTTTTGAAAGAGGGATCTTTTTTGTTTTGTTTAAAAGAGATCTTCCTTGAAGTAAAAGTAGCAGAGCTAAAGCTAAAAGCAGAGGCAGCAAGCTAGGGAGCCAATGATGGACAAAGAACAGCCTGGAGGGAGCTTCCCAGTTTCTCTGGGAGCAGAGGTAGCCCCAGGCTGGGGACCACTAACCAACGCAGTCCTGCAGAACTGGCTGAGGACTGGGAGGCTGCACAGGATGGTCCCAAAACACCCAGGGCGTGTGTGGGGTGTCTGTTTCTCAAGTACTGAAAGGGCAAGCATGACTCTTAGAGGGCAGATCTCTGAGGTGACAAGGCCCAAGACCCTCAGCTCTTTTTGCCTGTGGCAACCCAGGCCAGCTTATCACTGCACCCTCCCTTCTAAAACCATAACCTGAATCCTCTCCTAAAGCACAGCTGCAAGACCAGCCCTGTTCTACACCAGAGGAAAATCTACCGTACCGAATTCTATGTACGTAACAGATTGGACAGATTCGATATGCTTTTTGCGCCACTGACATCAGTTAGGAAGGGTGAGAAAGCCAACCTCTGGCTATCCTGTCTTCTCCAGAGCCCAGTATTCCCTTCCTCCCCCAAAGATGGATTCATAGTGAGTCTCTAGTAGAAGTAGACATCTACACATATTACTTTGATGATTAATAATAATGTCCAAGTGTGTAAAAAAACCAGACCAAACATTCTAAGAAAACTCCAAAGATTTACTGAATTTGTATATAGAATAAATGCAGCATCTCAAGATGTAGCTTTATAATTCATCTACTGAAAATAACTTCAGTCTGCTGCATGTGTCAGATGCTTTTTCACTGTTGTTCTCTAGTTTTGCAATCCGAGATCCAAATTGTACAGCCCTTTTGGGCAAAACGGTTGAGGCTGTAAGGCCAAGCTCCTTGGCTGCAAGGCGTAGAATCAATTTCTCACCAACTCCTCGAGGTAAAGTCAAGTCAGCTTTTTCTGAGATAGGCAGAGAACTGAGGAATGAAACAACTTCTTCATCAAGAAAAGGAAACCTAAAGGAAGACAGACACGTGAAAGAACTCTTCAAAAACTTCATACTGTATGTATCTACACTGTAACTTTGAAACAAAAATATTCACACAACAAATTCTGACAACATTCCAAATTCCAGGCATTCGTATCTAATCACGTGCAAGCTTAACAGCATGGCCTGTTCACCACTGCAACTCCTAAACTGAACACATGCAACTAAGAACCGATTTGGAAAAACACTAGCACAAAGATCACGTGAAAAGACCTTTCATGCACCTGTTGTCCAGTAGCAGAGACTGCTACTGGACAACACCCAAGGAATTTTTTGCAAGTTGGTGGTAGCATGGAGGAAGTAAACACAAATAAAATGATTCTTGAACTGTTCTGACTTAACCAGGAAATACAGTAGATATTGATCATGCCTTTACTGCATGGGCAGGAATACATGGCTTCTATGTTACACTGTCATTGTTCAAAGTCACTCCCCAAATGACCGCACCAGAACACTTCAAAGTTGTGCAGAAGACTGTCTCACTTAAAATAATAAAACCAACTTGATGTTGACTATTTCAACATCTGTTCTGCTTCTTAAAACTTGCAGATGGAAATCCAATGTTCAAGTTGCTTAATTTGCTTAAGTAACTCTTCCACAGTACTACAGACCACTTCTTAAAAAACAAAACCAAAAAATGCCACAACACAGTGCATATTAACGAAACTGCAACAGAACTTAGAGACAAAATGCACAGAAGTTTCAATTAAGTTTTCTGTTGGAGTGTTAAAAGCAGAATCTAACCGGCAAAACCAGTTTTGCTTCATGTTAAAACAATAATACCTGGCCTCTTTTCCGTGATCGCCAATAATCCTGTCATCTCTACCAAGATTTCTAGAAGAAATGCGATCTAACTCCATTTCAAGTTCTTTATTCAGACCCTCTAATCCATATTTTTTGAAGCAAACACGGTGTCGAGAATACCCAGCAAGCTGTTCATCTGCTCCAATTCCTGTAAGCACAACCTAAGAAAACAGAATAAAAGAAATCTTTCTTAATATCTATACAAGCTAATAACATGTAACAGGTCTTAAACGTTTAATTACATTTTAAGGAGAATAACTTTAATACACATCTTCTAAATATATTACATATGATGATGGGATGTGCTTTACATATTTGCAGAAACAGTTCCCAATAAAGTCAATGGAAACTTGAAATAGGTTCACAATCAAACCTAAAAGTACACACCGAGGCAAGGAAAAATCATGAAAATAATGTTGTGTGCATCACAAATACACCAATATCTTTGAATAATGTCTTTGTTTGTTTCTGTTACAATAAACGGCATTTGTTAAACACCAGCCTTTATCAAAGAAATTGTTGCCGCAGATTACGCAGTATGTTGTAGGTTTTAAACAGTCATCTGAATGTACTCTCAGATTATTATTAATTTACCAGCTACTGGGTTAATAACAACTGCATTATACGAAATAAAAACATGACATATTGTTCTGTCTACTCAATGATAATCACATAAAATGCTATCAAAAAAAAACATTATTACGTCTGGTCCATTACTGTGCCTTCAACAGCAATTCACTACAAAAGTGGAAGTCTCTTAACATAAACAGTAAAGCATGTTTTACTAATCTGACACCAGCTAGCGGTCAACTAATTTTTTAACCTGTGCACAGTAGTAAGTAACCAATGAGAGAATGATAATTTTGCTTTGTGTTTTATTAATTCATGACTCATTTCAACATATTCCGGACCTAAGGTGAATTTTTATGTTGTGCAAATCTGAGATGCACATCCTTAAGTGGATCAGTCAACTACATCAACTGTGTTCTACAGCAGTAGTTTTTATGCAAATTATTGTGTGTGTTGTTAGTGGTTTTTTGTGCTTTTAAGATCTAGCAATTATTAGAAAAGCAACAGAAGCCTCAAAAAGCAAAGGCAGCAGTGGACTGCAAACTCCTGAAATTAAAGAATTTATTCTTCCCTACGCAAAGCATCAGGAACTGGGAAGTGAGAAATAAGAATCAAATTCCCAAGAAAATAACCTAGTTATTAAAAAGATTTTACTTAAAACTACGTACATGAAAATAAGTTACGAAAAAAGAAAGAACTGCTTTTTGTAGTTCTGCCATTCAATCATACTCTAATTACAAAAGATTCCAAGTAGTCATGTTTTCTACCATTATTAATTGCGATTTTATCACATGCTGTGCCTAAGTAACAAGCTAGTAATTTTACAGCCATTGGGATGCTGGTGTGGCGGTGTGCTCTGCTCTCCCCTGTCTCCCCCCCTGCCCAGCCCCAGCTCCTGCTGGAGCCACAACCATCAGTGGGAGTTATGAGTTGTTACCAGTTGCACCTGGGCTTTGGGGGATGGCTGGCAACACTGTCAAAACGCTGTCTGGAGTGGGGACTTAGATATTTTGTTTCCATGCAAATATGACTATAAGTCAATTATCTTACTCTATAAAATAGCGGACAGCCCAAGAGCCCTTTGAGCTCTCCTGCACGGCCGTGGGCTGCATGCCAAGATCTCCCCTTGAGTGGGGACGCTCGCTTAAGGTTCTGCTCCTCGAGGCTGAGAAATTCCTTGCCACAACAGATTCTTGCTAAGTGGTTAACAGCATGCTGAACTTTGAAATCTTAACTAAGTGATCTAAGGACTGATTGCACATATATAATCCTTTAGACAGAAACCGCTGAACAAGTCTGGGACTAGGATTGGACCTAGCCGCACCTAGACTCCTCTCTGAGTTTAGAAAGCAAGGGGGTCCTTTCTGAACCTTGTGACTCAACGGGAGGGTCTCCCTGACAACTTGTCTGACCCTGTCCTCTATGCAGTAATTAATCAAGTGTACCTTTCCACTGAATCTCGTAAAACAGTCGCATTCGCTACTAATGTTGTTAAATCACTGTTTTATGTTAATAAATATTTCACCACTACTCTTTTACGAGTAAAGTTAATCAATCTGCCCACAACAGCTAGTACACAACAACAGTACTTAATACTTCATTAACATGTATCTCTAAACGTGTTAACCTATACAATTTGGATTGAATAGCAGTTACCCACTACTGGAATTGAAACACTGAAAATGATAGATGATCGTTGTTATTTTTTTCCTAGTCACACTGTTGCTTATTCAAGCTTAATGAAAAGCTACACACATTACCTGACAAAAGAACTGAATGCAGTTTTTAACTCCAGAATTACACACAGATCATCAGTACAGGACTATCTGATATTTTGCCATTGAATTTCAGAAGCCTTATAAATATTAAGGACCCCTGCGGATTTCTAAAACAACGTAACTGTTTTTACATTCATAGGTGAAGCATAAGGCAGAAAACAATCAGTACCTTTGCAGGACTTTTGTATGGTTTCAGTCTTCCTTGGTTAGTAATAAAACCCTCTCCCCTGGAAGCAAACCAAATTGCACAGCCAATGCTGTCATCCAAGACTGTATCCAGTGGATAAATTAAGTGCTTAATGCTTTGTTGTCTCATTTTTTTCAATTCCTCTGGTGCAACATTAATTTCCACAAAGTTCCAGGTTCTTGAAGGGTTAATGGCTTCCAATTCTTTCAGTCCTGCCCTACCAGTGATTCTGTCCGGAACATCAAAACAAGATAAATGAGCAACAATTTTAGCATCAAGATCTTTACAACTTTCTTGAGGACAAAGCAAATCAAGCTGTACTTCCTGGTTGCTATGGTTTTTAGTGTTACCCTTTTGCTTAGCTTGTTCTTTTATCATGAAAGCTACATTGAGAAGATCAATTGGTTCCTCCAAAGGCACGTGTTTATCAGCAAGGGCTGCAATAACCATAGAATCAACGCCACCAGAAAAGAGCACCGCAACATGTGCTTTCCCATTAGACATGCTTGGAACTTCTCTTGTTTTCTGATCTTGTTCTCTAAAAAGAGATAAAACCCGTCTCTTCACCGCTTCATTCAAAACATCAATAAACTGATGGACTAATTTTTTCTTGTGTTCCTCTGCAAGAAATCCTTGAAGGGTTTCTACAGAAACCGTATGGATAATGTTGCTAATATTACTGTCCAGACGTTCACCTGAAGCTTCAGAAATTGTTTTATTTAAGGGCATAACTGGTGCTCTGAGACATAATTTTGATTCATTCATCATGAGACGTACGTGGTTTGGTAAGTCTTTTGAAACTTGGTCCAGAATGTTAATGAATATTTCTTCTATTGCTACCTCTGTGCAGCTGTACTTCCATGGAAACAATGTTAAAGACAAAGATGTAGTCGATGCACAGGCTTTGAGATCAATTTTGAAAATTCCAGATGCTGGGACCTCTTTCCACTGGTTACCCGATTCAGAATGAACACTTACAGATGTGAGACAGAAAGCACTGTCAACCTCATTACTGAATTGCCAAAGCAAACTGCGACGACCAAAATAATCTCTACCAAACCATAAACAATGTCTAGATGCTTGATAATAAATAAAAGACCATGGACCCCGAAGTGATGAAAAGAGTGACAAAATGTCTGCTTCACTACTGCATAATGCGAGATGATGAAACATTACTTCTGTGTCATTCTCTAGATCTCCTACAGGCACTCCATTGAAAATTTCTCCATTCCAAAGAAAAATATTGTTATTGGCATCTTCCAGCGGCTGAGGAGTCACCAGTCCCCTCAAGTGAAGTACATGGCCAGAAAACAGACACTCATAACATGGATCAGACACAGTTTTTATCAACTTTTGGCTACTGTCTGGTCCTCTTCTTCTAAGACGGCAGAGTATGTCTTCATTAAAGAAATCATGAATAGCATGCTGGCTACACAAGGTAACAATGCAACAAATACCACACATTGTGACTTTGAATTCAGATAGATTATTTCTTGATTTTAGTCTTGTCTGAATTTTCCATCTCCTGATGTGCCTTCTTTAATTCATCTAATGTATCTGTGTAAGAGAAAAATACACAAATAATCAGCTTCATAAACTGATAAGTTTATGAGTGAGTTTATGAGTAGTTAAGAGTGTATCTAAGAAATGCATAGCTCCAGCCACTTGTTCAATTAAAGAGATAAACATGAAATGCTAAGTAACAAAAGTGCTATGTTTGTATTACATCAATACTATAGCTCACTGTAGCTTATTCCTCTTTAATCATACAAAGATTATGAATTTTTTTTCTCCCAAAGAAAGCCACAATGCAAGTAGAAGAATTAGGGGAATGGTCAACTATTGACTATATGATCAGTATGACTTACACATTTATAATAAGAAAAGTGAATTGTCAATTAAAAATGTCAACACTATCAACCCAAATCAAAGGAAACAAAATGAAAGTAGTAATTGTTGATTCCAGAAATAAATTTATACTTCTAAATTTATACATTTCTAATGTTTGTACAATCATCAACCCTATCATCCATTCTCCTATCTTCATAATCCCACAGATCCATTCTTTCAACTGCCTAAAGATTTCTAGCTTAATCTCCAGTTTAACTTGTCATTATTTTCTTCCTACTCATCCCATGCAATTTTTAGACTTTTTTTTTTTTTATTTATTTAAGGGACAAAGGACTATACAGCTTCCCAAAGCTGAGAATAGTGACCCCTCTGTGGGGGACTTGCTCTTTGTACATCTTCAGCTCTTTTATCAAATCCATATATCAAATAGAAACACTTTCATATTTATCCAATCCAGAAAAACAAGCATGTGTCTGAAGTCTACTTTGTATTTGATATACAGTTGCCAGTTTTTCATTGCAATATACCTTAGAAATCATTAACAGCTACAAATACAGCTTTTAAATAGCTAACTATTTGATCAACTTGATCAAAATTAATCAATTTGATCACTGCAGACTTACTTTTGCATTGAGATAGCATTTCTGTTCGGTCTACAAGGAAGAATATGTTGCTATTGGGTTGCTGCCTGTAAACTTTCTGTAAAACAAAACCAACACTCCATTAAGTCAAAGAACTCCAGCAACCACACTGCAGCAGAAGGTGATGCAGGTCCACCGAGATACCCATCTGACATAAAAGTGAAGGGGTAAGTTCTACCCCGACAACACCAATACGCTAATGTCGTACCATCAAAAACATTCCATGATCAACGCATAACTACACTCCACTTCTCTTTTCCTCATATGTGAGGGATCACATTCTATTTTAAAACATACACATGAAAAGTAAGAATACTTCATGAAGTCTTCTGACCAACTCTACCATTTTAATGAAATAAGTCAGATAAAACATAAAAAGGCAAAAAAACCCCAAAACCATACTGTGTTACAGTGCACAACTGTACATAATCAAATCATTTGGAGGACAAATTATTCTGAGAACATCTGTACCAAAATCTGTATTACAACAAATTAAAGAGAGCGTGCTCTGACTTTGTTTCCCCTCTTTTCTCTATGCTTATTTCTTTGATGCTAAAATGAAATAGTCAAAAGCAAATTAATAAATACTTACACGGTTCTTCTTCAAATTAGAAAGCTCATCAACTACAACCTTCTGCTCTTTAATCTGAAAGGCAAAAGATGCACCTCAATTTAATTCTTAAAAATAAACTACTGTATTATAATCATGATGGTGAAAACGCTTACTGATATTTTAAGACAGCTACAGGCATACGTAGTTGCTGTTCTCTGCATGGACCATTGAAGACAAAGTGCTAGTAGACATAAAATGAAATACTAAATAACTGCTCTAAAAATGGGTTATCTTGCACGAATTGATATTTCTCCTACCCTCGAAAGCAATCACTACTGGGAAGCCAGAGTACTTCTAGCTATTTATAATCAGAGATCACATTTTTCCCCCAGGAAAAAAGAAAACATGCAAACAACTAATAAAACATCAAATAATAATTAGAAAACAAAATTTAGCATAATACCTATAGCAGACATTATAATCACTGGTATTCTCCAGATTCAAAATGGAACCAATAAAAACCCAACCCCCCTAAAACTGCACTAAGAGCAATGGAAGCCTTTCTATTGCTCTGGAGTTTTGCACAAACTTCCTTAGTGGGATTTACCACTCTGTTCGACAGCACTGGCAGATGTAGCAGATATTCCCAGTTTCTTTTACAATGATAGCAGTCAATTCTAAAGAGCAATCAGGATGACTATCATAAAAGCCAATAAAATAGAACAAAATCTGGTCAGCAGGCACCTAATGCTTTTTGTTAGAAACAAACAATAGGGTTTTCTTTGTTCTTTTGTGTCTCCTGGAATTGGTGCAACAGTAGAAAGCTGCCCCAGAGCTAGGTTAGCATACAGAATGTGGCATACAGAAAAGACAAGTTTTCCAGCAGCTACATCAATAGCTTATATTCGCAATTCCAACGGACAAAACAGCAGTGTCATTGTTTGCTATGGACTAAACCAGACACTTAAGCATAACAGAAATTACAACCTGCAATACTCTTATGTCCTAGCTTTGTATCTTCCCAGTCAATCAAAAATACCACTGACTTCATACAACATGGCCACATGGAAAGGAGGTCATTTTTTGAGGGAAAGCAGTTCCATAGGACTTGACAGATTTCATCTTGAAGAAAGCTATTGGCACTACGGAAAATAGAGCAGATTTACGAGGAGTGCCAGCCCCTGTGACTGAAATCCCCTGGGACTTTTTGAGCAGGTACAGCTGAAGTAGGTACTACAGAGAAGAACCTCACTGCAACTCACCTGACATTTCAAGCTCAACTCGGGGCTGTAAGAACCAAAAAGCTAATTTGCCAAGAGAGCTAACAGCGACGCCGACGAGAACTCGCTACACGACAGCCGGTCTCCTCCGAGCCCTACACTCAGAACCCGCATCACCACGGCCCCAGCTTCCTGACAGGACTCGCCCACCTCTCCACGCTGATCACACCCGAGGTCACAGGCTTCGCGGGGCCGCCACCCCTCGCATCCCCCCCGGCAGCACGGCCCTGGACGCGCGTCAGCCCACCCCACGCAGCCGAGAGCACCGGGGGGAAACACGGGGGGGGACGCGGGGGGGGACGCGGCCCTCCGCCCCACTCCCGGAAGGCCGGCTCAGCTCACCCTCCGGCTCAGCTCCTCCTTCTGGCGCAGCTTCGCGCTCTCCCCTCTCTTCTCCTTCTCCTCCTCCTCTTCCTCCTGCCGCAGCGCGCGGCCCGACATCACCACGCGCACAAACCCAACGGCAACTGCGGCAGCTCCGCGCGCGTCACCCACCCCGCCCCCGCAACGGCCGGCCGCCAGCCGCGGCAAGGCACGCGCACGACAGGCCGGCGTGGGGGGGGGGATGCGCATGCGCGCGGCAGGGACACGCCACGCGCAGCGCAGATCGGCAGGCGTAGCTGAGCACGCGCGAGCCGTTAAGCGCGAGCGAGCGAGGCCGTGGCTGTCGCCCTCGCACCTGCAGCCGTTGGCGGTAACGGACCAGCGGGCCCGCTCCTCCCGGCACCGGGAACCGTGCGCTCCCCTCGTCCGTGAAGTATTGGCAGGGTCAAGGCGAAAAAGCAGTTCGGAACAAGGGCTGTAAACTGGGCCTTGCGGAGTGTGAAGGAGGGGAAAGAAGGGAAAAAGTAGAAAAAGGAAGTGCTTTGCCTTGGAACTGTTTGATGTGGTGGTGACCCTGGACTGGCGTCAGATAGTTAACTAAACGGTATTCCAGACGAGATATGAATTATGTTTATGGGTATTAAGTTTATATGCCTTCCTCTTATTTCCTCTTAATATGTCTCTTCCATTCTACTATAGATATATTGCAGTGACACATCTGTCTTCCTGTCTTTATAAATACGCCAGGGAAGAAGTTGTTTAAGTGTCAGGATGGTGATGGCCTAAGGACAAATAATACTGTCATGATTTGCTATCATAAATAAATCTAGGCTGAGAGGCGATAAAAGGAGACAACTACTGTGACAAGAAGGTTTTGAAAATGTCTTCCAGTAGCACCAACAAGGAACAAAAAATTAGAGTTTGATTTACTTATGAAAGGAATTATATATGCTCAGATCACAGAGTTAATTGGTGAATTAACTGCATATTGCAGGAAATCGTAAGTCTGATTTTCATGGAAAATAGATCGTATATTAATGACTTAGTGGATATTGTCAGGGAGTTTTGGTAAGACTTTGTCAAGATGGTTGACATAGGAACACTACAGTTATTTCTTGGTCTTACGTTGTCCCTTTCCCTCTCTAAATATTACCATGTAATTATTGTAAAGACTCAAGAGCCATTGCAAACTTACAGACTGCTACCAAAAGCTCAGTTAGGATAGAAATGTCATCAAATCCTGTAAGTCCTTATGCTACTGACTGCACTGCAAATATTATGCAGATCTTCAGGAATTATTTGAAATATTTGCTACTTTAATAAGTGAAGTAGGATTGTTGACTTTTGCTGCTTTGTGATTTGTAGCTCGCATAATGATGTGTTATGTATTTTGATAATACTTAGAGCTTGTAAGCAAGATAACACCTGGTTTTGGTGGTATCTGTGAGCTTGGTTGGAATGTCTGTGGTGTTGACTGACATTTTTAGCAGTGGTAGAGGGAGACCGTGAATTTTGGCTCCTAGTAGAAACATGAAAAAAAGAAAATTTGGCTGTAAGAATATTTAACAGTATAGTAACTTGCAAATGTTATGCTTATTTACTTCAACAGAAAGAGAAACTGAGGTTACATAAAGTTTCATATGTTTCATAAAAGGTCATTCTCGCTTTTCCTTCTACCTTCAGCCACACATTTCTGCCTCCACCCTTGCATCAACATGGCTGCTGGTGGGATTGTGTAGTGAGACAGGTTATGTGGTTGATCCGGCTTTCTCTGCAGTGTTCTCTTATGTGGTTCTGGCAGTCCCAAAGGAGAATAACTGAAGCTGCTGGGAAACTGTTGCCTAGGGGTTGGAGAGGTTCTAGGGCTTGTCCTTCAAATCCTACATGAAATACGCATACCTGGGTCACGTACAACAGTGTTGATGCTATTGCTCTGTGTCCTTTGTAGTTTGTCACTCTTGTTCTGTGGAGTAATTTGTTTAATGTGAGTACCTCCCAACTCTCTGCTGCCTGAGTGTTTTATTTGCTATTGATATGTTACAAAGGTTGATGATCAAGTAACCCAGAAGTCAAAGTATAATTACTGGTAATCCTTTTCATGTTCAGTAATAAATACAGTTAATGTTTATTAATCAAAGATTCATCACTCTATTCTTGAGAATGTTTCATCAGTTGGCTCATAAGAGTGATAATAATGGTCTTGAGGCAGGATAACAAATGTGGAATGTTTTCCACTTCTGGTCTTACCGCAAGTTGCTGATTCTTCTACCGATATGGAATGTTCTTTTGGTAACTCCTTTTCAAAATGAATGGATTCCTGCGACATGATTACTCCTGAAATTACCCACATTCATACCCATGATAAGAGCAGCTGTGTTTAAAAGTCAACAAAGGAAAAAAGGTCAGCACCTTTTATCTCCCTGTGCAGAGCTGTGACATCTTAATTCAACCTTATTTCAGGGCTGCTGTAGTTCTGTTGTTTGCTATGCGCTTGCACTGTTCTTCGTGAGAGGTGGTGAGGTGGCTCAGGAGCTGAGCTGGCTAACAGCTAAGTGGGCAGCGTAGTTCAATGATACATCTTCAGTCAATCAGCTTGGGTCTGTGCACTTCTCTTGTGCTAGCTCAGGTGCTCTGAACTGTTTTTGGCACGAAACTGTTTTGGGGAGGTTAATAACACCTGACACATGTTAATAAAATATCAAGGATATTTCAGAGTCTTTTGAAGTCCTCACCTTTTCAGCATCTGGGATCTTAAAAAATATATAAAATAATGCAAATTACACAAAAAGCAATGTAAACAGTTACAAAGCAGACAGTCCCTACCGATGCCAGAAAATATTTTAAGTTGTCATTGTGTGTCAGCAAACACATGACCAAAAATGAGTATCCTCAAATAAACAAGCTCAAGCTCTGACAGGCTGTTGTTAAAAAAATGCTGAAAATGTTAAGCCGTCCTTCAGAAAACTGCTGTCAGTCTTGAAGACCTCTTTTCAAGATGTTCGCAGTATATTTGTATCAGATGATTTTATGGATGTGGGTGGTACAGAGTGGCATTGATAATGCCTTTGGGGCTTGGCAGTGCCTAATTTCCATGCTTTGCTGAGAGCTAGAAATCTGCATGTACTCAATTCTGTATCTAAGCTGACGCTTGGTAACATGTTAAGCCATGATAACTTGATAGTGGGTTCAAACTTGAGTCATTTACTAGGTTCAGCTGTAAGTGACTGCAATCTGAGGAAACTTGTCATGCTTTAGAAGAACCACTTTGAAGGCCCTGGGAACTAAACAGTAGCAGGACAATTGTAGCTCTAATGTTGGCCACAAGAGAGCAAGCTGAAACTGTGCTGGCTGTTCGGTGAATCCACAGATAGTCAAAGAAAGAATGGCACCTGGGATATAAGACAGGTAGATGAGTTCTCTAGAAGGGGGAGAGCATGGTCAGAGGGTATTTGCAATTATGTTTTTTTGTCTTTTTTGGAACATTTTCAGTTCTGATAGTGGGTTATTTTGTATTCAGACATTGTAAATTCAGAATCCGCATGAGTAAGTTCTGAGATGTAACACTGATTTTTACATTAACTTCTCAGCTGAACCTACATTTTAATAACTTACTAACTCATACCAGTCTAAGAAAATTAAAATCAGTGAAATTAATTGGGTTTGTTTTATTCTGATTTGATTGAGACATTATGATTTGAAGGGAGTTAGCTTAGTTTACACAACCAGGGATCTGAATCTATATACTGGAATCTATGTAAAGTTCTGGTTTGTTTCCTTAGGTTAAATCTCTAGATTATCAGTTGCGTAAGAAAACTTACAAACTCTCTAATCATTCTGCTTTAAAAGTCCTATTACTGCAAACAAAACATGAAGTCTGAGCACTTTTATGAGCTTGAATTACAGTCATTTTTTTCAGTATTTAGTTCTGATACACGGTTAAAACAATCTGGAAAATCCTTTGCACAAAACTTCTGTATAGGTCTGCATCTGCATAGGTCAGATGCATAAAATTACTAATTTTCTAATTAAAAGCAGAATTTCATCTCCTTCACGTAGAAAATTTTAAGGCAGTTGTGAAAATAGCTGAGAATTTGCATAGCATCAGTCATTAATTTTTACAATCTGATTTCATTCCTTAAAGCTGCTAGAAGTATTGGACCAAGCACTTTGCTTGTAAAATATGCCAGCATAGTCTTTAATCTGATGACTTAAATAAAAGAGGGTTTAAAAATAGACTTTTTCAAGTCTACTCTGTGTTCTTCAGTGTAAAACTGAAATAACTCTCATGAATACAAGGACCTTTCTCCAGGTTCCTGCAGCTGAGAACATGGTTTGACCTTTAAGTCTCATAATCTTTCCTTCCTTAGTGCAGAACACCTTGTTGTGCACTTTGTTAGAGTTTAGAAGAGAGTTGAGAAGTTTCTGTGGGTGGTAGTTTGACTTAGAAAGGTAGAAACAAAAGATTGGGGTTTGTCTCTTGTTTATGAACTCTTTTTTGTTATAGAAAGTTCATAATCTAGCACGGCAGTTCCTCACGTGCTTTGAATAACCAACACACAGGTTTACTATGGTTGCTGTCTAGTTTGAATATGGGATCAGATTTCCAGATATACATTTTGAGCAGTGAATGTTCAGGGATCTTAAAAAACCAAGTGCTCTGTCTTATAACAACTAATGTTTTGTTTGCAGCATGAAGCTGGAAGTCTGGTGGCTGAAAGCCCTCCTGTTGATGCCACGAAGGAGCAGGGGTATGAGTGACTTAGAACTGCTTGTGAACACCGGATGGACCTATGCCTTATTTGTGTTACCTTGGATTGGGACATCTTGACGCAAAATCAAATCAGTGCTAATATTTCTGCCTAATGAGAAAAGGAGAAGAGAACTGTATCAAGTATGTTCTGAGTGAAGAGTCAGCCTGCCCAGTAAGTCTGCTTTTTTGCAAGCTGAGATAGGAAGCCTGGAGAAGACAAGAGGGATAATTATGTGCCTGCTTCTATTTCTTGTTGGGAGTGCCTCCCTGACAGTAAGTACTGTGTTTAATACTATGTATGACTGATATTTTCTTGGAGATAAAACACAGAGGTGAGATTGCTTTGAAGGAGTAGGCAGGCCTGGGCAGGATGGTCTGAAGGTACAGAAGTAGCAGCCTGCTTGTGTTACGCTAATATGGCTCTCGTAGAATCAGGGACTTGGTCATTTCGGCTGAGATAGGTTATGGTCCCATAAAGCATATTCCTGCAGACACAAAATGTACTGCCTAAGTGTGAGCTTAGGCGGACTAGAACACGTCTGAGTTGGCTGGAGAAAGGGGGAAATGCCTAATACCTTTGCAAGGCTCTCTGAGGCAAGGGTGAAGGTAAGGATGTTTGTTCTAAGACCTAAGACGCCCAGTTGGATTAGGATCTTACCTAGATGGTTTTATTATATGCGTTGCTCTGAAATGCTTTTTGTCCCTTTGTTCTCATTGTTACAAACATTTTGACTTGGTGCTTGCTGGTGAGCAAATATAGCCACTTGGAGAGTTTTTCCAGGTTTGGAGAGGGGAGTTATTTGAAAGGAAACTTGGCTTTTCAAATTCTAATGTGCCAGAGGCCATGTTATTAGACAGTTTGTTGGGTTTTGTTTATTTTTGTTATTCTTTGTGTCAGGCTATGCTGATGGCTTCCCGTATACCCATTGTCCTTATTCATCTGTAGCCTTTTTTTCCCAATCTCTACTTGAAGTTTTGGTAGAAATCAGCCTGCACATGTGGCAAACCAATCTGGGACCCAAATAACTGAAATCTTAGTAGATCTTTCAGTCTTGAGGGTTATACTTGTTCACCATCATTTTATGACAAATATGATACTTAGTTCTCTGAATGCTTTAAGGGTCCATAGAATTCAAAATGCCCGACGGAGATAGATAAATACAGAGAGCAAATCTAAGCCAAAGTTGTGTGAGTTGGCAGAGTGAGGAATGGAACTTCGAGGTCCTGGCTTTTCTTCACATGTTCCACCTATGAGCATTATTATTTCCATGTTGTCTACCTAGACTTTAGTAAACCTTTTGACAGTGTTTCCCACAGCGTTCTGCTGGACAAACTGGCTGCTCATGTCTTGGACGGGCATACTCTTTGCTGGGTAAAATACTAGCTAGATGGCTATGCCCAAAGAATTGTTGTGAATGGAGTGAATGTTGTGAATCCAGTTAGCGGCCAGTCACAAGTGGTGTTCCCCAGGGCTCAGTGTTGGGGCCAGTTCTATTTAATATCTTTATCAATGATCTGGGCAAGGGGATTGAGTGCACCCTCAGTCAGTTTGCAGATGACACCAAGTTGGGTGGGAGTGTTGATCTGCTTGAGGGTAGGAAGGCTCTACAGATGGATCTGGACAGGCTGGATCGATGGGCCAAGGCCAATGGTATGAAGTTCAACAAGGCCAAGTGCCGGGTCCTGCACTTGGGTCACAACAACCCCATGCAGTATTACAAGCTTGGGGAAGAGTGGCTGGAAAGCTGCCCAGCAGAGAAGGACCTGGGGGTGTTGGTCAACAGCTGGCTGAATACGAGCCAGCAGTGTGCCCAGGTGGCCAAGGCGGCCAACAGCATCCTGGCCTGTATCAGGAACAGTGTGGCCAGCAGGACTAGGGAAGGGATTGTCTCCCTGTACTCAGAACTGGTGCGGCCCCGTCTTGAGTACTGTGTCCAGTTTTGGGCCCCTCACTACAAGAAAGACACTGAGGTGCTGCAGCAGGTCCAGAGAAGGGCAGTGCAGCTGGTGAGGGGTCTAGAGCACAAGTCTCACGGGAATTGGGGTTGTTTAGCCTGAAGAAAAGGAGGCTGAGGCGGGAGCTTATTGCTCTCCAGATCTACATGAAAGGAGGCTGTAGTGAGGTGTGTGTTCGTCTCTTCTCCCAAGTAACAGGTGATAGGACAAGAGGAAACAGTCTCAAGTTGCGCCACGGGTTAGATGGGATATTCAGGATAATTTCTTCACAGAAAGAGTTGTCAAACATTGGAAGAGGCTGCCCAGGGAAGCAGTGGAGTCGCCATCCCTGGAGGTATTTAAAAGATGTGTAGATGTGGTGCTTAGGGACATGGTTTAGTGGTGGACTTGTCAGCGCTAGGCTAATGGTTGCATTCGGTGATTTTAAAGGCCTTTTCCAATCTAAATGATTCTATTCTATGTTTAAATTACCATTTTCATATTTAAAATGAGTCTGGTTTTGCTTTATAAAAGCACTATCAGAGAACTATTTAGTCACAAGTTGCTGTGTTCTATGCATTACTATGATTGTCATCTTATTTAGAGTCTAAACATCGCTGAGATTTAACTGTTCTCCCCAACTGTCCTGTGAAACACCATCACTGATCCTATACTCTTTCCCACTTTTACCACAATTTTAGGACTAATTACAGCTGCTACAATTAAGGACAAAGGACATACAGTAGTACAAAAGGGCTGTAACTACTGTGACTTGGTGCAAGAACCTCATCTTTTAGATAGTATAATAGCCCTCAAAAGATTTCCTTTTCTTCCAGGCAGAACCATTAGAAGCTAAGAAACCACGAGTGTAAACGTTGGTAGGTTTTGAATGTTGATAGCATTATCTTTAGCCAGTACGATTACTTGAAATGCAGTAATGTTGACTGAGTTCCTAGTATTTGCAGCGCTAATTTTTGAGTATGATACTTCTTCATTTGGAGCAAGAATGACCACAAGGGAGAGGCATCGTTAGATAATTCCTGGCATGTATTTTAACTGGTGGATATTTAGCAAAACATTGCCCATGGCTCAGAAATTTAACAGTAGTTTAGGTAATAAAAAGCTTAAAAAAGGTCTTTCTGCCAGTGACATACGTTAGCATATGTGAGAAAGGTAGCATAGATAAATCATACAATTTTGCAACTTTGAACATTTGAGTAACATATAATTTTTATAAATATTCCAATATTTCTTTAATGAAAGATACTGGTATTTAGCACTTCTGAAATCAAGACAGTAAAGTAGCTGTCTGGAAAAAAAAAAGCAACCCTAACCTAACATTAGATACCTGTAAATTAAAATATCAACCTACAGACATATTAAAGTCAGTTAATGCTGTTAGAGTGAACTTTTAAAACCTTTTAAAAAGAATATGAGAGTATCAGTGTAACTTGACAGACATACTTGGAAGTAGTGACCTCGGTTAGCAGTGGAAGTCCGAAATAAGAATACTGATTTTAGAATAAACAACCTTTGCCAAATTTTGCTTACAATCTCATAGGTTGAAGGTGACAGTAATGCCAATATCAGTTTATATGGGCATAAGGAGGAAGATTTAGAGTGGTCTAGCAGTAGTAGCATATGAAACGAAGCTATGGAACTACCCCTTCTTGGTAGGATTGCAAGCAACTTGAGCAAGATGTAACTACATGTGATTCTCTTCAGACCAGAACAAAAACAGAGGCATGACAATGAATTGTAATGAAGGAACATAAATTTCTAAAATTATTCCAATCCAAAAGGATGACAGTTGTCTCAAAAGAAAGGAAAACTGACAACTATTTTTCACTCTCTTTGTATCTTCTTAGCCTTCTCAGTTGGTTTCCATCTTCAATGAAATGTTGAAAAATGATTATCAGGGACATAATAGATTTCAGTCCTTGATATAGAAGCTGAAAATAGGTACTTGGGGTATGTGGTAGATTTTTCTAGTGTGGACTATGTGTATGTTATATGGATGTGGCTCTTCTTTGTAATGCACCAAAAATAGTCAATAATGTTATCTCAATCATAAATCTATGTCAGTATAGTTATGTTGGAATTACAGGACCAAATTGGTACAATGAAAATTCTGCTACTTCTGATGCAAGGCACTCTGGGGGTGTGTGTGTGTGTAAATAAGTTAGAACATAAGATGCCACACAGGTGGCTGCACGGAGTCAGATCAAAGGTCCGTCTAGCTCTATAGGCTGACTCCATCTGTATTTCATAAATGAAGCCCAGGAAGGAACACACAAAGTCATTTAAACAAGAAAAAGCAATTTATTTCAAATGCTGATTACACTAAAAAAGGTGATCTATGTGGCAGAAGTTCTTTTGTTTTTTGAAATCATACTACCTCCTTTAACAAGATGGGATGGATTCGTCTCCTACTGTTTGCTGATCACAGAGGAGTTGGGTGTGTATTTTCTGAGAGCAGAGAAAGCAAGCTAAGCATGTAACAAAATCTCTTGGGAACTTGGTTCTCAGTTGTTACAGGTGGATAGCTAAGCATCTGGGAGGAATTTTTAAGGAATAAATGGTTCTTGTTTCTTTTAACTTATTAAACTAGGAGAACTACAGTTTTCTAGCACAAGTGCATGGGGAAAAAGGAAAAGCAAGCCACACTTTCTTTTGGTAACAATCTGTGAAAGAAGTTATATTGCAGTAATAATGTGTGTTTGGGGCACACAGAAAGTAATAAGTGGTAAGTAATTAATCCCCAAAATAGCTGTTGGAGACTATTTTAATATGCACATAACATAAGTTAAGTAGGGGACTACAGTAAATTGATCTGCCCCATTCTCGCTGTTCATGTCAATGTCAGGATTATAATTTAGTCCCTGGTTTCTTGCTATGTAGAATGCACAAGACTGTGCTACTTCCTCTTGAGGAAGTGTTCAGATTTACATTTTGTAATTTATAATGATCATCAAAATCTTCTTATGAACAGTGTTCAAAACTCAAAAGGCAATTCAAAATTTAAAGCAATGCTTAGGCTGAAGAATATGGTTGAGATGTTGACAGTTGGATTGCAAGGATTCTTGAGTTATCTGTCCCTGTGGGGAAAAAACCACCACACCCAAGCCCCTGAACAGCAGTGTCACAGGCTGTGCCTGGCTTATTGATGAGCAGAGTTTAAGTGGTAGGTTTGTCACAACTGTTAATTGTGCTGAATACAGTATAAATTCTTTAAAGCAGAACAGACAGGTTTGGCAAATACCTGCTGAAAAGGCCTCGTAGCCAGTCCTTGCAACTATCAGATTTACTCTATTAGTTAAACAGTTACAGCAGAAATTACATTAAGATATCTGATTAAAAATTATATTAACTAGAAGGAGGTCATGATATTTTTGAAAATCAGAGGAAGATGATTATAACCCTTGTGTTTTTGCATTTTACTTTTTATCTGAAGTATCTAATTGACTTTTAATCCTCTGTTAAATAAATCCACTAAATACAGTCTTACATGGATTATCTGCTACTGAAATGAGCGCAACAGCTCCTTAACAGTAATAGGTAGAACGATTCAAAATATTTTTGGATAAGAAATGAAGACTCTCCCATTCAGTTACTGTGCATGTAACTTGCAGTTACTTGTTTACTTCATCTTTACACAAAGTGTTGCCAGGAGACTTTGTCATGCTTATTTTCAATCATGCACTAGGATAGACTCCTGCAGACTGTACGCTTCCCCCTTTAGTGCTCTACCTTTATTTTTTTAATAAAAGAGCTAACACCTTGGAGAATAAAATACATATCTGTATGACTGAAAAATTGGAAAATTTTGTTTATATTGGGAAATAAAAAGCATTTCTTGTTCTGAGGAATAATTGGAAAATGGATTTATTTTTACTTTGCAATCATATTGTTATTTTTAACTGTAAATAAACGTCATTATCGTCTTATTATATAATAACTTGGACATATGATCTGCATCTTCCTTGTTTAAATGAGTAGTGGCCCTCAGCCAAATTCTGCTGCTTTCCTCTTCTAGGTAATTTGAATTGAATGACTGTTGATTACAAAGCAAGATGAGCAAGATTTAACTGGTAAAGAACTACTTTGGTGACTGCATTCTTTCTGTAGGGAATATATAAGAAACAGTCTTGAAAGTTTTTCTGCTGGAGGATTTCCATTAGCTTTAATGGAATTTCATGTCTCCTTTGTATAAATTTAGGTATGTGCAAGTCTGTGTGTGAGTACAGAAATACAAGTTTATATAAATGCACATAAGCATACTCTACTAGATAATCATCATCCTAGATATTCTGATTATTGTTAGTAGCATTTCTTTATATTATAGAATTCTGTTTCACGTGTATATATGGTGTCAAATAAGGAGTTTGTAGTTAAACTGAAAAAAAATATTTCCAAGTTAGTGTCATGCCTAGGAAAAAGTGAAGCAGAGATAAAATATTGGAAGTGTAGACAGAAAAGCTTAAGAAATTGTTAATGAAAATCAAACACAAATAATGTGGAAAAATTGGTAAGGGCTGAATCATAGAGAAAACAGTTTGGAAGCTGAGAACTGTGTATTAAAATTGTACACTAAGAAGAGGTTAGGAGACTTTTTAGAAATCAAAGCAGAGATGATGATACAATACAGATCTGGATTTGGTTTGCAGAACAGCTTCTCTACTTAAATAGTTCTAGATTTTCCTGAATTTTGGTTAGGTCCAGGTGTAAATCTCTAGGAATCTGTAGAAAAGAACCCACAAGTTTCAGCAAGCTCTTGTGTTGAAACCCACACTAGTTTCAGAATTAAGTTTGGACTTGATCGGATTCTGGTGATACATTATGTATAAAACCCCAAACTACTATAAACTATTTGGAAAATATTGTATGGGTGGTGGAGTATATGGGAATAATTGGTGTTCTGCATAGCTGACAAGGTCAGGCTTATCCTAGAGCACAAACTCATTTCAGGATGAAGCCCTAAGTGACAAAAAGTGTTGTATTGAGTAGCTGTTCCCAGCGTGAAGAATCTAGAAGTTACTTATGAGAAGAGTCTGGATTTTTAGTGGACCAACATTGTTTGAAATTCACTATTCACTATTAGTTAGAAGTTACAGAAGGAAGTTAGGTGATACTAAATACATTAAAAATAAACAAACAGCCCAAACAAACAAAAAAAACCCAACCCAAAACCAAAAACATTTAAGGAGAACAGGAAGAATTTTAAATAGTTTTATACCTTAATAGGTGCTGTTCTTACTCCACTTTTGATCTGCCTTGCCTACCAATAAAAAAAACTTTCTCTTTGGCTTGATGATTTCTGAGGATGCCAGATCCGGTTTTGAAAAGGATTTTAAAATCATCATAGATGGCTCAACTAATATTTTTTCAAGTTTATGGAAGTCATTAAAACCTAAAGTCGGGTGAATTAAAACACTGGTACAAATGGAACAGCAAAGGGGTCAGTTTCCACATCACATGTAATGAATCAGACCTAAATATGCATCTAAGATTGTTGCAGTTTACTGTGTATTGCAGGCACTACTCCATTCCAAACCCATGCAGAATGTCTTAGTATTTATCTGGATATTCAGTATTCACTATATACTTCAATATATTATCTTGATAATATATTCAGTCTTATTCAAACTACTTTTAGATTTTCAAAACTGAAGGTATTTTTGTTTGGCAAGGTAGGACAGGTGGCTGCATCGTGCACATGGCTGGTGAAGAAAGCTGCAGATTTAACTCTAGTTACTGGACAATTCAGTTTCTAGCCATTGCAAAGTTGTGTGTCTCATTCTGATGCTGAGGACAAAGCTGAGGTCATTGATGGTAAAGATTTTCTGTTCTAACGTGTAGATAGGGAAGTGATTTTTGCGGAGTGGGGGAGGAGGAGGTTTGTAGTATTCAGTCGCTTCCCAGCAGAGCTTCTAATGACAGGTTGCACCATCTATTCTGCCTACATATCTCGCCATACACAGAACAACAATGAGGAAATACTTGCTAGATGATTGGCAAGATGATTGCTAACAGTGTTGACATTAATTATCTTTCTGATCTAACACTTCATTGATACTATATAGTTGATGTGTGGGAGAACTTATTTACAATTGTATTGGTGAGAACTGAAAAAATGGTTGAATGGGAAGTCCAAATAGTAGGGATTGTTGCCGCTTTAATTTTTTAACAGAAAAAGCACTGATAGGCGGTGGAGTTGTAATATATTTAGAACTGAAAATATTCATGTTGCATACAGTTGGTGGGTGAAATGCAATGCTGCAGAAATTCCTAGTTTAAAATGATTTGTTTTTTTAATAGACTAATTTTATGAGGACTAATGATATTTTTTTTGTCATAGGGTATAGTAGGAAAAGGAGAACCAAATCTCATGCTTCAGTGTATAAGCAGGTGTCAGAAAGGAATTGGTTTACGCCCTTAAGTCTCCTTCTGCACTCAGTGTGTGCAAATGCAACAGTGAATTGTGCATCCACTGAAATCTGCTCTGTTGTACTGGCTGTTGGTCAGAGCAAGCCCAGAACGTCTGTCACTTAGATGAATGTGCTAGATCTTATGCTCCAGTATCAAATGTTCCTTTTAAGAAGTCAGCAACAACAACAAAATGGCATGCTATCTTGTGCTATACCTAACTACTGCTAGCTGTTAAGTAATAAAACAGTGTCACAAATGCCAGTGTAGTCTGAGTTGTCATCTTGTGTGGGAAGATGGGCAGTTGGCAGTGCTAGCCTTTGGTTATCATCTTCAATTTTGAGGATTTTCTGTGCTAATTAGCATGATCAGTTAAAAATAACTGGATTCACTGAATTTCTTTGAATTTCCGTTTTAGCATTAGAATGTCTTATTTGTTTTTCCACTGAAGCATTTGCTATGGTTTTTACTGAGAGATACAACAAAAGAGAATTCTGCTTAGGCATTAATATAATTCATTTTTAATGATATTCTAACTAGTTCATCTTTAAAAGTAAGACTTTATAATATAGCTATACATAGTAAATAGGTCTTTTTGCAAGTGTCTGTCAGTTTCTGATTAGCAGAATAGATGGCAGTTGTTCTAAAATAGTACTGACCTCATGCATCGAAAAATGATTTAGCAGCACTTCATTATTTAATTCTTAATAGTTTGTTTCTTATCAAACAGTGTAGTGTGTGCTTGGATCAAGTACTTCTTGCTGCCTATAAGCAGCTTCTGTATGATCCAATAGCAAGCTAAATATTTTTAGTAAACTCAGCAGTTGAGGTGAATAGGCTGAGGGTATTTTTTTGTTCCATGTGTTACTGTCATTTTATGTTAGACTGTAATTTTAGTCCTTCATATTTGGAAGTTATTAAGCAGGCTTCCTGCTTGATTTTGGTGCCATTGCTTCATGTATTTATTTATTTATTTACTGTTTTATTGTGAAATAAAACTTTACCTCTGAGAATTTTTAAAAATCATCACCAGCTCTGCATTAGTATGAAGTAATCTCCATTTCCTGGCCTAAATTATTGCTTAGTACCACATTGCACAGCGGTGGAACAGCTGCAACATCCTGACTGAAACTTTGCATTTTTCTGAGGAGGGAGGGTGGTGTAATAGGGCCAATATTCTGCCCTTGAGCACATTGCAGTCTATAGATTTATCAAAAAAAGCCATCTTCAAACCGGAAGGATTATTAATTGGAGGAAATTTCCCAGGTAACCCAGCCAAGGTTAGAGTGTGCATTATGAAAGGCTGTCACTATGCAGGAGCTTTATCAAGCAAGCTGTTTTCCTGCAAACAGAGATTTGATGAAAGACCTGAATGCCACACCTCTGTGCATAGGTGTGGGAAGAACATTTATGGTTGCTTTGTCTGGGACACAAATGATGTTGCTGATTTTTAGTTCTCTGAGGTGATAAACATCCTGGCCCCATCTTAGAAGGCACATATGCATACCTCAGAATGAATAAAAATCTGTATCATGCAGCATCTTGCTGTCCTTTTCTATTTCCCTATTACTTCCACAGCTGTTGCTCTCACTTTGACGCCCTGTGGTTCTCGGGGTGCAAAACATATAGTCACTTACTCCAGTTACTGTTATTTACTGTTTTGTTAATTATTTTGGCAGGAATGCTTGTACAGCTGCTTCTCTTTTTTCATAAAACATCCCTGGGGACTGAAATCCTTGTTCTGATGACAGTGAGAATGTTTTCAGCTTGTACTGAAGTCAGGTGGGAGCTTCTAAAATCACTACACTAGAGCCTTTTAGCCTACAGAATTTAAATATACCAACTGTGAGACTGTTCATAACACGGCAGTGCCATCTGCTAATGCTTTACATCCCCCTGAACAAAGTTGGGTTTTTTTAAGTTTGTAGCACAGCATCATCTCCCTTGTATTTTATTCTCGTCACATTGCCACAGTTCATATTGTATGAAATCTGTAAAAAGAAAAAAAAATAAAAAGAATTCAGCCAGTTATGACTCCTTAGCAGAATAAAAGCAATTCCAGGGTGCCAATAACAATGAGAATGAATCAGGAACAGATACAGGAGATACTGGCAACTGGAAGCATTAATTAATTTCTCAGATGAGATAAAGATGATGCAGATGAGGACAGAGAAGCAGTGGAACTGGTTGTCCAGGGACGATTTGTAGTCTCCAACCTTGGAGGTTTTCAAGACCGGACTAGATAAAGCTTTGAGTAACCTGATCTCATAGCTGACCTTGCTCGGAGCAGGAGATTAGACAAGAGACCTTCTGAGGGCCTTTCAAACCTGAATTGTCCTATTATTCAAATTTTTGAGATCAAAAAAAGCTTGAAGGTGTCTAGCACCTCACAAGGCCCGTAAAACTTGCCACAATCTGACCTGATGTTTACCTGCAGCATTGTCCTTTAACTGATTGCCCTTCTTTCCAATGAGGCTGCTTGTGTCTCCTGCTTCTGTTAGATGACCTGCATCTACGTGGAACGCTACCTAAAACCTTATTCCCATATCCACTGATCTGCCCCAGACTCCAGTATAAAGATTGTACTCATGAGTTGTCCCCACGGCTGCAACAGAATTTCTGTTTAACTTCCATGAAGTTATACTGGAGAGAGGTCAGTGTGTACCATATTCATTATATTTGCAGGAAGTCTTCCATTATTTTCTTTTGTGTGCGCAACTACTGAAGTTAATTTCCTTACCTCTTTCACGCTGATAATAGTACTGTATGTGATCAATTAACCACTTCTCCCACCTTTCATGGTTTTATCATACTGTTTGCTACAGGATAAACTTTTTGACCTGGCCAGTCAAGCCATTTTCATCCTTTTACTCCATCTGTTCTTTAGTTCCCATGTTTTTTCTAACACCTAAAATGAATGAATTGCATTTCAGATCTTGCTTTTACTAATTCTGCTTCCCTTCTTGTCCCCTCCATTCAATAGATAAGCATTTTTTGTTCCTGCAGCTACACTCTGCTGTAGGGCTGCACAGTCACTGCTGCAACAGCTGTACTTGATCGCACAATTCTTGTGCAGATTGCTCACCAAAGAGCTGTTTTGCATCAGAAAGCACACGGCAAACACACTGGGAACACATGCAGTGGTGAGAGGGCTCTGAAGACCTTCAAGGAAGGTGACGTCTGTCTGAACTTCAGCACCTCTTCACTGACTATATGAGGATCTTCGTTCCTTGGGAGAACTATAGTAAGGTCAGACACACTGGATATTCGCTGGTCAATAGTTTTCAGTGTCATAAGTCCAGTGCTGTTAGTTATGTATTCATATATATATATATAAAAATGGTGGTTGAATTACCCAAGCATTTAGTATAAGATATCTCTATATCTTTCTAGTAACCAAGTAGGTGAGGAAGAATATAGTGGTAGCCCCCATACTTAGCTTTGTCGAACTGCTTTGTTCCCTGAGGAGCGCCCAGTACTGTGGACAGTGTGTAAACATATGTTTTAGGTGTTAACAGTGTGACTTTTCCTCCCAAAGAACAAATCATGACATGTGAATCCTGCAAACTGCACACTTTCCGCTGCGATTTTTAAAAGTGCTCAGCATCCTACTACAAAGGACCCTTACTGGTACCACTGCGGGAGGAATTGAGTTTTAGCCGTTTTGAGTTTCTCATTTTTTAGTAAAGTAGATCTGTAAACTGAATTACGTATTTTTTCCCTATACAAACAATTCTCAACAAATAGTCAAATACAATTAGCCCAGAGAACTGACCTCATTTTTATGATCTCTCTGATTTATAATGTCACAACTAATAGAGTCCTGGATGCTAAGCCTTGGACATTGTTCTGTTCAGTTCATAAAGTATCATTGGCTTATAATGGTCATTGTTCTAATACCACTCTGGGTACAATAGCATCACTGTTCCCTGTTTCCTGCTCCCAGGCCTTTCTGTAGACTTAAGCTTTATGTAATATGCATGTGGTGAAACTAATAGTAATATTCTTTGAATGCTGCCTCCAGAATACTTGACCGATCTTCATGAATTTAACCTCTTAGCGACTTGTTAATTATAACCCATAAAATAATCCTCATTCTATACATGAGGAAATTGGAGGATATAAAACTAGACATGACTGCATGTAGCAGCACTCAGAATTTACTGTGCAGGACGCTATTCATCCACAAATTTTAAGACTTCAGAAAATCTCTCTCTTTTTACAGCACAGGAAACTAAAACAAAATATGCACTTGTTTGGGAATACACAAAAGACCTGTAATAGAACCAAAAGACTCTGACCAGTGGATTGTTGCTCTACAGCTATCAAGCTGCTCGTAAAGCTCAAAGGAAAACATGACACACTACTGGTATGTTTTTCCTGGAGTTGGTAGCATGTGATGTATTAGTTCAGTATCAGTACCAGGAGGTATGCAGCACAAAGCTTGACATAGGCCAACTGCGCATGTACCCCGTGTCCTAGACAGACTGTGCAGCTTCTGCTCAACTCGGTGCTGCCATAACTAGATTGCTATTAGAGATGGCAGTATAGGTGCAACCCTGTATCAGTGACAAAGCCAGAGGCAGGATGAATCCAGGATTACTGATTAGCAACCTGCTATATAATTGCATTTTGGTTAGGCAGTGAATTATCAGCGGTTCCACCCAATTTTCAGTTAAGCCACTCAAGCCACAAAATTACTGTTGTTTTTCTGTCATATTCAGATATGAATATTTAGATGTAATGCTACTTTTTGTAACTTCTCAAGTGATGTTATACAAAGGGTTCTTGAAAACTACTGATTGTGTGGGATGGCTTGGAGATACAGCCTGTGTTCATTTTTAAACTAGCTGTTATTTTGTTTGCTAAA
Organism: Larus michahellis; assembly: GCF_964199755.1. Classification (NCBI taxonomy): domain Eukaryota; kingdom Metazoa; phylum Chordata; class Aves; order Charadriiformes; family Laridae; genus Larus; species Larus michahellis. Next base: position 23,839,690 of record NC_133902.1, on the reverse strand, counting down.
TTGTTACAACTTCCTGTGTTTTTTTACAAAACCTATGTGTGTGTGTTCCCATTTGAAAATGGGCTGAACAACCCAGTTTTCTTTTTGATTGGGTAATAAAGCACACGCCCCTGCTTTCTGCCTTGCAGAGATGATAAATTATTTTTCACTGGTTGTCCAAAATTAAAAATGTGCTAGGCCATAAACGCAAATTTTGTTTCAGCATTCAATAATATTTTTCTTGTTCTCCTTAGACTGAAAAAAATGGTTTACTCACTGATTAGGTACAGGAGAAGTAAAAGTGGACTAATCATTTGATTAGTATGGCATGTCTGGTATTTCATGTACTAATTCACACTGAATAGCATTCTTCTTTTCTATTGCTGTATTAGATCATAATTTACTTAAGTCAGTGGCAGTACTTGACCCAAACACAGCAAATCTTAATTGATTACGAACTAAATATATAGTTCAAAAATATTAATTAAATAATTTGTTTGAATATGTTATGAACAAACTTTATTTAGGGATGGCTAGTGAACTTTCTCAAATGAGCTTTCTTCTGTTATTCAATATTACTAAATTAGGTCGAGTTGTTGTGATTTCATAAATAGTTGCATATATAAAGCCTGACACATAAAACTTTAAATAGACTCATAGAAAGGACAAGCATATTAAGTTGGATAGAAATTACTGTTGACTTACGGCACCTGTAAGACACTAATGGCCTAACAGCTAAGACTGTTTTGCCTTCCTGAAAGACCTCAGCCTTGAGTAGAGGAATCATTAGGGAAAGTAAATAACCAGAATTTTATCAGCCCAGAATACCAGTCTGCTTCTGGTCTGATTGTGACCAAATAAACACGAGCTGCCTAAGATGTAGTAGGCTTTTGACATTAGATGAAAGAATCATAGAATCATAGACCTGTTTGGGTTGGAAGGGACCCTTAAAGGCCATCTAGTCCAACTCCCCTGCAATGAGCAGGGACAAATGTATCCTATAATAAACGTATCCTATAGTTTGTTGTGATTTTTTTTTTTAAATTTTATTTTAATAATATAAAATTGTAATGAACGCCTACCATCAACAGTATACTTTGATGCTAAGGCACAAAGATAGGCCTTAGAAATGGTCCCAGCTTCAGAGAGCTGATGACCAATGCTAAATGTATTTGTCACTTTTTATAACTTACCAGCTATTATTATTTGTATTTGAAAAAGTGTTTATCAGATGTTTATGTAGATATATGATAAAAGACAGCCCTCTACACACCATTTAGTCTTGGAATCTAATCTGACAATCGGTTGGGCACATAATTAACTTTAGCTGATAAATAGTTGTACACATGTGATTTGCTTGAATCAAACATTAGCTAAATATCGCGTGCAATCATAGGTGAAAACAGGTAGAGGAGAGAGTAGTCAGCAGCAGTAACAAATCTATGTTGTCGGGTTTTTTGCGTGCTTTCTGTAAGTATAGACGGGTTTTGCTGAAAAGGAATAAGCAAGTTATTTCAATGCCCTCCTAGCCATTACTGTGGATTTGGCCTTTCACCTTCAAAGTACTTTTCAAACATTTATTAATTATCTATACAACGTTCCGTGAGACTAGTAGATAAATATTACCCTGCTAATGAGAAACTGAAACACAAAGGTGGAGTCATTTGTTAGTGGCCACACGGTGAGTCAGCAATGAATCTAAGATCAGAATCCAGAAGTGCCTGGCAGCCAGGCTGTCGGTCAGTCGCTGGATTTGGTCTCTTTCTCAGTCCTGTCTTCCTATGTGCCAAAGCTTCTTTTTTTGTTTTGTGTTTTTTTTTCATTTGTTTATTTTCTCCTCCTTGCTTTTTTCCCATTTGCCTTCTACTTCCCACAGGCCCCATTGGATATCAGATCATGTCCACACTGGCAGGTACAGTCTTGAATTTTTCTTCTCTTATCCTTTGCTGCTTAATTAAATGTCCAGCCTTCATGTTCTCTTAGGTCCCATCTTTGGCCTATGCATTTTAGAAAAAGTAATAAACCTTGAATTGAATGTATCTTGCATTTGTTAATTTGATATATCAGAGCATAATTATATAATTCATATAATTCTACTAATTAAGTGGCTGTACCTAACAAAGCTGAATCACAAGAGTGAATCTCATGCCTTGAATTAGTTAATGAAATATTTCTTTTGATGGCTTCCTTTTAATTTCTAAGTCTAGGCACCTATACAAAATGTTAAGGAACTGAACTATTTTGTTCCAAACAGTGATTCCGACAGCCAATTTCCATGTTTTTAATTATCTAAGGAACAATAATTGTGGAGACAAGCATGTTCCCCCAGACAATTTGGAATGATTCTCACCTTCCCAGTGAGCAGGCTCCTTCAGTTACTACTACAACCTGCTATTCACTACAACAGCACAAGCCCATGTATTGTAGAGCCCTCGTTTTCTCCTTCCAGGCTGCCTTCTAAAAATCATTCAGGACAAGTTCCCCATTAAGACTCCATCCAAGGGTTCTGATGGCTCCAAGTGATCATCCTGGAGGAAGTTATGCAACGCCAAACTCACGCCATCCAAATTGCAACTAAGTGATAGTGTTTCGATTGGTTGACTATAGGCTTTTTAAGTGGAAAATGCTGGGCAGAAAGACTGAAGAAGAATTTAGGAAAACTGAACGTGGCTCTCAGTCTCCCCAAACCTCAGTTCTTCCACAGTGTAGCTGTAATACCTAGTGCAGAAGTGCTGCCAAGTCTCAATGTAGAAATATTGGCAAAGTACTCTGAAGATAACATACAAACCAAAAACTTACCATGTTAATAAACACATGCTGTCCTAAAGATTTAGCATGTCTCCAACAGCCTCAATGAGGTTTTCAGAGAGAAAGAATTTGTTCTGTTTTTCTAAATTTAGACATCTATTATCATCTGAGGCGATAAGAGGGTATCCTGTCTGCCACCCAGTTAATACACCAGAAGAGCACAGGCCTCTCACAGGGCTTATGCTGTATTTGCTGTTTGGGCGTTTCAGATAACACAAGGGTCTCTCAAACTACATGCCTATGTGTAGGCAGCTTATTTTGGCCCTATGTAGCATGTTGTCACTGTGCAGTATTTTAGCTAGATTAATCACCATTTTGAAATTTGTTATGCACAACAGCGTAAACGAAATACTTGTTTTGCAACAGGAGGTACGAAATCGATTGGTGACAATAAAAATGTGGTCAAAACAGAAAGACTACAGAAGAAAGGAATTCACAAATGAAAAACCTGTGCTCCTCAGGATGGATGTGAATATTGTGTAAATAGACATTAGTTAGAGGTTTAATTGTGTCAATGTTTTCTTTAATAATTATATGTTACAACAACTCTTCTATTTGTTCGCAAGGTTAAATACATCACAACAATGCTTCTGACCATGTCTAACATCCAGAATTGCACCTTCACTTAAGAAACATCCTCTGCCTGTTTATCCTGTATAATTTCCCAACCACTTTGGAGCCCTATACTTAATTGACTTTGGCATGGACTCTCATCCTGAAAACACTTGGAAGCACGTGTATAATAAATACTTAACTATTTCTACTGTACATTTCTACAGTAATGGGCAATTACGTGTTTTTATAGGACTGAAGACATAATTAGTGAGCAGCCCATAGATTTAAAATACTACTTACTTGAAAAGCAACTTAAGTCAATCTCTTTTGCAGTGAAGCAAGAGCCCTGCCTCAGCCTCATCTGAGGTCAGAAAAAAGCATCTATATATGGTATTAAGAGACAATTTGAAATCTATTGATCTTGCCATTGTTTTACTTTTTCCACGTGCAAACCTGTGCGGTGTAGTTTAAGAATATAGCTAATATACAGCTGTTCTTTGCAGTACCAGTAATATACAGACTTTGTTAGATCATTTTACTGCTCATAGTTGTTTGAAGTTGTTTGAAAATATTTGCTCTTTTTCCTAACACTGGTATGGCAGGAAAGAATTCTTGCTAACTCACATTTGACTCACATGCCAGGCGTCATATGACCAGGACCCCCATGATGTTGCTACCTTTCCATATCAGTTCCCTTAAGTTATTAATGTTTGATCTCCTTATATGCAAAATCTTAAAGATCTGATTGTGTTTGTTATATTAATTTAACTTGATTTGAATTGAATTGACTCATGAGCACTGAGTATGGACTTATTTTTCATGAGTAGTTCTTCTGTAATATCTAGTTATTTACAACCCTTCCCCAAATTCAAATCAACATTGCCTTTTCAAACAGACAGGATCAGGTTTTGACCATTTCTTCTTCACATACACTGACTCTACTTGGTAGATCTGTAATGGGATGTATTTATAGTTCCCCCAAAAGAGAGGGCCACAGCCTGCAGTTTGAGAAATTGAGTGATGAAGGTGATAAAGTTTCCATGATCATAGAATAATTTGGGTTGGAAGGGACCTCTGGAAGTCATCTAGTCCAATGCCATGTTCAAAGCAGGTCCTAGAGCATGTTACTCGGGGACTTGTCCAGTTGTGTATTGGGCACCCTCAGGATGGGAATTCCCCAGCCTTTCTGAGTAATCTATTCCAGTATTTGTCCACCTTTGTGTTTAAAAAAAAGAAAAAGCTTGTAGTTATTGAAATTTCTCATGTTTCAACTTGTGTCTGTTGCCTCTTGTCCTGTTACTGTGCACCTCCGAGAAGAGTCTGGCTCCATCTTCTCTGTATCGTCTGACAGTGTTAAGATGTTCCCTGAACCTTCTCTTCTCTAGTGTGAACAGGCCCTGCTTGCTCAGCCTCTTGTCTTACATGGTGTGCTCCAGCCCCCTGACCACCTTTGCTGAACTCACTCCAATATGTCAATGTCTTTGTTGTCCAGAGGACTGAAACACTGGTCACAGCACTTCAGCTGCAGCCTCACAGCTGTCACACAGGGGAAAGGATTAATTCTCTGGGCCTGCTGACTATCCTCTTGCTAAAACAACTCAGGATGCAGTTGTCCGCCTTTGCTGTAAGGACACACTGCTTCACATTCAACTGATTCATGTTCAACTTCTTGTGCACCAGGCCTCCCCCATCCATTTCTTCAAAGCTGCTTCTTACACAGTTGTCCCCCAGCCTGTACTGTTGGATGGAATTATTCCATCCCAGATATAAGACTTTGCATTTGCTTCTGATGAACTTTTTATTGAATTGTTGACCACACTTGTTTTTCAGTTTTTCATTGGGTACTTATATTGAGTCTTGATTTCCGTAATTATTTAAATGTATCACAGTTTGGGCCATTGAGCATAATTGTGCCATGAAAAATTGTACTTTAGCCAGCTATCTGGGTTAGGATAACAGGTCATTCCATCCATTTGGGAGTGCTAGCCATAATAATAGGGTGGAGAAGTATTATGGCAAGATAAGAGCAAGCGATCAGTCATATTTGTGTTTTCTTGCTAGCTTGATTTAAGCTAATGAGTAGATTTGTGCTTAGGATATTGGAAAAAAAGAGCTCCGCAAATACCGTACCCCATTTTCAGCTTTGGTACAGCAGTGCTAGCACAAAGCTGAAACCGAGGGCTAAGACCACCATTGTGGCCAAAGACTGTCACTTTGAAAAGCATCCTGAGGCAGGGAGTTTGCATCTTGTCACTGAGCACAGCAACATAAATGTGCCAGTGCCAACAGATTCCACATACCATTTTGGATATTGGGGGAGTCTCCCTGGCAATATCTCTGTAATATAATTTAGGCCATGGTTGTCATTAATGGAACAGAGAGGGAGTGCTTCCCTTGGTATTACTTTAACTTTCACTTCAGATAAATTAGAAAATCAATATAACAATATTAATATGAATGTTCTTGTTAGAGCCACTATAAAAGAAATTTTAGAGCAAACTTATATTTTTCAGGTTTTCTTTTTAGTTTTTTAATTACTTATTAATGCTAAACACATTTTAAGAAAAAAGCCTGAAGATGGATGCTTTCTATGGGAACAGCCTTTCCTATTGAAACAATAGTTAGTTGACATTTACTAGTGTTAGTGAAGTCATATACCATCAGTGACAAGAAGGTATCAGCTCAAGTCTGATGGGTAAGCTACTCTTTGAAAGCCAAGGCTAGAATTTATGACAATTGAAAGCTAAGTAATTGTAGAATGATGGCTAATTACTAGGTGGGCTATTATGAGTAAATAATACAGCTCTAACACCAAAGGATTTTATTAATGATATTGCAAAAGGGGAAAAGACAGGCTTATTAATTCTTAATAAGATATGGAAACTTAGTTAATCAATGTCTAACACCAAGAACAGTCAGATGGTAGTATGAGGTTTTTCTCATGTCTACAAATGCATGCTAGAATCATCTATGCAGGCTTTGCTAAAGATTTTTTTGGTGAAGTCTCATGTCCCAGTGCAGAGCCCTGTTCACATAGGGTGCTGTATATGGGCAAAGGGCTCCACCTGTATTCATTCACCTGCAAAATTGATGCCTACAAAACTGATGGCTGTTGAGGTGAATGTTATTTGTATAATTGCAGAACAGTTCAAATTAATCATAGAATCATAGAAATGCCTAGGTTAGAGGAGACCTTTCAGATCATCTAGTTCAACCATCAATCTAACACTGTCAAAAACCATCACTAAACCATATCTCTAAGCACTGTGTCTACCCATCTTTTAAATACCTCCAGGGATGGTGCCTCAACCACTTCCCTGGGCAGCCTGTTCCAATGCTTAATAACCCTTTCAGTGTAAAAATCTTTCCTAATATGCAGTCTAAACCTCCCCTGGTGCAACTTGAGGCCATTTCCTCTTGTCCTATTGCCTGTTACTTGGGAGAAGAGATTGACCCCACCTCTCTACAACCTCCTTTCAGGTAGTTGTAGAGAGCGATAAGGTCTCCCCTCAGCCTCCTTTTCTCCAGGCTAAACAACCCCAGCTCCCTCAGCCGCCCCTCATGAGACCTGTTCTCCAGACCCTTCACCAGCCCCGTTGCCCTTCTCTGGACCCGCTCCAGCACCACAATGTCTTTTTTGTGGTGAGAGGCCCAAACTTGGACACAGTATTGGAGGTGCAGCCTCACCAGTGCTGAGTACAGGGGGACAATCACTTCCCTAGTATTCCCTAGTATTCCCTCATTTTCAGCTGGCAGTCGACCAACACCCCCAGGTCCTTTTCTGCCAGGCAGCTCTCCAGGCACTCTTCCCCAAGCTTGTAACGCTGCATGGGGTTGTTGTGACCCAATGATTTTATTTACTGACGTATACTTATTTCATCATGTAATTCTAAGTACTTCTTGTACTTTATGCTTTACCTGCCAAAAAATTACTTTAAAAGTTGTGGCTAGTTTGAACGTACGTGAATATTGGTCTCTAAAGACAAACATGTTTTTATAAAGACTTCTGGAGACACCCAGAAACAGAAATTGATAGTGCAACTGAAGCTCTTATAAGGGATTTCCCCTTTCCTGCTGTGGGATCACTGATGCTACAGATTGTTTAGTTCAAACTAATGGCAGATTAAAAGAAGCTTTTATTCCCTGGTTCACTTCTATTCCAAAAAGTCTTTCAACATTGTCTTAAATCTAGGAATTTTTTTTTTATTTCATTGAAATCAGTGGAAACTAAACATATGCCTGGAGTTAAAAATGTGCTTTTAAGTATTTTCTTGGCATAGAATCAGAATAGACTATTGCAGAAAGGTGAACAGGGATATCAAAATCTGACTGTCTTGAAGAGGTCAACCATAATCTTCAACAGGAGTTCTTCAAGAGAAGAATGCCTTCTGCTTATAACAGGGTTTCTTTCTTAAGGGGTGCAAATACTGTCTGACTGGCTTTCACATTTGATCTTATTGTATGTGTCAAAATTCCTCAACATTGAATTAAGAAATAAAAAGGCAAGATTTATACATATTAGAAGGCTTTAGGGAAAATAACATATCGCAGTGTTTTCATACTGGACACTAAAATACAGACAGGAAACATAATACTGTTTATTAAGCATTGTTTTATTTTTTAGTGACAGAACAATGACACCCTGTAGGAGACAAACTGTAGTTAAGTTCTAACGAAGAAAACTAAAAAAAATGAGCTTAAATTGCAGATAAGCTGTTAATCTTACCCTCCAGACTCATTTCAGTCTCTTCCTCAACACACAGTGTTCCAATTCAAGTCAGTATTCCCACTCTTGAGAATTAATGTTCAGTATGATATAGGGAATGTGCAGAAATGCTACTATTGACATTTGTGTGTGAAACATCCACTTGTTCCTAGATGTGGTGTTTTCTTTCTTTTAATTACTTTTTTCTCATTTGGTACAGGATGCTTTCCTTATTTGTGTTTTGGGTACAGTGTTCTCTTATGGCCGAGAAAGATCAGACAAAAGGAAATTATTGAAATAAGTTGTTACACATAACATAGGATTTTAAGCAAGTTGTTTTGCTCACTATTTAGGCCATCACTTTTCAATTACAAACATCTTAATTTGGGCATGTGGGCACTGAGCTGGTTCAGCCCCCTGGCCGGAGTTTTGTACAAGCTCGATAATTCTAGCCTCCAAATAAACCTCTGAATACTGAATATGCTAGAGCTCCTGGATGGTTTTTCTTCAAGAGTTTGTCACAGGAGTCTAGCTCTGGTCATGAAAGTGATGACTGTTTCAGGTTAAAATGATGGCAGTCTGTCATCTAGCCCTGAGAGACAGGAGCTGTCACTTTGAAGTCTGAGAGAAACAAATCCAATAGGAGCATCACACTATGAATCTTAGAGAAAGTGTGAGGGAGTGGACATTTACTTATGAGGATCAGTATGTATAGATACTCAGGTTACTTGCATGTAAGTGAAATAAATCTCTTTTGAAGGGAAGCAGGAATCCTAAGAAACCTGGAAGACTTTTCTCCACCCCGTCTCAGCCTGTTTCCCTGTGCAAGTGCATTGCAAACTCTGAGTGTCAGCTGATACGGAGACGGTGGTTCTGGTAGTTGAATGTGTGGGGTTATGAGCAACAGAGCCACAGCTTTCCATGCCTAAGTCATAGCAGGGGACAGTTCAGTAAAGGCTTCTATGCTTCACCCTTCAATAGATGGCAAATTCTTCCCAGTTTTCCTAGGCCTTGTGTAAGCTAGTTGAGTAAAAAACCACTTTGCTCACCAAGAGGGGCGTCTTAATGAAATATATAGTACCATCATGATAATTAAACTTCATGAAACCTCTCGGCTGAGTGTAAGATCTGAGCTTACATGAGGTCTCTCACTATTATTCATGCCTCTTTGGTTAAACCATGATGACGTTTGTGGGTATTATTTTGTAAAATTGCTATTGCTCTAGATTCAGCAGCTCTATTTACAAGCATAGCGCTTAAAGAAGCTGCCACTGATGTGGGTGGTTGTTTAAAGCCAAAATATATCCTGTCTTATTTTTCAAGACATGGCCTTCCTGGAAGTATATCTTTGAATATTCTTGGCATCATAGTTATGCGCTTACCAATAACTAAAACATTTTCAGTTGTTTACATCTTCTAGTTGAATTGTTGCCCATGTTGCCAGACAAGTTAAATATACTATAATTTTTTTTGAGACAGCTGTCTCATTAGAAACATTTTGAAGAATGTTTCTGTCTTTTGAATGAAATTATTTTCGTATTTTAATCTGAAATGTAAAAATTCTAAAACCTAGTCCAGTAGTTGCATTTCTTCACTCAAATAATAACTGGAGAGATTACATTAGTCATATATTTTTAATAAAGCATAAGGAATTTATCCACTGAAGAACTTTGGCTAGGAAGACTAGAGCATAAATACAGGTCTTGTTAATTCCTGCGCATCTCCAGTGATAGGCTGTGAAGAATTAAGAGATTTCTGTTAAGAATAAAATGCCTTTGTGACATCTACAATAGCAGTACATGTAAATTCTGAACGGGTTTTCCTCACCTGAAAATAAACAAAACAAAGATAAATTGTACTATCTAATAATCTGGAAAAGTAGTAATAAAAGAAATGGTTAAGCCTTCCCATAGGAAAAGCAGAAGTGTAGGTAAGAACATCAAGTTATTAAGTAGGAGGCTAGGGCTGGCCTTGCAATAGAAGATGCTCTCGGGCTGCCCACAAACATGTATATTCCAAAAAGTGGTGGAAAGCCAGGGTTATGTGCATAGTAAGGTTGTCTTACTGTTTTGGTCAACACTTGTCTCCAAAATCCCACTTTTTTGTCTCCACTTCCACTCTGCTAGTGACAATTAGTCAGACCTGGGCTCAAATCCACGGCTGGTATGCTGTCCCATTATGTAAATTATTGCTGTAAGACTGCTGAGTCGGGTCTTTACCAAGTAAAACTGGTAACTCCTCTCATACAGCTTCCAGCTATTAAACACCTCCCTAAATGCATCTGAAATCTGTAAATATTGTGGTGAAAAGACTCCAGTGAGCCAGCCAACCTGAAACAAGAGCTGCCTCTTTAAAAATATTCACAAGGGCTTCACAAAGCAACATAATAAAATTTGGATTTAGTGAAGTATTAATAAGAATATTTGGGACTCTTTTAGCAGCATCTTAGATGTAAATATCAAAGTGCTCAAGCTAGTGTATTAGGTTTAGCATTGGTCTTGTAAGGAGTATTCTGTTATTCCCTGTTTGACAGGGAAAGAAACCTTACAACAGACTTATTTTAATAAGCCCCTGGGGAAAGATCATGCAGAAAAGTGGTCGCAAATTCAGGAGAAAAACTATGGATTTCCCCTGCCTGCCAACTCCGCTGCTTTTGGAAGTAGACAAATGCATCATAAATCAGCTATGGCCTTTTAGCTGTATGTCTAGGACCTCTGGATATTTGGCAGGCAAATTGTTGGAAAAGGTGCTGTTACTCCCTTCAGATATAACAAATTCCGGATGGTACTTACTGTACTTACCGGGGCAGGTTAACTCTACATCAGATTTTCAGTGAGTCTGTACATCTGGGACATACATGACCTACAGTATGTGAACTGCATGGTTTATTTGCACTATGCAAATCATTTGCATCATACATTGTGCACTCTGGACAGGCTGACTTCATTGTGTGCAGTTCAACTCTACGTTGCATACAGTACAGTCTTTCACTGATATCCACCAAATTAAATATTTCATGGACACATTAGATTCACTCTGTATACACTGGACAGACTATACATACTTCTGTCTGAGAAATCTCAGACTTATGGGAACTATTGCTTTTTATATTCCAAAGGATGGTAGGTACGTTTTCTTGCCCTTTTCTCATGGCTTAAATATCATAAAAAAGACGAGTTGTCCTGTAGGAAAAAATAATGAGGGTGATGATTTCCGGTATATAATCCAAGGCACAGGTAAAGTACTGCAAGCATTCCATCAGAAATGGTTATTTAAAATGTAATTCATCCAAGTTGTTCTCTAGTAACAAAAATAGGGTCTAACCAGCAGGGCTTTTCTGGTAAGTGTTCCTAGTGTCATTGCATGGAGAGTAAATCTCTTTAGGATCCAGCTCTGCTGCTGTATTATGTATGGTACCTGGCAGACTAGATCCCCAGAGCTATCTGGTCCAGCAAACAAACTGTGACAGTGGCCAGAAGTGCCACCAGGGAGAGGGCTAGAAAAGATACAAGTGAAATGCGTTGCCCTGTGTGGACCACTACAGGCTTCTCACAGTGCTGCTAGAAATTGTGCGTCACCTTACTGCCTAAGGTGCAAGTAACTTGGACACTAATCAGAGCCTTGCTTCAGAAGAAACCCGAGTTAATTCAGTGCACCAAAATTGTCAGTAAAGATGCAAGCACTGACAGTTAATAGACTTAAAACTAAGAAAGTATCAGTTGATTTTGATATACTGTACGTTATTTATTTAATAAGGACTAATAATATTAAAAATGTTAAGTTTTAGGAAAAAAATCTTTTTATTTGTTAGTAAAGAAGCATACAGTTCAAGCAGTAAGGCTTATATGACAAGCCATCAAGAAAATTTCCTCTGCTTTTGCTACCAATCTGAGAAAAGATTTTTTGCATTTTCTATGGAACATACTATAAGAAGAAACACTTAACTCACCTAGGGTAACCAATCCCATTAAAATAGTCATTTTAGGCTTCCTATGTTTATATGAATTTTTATTTCCGTATTACTTTTTCCCAAGGTATAGTTCCCTTTATGCAAAGGATAAACCATGATTCATGCATAGAAAGTCATCTAATTAATACAAGAAATACTTTGAACAAGATCACAGGAGTAGCAAAACCAGAACAGATTATTGGTCTGTTACGTCAGGCATTTACTTCTGGGATGGCCTATATACTTGAGAAAAAAAAAAAAAAGAAGCCCAAACCAGAAGCAATTCTACACATATAGGAGGGAACTCTGCAGTATTACACAATGAAAAAATTATTTCAGCCCTGGCAACCAAGAGAAATCATTATGTTTTCTGAAGTACAGAGACAGATACTTCTTAATTATTTTCATAGCATCCTGAGAAAACTAACCTGATGTACATTTTGACTGTTTTTTAAGTTATGTAAAAATGCAGGTTTTGCTGGTGGTCAATACCAAAAATAGGTCACATAGGGTGCAAAAAAAGTATTTATGGTAGGAACGGGGATACTTGATCTGCAGCAGACAGGCTGAGCCAGCATCGAGTGAGTGAACTCTGCACCATCTCATTAGAACGGCAGGTTATTTCAGTTAAAGACATTAAATGTTGTGTTGGGTTTTTTTGGAAGGCGATGAATTGGGAGCACTGTCATTTGCAGGTGTCTTGTGATACTTGGTGCTTATCTTACAACCCCAGCTTCTTCAAATCGAACGTTCAAGAATGTCACGTTTTTTAAAAGGTCATAAAATAAAAAGGCAACAACAAGAATCAACAAGGACCCAAACCAAACGAAGGAGACTTGTGGCCCACAGTACCGAAAGCGCGTTATGACGGTTTTCAGGCGGGTCTCCTGTTGCTCGGGGTCCCGTACCCGACCGCAGCAACCCCAGCCTGCCGAGCACCCCGCCGGCCGCCCCGCGGCCCCTCGGGCGCTGCTCCCGCTGGGCCGGGCTGGGCCGGGTCGGGCCGGGTCGGAGCGGGGCGTGGGCGGGGCCGGGCCGGGGGCCGCCCCCGGGGCGGGCCGGGCCGGTGGGGGGCGGTAACCGCCACCGCCTACAAAGGGCGGTGCGCGGAACAGCGCCCAGCCCGCAGCATCGGCGCCTCCGGCAGCCGAGGCCGCGCAGACCGAGCCGGGCGTCGTGCGGCGCTCGCTCGGCCCCTCCGCGGCGGAGCGTCCCCGGCCGCCCGCGGGGCATAAGGCTAAGGCTTTCCGACTTCAGCTACAGTGCTAGCTAAGTCGGGGAAGGCAACACGGAGCAAAGCCGCGCGTCCCCCCGCCTCCTCTCGGCATCGGGCTCTGGCAGCGGCTGAGCGGGCCAGCATGGCGCGGGGAGCGGAGCCGGCGGGCGAGCGGCGGCCCTGCGGTCAGTGCGCGGCGGCGGGGGCGGCCGGGGCGCCTCTCGCTCTGTTGCCGGGCGCGGATGAGCGGGACGGGGGGGCGAGAGGCCCCGCCGAGGCCGCCGCGCGGTGCTGCCCGCGGGTGGGGGGCTCCGGAGAGGCGGCCGCCGCCCCGAAACGCGGCGTGTCCCGGTGGCAGCTTCGCTTGGAAAGCGATGTTGGGCTCCTCCACGGCAGCGAATAGTACCCGGTGTGTAGCGAAACGTGGTGGGTGTGCCCGAACCTCCTTTAGCATTTGTTTCTTATTTCTCATTTAGGATCTGTGGTTGCCTATTTTACGTCTGCAAAGTTTCTTCTTTATCTTGGACATGCGCTGTCCACTTGGGTAAGTAAAATATTGGCCTGGGAGAAGGAGGACTTCATTAATCTAGCTATGACTTACCTGATTATTGGTACTTTCCAAAAAAATCTTCACAAAGTAGCCACAAAGACAGAGGTCTCTTTACAACACCTTGCTGCTAAAAGTCTTCGTAGTTGCAGTGGTTTCAAGTTTTCATTAGTGCCGAGTAGTGCAGTACTCTCTTTCCTGACAATCTGGTTCTGTACCTTTTTATGGTTTTAAGTAACTACAGAACCAGTGAGACTCCTTAGAGGGTAAGCTCTGAGTGAAAGAAATGAAGCACAGTCCATTGCAACATGTATTTGAAGGGCTTGTATGCTTACTACACTAACTAATGGGCAATACTCCATGTTTACAATGGACGCATTACTGACACTCTTTAGCAAACCTGTTGAGAGTGTCAGGGGGATGTCTGTCTTTCTGTCAGAATGTTTGCCTTCTGAAGTGCTTTCCTGTGTAGAAACTTACTACACCATTTTTACTCACTTGAAAGGTACTTAAAAAAATCTTAAAACATGCTGAAAATGGACAGTGTGGTTCTATTCCATACAATAAAATTAAGAATATATGTATGTGTTAATACAATATTAAGCCTCCATCCGATGGCTTGATCAAAAAAATCAAGTGGAAGGTTTCCTTCCTGATATTCTCTGTTTTGTTTTTAGTCATGGATTTGGACTGTGCTTTGTATAGCACTGAAAAATGGCTGATATACAGTTACAACATTGCGTGCCTAACTTTGGCAGCTCCTTACTTTCACCAACCTGAAAGGTCATATTGATGTTTCTGTTAATGGAAGAAGGCTTGGAGTGGTATCAAATGCTTGTTTAAACAAGTGCAATATTTTAGCAATTATTAATATTATTGAAGGAGCTCAGTGGCAGTGTTTTCTCTTTGGCTCACTGCTTTTCAGAGACCAGGGTTGTTACCTGCCGCAGTTTTTTTTGTCAGTAATACCCACAAAGAGCCTAACCGGCGATTCAGGCAACACTGCTTACTCCTCTCTGACGAGCGCTTCAAAGCTCGGCAGTGGGACTGCGCTCAGAGTACATGAGTAAAGATGACAAAGCAGAGTTTGAAAATAATATCGCACACTATAACAAACATTGGACTGCAAGATGTCTACTCAGCTTGATTTAACAATATTAATAGTATACTCCTTATTCCAATGTGTTTTGTGCTGAAAATCTTGACTCAAAAAAACCCCAACCAAACCTGCTGAAACAACAGAAATACACCATATTTCGACAGAACTAGGTGCAGGACTGCACCTTTTGTATCTCCTAAGCTTTAGTGTTCCTGTAGACTGAATGGTTTTGCTAACAGGAACAGTAAACAACCGCCTTAATCTTCAGAACTCAAAGTAATCATCTTTGTTATGGAATGGCTATGTCCACAATAGGAAACCTGATGGAAATGTGATTTTTGCTGTAGTTGAGAGAGCTAATTTGGTTTCTGTTTTACTAAGCCATTCCCAAATACAGAGGGAAGCTGTAAATGATTAAACGTGTCACATCTCCACAAATATTCAGGTTTGAACAAAGTCTAGGCTATGTCTTAGGTTCAGCAAAGCATTTGAATGTGTGCTTGGCCTCAGTGATCTTAATAGGCTGGACTGCGGTTCTGAACTGGAGTCCCAGACCTTACGCTGTTGCACTAAAGAAAGAACAGAATGAAACTGGGTTCACCTTGTTGGTGCCATGCCTAATGCTTGCCAGGAGATCAGTTGCAACTTCACAGCCTTATCTGTGCCACTTGGACCTCTGGAGGCATGGCAGTAGTGTGGCTGCGGCTTAACTTGGCTTCAGTTCTGAGATGGGATTGTGTATGTTCAGTCTGAGATAATTATAATTATAGTGACAGAAGAGGAGGAACCATCTTAAAGGATGGTGAGGCTAAACAGCTGTAGTTATTTATTTAAAAGAGTTGAAATATACACATTTTGAGACATTTTAAAGTGGAATGAAGTGTGTATAATCAAGGCTTTGCCCATTTCTGAAGGCAGTATTTACTGTTTAAATTTCAGTAGATCTTAGCTTGAAATTACATACCTGCTTCAAACCTCTGTAATTCACTAATACTGCCCTTCTGAGACACTGATTTATCTTTGGTTGCTCTTTATGGTTTTCAATTCTTGAAAGAAATTCATTCTTCCAGGTTGCAATAGCTTTAGTTACCCCAAAAATGATCTGTGTGGATTGGCCTGATCTAAATACTCTGGGTAAATGCGTTAGATAAGGTTGAACAGCGTTCACAGGCTCCTAATGAATTGTATAGCAAAATCACGATCTCACTGGAGTCAAAGGAATCTTTCTGTGAGTTTCAAGTGCGACCAGATTTTTCACTCTGACAGTAGTGGCTGCCACTGACCTTTGCATATTTACATTTTTTTTTTAATAAAGCCTTCTTTATCTTGTCAGAATTCAGTAACTGAAACATCTCTGCCTAAAGAAAAAAACTAAACTTCTGTCACAAAATTGTAATGTGAAAGTACTCTTTTGGCTTATTTTTCTACCTTAATAAACAGTTACCCAGGCTAATAAAAACTTAGTTAATCCACCTACATGTATTTTAAGTGAAATTCAGTAAGGAGGTACCTCAAGTCATACTAAGTTTAAATGAATGCTAGACTTGGAAAATTATATCCCTGTGTTTTAGTTGCTGGAATACTTTATACATACTTCTAGCCATGGAATAAATGGAACATATTTTACAGAAGACTTGAGGTGTCTCTGGAGAGTGAAAAATGGTTTATTATATACGAGAGGGCACATTTAAGCTGATCATGCTTATATTTGCATTTTTTCATTGGTTTTAGTTAGAAAACAAAAAAAATACCCAGAGTTTTTCCTTGAACAGGTGAAACTTTTCTTCCCACATGATTGGGATGTAGTTATTTTTCTGCCTATGGTTAAGGAAACAAATATGAATGTTTACACATTACAGTGTTTGAAGAAACCTCCTTCAGAGAGCTTCAAAAACATTAAAAGGTGAATTCTTTTTGTGCATCTATACTGCGTTGAAGACTTTAATCAAACTTTGCAATTATTTTGATCCTCCAGAAAGCATGCTTTTTATGTATCTCTTGATTGCTGTGCTATATGGTATGTTAGATTTGGCAGACTTTGCTTTTTAAAAGTGCTTTATATTACACCTCCCTCAGCCCTTCAGGATATTTGAGGTCCTTAGAAATTTGTACTATTTGATGTATCGCATAGCAATTGCTTATTTTAGATAAGGCAGCAGAAGAAAAGGCAGCAGTTTCGTGTTTGGTTTATGCAAGACTAACATTAGGAACCTTTATTAAACAAGCTGTGTGCCCTAGCATAGTATGAATGATTTCTATTCATCTGCTTTGTTATTGATTACATAAAGCATTTTCTGTAGCAGGTATCTTGTGATATGTTTAAAAATACAAGTGAGATGTGACTCCCATCATGTGACAAAAAAATGCCTCGATTTATTTGTTAGCAAGCCACAGGTCTGTTCGGTAGCAAACCTAAAAATGTTTTGAGTAGTATGAAAATTACCGCACTTAAACATGTTCAGCATTTTGGGCTTTTTTTTTTTAACCTGTAGTAAGTAGTATCAGAACATGAAAATTCTGTATTCTGAGCCCTAGGTTAAGCTAGCAATGGGCTAAACAGGTTCAGCTAGCAATGAGTTTGTGTTAGGCTAAATGAGCTCTGATACCCTGCCTCTTAGTAATATGCTGATGCTAAACATTATTAAAAGCGTAAGTCCACTGACTTCAGAAACTTCAGTTAACATTTAGGATAACAGCTTCCTTGATTTACCCATGTCTATCTTGAATTATATTATGACTTGCTTTGACTTGACTGGCTCTTGTGTTTTAAAGCAGCATTTAAGCTTTGATCACCTAAGAGCAAACTGCTGTCTTGAAAAGTTATTTAAATAGTACTGGTAATCAATAACTCTGCTGATAATTGAACTGTGCTGGGGAATCTATCTTTCTGAGGCTTGTTGGATGTGGCAGGTAACAGACTTTGTCCTGTAATGCTATAAGGGAAAATACTTGGGATTTTTGACATGGTATTGCAAGCTGTAATGTTGCACTTGATTAGGACAAATGATCTGAGTGATACGGGGATAAAAACAATGGTGACAGGATGTAGTCATTAAAAAAAGCCCTAAATAAATAAATAAATAAACCCCCAATAACTAAATAAAAAAACCAAACAAAAAAAAAAAACCCACATGCCACTGCTGCATATATAACATGTTTATTTTAATGCAGACTTTTGTCAGGGCATTAGTAAAATAGTCGGCTTGTGTGCTTGCAAAGTGCAAATAGTAATGTTGTGTATGTACTCTCTGTTACTCTTAAAGGGAGATCGTATGTGGCATTTTGCCGTGTCTGTATTCCTGGTTGAACTTTATGGAAACAGCTTACTCCTGACTGCAGTGTATGGACTGGTTGTGGCGGGATCAGTTCTTCTCCTTGGAGCCATTATTGGAGACTGGGTGGACAAGAACTCCAGGCTCAAAGGTTAGATGCCTAGAGCAGGTTATTTACTTAAGGATGGATCAAATTAATGTAAAAAGATAAAGCTAGAATTAGCTGCTCCAGTCAAATATGAGAATGGGGCTTGCTCAGTTTTTTTCAAGAAGGGTAGTGTTTCAGTGGTAATGATTATACAAAGATACAAAGGAAAACAGTTTTACATCACTCTGTGTTCACTAAGGCTAAACCTGTGTGATGTGTAGAAATGCAAAAGGTCAAAAGCATGTAACTTAAAGAACTCAGTCTGTAGTCATTAACAGTCTAATACTAACATACATTCATATTATTTGTTGTTTTCTGCCCGGATACAAACATCTTCCACTTAAATGTAAACATGCACTGCATTTGCATTTTACATATTTTAAATATGTGTGCTCTAGTCTGTTTATCAGTAACATGGCATCAAGTTCTTCATACACGTTTTTACTTTCCAAGAGTTTACAAAATAGCGTCACTTCCATGGTATGCCAAAGATGAATTTTAGAGACTCAAGCTAAGTCTTGTTTTTACCCCCTTAAAAATAGTGTCAGCATTTAAATAGGTAGCTTGATTTTTGATTGAGACTTACTTGTGCTGTAAATTGTTAAGAGCTATGAATTGCGAAGAGCTACAAAGTCACATCAGACGTTAACTTGTTTCTGTAAGACAATAGAAGATTCAAAATGTAATATGAAGTATAGTTTTACCACTTATATTTTGGGGGGAGAATAGGAAAACAAAAACATTTAAAGAATCTGTGCATGTTCCTTAATTATAACCTCCTTAAGCTTACAGTTACGTCATTCTTATGTTCATAACTGTTGTTTTCTGTTTTGATTTAAAACAGTGGCTCAGACATCTTTGGTTGTACAGAACGCGTCTGTCATCCTGTGTGGTATTATCCTGATGATTGTCTTCTTGTTTAAGACACAGCTTTTGACCTTATACCATGGATGGCTTCTTGTGAGTGCTTGAACTTGTTAATAAGGAATTAACTTACAAAGAAACTTTGGGGAGCATGGGAGGCAGATCATTTTTTATTTTTCTCTCTAGTCTGTTAAGACATTCTTGTGAGCTAAAACTAGCAAATGAAACTTTGAGCTAGTTGGGTAAACAGAGGTGATTGTTTTCTGCCAAGAATTGTAAAGTAGACTTGGTATTGTTTTATCTGAAGAATAATGGTAAAATGTATGGATTCAAATGTGAAAGTGTCTTTTCTGGTTGTACAGGGTAGGAGTGGAGCTCTGCCTTCATCAATTTTCTTACCTTGTAACTTTTTCCCCCATTTCTCTAGACGGTGTGCTATATCCTGGTTATCACAATAGCAAATATTGCCAATTTGGCCAGCACTGCCACAGCGATCACAATTCAGAGGGACTGGATTGTTGTGGTTGCAGGGGAAGACAGAAGCAAGCTGGCAGGTGAAACATGTTGCCTTTTTAATGCCTTAAATGTTTTATTTTCCAAGCTAGAGTTTTACAGAGGTCAGCGCATCTTTGAGTTCCAGATTATAAGAAAACAGCAGATAAAAAGGGCAGCCTTTATTTTCCTCTTCCCTGTTGTGGACTGAACTTAACTAAGACTAGAAATTACTGTTGTGATTACAGTTCAGTTTTTAAAATTCATCCCTAAACTTGTTTTGTTCCCCTTTTAGTCCTACTGCAGCTTTGTCAGGAAAACTTTATTCTTGCTGAACAAATAAACATACACCACGCTCTTAAATCAAATAACCAGTGTTTAATAGAAAAGCTATTTAACTTCCAGGCACTTAAAGCCAAGTGTTGCAATGCTTTATTTTTAGGTCCCTGGAATGAAGCAGAAAACTGTTGCGTAACTGGGCTCCTCACATAGGGATCAAAGAAAGAGATACATGAGAATGAAGTCCAGAACAGTAAAGTAGGTGGATCAGGAAGTTGCCAGTAGGAAATGCTGTACGTGCAGATATACTTGAAATCTTGCACTTTTCTAGCATTAGATGTCTAACTCAGAGCTGTGAATGCTTCTTCAGTTGGAACTGAAAGCTCTGTATTGTATTCCTTGACATCCGATACCTTTGGTATTAGACTACAGACTTAATCTTCTTTTTCACCTAGGGAATGTTTTTCTTTTTCCCCCTTTCTTGCACAGTAGCATGGCATTATTAGGAAAGCGAATGAGTTCCCATTCAAATTCTACTGCAGCTTGGTGGCCTTGACACTACTTGGATGTGAGAGATTGCTTGGGGTCCTCCCCAAGGATGCATTGAACCTGACTCTCCTTTGCTGGGGGCTACTGCTAGCTGCAAGGCCACTCACAGTAAGGGATGTGTGACTGATCTTTGGCTATGCTGCTGCTCTGATTGTAACAGATGGCATGGGAAGCAGCATTCTTTGTGATGAACAGGCTATATGGGCTCTGAATCAACCCTGTAAGGGGATTTAAGCCTTCCCAGATAGAGGAACTGATACTGAAGTGCAAAGAAGACACAGAGCAGTTTAACGTTGCCAAGACATTTATAGCTCGCACTTGAGGAGTTTAGATACCTTCAGGCCTAGACAGCATTTCAGCTTCTGGACTCTAATTTTTTATTAATTGCCTAAATTGCCTATGAAGTTCAGTTTATGTGCCAGAGTCCTTTTAGAGATTTGAGTCCTATATTGCAGATTTATTCTTGATGTTTATCTCCAATGAAGGAATCTTATTTCCCCATCTCATCCAGGAGAAGTTAGTTCTTAGATGTATAAAAAGCATCTTGCTTCCATTTCCCAGCATATAAATTTTCTACCATAGTCTTTTATTTTGTCCTTGCAGTGCCTTTGTAGGTCATGCCTTTTTTAGAGCAGCAGTACAGGTTAATTTTCTTTATGCATCTGAATTACAAGTAGAAAAATCTAATCTATCCATAAAAGCCTTAAAGTTCTAATGGTTCTCATTAACCTGTCTTCTTGTGACAGATCTTAATTAGCAAATCTCCCCAATCCCTGTACTACTTAATACACATGAAATGAGGTACAGATCACACCTGCAGAGTGCTGCTGCATGGAAGGCAGTTCTGCTTCTCTGCTGCTTCATGAGCTCAGACAGAATTGTATGACCACTTATATTCTGTACTGAAAAATCAGACAAGAGATTACTCTAAATTCTCATGCAACTTAATTTAAAAACAAAAAACCCACCAAACTAAGCACCTTAGTTCAACAGGTCTATCTAAAGGATCTTCCAGGATGAATAGGGGGGTTATGTGTTTAATCAGAGTGTAACTTGGAGGCTGTTGAAATTCCTTAACTTAAAAAATTAAATGCCAGCATTGACTTTGCATTAAATACTGTTGTGTATCTCTGCACTGTTACCTTTCCTCGAAGAGGAGCCTTGGTTAAGTAAGTTAGTGGAACAGGGAAATAAAAAATTGCCTTGGCTTCCCCCTTTTTATTGTCCTTGATTCCTTTTTCCATTCACTCTTACTTTGTACTTTTCCTGATTGGAAATATTAGCCTTCCTCAACTCAAAAAACCAAAGCTCAGTTCTTGGAATTTCTAAAGCCAAATATTATGCAAGTATTTAACTTAACTCATCTTAGTTAACCATCAGTCAAATAGTTAAAGTTGAATTGACTTTGAATTTTAAATAGAATAACCTAAACATTTCTTTGAATAGCAAGGAGTAATTCTCCACAGATTCAGAAAAGCAGCTTCACACTGGTATACGGTTTCACTTGCTTTTCAAAAGCTCTAATTTCATAATAGGACTCTAAAATGGCTTTGAGATGTACTTCTAAGCAGCCTGAAGCCCTGATGCGCAAAACCATTGAGCATCTAGCAACTTTTTGGAGTGGAACGATGGCACGATTAATTGGAAACTTTACAGGAACCCAGAGGGTGTGATGACACTAAAGCGGATAAGATTGGACAGGGTGACGCATCCAGCAAGTGGAAGATGTGTTCATGCTAAGAACAGGCTGCTTGTTTTGACTCTGAACATCAAAGTGTGGAACAGAAAGTAGTGAGGACTTTGCTCAGTAAGGTCTGAGAATGCCTACAACTGCCATCAACCAGTGTGACTCAATAAGGAAATTTAAAGCCATTTCAAAGGTCCACTGGTATCACAGTGGGTACTGTGGCCACCAGTTACTAGAATTCCATGGAGGAGATTAAGAAATAGATGGTCCAGTACTGGGAGATGGTAATTGCTAAAGTTATTACATAGGAAATTTCTTGTATTATGCAGGAAAGAATTCTACCATGTGAGATTCCTATGAATGTCCAGAGTTGTGCATGCTAGGTTTGAATGTTACAGAGATAGGTTTAGGAGTCCATAATGTCACTATGATGGAAAGGCAATCTGATCTCATGATTAAGTTTTACCTGCAGGATTAAACTTCCACTGTAAACACAGTATGCTCAATTTGGAAGACCTCATGCAGGCAAAACCGACAGGGAGTAGGGAATTGGCTTACAAACACCTTGGTTGGTTGCAGTAAACTTTTAACACTGGAACACTCTAAAGGTGCCTCTGGTTAGCAGTCTCACGCTGCTGGAACTGCTTACACTTGGAACAAGACTTTTTAGCTTGATGTGTATACATACGCAATCCTCGGTTATGATACTGAGTATTTCACTGTAAGCGTTCAGCAATTACTCCAATTTCATAAAATCGTTTCTGACAGATATGAATGCCACAATAAGAAGAATTGATCAGTTGACCAATATCTTGGCACCAATGGCAGTTGGCCAGATAATGACATATGGCTCTCCGATGATTGGCTGTGGATTCATTTCGGGATGGAACCTGATGTCGATGTGTGTGGAATACCTGCTGCTCTGGAAGGTTTATCAGAAAACCCCTACTCTGGCTCTCAAATCTGCAAAAGTTGAAGAATCGGAACTGAAACAGTTGAATGTAAAGAAAGGTATTGAAAACACAAAAGTAACTGTTGAAATTCACAGTATATTCACTGTGGCAGTCAAACTGAAATGCTGACTTTTGCCTTCTACAGACACTGCTTTGAGGCTTTCTACTCATAGCTTTGAGGTTTCAGGTTTTGCACATAGATACCAGAGACTCTTAAATAGCAATACTTTGTGCAGCAATTTGAGGAATCCCATAAAAGGCAGCCAAAGAATGAATGCTCTCAATTAGTCCTTTAGAGTAAGTCTGCCCTGTTATATAGGGCTGATCACAAGGAATGCTCCTGTCCATCTACAGCATAGCTAATAAACTAATAAAGTCCTCCACTCTGTAGCATCTAAAAGCAAAACAGCCTGTGTAGGACTCTTGCCAACTCATCTCTAGTTATGCGTAGTACTAACAGGCTTTCAGGAGATTGTAGAATAGGTGATAATGCTTCAATGAGTTCCACATGCTGCAGGAAATGATGGAGGAAAAAAAAAAAATCTACTTTCATCTTCTACTCTGCTTCCTTGGCCAAGCTGAACAGCTGGGATTTGCAGTGCAGATGACTATGACTATAAGCAACCTTGAAATTGATATTAAGATTACTTTACATAGTCTTAATAGCAGAAATTAAAATTGCTTGAGAAGCAGACTTACTGTGCCAGTCAGATACTGGAATACAAAACTCAAGCATTTTCACATTTTAAGACAGCAGTATGTGAGCACTACTGAAAGCTCAAGCTATGGGCTCATATGTTGTGTATTTGTTTTCTTTTTAAAGGAATGTTATAAAGAATTCTTTGGTTGTTTTTTTTTTTTTTTTCCTTTAAAAGCTAGCTGGCAATCTGTTCTTTGCTCACTATATAGTGAGGTAGGAGTTATTAAAAGTGCTGAAGAGACATACCTTCCTGCCAGCCAGCAGATCCATTGTGGTAATAGCTGGTCCAGTAAGCTATTGTAGTAGGCTGATGGCAGCCTCAGACAGGGGAGCAAGATAAAGAGCATAGAAGGCTCTGTAGCTTTGGAACTGGCTCTTGAATGCTCCTGAAGAGCGAAGCGTTTAGCAAATGGCAATATGTAGGAAGGATCTCTTAATTTTTGCTATTGTAGTAGCAGTACAGTAGCAGTAGCTACTGATTTCAGTAGAAGACTTGTGTTTTTAAAAGTTCTAAAAATACTTTATTTGTGTCACTTGCTATATATGGAGTTTGTTTCAAACTTGACAGTGTAAAAACACTGCTCAGGTATCCAAACATATGTATCGTTTCTATCCATATTACTAATCTAAATACTGCTGTAGGTTTCTGGATTTTTGTTCGTGACCAGTGGAAGTGCCTGCCACCTAAATGGGGGTGAAAATGGAATTGTAGAAAAGCATGGTATGAGATTTCTTTGAAGTCAAGTTTTGAAAGCTTCTTGGCTTTCATAGGCTTCAGCAAGCATCTCTGCTTTGGTTCTTCAACCATGACATGAGATGTTCCCAGATGTTTAAGTATTCCCTGCTTTCTGTGATTAGTGCGTTTGGACATACAAGGCTATGTAAAAATGACAACTAACACTGGCATTCATTAAACAAATAATTTATGGAAATGGAGCATTTGGTCACAAGTCTATTAAAAAGAAGCAGGCTATGCATTCTCGTACCACTGTTTAAATAAGCAGGAGTTTTATTTAAACTTTACTTGATCTTACTATATAGGTGGGATTTAAGGACACTTTAGAACATTTAAGTAGTTGGAGGAAGGCTGATTGCAGAATTTAACTGATGCATTCTGCAGCAGTGACCTTACTAACTGCAAACAATTGTCTCGCAGTTTACACTGCACTTTGCAGGCAGGACCATATCTAACAGTTACCTTTCTGTTTACAGAGAGTGACGTGAAACCTGCTGAAGGAGTGCAGTTAATTGTTGAGAAAGATGTAACTGGCTTTGAGCCCCAACAGGAGAAGGAAGTCGGCTGCGGTGCCCGGATTGCTGAACCTTTCATCACATTTCGTGATGGATGGGTTGCATACTACAACCAGCCAGTGTTTCTTGCAGGCATGGGTCTTGCATTTCTGTATATGACTGTTCTGGGCTTTGATTGTATTACTACAGGCTATGCATATACTCAGGGCTTGAGTGGCTCTGTGCTAAGCCTCCTCATGGGTGCCTCGGCAGTCACTGGAATCATGGGAACAGTAGCTTTCACTTGGCTTCGTCGCAAATGTGGCCTGATTCGCACGGGCCTTATTTCTGGAGTTGCTCAGTTTGCTTGTCTGGTCTTATGTGCCATCTCTGTATTCATGCCTGGAAGTCCTATGGATTTGTCTGTTTCCCCATTTGCTGACATCAGTGCCAGGCTGTTTGAAAGTGAACCATTACCTACTATAGCATCTCCAGAAGATAAGCCTGAGATGGTTTTTGCAACTGGAATGCCCAACTTGTTAAACGGGTCTACTACTCCTGCTAACGGCGACCCAGAGATGAGTCCTGAGCCTGTGCCTTTAATCTCTGTTAGTCTCCTGTTTGCAGGAGTCATTGCTGCTAGAGTTGGTAAGTATTGTGTCTCTATTAAAATCTGATCTATGGACTGCTTTTTAATTCTAAAAATTACAGTGCCTGTCAACTAAGTACAAATTTGAGTTTAGAATTGTAGGCTACCGTTGGAAGTGTTATATTGCATTTCTAAGGCTAATTCATCACACTTCACATAAAAATGAAATGATCTTGCAATAGTATCACCAGTGCAGAGACTGCAGTACTGATTTCTTGCATATCATATATCACTAACAGGAGAAAAGTTACTGCATTGGGAGTGAATGTAACTTGTTGTTTGGAATGCTCATCTCTAAATGATCTTCTTTCACAACCAAATAAAACCATTTGTTAATAGGAGACAGAACTAAATACATCTGCTATGAAAACATTAAAACTTAGCAGTTTAGTACATTAATTCTTTCTTTAAATAAACTGTCTAACCTCTAAACTTGTGACCAGCAAAGGAGTTCAGAACAGAAACTTTGATTTGGATGACAGCTTAATTTTTTGAGGAATTGCTGGTTAGTGTGGTGTTAGTATCTGTCAACAGGCGAGGCTGTCAAATACATAAATGTAACAAACAGTAATTCTCACCTGTAGAATTCTTGTACTCTTAATTTCTGCATTTTCTGCTGAATTTTGGAGGAATAAAATACTTGAATTACATGTATTCAGTTTGTTCGCAAGATAAACTTTTAAAACTGAATCGTTAATAGACTAGAACAGTATAGAAGCTAGTGTCGACCAAGATTCTTGTGAATTATTAAGTATTTTGCATATTTTAAAATGTGTTTGATATTTTTTTTTGCAACCATCTTACAAATTCGCAATTGTAGCTAGCATGAATACACTGTGAATAGCTGTAAAACGGCTATTGAAATAAGGAACTAGTGAGCAAAACATTGTTAGCTTGATATGCATGTTGAAGTAAGATGGGACAGGCAAGTTAATGCGTCAAGATGTATGTATGTATTTCAGGAAATACTAGTAAAGGGAAGGTAAATTGTTTTGGCTGTCAGTGTGAAATCAGTTTGAGTCTGACAAGAGGCTAGCTTGTTGCACACATTTTTGTCAGGAGTGAGTAATTGGAAGTATGAACTGAATTGTGGCAGTAATGAAAGCTTACCATGAGAAGCCCAGTGGTATGGATAACTGTGTTTTTTTTTTTTTTCTCTCTGTAGGCCTTTGGTCCTTTGATTTGACTGTCACACAGTTGCTCCAAGAAAACGTGGTAGAATCTGAAAGAGGCATCATAAATGGTGTCCAAAACTCCATGAATTATCTTCTTGATTTACTGCACTTCATCATGGTCATCTTGGCCCCAAACCCTGAAGCTTTTGGCTTATTGGTGCTTATTTCTGTGTCTTTTGTTGCAATGGGCCACATAATGTACTTCAGATTTGCCCAAAAAAGCTTGGGAAAACAACTCTTTGTTTGTTGCACTCCTGATCCCAAAACAGTCTCTGACAGTTCACCACCTGGTAATACATCTACTGTCTGAAAGGATTCACTTCTCTTACTAACTTGCTACAAAAATATCATGGTTAAATACATTACCGCCTTTTGTGACCCTGTCTAAGGTGTTTCTCTAGAGTTGACTACATAATTTAGCTGTTTGAGGAACCTGTCCCAAGAGAGTTTAAATTTGTGTTACAGTGACCCTGTAAAAATGTTTTGTTTGGCAGAGAGCAGCCTAGTTGAATCTTGACAGCAGGTGTTTCAAAGGATCCCCACAAGTTGCACATCTAGTATTTGATCAACAATCATGATGAACATCAGCATTGATAATGTTGAATTCTGTTGCCGACCCCCACGGCATGATACTGTTCAGTGGTTATACATACTCAGTTTGTTCATGAATTCGGAACAATTCTTGTGCTCATTGAGCAAAACAAGAGTGTTTATTTTTTAGTTGCTTCAGAAAAACTTGATATACAGTATTTGGTTTTGTGGGGTTTTTCTGTTTTTCGCTTGGCATGAACAGTTCTGCTCCCCTATTTTCTCAAATTCATATAAACATACTTCTTGGATTCCCAAAGTGGACTCTTCTAAGTTCCAGTGTTTTAACAAAATACCTTTTTAGTAGTCTATCTGTTTTGGTTTAACTTTACAGAAACACCTTTGTAGGGTTTTTTTTGCATGTTTCCTTACAAATACAAATTAGGCGAGTGCTAGGTACAGTATATTGTATTACACTTTTGTTGCACTTGATATCAAGTAAAACATAGCGTCACTTAGCAGAAGCTATTCATATAACATTATAAAGCATGGCTTTTTTAATTGCAAATGACAGGTCTGCTCAGGTTTTATGTAGCAGAAAGTGCTAAGGTCAGGAGTACTGGTACAGAAAGATAATGTCTAAGGCTAACTTAGTTTTTGCCTCAGAGTACAAGCAGCTTTAGTTTATTTTTGAATGCTGTTGTCCCTAATAAAGCCTGATGTATTGGAAAATTATTAGTATCCCAGGCAAAAGAAGTAAAAAAAGTGGATTGCTTGCATTTACCTGTTTCACGTGTATGTGGATTTTGACTTAGTTTGTTCTAAAATAGTGCTAAAACAATGAGATGTTTGACTGTGTGGCCCTGTTAAGCAACTTCAAAACAATGAAGAATGATATTGCTCTGATTTGCAAGAAGTTCTTGCTGTTTGTTTTGGGTGTGGTTTTGTTTTTTGGTTTTTTTTTTGTTTGTTTGTTTTTTTTTTTACCCTGCATGTATACTAACAGTACTTCCATAGTCATTAACTGTATGTGCACTTTTGTGGAAACTATGCTATGCACTTTGCTTTCTCAGTAGAGTTGAACCCGGTGGTGTTCTGAGTTTTCCTATGGCATGATGGTATAACTTCTAAACTTAAATCTTTGTAAAACGTTTGTTTGCAAAATAAGTAGTATGCAAAAACATACATCAGCAACTTGTGAAAAGTATCCTCTGTAACTTTTAAGTTGTTTTGGTTTTTTTTTTTTATTTTAGGTACTATCCTCCCACAGTCATTTGTGTTGCCAGACTTCAGCCCTGGAATGTAAGTGTGTGAACTCCATTGACATTAAACATGTTACACCAGGGCTGAATTTAGGCCATTCATCTTAAAATTTGTAATGATTACATTATATATCAAGCTAAATAGAATGTAAAAAAAACCTCTAGCGGCTTTTGTCTCGGAATATTTTGTAAGAGGAGTGAAAGTCAATGAATGGGAATCCAATGTACTTGTAGCCTTCAGTATTCAATAACTGGATGTAACAATTTTTCTCCTCTAATGGACCAAAACCTAATCATTACAGCTATGTTACTGAAAGTTTCTCAGGGATGTTTTCACTAGGTTTATAAGTGTTTATACTTTGACCAAGCTTTCAGGTTTTGATATAATGAAGTAAAATATGTTAATTAGAGTAGTTTTAAAATTTGTGACTCAATCCTAAGTGTAACTTTTTAAGCAAAAGGGAATTTTGCTGTCAGCGGAATTTAAAAGTCAGAAGACAAAAAAACCCAAGCTTATCTAGATTCATAGAACAAATATACCCAAACAATATGTGATAAGTAAGCTAGTAAATAAAATACATCTGATTTGCCAAATATGCTTTCTCATGTGTATCTAATCAAAATTGGGACCAGATTTTAATATCGCTGATTATAAATAAAGGTAGCCCAAACGTCAGTGGATGCCTCTATACTGCACTTTGAACATCTGAATGCCACTGTAGATATTTGACTCGCTGGCCATCAGGGAAACAAAGCTGAAAATGCAGCTTCTTGTGGGCTGTCTGTAGTCTAGAGAACCCAGTGTGCCTAAAGCCGAATGCTGTAGCACTAAGCACCAGACATCCCAGAGAGGATGTATTCCTGAAACCCTAGAGAGCTCCAAAAACATAACAGAGGTGGGGAGCGTACCGTGTTCCCATCTGTTCCCAAATTTACTTTTTTTCCAAGAGCAATGTAGTCTTATTTGAGTTGAGTAGCAATTTGTTTCATAAATAGTTCCACTAGATAGTGCAGTCTGGATCTCAAGACAAAAAAGTAGTGTTGGGAGGGAACTAGACCTTTGTATTTTGTACACATAATGTTGCTAGGATTCACATGTGCAGATACAAAGCCAGAAAGCAAGACAATCCTAAAAGAGAAAGAAAAAGGTGTATGCTAGCTTTAAGAAGAGTAGAGAGGTCTAAATTGGAAATCTTGTGTGTATTGGTCTGAGTCAGATGTCAAAAAATGTATGCTGCTTGAGCACAACCTATTTGTGTATAAGTCTAAGATGTACGCAGACACCTGTACTGATTAGTGCTTTGAAGCAATGTGGAACCTGAAGTCTTACTTAGCAGGACTTTCATTAAGTAAGCATTTTTGGCCTTGTATTTATTTATTTTTTTTAAAATGTGTCCAATCTGGATGAAAACTGCCCTTAAAATGTACGCACTAGAAACCAATCTTACCAGAAGAGCATATTTTATTATACAACCTTATGCTGGACATAGTATTGATTTATGTATTACTGTTGTTAAAGCTGATGAATAAATTTGCATAAAAATTTATTTGTCCTGTCTTATTCATCTTGGTATGCTGTCTTTTGCATGGATCCTGTAGCTGAAAGTTTTCCATAGTGATGGGCTGGAAACAGCCATGGAGGACAAACAAATAGCATGGAGGAGGAAGCAAATGACAAGTATAGTAAAAGCCTTTCAACAGCCCTGTATTTAGTCACCTCATTTTTATTTACCATCCACAGTGGTAACTTAAGACACAACAGTTGAAGGAGAAGTTGTGGTCTTCCCTCAACCCAGGACCAGCATTGGTGACACAGCAGCGTTGTATATTGGCTTGCTGAGCAAGTCATTTTTTTTTTTTACTGTATTGAATTTGAGATTATGGCCTTCTGTAGCAGCAACCTGTAGGGGAGAACACTAGGTATAAAAGTGGTCACAAATAAATGCTATACTTCCAATATTCTGGTTTAGCCTTGAAAAGTACTTCAATTAAGTATTTTATACAGGACTGTTTCTTGATATGTGTACTTAGGATATGCTTGCGTGATGAATTGATCTTTGGAAGGATGCTATGCTCATGCGCTAGGATTTCCCTGAGCAGATTCCTCTTTGAACTAGAGATTTTCCTAGAACAATACCTTTATGGATTGTCCCCAGTTATGTTATTACCATGTTATTCCCCTATGGGAGTTAGAAGAATTATTAGTAATAATTAGCTATTCCCATCTGGGAATTAGAATGTGGTGGGTTGAAACTACAGGCTTTGTTGCGTGTGTCAGATTTGGTAGCATTAGGGTAAGCAATGTGTCTCTTTAATACAAACCACCAAAACGTGGCTTCATTTTTAGGAATGTTTACTTCCACTGCCCCTTAGAAACTAAAAAAATTGTTAAAATACTGGCTTGAAAATGTAGTTACACTGATCCACCCATACAGGCACAAAAAAAGATTTGTGAATGGTATTGTGCAGTATACTTAATGGGTGAAGAACACTTTCTTGACTGAAGAAGGCCCTTCACAATTTACCATTTGATGGTTTCACTGTTTTCCTTTGCTTGGGTGTTCATGTTTTGGAAAGTTCTAAGACCCTGTGGAATTCAGTGCTCAGCAACCAAAGGTATGATTGAAGATACCTACCACCTGTTTACTTGCTTATTGCATTACTTGGTTTACTAGGTAGTTGAGATAATCCTGCCTGTGGAAGGCAACGTATTTTGCTCTGGAATATGTAACTGCTTTTATTTTCAAAAGTGTTTTCTTAAACTGAGCCCTGATGAGACAGGGATTGAAAATTGAATCTTGTTAAAGGAAAACGGATACAGTGAACTCGGTCCCTTCAGTTTAAACTATTTTCTGTTTCTTTAATGAGAAGACTGTCTCTTAGAAATTTTAAGTAGGTTCATATCTAGTAGTTCGAAATTACTACAGTTACTGCTGTCTTTGCTTCTACAAAGTACATGGTGTATATGTCCCAGGTCAGCAGAGCAAGCTCACTTCCTTCCTAATTTGGCTGAGTGTTCCCTCAGTGATCACTGTCAAAGATGACATTTTTTCATGTCATAGCGTTACACTCCTTTCCAGCTGGACAGAGGCTTCTTTCACAGTGTCCTACACAACTGGTTTTGCAAAGCATGTATTTTAAATTCATAATCTACAAACGATCACATCTTTAAGGTAAAGCTTCATAAAGAAACCAGAAATGAACAGGCAATTCCGGACACATTTCAAATAATTTCTATTGCTTTTTAGTATTAAAAACTAGCAGATATTAGAGTCAATGACAAGTCATAGGCTCTTCATGACTTTGAAACAATACAAAATTACAAGCAAACCTGAAGTAATTCAGAGTAAAGATTGTTTCTGCTAGAGAAAAGTGCAACCAATAGATCCAGCTTTTTGAAATCTAGCCCTGTTGAGATGATAATGCTTTTCTATCTGTCTCAAGATTGACCTATTTTCAGGTCCTCCAGGAATATATTGTGCTGTATTCTGCATTCGTATCTTTCTCAAGTAGTTAGTACTAGAGAAGCTGGCAGTAAGTATGAAGAGTAATAGTCCGTGCCCTCTGTACTCATACATTCTTTTTCCTGCTGGTAGGTGCTGTTAACTGCGTGGTGTAACAATCACTGTGGGATTCAAAGTATTTTATTCCTGGAGTAAGGCTATGCCTCTAGCTTCTGCTTTAAATAAGGCAGACTGTGTTTTGCAACTCTGAAGGGCAGAAAAAACTGAACAAGGATGTTTGCTTAAAGGCTTGCAAAGCGCGTGGACAAAGTGCAGGCTGTTCAATAATGCTTTTTCAAATACTTCAGCTTGTTCTTGTGTGGGTCAATATTTCTTTCTAGTTAAACTTTATTGCATTTGGTCACAAGAGAAGCATGCAAACGTGCATTCTGCTCGTTCTCAGTATAGTGTGATGGAGCAATCTGTTTTCACACAAGCAGAGTTAAGAGTTCCTAATCCTTTTAAATGCATGGGAAGTTACTTACATTTAGAAAATCTGATTCTCCTCCTTTGGGAGATAAGGGAAGGAGAACGTACAGTAGATGCTGCTGTTAAAACGTCAGTAGGTATCTAAGCATAACTCTGCCCCCCACCCTGTCCCCCAAAACCGCAGAACACTTGTTAAAGCTGTACAGATTGGCTCGGAGAACGCACCCACTTTATTCATGGTAAGCCATTGTCCGCTTCAGTCAGGGGAAAAACAGGCTATCTGCATCCCAGTGACACCATACCAGCGTCTGAAAATGAGTTCTTCCTCGCGCAGCAGAACTAACAAAGCATGGTTTTCTGTATCTACGTGTCCTCGGTCCCTACAGACCCACAGGTGCAATAACCGTAGCTCCTACCCCTGTCTTGTGTAATCCT
Organism: Larus michahellis; assembly: GCF_964199755.1. Taxonomy (NCBI): domain Eukaryota; kingdom Metazoa; phylum Chordata; class Aves; order Charadriiformes; family Laridae; genus Larus; species Larus michahellis. Next base: position 23,806,677 of record NC_133902.1, on the reverse strand, counting down.
TGCTCTTCCCCGAGGCCTCCTCGCAGTGCTCCCCTCTCCCCTGTTTTACCAGCACAGCAAAGTAGAGCATGTGCTCTGCCTGATCCTTGGGAGCCACGCGTGTGCGGCGGGCCCAGGAGTGCTCAGGGACTGATTAGCCAGCTAACAGGACAGACAGCACACACAAGGCTTGTACTCACGCCAAAGGCTTTTCCCTTGGAGAAGGAAAGCAGTTCCAAACTTCTCTACCCAGCTGCTGATTCTCACAAAACTGTTATTCTTTGAGACCTCTTTCGTCACATTTAGACAAAATTAACCAAGTGGTTCAAAAGCTGTTTTTCAGGAAGTGATGGAGGTGACAGAGAACAGTGTGATTGCGCAAGTCCCGTGTCCTCAGAAAACACAGGTGAAAATGTGATATGCCTGTGATGTGATGTGTGATATGGCTTTATGTCTATTGCCACCAGCACGTCTTAACAAATCAATAAAGAGGTCTAGAAAAAATAAGATGAAATCCAATGTAGACAAGTGCAAGGCACTACATTTAGGCAGGACCTAAATGTTCAGCAGAACTGCTGAAATAATGGATAGGGAACACCTATCTGTTTTTGTAGAAAAGAATTGCAAGGTTATAGCACAGCAAAGGCCAAACATAAGTCAGCTACATAACACAAAAAAATAAATGGAAACACATCTAGAGCACGTATGATTCATGAATTGAATCATACAAGCTGCTGTTCTCTCTGAATTGGGAAAAATGGGGTACTGCGCTTTTCCTTCGTGTCTGTAATCAGAGCTCTAGGAAACGAGACACGAGCGAAAGAAGTCATTTGGAGACTAAGAGGTGATGCACTCACAATACCTGACTATGTGAAAGGGGATGGGAAAAAGGTGTAATCTTGATTGAGAAGACAAGCATTAACAAAGTCAGATTACAGCATGCTTGAAACTCCGGAGGTTGTGGAGTTTCTAATCCTGAATATCTTCAAGGGCAGGTACCATTTTTCCAGCTCTGTTTTTCTCCAATTGCATGTAATGTAATGTATTTCTGCGGTTCTTCAGTATTTCCTCTAGAACCACTGCTGAGAGAATAGACTAGTTCACGTGGACTTTTCACACCAGCTAACCACCAGTTAATTGCCCTCCAGAGATTGTCCAATGGATAGCTTGTCCATCAATAAATACATCTTTTCCTTTCATTTAGTGTCTTAATGTTTGCCTTCAGTTTATAAGCGATCTATAATTCACTATTACAAGCTGCTCTGCAGGATTATTAAAGTGTTCAGGCATAAGTGTTTATGTTATTACAGTGTTATTAATTTGTGTTATTAAAGTGTTATTAAAGTGTTCAGGCATAAGAATGAAAGCTTTTTTCCTATGGACTGTCAAAACTCCACAATTTCTACAGCCAGATTTCATAGAGCAATGATACAGCAGATCTTCAAAGGGGCGGTGCTGAGGACAGATAGCTGAAATACATAGTTGGAAGAACAAAATGGTTAGTGTAAAAATCCTCTTTATGCTTAGAAAGTAAAAGTAAAGCAGCTTCAGCGCCTTTTCATCTAAGGATCCTTTTTAAGTAGGACAGCTGAAGTGAAGAGAACACACATTCCTCACATTAACATTTTTAGTACTGCTCGAAGCATTTCACATTGTTTTATCTTGAACTAAATGACTCAAACTGATGCCTCTTGATTAATATTCATATAATTCCAGCAGAGAATCTTGTTTAACTAAACAAGGTCTTCTGGATTATTTAGCGTGACAGTTAGGAATACTAGATTTTCCCTCAGGTTATTTTGGTACAACAGTACAAATATTCCTGTTTACATTAAGCAGACTTGCCAAAATTGTTTTCCAAAATGCTCACATGCAATATTCCTGTACAGAGCGTGCCTGAATTATATGCATACACCTCCTATACAGTCTGCTGCGTTGAGCTCTTAGCTGGCTGTAGCCTGCTGATTTAACTAAGAGCGGCAGAGCTTAACTGGGAGAATTTGGACCATGTGTTTTCTGGGGCTGCTCCTAGAAATGCACATTTTGGTTCTAAGACTGATGAAAAGGTACATGCGATGTCTGAATTCCTTTATTTGTGGGAGCTTCCTTTCCCTGGCTGACCACATTAGACCTAAGAACTGACAGGGAGTTATAAAAATATGTGGTCTGTCCAGCTGAGAAGGAGGGAGGAGCAGTTGTCCATGTCAGAAATATTTGTTCAGCTGCTACTGGAGTAAGGCCAGTCAAAGTTACTGTTTACGGTATGAAGTGTGCTGCCATCTATTTATCTTCTAAAGATAACAAAACATGATAAAGAATTCATTCTTTGGGACGGTTTTGACAAAAGTTTCAGAATAATAAAAATGACTTGCTCGAAACTTTAGGAGTTTGGCTGCAATATACTGCTCCCTGTCATGCTGTACTGACCTCGACGTTGTTCAGCCATGCCCAAAAGGAGCAAACTGTGACACAGCTGGGGCCAGAGAAACACGAACCAGCCCATCTGAGCTGCAGCGCTGCCTGGGTGGATGTCTGAGCACAGACACTGCTGCTTTGCAGAGCCCCCCTGCAAATTTCAGTAGCGTAGTCTCAAGGTGTCAGTGGACTGAGTGGATGGCACGTGGTGGGGCGGTTGGAATACAACCAGTTCCTGGAGAGAAACACACAAAACAGTAGTGCAAGTAGTATGTGCCTATGGAAGGAATGTAAAAAAAAAATTAAATGTTTCTCCTGGGAGAAAAGTTTTGTTCAATAAAATCTCCTGAATGTCTTTTGAAATTTTCTTCCCTATCTGAAATACCAAGAAATATTATATGAGTCAGGAACCCTTTATTTACTTATTTTTAAGACAAAACATTTCTCTTATTATATGTCTTACTATAAAGCAGCAGCCATTTTTGTCATGCACACTTCCAGGACCTTTAACTTTACAGCCTTTTTACTGCTTTTACTGTCCCAGGATAGCCTTTCCAGGGATGTGCAGTTGTCAAAGAAGTAGAGTCATGCTTTGGCTCTTTTGTTTTCAACTATCTGTCCCCCTGTACTCAGCACTGGTGAGGCTGCACCTCCAATACCATGTTCAGTTTTGGGCCTCTCACCACGAGAAAGACATCAAGGTTTTGGAGCGAGTCCAGAGAAGGGCAACGGGGCTGGTGAGGGGCCTGGAGAACAAGTCTCATAAGGAGCGGCTGAGGGAGCTGGGGTTGTTCACCCTGGAGAAAAGGAGGCTGAGGGGAGACCTTATCGCTCTCTACAACTACCTGAAAGGAGGGTGTAGAGAGGTGGGGGTCGGTCTCTTCTCCCAAGTAACAGGCAATAGGACAAGAGGAAACGGCCTCAAGTTGCACCAGGGGAGGTTTAGACTGGGTATTAGGAAAAATTTCTTCAAAGAAAGGGTTATTAAGCACTGGAAGAGGCTGCCCAGGGAAGTGGTTGAATCACCATCCCTGGAGGTATTTAAAAGGCGGGTAGACACAGTGCTTAGGGACGTGGTTTAGTGGTGGTTTTGGCAGTTTTATGTTAATGGTTGGACTCGATGATCCGAACCTTCCAACCTAGAGAATTCTATGATTCTGTCATCTTGCCTGCTCTAATTAGTGCCTGAAGCTGGCAGGTACCACTAGCCTCAATCACAATATCTGCAAAAAATATGTCTCATCACCTTTAACTCCTTCCCCTGAATCTTGTCATTAGGCTCATGCTTAGACAAAAAAGGGAAAAGAAACTGTTCTCCCACTGTTTATTTCCTCTATTTTTTTTTTTTTGTGACTATGTGGACACAAGTAGGAATAGATTTTCTGAAAAGAAGAATTCAGTGAATAGAGGAATCAGACCTGAGGATGTCTAATCTTTGGACTCACGGCAAAAACGGCCCGATTAGACAAAAAACAGAGATTTTTTTTTTTTCTTAAGATGAATGCTTAGGTATGTCCTCCCTCCACAAATAAAGAATTTTTATCCAGTTCTGCTTTCCCAACTGAGACTAGATTTTCAGTAACAAAATGGTAACTTGACTTATTTACTTGGGTTATTAGCATAGGTAACCAAGTTCAGGGCTATAGAGGAATGTATGGTTTCGTTTTATCACTTAGCTGTGGTAAAATCTAAATGTTGTCTTATGTAAATGGAAGAGAGCAAACAGAAGAGCCCAAGGCTGATAGCTGGATGCTCATCAGAAGGCTGTTATTTCAGACTGATTTTGTACTTCTTTCCCGTGTTGCATCTGTTGTCTAGTTGGCATTCCCCACGCAGCCACAGAGCACATAGGCGAGATGAGTATCAGGGCATGGAAACGGAAGTGCTAGAAGATCATATTAATAACCTCAGCTCTTTCTGGCAATTATAAGTCCTCTTAAATGTGGTAAAGGAATTGAAGTACAGAGCAGTATTGTCCTCAACCCTAGCCACGTACCTTCACATCCGCAGAGCTACAAGCCATGGAAGTTGCACCTTTGTGTCCAGCATAGGTGCTGATTTCTGGGTCTGTACATTTCCCATGCATTGTATTCATTGACAAATTTGACACCAGAAAAGAGGGATCTGGAGGAGCTACCCAGTCAGCAGCCCTTCAGCAGGGTTATCGGTGTTCTTCATGGACTAAGCTTCAGCATGCAGGCCTTACTTGTATGTAGCCCAGTGCCAAACAAGATGACCAAGGCAGCAGCAATTTTCTTTTCTGTAGTTTACTGAAAGTGTGCAGCATTACTTGGGATCATACTTCAGCATTACTTGAGGCCATTCTGTGCAGACCTCCATGCACTGCTATTATAAATTCCAAGAACCTTCACCTTTGGAAAGGACAACACGCAAATGTTGTACCAAATCAATAAAGATAGATATTCAGAGACTGATTTCTCTGTGACCATTTTGGTCTTCTAATTCTCTTCATTAAAAGACAGAATCGTTAAAAAAAAATTACAGTCCTAATCCTCCTTGTTAACACTTCAAAATAAAAGGATATCAGCATGTTATCCTGCTTCTTATCAGATACATTAAAAACAATTTAGTCATTATATATTGCTGTCTGTGAAAACTGTTACTGAGTAAAAGTTTAAGCAACAAAATAGGTAGGAATAGCTCACCTCGGTACTATTAACTGCAATTCCTACAATGCATTTTTATTTATCTAACTCTGCTTCCATCTACGAATAACACACTTCAAAAAAAAGGGAAAACGCAGTTTCGCAAGATCATCCTGAGGAAGTGATACAAGGCATTATTAGATGTGCTTGGGGATGTGTCAGCAATTCTTACCTTACATCATGCTTAACACAATATACCAGAAGTTTGGCTGCAATCACGAAACAATAGGATGGAAAAAGTAAACCAATTCTGGTAGCCTTAAGTCCAAACCTTGGTTAGAAATGGCAAAGACAGTTCTGACTGGGTTTCACAGAGCAGCAAAGTATGGCTGAGAGCAAGAGAGGCATGGGAGAAAGCACATTCTGTAAACCAAGATTTGTCCAGTGCCCGTGGAAGAGTCTTGGAGAGCTCAGACTGGGGTGATAAAAGTGTATAAAATGTTAAGGAAGGGGGAAGTAAGACGGCCCATCAGGAGCATGTGACAGAGGACACACTGCAGACTGAGATTAATTGCTTTCACGTTATTACCTCGCTGCTAGCCATTATTTAAATCCCTGCATCCTTCAAACCTTTAATTTATTCAGTGGACATCCCTGTCTTTCCCTGCTCCCTTCTCTGAAGCATCACTTGTCACGCTACAGTAAACCACCTCTAGGTCTTACTCCTGCCTCCGAAGTCATCTGGAGTGAGACGGTTCTGTGCCATCCTAAGGATACTGACTGAAAGTTAATTAATACAGGTCGTTTGTGTCTTGGGCTTGATAAATGCAGGGGACTGCCATTTCTGGGCTCTGATAGTCTCAGTCATTTGCTGTTGAAATCTAAAGAAGTAGGACCAAGAAGCAAAACGTGTTTGTGGATTTCAGGAAAAAGAGTAACTTACCAAGCAGACACCAAGAGGAATTACCTAATTACAGCTGTGCTGAAGAGTTCGGTGAATTACTCATGAATTTGTGAGAAATATGTAGCACAACGGTAACTGCAGTTACCGTGTGTTGAGGGTTTATTCTCTATAGCAGAAATATATAGCACAAAGTACTTATAACCCCCTATGTGGTATGGATTCGGCAGGTGGCCTGTGCCAGGGAGCTTTGCTAAAGCAGCAGATTAACTCAGCACATCTCTTCAGCAGACCGCATGTGTCCCACCTACCGCGATTTAAAGTTCCGTAAAGGAAACTCTGGAAATACCATCCTCTGCTTTCTGAATAAACTACCCTCCCTGGAGACTGGAGAGCTGGGCTGCCCACGCTTCCTGCCTAGAGATTATTTTTCTTTTCAAAGATGGATTTTATTTGCGGGAAAAATTACATGATTATATGTAAGTTACAGACAAAATGCAAGGGCTGCAACTTCGAGTGGCTGTGTCACCACAGACATTTTTCTTACCCCTCCTGTAATAAAAAATGTATGAGAACGTTTCATTATGTGATACCCAAACTCTTGTATAAAGATTTCAGGGCAGATGGTTAAAAGGTAATATACTTTCTGTCCTTTTAAAAACCACCACCGTGTTTTAAATGGTCAGATGTTACATGGATGGCAGTCAGCCACTGTGGAGAGGTCAAGTCAGCCAGAGGGCTGGGAGGTAACACTCCCAGACCCAGCAGAGAAAACTGCAATAATATTTCTTCCCTTCTTAGGCTTCTCCCTGCAATTTCTCAGTGCCTGTCCCCTGGCAGCTCTGCCGAAGAGGCTGCTCTGCATGACCTATCCCTCCAGCTGGGCTAAGGCTCCCCGGGCGAGGCTGTGTGGCGTCGGGGCCAAAGCAGGAGGTCCCTCCACACCACCTTGGATGGACTTTGCCAAGTTCATACCAGCAGCTTGCGCTGCACCCTTTCTGCTGATAAACCCAGGACTTCAGTCTAGGTCTCCATCATACCGGGGCAGAAGGAATAAGGGAGGAGGTAACGAGGCACCCAGAGAAACTCAGAGGGCAACTCTTGTCTCTCCTTCTGCCTATGGGATGCCAAAGGCCAGGAAACACAGTCATTACAAAGCCTATTAGAGAACATAATTAACTCCAGCTGGAGCTTTTGAACTCAACTTTTTAAAACCTCTCCCTCCTTGTTAAGGGCATTAAGCAGTCACCTTTTCCAAGACCTCAGAGAGAGCTACTTTACTCATATTAATTCAATCTTCTTTAAATGATCGAGAATGGCTCTTTTCTCCCCTTAAGTCTAAAACATAATTTATAGACTATACAGTGAGAATATCACAGTCTCACCAGAGAGGACTACAACTGAGAGATGAGTGACGCCTGCTACCCATCAATGCTGCATGTGTAAAAAGGCAAGTAAAGGTTCTTCTAAGGTGTCTCACACTCAGAAAGCTCACAGAACACTTTGAAAATGTGTTGGAGACTTTCTTTTTCTGTTAAAAGCTACTGCGAAAGGGGGAACTACTGTAGGATAAAACATACTTGCTATTGCCTTTCTTTCAAGGAGGCAGAAAAGTTAGGAGAATGCTTCTTCATCCTTCCTGATCAGCAGCTATTCAGCTGGCGTTCAACAATAGGGAACATCAATAGCTTGTATGTGCTTTGCCAAATGAAACACTATTTTCAGTATGAGCCTAAGGGCATGATTCAGCAGTTTCCCAGCCAGCAAGTAGTTCAAACCTATCCCAGAGTATTTTAGGACTCGCTATCACATGTTTCTTAGTAACAGTTTTCCTGTCTTACTTTATCTGTGATTATGTGGTAAATCTATTAATGTATCACTCATTAATAAGTATGGGAGCACGTTAAGTTATACACTATAGTGAGAGGACTCGGTTAAATGGATCTCTATAAAGGTATTCCCATTGAATATAATTATTTATGGCAGTCTTTAAAATTAACACTCTTTTCCTGTGAGGAAACTAAGTTTGAAGCAGGGAGACCTGAAACCAATGAAATACAACCATGGCAGGGTCAACTCTTTCATATTGTACCATATTATTTTTATGTCACTTTGCACACAGGTGGGAGGATTAGTAATCTTCTCAAGGCTACTAATACAGAGGAAGCAACTGGTCTGTTTTTCCTGGATTGGGGTTCTGGTTGCAGTTATTTATTTGATATTGACAAGAAAAAAAAAAAACAATAATCAGAGGTCAGCTGTAAGGCTGGAAATTTGAACTGGTAGTGTAAGTGTGAACATAAGCATAATGAAAAAGGTAGGATTCAACCATCTTAAAACATGGGTGTGTGTAAGATGTTCTTGTCTAATCCACAGTCAGGTGCGCGTTACTGTAGCCGTCACGCGTTGAGGGTTTGTTCTGTATAGCAGAAATACAGCATCATGAGCGGCAAGCAATGTTCTTGCTGCCTTTGCCATAAAAATCTTGATTAGAACTAAAAAGGAAACAAAACTCATGTGATGGACACTTCAGCAGTTTATAAATCCCCTTTCTTTATTCACACAGGAAGGCTTTGCAGAGATCCCCACTGCCCCGCCATCTCCCTGGGTAGCTGGCTCATGGCATGTGCAGGAGGAGTACCTCCTCCTTCAGCTTCCCTGGCAAGAATCCTGATGTGGTGCTTTACCGTGGGAACGTACTTTGGCCTCCTTCCTAGAGTAGCCCACTTCTCTCATAAACTCAGCTTTTGTGGCTCCCCATTAATTTTCAGGCAGAAAGCAGGATGCAGCACATCTGATGCCCCTTGACACGTCCGCCTCATTCCTTGCACGGAGAGGAAAAGCCTGTGTGTGAGATGCTGCCCCTGGGAGCCGCTACAATCTACAGAGTTGCGAGGTGGCCCCAGCCCAACAAGTGGCCTTCCAGCGCCCTGTGGAAGCGGCCTTGCCAGGGACTGCCCACCCAGTCTGTCTTCTGTGGGGCATGAAGAGCAGTGGGAATGTAAAGGGCAACTTTCGGTATTCATGAAATCAAATGCGTTCCTCTGGAGAAAAATTTCGTGGTATTTCCTTTGCAGGGAGGGGCAGGGAACAAGAGGTGGGAAGTATCTGAGCTGATAGCACAATGCCCACTGAGAAAGTGAAGAATAATCAGCACGGTTCTCGGTGGAATTCAGTGATTCCTGTTGTTCCTGTGGGAGTTAGGCACCTAAATGCCTTCAGTCCGTGACCTAGAACTAAAGTAAAGTTTCCACCTAGGCAATAGATGGAAAAAGCTCCACAGTTTCTTCAGTGACTGAACTGGGGGAAAAAGAGATTTCTTGAGGAGGGAAAAAAACAAACGACATGGGTCTCGCTCAACCTCAAACACTTGAATGTTCTTGGCAAAAACAACAAAAAATTAACAACGAAAGAACACGCACTCTAAAAATATATTTTGGGAAAGACAAAATAGTGAGCTTTATCCAAAGTATGACTTAAAAAGCAACAAAAGTAACTAAACAAAACAAAAGTAACTCTGCAAAGTAGAACATTACAATATTTTCAAATGTCAAACCTCAAACAACTTATTTGTCTTTTTACTCAAGTGAAGAGGGAAATCTGTTTATTTTGGTTGAAGCTGTTCTGTGATTTAAACCAAGTTTACAACAAAACTTCCTTAATGCTGTAGTCCCAGCCTGCTGATTTGTGTTTTGGGGGGTATAAGATCTATGAAGATGAAATGGTAAGAGGGAACGTTACATCACATCAAGGCACCAGAATAGCAACAAACGAAAGAATTAAGAAAATAAAGCCCCTCCAAGAATAAATCAGTTGTCCTTTGGCAAAGGTAACTGAAGAAAATGGCTGTCGAAGGTTTTGGGGCTCCTGTGTTCACTCAGCTGTTCACGGGCAAGATTAAACACTTTGGCAGCGAAATGCAAATATGTGGCACGTCCCGTGAGGTTCTCTCTCTTGGCTATTTCTGGCAAATCAGGGCCCTTTAGGTGAAGAGATGAATTAAGCCACCCTATCAGTCAATATGGGGTGGGGGTGGGAGGTGTTTATGAGAAAGTATGTTAAAAGAAATCCGTAATAGTTGGATGCCATAGCGAAAGCTGACCTATAACTACTGGCTTAACACAGTATGAATTAGTAACTTACAATGAGAGCTTTTTTTTTTTTAATTTTCTGGATTCCCACAGAGTTTACATTTTTGTAAGCAAGTAAAGCCAAATGAAAATAGGAAAGCCTTACAGACCTCTGGGCTCGTCAGCCACTATGTAAGGCAAAGTTCAGCTCTCTGCTCTCCATCGCTGAGATTCTTGGCAGGCGCGACAAAGCTTTCCTCCTACCACTGTTGGAGCCTTGCCACGGCTGTTTTGAGTATCTCCCTATTTTAGCCTCTGAGAAGCTGAGAGAGGACATTTGACATTATACCTGTACCTTTTTTGTGGGGGGGAAAAAACCCTAAAATTGACTCTTGAAACTGCTGTGTTCGTTCCTTGAGAAATTCTTAAAATATTGAAATTTGAGTGGAAGTACCAAACGTTTCCAACAGATGCTTCTATTAAACAGAAACCTGTGGCAAACTAGAGCACTAGTAAAGGTAACGATTTTACAGTACCTTGCACTTATTTTAGATTATTTTAGATAGGTTCTGTATACCTGGAAAATCAAACACCCTTTGAAAGTAGGCTCTGAATTCATTTCACCTGGATAACACTGTTTAATTAAAACAGAGAGAAATCTGTACAGGACCTTCTGTCATTTAAAAGAAAAAACAATACTGCCTTTACTACTCATCTTTAATTTCAGATTCTGAAAATGTTTATTATTAGAATGAGAAGGTTATATACACAAAGGTTGGATGCCACAAATCTGATAAGGCTATTGATTTGAGCCTAAACCTTTATTTTTTTAAGTACTCTTTCATTTTAAACTATTGCAGCAAGTACTTTACACGCATAGATTCCCTGCAGGGACTATGGCCTTTAGGAATGAGAAGGAACTAAAAACATTGCTTGTCTTACTAATAAAGTATTATCAGAATGACAATTACAACTGATCACAGAATAACAGTCCACTTTTTCGACTGCAGACTTTGATTCTTTACTGATGTGAGCAGAAGGTCTATTCTCAGGTTCAGGAAATGTATGTTGTCTACTATAAGATAGGTTTATTACTGCTAATATATACTTGAATTACAGTAAATCACAAACCTGGATTCTGGTTATCAAGTCACAAAACAGCTGTTGCAGAACACAGTAATGTATCTCCTTAACAAGAAAAAAAATTGTTGCTTTGAGGTAGAGTA